>NC_086450.1:235717517-236395517 GCF_028390025.1 Pseudophryne corroboree | reverse complement strand
GATGCACTGAAACTTGGTTCGGTTTTAGGAGGTTCCTGACTAGCTCGGATAACTCCCTGGCTTTCTCCTCCGGGAGAAACACCTTCTTTCTGGACTGTGTCCAGGATCATCCCTAGGAACAGAAGACAAGTCGTCGGAACCAGCTGCGATTTTGGAATATTGAGAATCCACTCGTGCTGCCGCAACACTACCTGAGATAGTGCTACACCGACCTCCAACTGTTCTCTGGATCTTACCCTTATCAGGGAATCGTCCAAGTAAAGGATAACTAAAATTCCCTTCCTTCGAAGGAATATCATCATTTCGGTCATTACTTCAGTAAAGACCCGGGGTGCCGTGGACCATCCCTACGGCAGCGTCTGAACTGATAGTGACAGTTCTGTACCATAACCTGAGATACCTTTGGTGAGAAGGGTAAATTTTGACATGAAGGTAAGCATCCTTGATGTCCCGAGACATCATGTAGTCCCCTTCTTCCAGGTTTGCAATCACTGCTCTGAGTGACTCAATTTTGAATTTGAACCTCTGTATGTAAGTGTTCAAAGATTTTAGATTTTAAAATCGGTCTCACCGAGCCGTCTGGCTTCGGTACCACAATAGTGTGGAATAATACCCCGTTCCCTGTTGCAGGAGGGGTACCTTAATTATCACCTGCTGGGAATACAGCTTGTGAATGGCTTCCAAAACTGCCTCCCTGACAGCGGGAGACGTCGGTAAAACAGACTTTTTGGAAACGGCGAGGGGAATACGTCTCGAATTCCAATTTGTATCCCTGAAATATTACCTGAAGGATCCAGGGGTCTACTTGCGAGTGAGCCCACTGCGCACTGAAATTCACTGAGAACGGGCCCCCACCGTGCCTGAACTTGTAAAGTCCTAGCGTCATACTGAGGGCTTGGCAGCGGCGGAAAAGGGTTTCTGTTCCTGGGAACTGGCTGATCTCTGCAGCCATTTTCCTCTCCCTCTGTCACGAGCAGAAAAGAGGAACCCTTTTGTCCGCTTGCCAACCAGGACTGCGCCTGATAATACGGCGTCTTATTTTGAGAGGCGACCTAGGGTACATCCCCTTTTTTAAGGCAATTCCAAATGCCGTTTGGAATCCCTGACCACTTTACTGGTAGATACAAAGCACTTATACTTGATGCCAGTCGGCAAATATTCCGCTGTGCATCATGCATATATAGAAAAGCATCTTTTAATTGCTCTATAGGCAATAATATACTGTCCTTATCTAGGATATCAATATTTCCAGTCAGGGAATCCGACCACGCCACCCAGCACTGCACATCCAGGCTGAGGCGATTGCTGGTCGCAGTATAACACCAGTATGTGTGTAAATACATTTTAGGATACCCTCCTGCTTTTTATCAGCAGGATCCTTAAGGGCGGCCATCTCAAGAGAGGGTAGAGCCCTTGTTCTTACAATCGTGTGAGCGCCTTATCCCCTGTAGGGGGTGTTTCCCAACGCACCCTAACCACTGGCGGGAAAAGGTATACTGCCAATAACTTTTTAGAATTATCAATTGTTATCGGAGGAAAACCCACGCATCATCACACACCTCATTTTATTTTTCAGATTCAGGAAAACTATAGGAAGTTTTTCCTCACCAAACATAATACCCCTTTTTTGGTGGTATTCATATTATCAGAAAAGTGTAAACATTTTCCATTGCCTCAATCATGCAATGTGTGGCCCTATTGGAAATCACGGTTGTCTCTTCACGTCGACACAGGAGCCAGTATCCGTGTCGGCGTCTGTATCTGAGGTAACGGGCGCTTTAGAGCCCCTGTATGAGACATCTGGACATGCACAAGCTGAGTAGCCGGCTGTCTCATGTCAACCACTGTCTTTTATACAAAGCTGACACTGTCACGCAATTTCAACAGTACATCCACTCAGGTGTCGACCCCCTAGGGGGTGACAACACTATTACAGACACTCTACTCCGTCTCCACATCATTTTTCTCCTCATACATGTCGACACAAAAGTACCGACACACAGCACACACACAGGGAATGCTCTGATAGAGGACAGGACCCACTAGCCCTTTGGGGAGACAGAGGGAGAGTTTGCCAGCACACACCAGAGCGCTATATATATACAGGGATAACCTTATATAAGTGTTTTTCCCTTTATAGCTGCTGTATTGTTTATACTGCGCCTAATTTGTGCCCCCCTCTCTTTTTTAACCCCTTTCTGTAGTGTAGTGACTGCAGGGGAGAGCCAGGGAGCTTCCCTCCAACTGAGCTGTGAGGGAAAATGGCGCCAGTGTGCTGAGGAGATAGGCACCGCCCCTTTCTCGGCGTCCTTATCATCCGTTTTTCTATATGTTTTGGCAGGGGTTAAATGCATCCATATAGCCCAGGAGTTATATGTGATGCATTTATTTTAGCCATATAAGGTTTTATCGATTTATTGCGTCTCAGGGCGCTGCCCCCCCAGCGCCCTGCACCCTCAGTGACCGGAGTGTGAAGTGTGCTGAGAGCAATGGCGCACAGCTGCGGTGCTGTGCGCTACCTTATCTGAAGACAGGATCGTCTTCTGCCGCCGATTTCACCGGACCTCTTCGCTCTTCTGGCTCTGTAAGGGGGCCGGCGGCGCGGCTCCGGGACCCATCCAGGCTGAACCTGTGATCGTCCCTCTGGAGCTAATGTCCAGTAGCCTAAGAAACCCGATCCACTCTGCACGCAGGTGAGTCCGTTTCTTCTCCCCTTAGTCCCACGATGCAGTGAGCCTGTTGCCAGCAGGTCTCACTGAAAATAATAAACCTAAACTAAAACTTTCACAAAGAGCTCAGGAGAGCCCCTAGTGTGCACCCTTCTCGTCGGGCACAGAAATCTAACTGAGGCTTGGAGGAGGGTCATAGGGGGAGGAGCCAGTGCACACCAGCTAGTCCTAAAGCTTTCTTTAGATGTGCCCAGTCTCCTGCGGAGCCGCTATTCCCCATGGTCCTTACGGAGTTCCCAGCATCCACTAGGACGTCAGAGAAATAAGATTTCTCACTCTCCTCTGTCACCTTATCAGGGATATGCAGAACCTCTCTAATAGCTTCTATGGGAGCCTCTATTCCCTGTGGCAGAGTAGCCTCCCCCACCTCTGCATCCACCTCCCCCTCCTCCATGTCTGACCCCTCATCATCAGAGTCAGACTACAGGATATGGGCCAAAGGACGTTTTTGCGGACAAGTGGCAGGGGACTGAGACGCTGGTGTGGGTATTGAGTATCTGTTTATAAATTCAGTCATCGATTGTTTTAAGTATTGTGTCTCTTTCTCATTGTTGGACAATTTAGTGGAAATATTGGAGATCATTCCCCTAATGCAGTGGTTTTAAAACTCGGTATTCAGGACCCCACACTGTTTTCCATGTCACCCAACAGCTGCACTGTGTATCACCAACTGTCACATTTAAAAAAATCTACAGGTGACATGCAAAACATGAACCGTATGGGGTCCTAAGGACCGAGTTTGAGAACCTGTGCCCTAATGGAATCCAGCCAAGCTGGTTCTGCCCTGCTAGCCTGGGAGGGTGCACTGCACTGAGTGCACTGTAGTGAACACCCTGGAGAAGAGGAACTTACTGTGACAGTGACAGCACACGCACACAGGAACAGGTTAAATGCACAATTAACCCACAAAGAGCCCTTCAAGAGAGACACAGAGATAGCCTGGAGCCAGCACACAGTGCCCTTACTGCTAATGCCAAGCTTAGCCGGGTCGCAGACTAAGTAGCCAGATTGGTAATTTAGTACATTAGTAAGCGCTCCCCCCCTGCTATGACCCCTGGTACCGCTGAGGTAATCCTAGCACGATCCTGGGCAGTAACATCCCGCCCAGATCACATTCAATATGTGATCATTGTTAAATAAGCCCTCTTATCATACAGCCAGGGCCTGTGCTAGGGTGTTCGGCGCCCCCTGCAAACTATAAATTTGCACCCTCCTGTACTTTACAAAGGGAGCACTGTCCCTTTGTAAAGTACAGGAGGGTGCACATTTATAGTTTACACCGCACATTGGGCCTAATTCCAATGGGCAAAACCATGTGCACTGCAGGGGGCAGATAATAAGAATTTACTCACCGGTAATTCTATTTCTCGTAGTCCGTAGTGGATGCTGGGAACTCCGTAAGGACCATGGGGAATAGACGGGCTCCGCAGGAGACTGGGCACTCTAAAAGAAAAATTAGGTACTATCTGGTGTGCACTGGCTCCTCCCTCTATGCCCCTCCTCCAGACCTCAGTTAAGGAAACTGTGCCCGGAAGAGCTGACACAACAAAGAAAGGATTTGGAATCCAGGGTAAGACTCATACCAGCCACACCAATCACACCGTAAAACTTGTGATAACCATACCCAGTTAACAGTATGAACAATAACTGAGCCTCAGTAACAGATGGCTCATAACAATAACCCTTTAGTTAAGCAATAACTATATACATGTATTGCAGAGAGTCCGCACTTGGGACGGGCGCCCAGCATCCACTACGGACTACGAGAAATAGAATTACCGGTGAGTAAATTCTTATTTTCTCTGACGTCCTAGTGGATGCTGGGAACTCCGTAAGGACCATGGGGATTATACCAAAGCTCCCAAACGGGCGGGAGAGTGCGGATGACTCTGCAGCACCGAATGAGCAAAGGCAAGGTCCTCCTCAGCCAGGGTATCAAACTTGTAGAACTTAGCAAATGTGTTTGAACCCGACTAAGTAGCAGCTCGGCAAAGCTGTAAAGCCGAGACCCCTCGGGCAGCCGCCCAAGAAGAGCCCACCTTCCTTGTGGAATGGGCTTTTACTGATTTAGGATGCGGCAATCCTGTCGCAGAATGAGCTTGCTGAATCGTGTTACAGATCCAGCGCGCAATAGTTTGCTTTGAAGCAGGAGCACCCAGCTTGTTGGGTGCATGCAGGATAAACAGCGAGTCAGTTTTCCTGACTCCAGCCATCCTGGCTACATAGATTTTCAAAGCCCTGACTACATCTAGTAACTTGGAGTCCTCCAAGTCCCGAGTAGCCGCAGGCACCACAATAGGTTGGTTCAAATGAAACGCTGATACCACCTTAGGGAGAAGCTGGGGACGAGTCCTCAATTCTGCCCTGTCCATATGGAAGATCAGATAAGGGCTTTTACATGACAAAGCCGCCAATTCTGACACACGCCTAGCCGAAGCTAAGGCCAATAGCATGACCACTTTCCACGTGAGATATTTTAGCTCCACGGTCTTAAGTGGCTCAAACCAGTGGGATTTCAGGAAATCCAACACAACGTTAAGATCCCAAGGTGCCACTGGAGGCACAAAAGGGGGCTGAATATGCAGCACTCCCTTAACAAACGTCTGAACTTCAGGCAGTGAAGCCAGTTCTTTTTGAAAGAAAATAGATAGGGCCGAAATCTGGACCTTTATGGACCCCAATTTTAGGCCCATAGTCACGCCTGACTGTAGGAAGTGCAGAAATCGCCCCAGCTGGAATTCCTCCGTTGGAGCCTTCCTGGCCTCACACCAGGCAACATATTTCCGCCATATGCGGTGATAATGATTTGCTGTCACATCCTTCCTAGCTTTTATCAGCGTAGGAATCACTTCATCTGGAATGCCCTTTTCCGTTAGGATCCGGCGTTCAACCCCCATGCCGTCAAACGCAGCCGCGGTAAGTCTTGGAACAGACAGGGCCCCTGCTGTAACAGGTCCTGTCTGAGAGGCAGAGGCCATGGGTCCTCTGAGATCATTTCTTGTAGTTCTGGGTACCAAGTTCTTCTTGGCCAATCCGGAACGATGAGTATAGTTCTTACTCCTCTCTTTCTTACTATCCTCAGTACCTTGGGTATGAGAGGAAGAGGAGGGATCACATAAACCGACTGGTACACCCACGGTGTCACTAGTGCGTCCACAGCTATCGCCTGAGGGTCCCTTGACCTGGCGCAATATTTTTTTAGCTTTTTGTTGAGGCGGGACGCCATCATGTCCACCCGTGGCCGTTCCCAACGGTTTACAATCTGCGTGAAGACTTCTGGATGAAGACCCCACTCTCCCGGGTGGAGGTCGTGCCTGCTGAGGAAATCTGCTTCCCAGTTGTCCACTCCCGGAATGAACACTGCCGACAGTGCTAGCACGTGATTCTCCGCCCATCGGAGAATCCTTGTGGCTTCTGCCATCGCCATCCTGCTTCTTGTGCCGCCCTGGCGGTTTACATGGGCGACCGCCGTGATGTTGTCTGATTGAATCAGCACTGGTTGGTTTTGAAGCAGGGGCTCTGCTTGACTCAGGGCGTTGTAAATGGCCCTCAGTTCCAGTATATTTATGTGTAGTGAAGTCTCCTGACTTGACCACTGTCCTTGGAAGTTCCTTCCCTGAGTGACTGCCCCCCATCCTCGGAGGCTTGCATCCGTGGTCACCAGGACCCAGTCCTGTATGCCGAATCTGCGGCCCTCGAGAAGATGAGCACTCTGCAGCCACCACAGCAGAGACACCCTGGCCCTTGGGGACAGGGTGATCAACCGATGCATCTGAAGATGCGATCCGGACCATTTGTCTAACAGATCCCACTGAAAGATCCTTGCATGGAACCTGCCGAAGGGAATTGCTTCGTAAGAAGCCACCATCTTTCCCAGGACTCGCGTGCAATGATGCACCGACACCTGTTTTGGTTTCAGCAGGTCCCTGACCAGAGATTACAATTCCTGGGCCTTCTCCACCGGGAGAAACACCTTCTTCTGTTCTGTGTCCAGAATCATGCCCAGGAAGAACAGACGTGTCGCAGGAATCAGCTGCGACTTTGGGATATTCAGAATCCAGCCGTGCTGTTGCAACACTTCCCGAGAGAGTGCTACGCTGACTAACAACTGCTCTCTGGACCTCACCTTTATAAGGAGATCGTCCAAGTACGGGATAATTATAACTCCCTTCTTCCGAAGGAGTATCATCATTTCGGCCATTACCTTGGTAAATACTCTCGGTGCCGTGGACAGACCAAACGGCAACGTCTGGAATTGGTAATGACAATCCTGTACAACAAACCTGAGGTACTCCTGGTGAGGTGGGTAAACGGGGACATGCAAGTAAGCATCCTTGATGTCCAGTGACACCATAAAATCCCCCTCTTCCAGGCTTGCAATAACCGCCCTGAGCGATTCCATTTTGAACTTGAACTTCCTTATATAAGTGTTCAAGGATTTTAAATTCAGAATGGGTCTCACCGAACCGTCTGGTTTCGGTACCACAAACATAGTGGAATAGTAACCACGTCCCTGTTGAAGGAGGGGAACCTTGATTATCACCTGCTGGAGGTACAGCTTGTGAATTGCCGCCAGTACTACCTCCCTTTCCCTGGGAGCAGCTGACAAGGCTGATTTGAGGTAACGGCGAGGGGGAGTCGCCTCGAACTCCAGCTTGTATCCCTGAGAAACAATTTGTACAGCCCAGAGATCCACTTGTGAGCGAACCCACTGGTTGCTGAAGTTTCGGAGATGCGCCCCCACCGCACCCGGCTCCGCCTGTGGAGCCCCAGCATCATGCGGTGGACTTAGAGGAAGTGGGGGAGGATTTTTGTTCCTGGGAACTGGCTGCCTGGTGCAGCTTCTTTCCTCTACCCCTGCCTCTGGGCAGAAAGGATGCGCCTCTGATCCGCTTGCCTTTCTGAGGCCGAAAGGACTGTACATGATAATACGGTGCTTTCTTAGGCTGTGAGGGAACCTGAGGTAAAAAAGTTGACTTCCCGGCTGTTGCAGTGGATACGAGGTCCGAGAGACCGTCCCCAAACAATTCCTCACCCTTATAAGGCAAAACCTCCATGTGTCTTTTAGCATCAGCATCACCTGTCCACTGCCGAGTCCATAATACTCTCCTGGCAGAAATGGACATTGCATTAATTCTAGATGCCAGCAGGCAAATGTCCCTCTGTGCATCCCGCATATATAAGACGACGTCTTTTATATGTTCTATGGTTAGCAAAATAGTATCCCTGTCGAGGGAATCAATGTTGTCTGACAGGGTTTCAGACCATACGGCTGCAGCACTACACATCCATGCTGAAGCAATAGCAGGTCTCAGTATAGTACCTGAGTGTGTATACACAGACTTCAGGATAGCTTCCTGCTTTCTATCCGCAGGCTCCTTTAGGGCGGCCGTATCCTGAGACGGCAGTGCCACCTTTTTTGATAAGCGTGTGAGCGCCTTGTCCACCCTAGGGGATGTTTCCCTACGTAACCTGTCCGTTGGCGGGAAAGGGTACGCCATCAGTAATCTCTTAGAAATCACTAGTTTCTTATCGGGGGAACTCCACGCTTCCTCACACAATTCATTTAATTCATCAGATGGGGGAAAAGTCACTGGCTGCTTTTTCTCCCCAAACATAATACCCTTCTTGGTAGTAACCGGGTTAACATCAGAAATGTGCAATACATTTTTCATTGCAGTAATCATGCATCGGATGGCTTTTGTAGACTGTGCATTTGTCTCATCCTCATCTACACTGGAGTCAGACTCCGTGTCGACATCTGTGTCTACCATCTGAGCTAGCGGGCGTTTTTGCACCCCTGATGGCCTCTGAGACGCCTGGGCAGGCGCGGGCTGAGATCCCGGCTGTCCCAAGGCTGCTGCGTCATCGAACCTTTTATGTAAGGAGTTGACACTGTCTGTTAAGACCTTCCACATATCCATCCAATCCGGTGTCGGCCCCGTCGCGGGCGACACCACACTTATCTGCCCTTGCTCCGCCTCCACGTAACCCTCCTCATTAAACATGTCGACACAGCCGTACCGATACACCGCACACACACAGGGAATGCTCTGACTGAGGACAGGACCCCACAAAGTCCTTTGGGGAGACAGAGAGAGTATGCCAGCACACACCACAGCGCTATATAACACAGGGATTTACACTATAATGAGTGATTTTTCCCAATAGCTGCTTATTTACCTATTTGCGCCTAAATTTATGTGCCCCCCCTCTCTTTTTTACCCTACTTGTACAGGATACTGCCGGGGAGAGCCTGGGGAGCGTCCTTCCAGCGGAGCTGTGAAGAGAAAATGGCGCTGGTGTGCTGAGGAAGAAGGCCCCGCCCCCTCAGCGGCGGGCTTCTCCCACGTTTTGTATAGCTTAATGGCGGGGTTTATTACACATATACAGTTTTCCAGACTGTATTATGTGTATATATTGCTGAAAGGTATTCTTATTGCTGCCCAGGGCGCCCCCCCCAGCGCCCTGCACCCTACAGTGACTGGAGTGTGTGGTGTGCAGTGGGAGCAATGGCGCACAGCTGCAGTGCTGTGCGCTACCTTAATGAAGACCGGAGTCTTCTGCCGCCGATTTTATCTCCTTCTTCTGTCTTCTGGCTCTGCAAGGGGGACGGCGGCGCGGCTCCGGGAACGGACGATCGAGGTCAGGCCCTGTGTTCGAACCCTCTGGAGCCAATGGTGTCCAGTAGCCTAAGAAGCACAAGCTAGCTGCACGCAGGTAGGTTTGCTTCTCTCCCCTCAGTCCCACGTAGCAGTGAGTCTGTTGCCAGCAGATCTCACTGAAAATAAAAAACCTAAGAAATACTTTCTTTCTAGCAAGCTCAGGAGAGCCCACTAGGAGCACCCAGCTCTGGCCGGGCACAGATTCTTACTGAGGTCTGGAGGAGGGGCATAGAGGGAGGAGCCAGTGCACACCAGATAGTACATAATCTTTCTTTTAGAGTGCCCAGTCTCCTGCGGAGCCCGTCTATTCCCCATGGTCCTTACGGAGTTCCCAGCATCCACTAGGACGTCAGAGAAATAACATTTGCAGAGAGATTTAGATTTGGGTGGGGTGTGTTCAAACTGAAATCTAAATTGCAGTGTAAAAATAAAGCAACCATTATTTATCCTGCACAGAAACAAAATAACCCACTTAAATCTAACTCTCTCTGCACATGTTATATCTGCCACACCTGCAGTGCACATGGTTTTGCCCATCTGCTAACAAAGTTGTTGCTATGATCAGGTCTGAATTAGGCCCTTAGTCATGCTGCTTATACACGTAATGCCCCCTGTAGCAGAGATGATTATACACGTAACGCCCCCTGTAGTAGTGACGTTTATACACATTATGCCACCAGTCACACATACACATACACATACACACATACATAAAAACAAACTGTATACACATACATACATACATACATACATACATACTTTCTCTCACTCACTAAGGGGTCTATTCATGAAGCAGTGAAAAGAGTGGAGAAAAGGACCAGTAGAGAAGTTGCCCATAGCAATTAATCAGCCTTGAAGGAAGCCTTTATCAAGTGCATTCTATATAATGTAAGGGAGATGCTGATTGGTTGCCATGGGCCACTGGTCTGTTTCTCCACTGTTTTCACTGCTTTGTAAATAAACTAGAGATGTGCACCGGAAATTTTTAGGGTTTTGTGTTTTGGATTCGGTTCCGCGGCCGTGTTTTGGATTCGGACGTGTTTTGGCAAAACCTCCCTGAAATTTTTTTGTCGGATTCGGGTGTGTTTTGGAATCAGGTGTTTTTTTTCAAAAAACCCTCAGACAGCTAAAATCATAGAATTTGGGGGTAATTTTGATCCTATAGTATTATTAACCTCAATAACCATAATTTTCACTCATTTCCAGTCTATTCTGAACACCTCACACCTCACAATATTAATTTTAGTCCTAAAATTTCCACCGAGGTTGCTGGATGACTAAGCTAAGCGACCCAAGAGGGCAGCACAAACACCTGGCCCATCTAGGAGTGGCACTGCAGTCTCAGACAGGATGGCACTTAAAAAAATTGGCCCCAAACAGCACATGATGCAAAGAAAAGAGAAAAAGAGGTGCACTGTGGTCGCTGGATGGCTAAGCTAAGCGACACAAACACCTCAATATCACAGGAATTATTTGTTCTAATCAATGGTATTATTGGTCCAAATCACTGGAAGAAAATGACAAAATCACAGGAATTATTTGTTCTAATCAATGGTATTATTGGTCCAAATCACTGGAAGAAAATGACAAAATCACAGGAATTATTTGTTCTAATCAATGGTATTATTGGTCCAAATCACTGGAAGAAAATGACAAAATCACAGGAATTATTTGTTCTAATCAATGGTATTATTGCAGTGGCAAACGCAGGATTTTGAAAGGGGGTTTTCCAAATAATTGGTTACAGAACCTATGAAAAAAAAGCCACCATCAGCCCCCCCGAACCCACCTCCACAAACAGAAAGCACATCCACCATCATTCCCCCCCAGCAACCCCCTCCATAAGCAGAAAGCACATCCACCATCATTCCCCCCAGCAACCCCCTCCATAAGCAGAAAGCATAGCCACCATCATTCTCTTCGATTCCCCACCACCACTACCACTCATGCCGATCACACAAACAACTGCTGCGGTAATCAGGACACTGAGTGCTGTGACCAAGCCAGCATCATTTATTATAGAATACCGACTATCGCCTCCCCCTAGCCCCCGGCATATGTGACTCAGACCCAGTGGCCTCACAAGGCGGGTGCGGGGGTCCGGCTAGAAGGAGGTGACACCAATCTGTGGGCTCCTCCGCAGTGACAGGAGCCAGGTGCTGCAGTGTGAAATTCTGCTACATCACCCGGCTCCTATCATAGCAGAGGAGTAAACAGAGCTGCAGACAGTCTCCCCCAGGAGTGACGACCAGCAAGGCCACGCCCCTTTCTTTGCGGCCACGCCTCCGGTGCGCTTGCAAATGAAGGGTGCGCAGCGGGTGTCACCACACCCCGTGACGCCTCTGCTCAGACCCACCTCGCTGCTGCAGAGTTAGAGAGGGTGAACTTGAAGACACTATTTCTCCTTTTCCAGATACCATGCACCCAGGATAGAAACTTCATAACAGGTGCTTCCCCCCATCCCAACCAGCATCTGGTAGCACCTTCTCAGTGATCGCCAGGACAGGCTCCTATTGGAGCCCCTGTCCCTGCGACTCACTGATACCTCTGGGCAAATAAGGATACCTTATTGACGCAAATTGCAGCAATAAGGAATCTTTATTTTAAGGGGATGGCTGCAAATGTTGATAGAGATTTTTTTTAACAGTTAGTGCACATATTGTCTCCCCCCCACAGGAGATAAATAATAAGAATTTACTTACCGATAATTCTATTTCTCGGAGTCCGTAGTGGATGCTGGGGTTCCTGAAAGGACCATGGGGAATAGCGGCTCCGCAGGAGACAGGGCACAAAAAGTAAAGCTTTCCGATCAGGTGGTGTGCACTGGCTCCTCCCCCTATGACCCTCCTCCAGACTCCAGTTAGGTACTGTGCCCGGACGAGCGTACACAATAAGGGAGGAATTTTGAATCCCGGGTAAGACTCATACCAGCCACACCAATCACACTGTACAACCTGTGATCTGAACCCAGTTAACAGTATGATAACAGCGGAGCCTCTGAAAAGATGGCTCACAACAACAATAACCCGATTTAGTTAGCAATAACTATGTACAAGTATTGCAGATAATCCGCACTTGGGATGGGCGCCCAGCATCCACTACGGACTCCGAGAAATAGAATTATCGGTAAGTAAATTCTTATTTTCTCTATCGTCCTTGTGGATGCTGGGGTTCCTGAAAGGACCATGGGGATTATACCAAAGCTCCCAAATGGGCGGGAGAGTGCGGATGACTCTGCAGCACCGAATGAGAGAACTCCAGGTCCTCTTTTGCCAGGGTATCAAATTTGTAGAATTTTACAAACGTGTTCTCCCCCGACCACGTAGCTGCTCGGCAAAGTTGTAATGCCGAGACCCCTCGGGCAGCCGCCCAAGATGAGCCCACCTTCCTTGTGGAATGGGCCTTAACAGATTTAGACTGTGGCAGGCCTGCCACAGAATGTGCAAGTTGAATTGTGCTACCAATCCCACGAGCAATCGACTGCTTAGAAGCAGAAGCACCCAGCATTGTTGGGTGCATACAGGATAAACAGCAAGTCAGATTTCCTGACTCCAGCCAACCTGGAAACTATATTTTCAGGGCCCTGATAACATCCAGCAACTTGGAGTCCTCCAAGTCCCTAGTAGCCGCAGGTACCACAATAAGCTGGTTCAGGTGAAACGCTGACACCACCTTAAGGAGAAACTGGGGACGAGTCCGCAGCTTTGCTCTGTCCGAATGGACAATCAGATATGGCTTTGTGAGATAAAGCCGCCAATTCTGACACTCGCCTGGCCGAGGCCAGGACCAAACCGCATGGTCATTTTCCATGTGAGATATATCAAATCCACAGATTTGAGTTGTTTAAACCAATGTGATTTTTTAGGAATCCCAAAACTACGTTGAGATCGCCCAGTGCCACTGGAGACATCAAAGGGGCTGTATATGCAGTACTCCCTTAACAACTTCTGGACTTCAGGAACTGAAGCCAATTTCTTTCTGGAAGAAAATCAACAGGCCGAAATTTGAACCTTAATGGACCCAATTTGAGACCCATAGACACTCCTGTTTGCAGGAAATGTAGAAATTAACCTAGTTGAAATTCTTCCGTGGAGCCTTCCTGGACTCACACCCTGGCACATATTTTCACCTAAGTGGTGATAATGTTGTGCGGTCACCTCCTTCCTGGCTCTGACCAGGGTAGGGATGACCTCTTCCGGAATGCCTCTTTCCCTTAGGATCCGGCGTTCACCCGCCTTGGCGTCAACGCAGCTGCGGTAAGTCCCGGAACAGACACGGTTCTTGCCGAATCAAGACCCTTCTTAGTATCTCTTGAAGTTCCGGGAACCAAGTCCTTCTTGGCCAAACCGGAGCCACGAGTATAGTTCTTACTCCTCTCCTTCCTATCATTTTCAATACATTGGGTATGAAAAGCAGAGGATGGAACACATACACCGACTGGTACACCGACGGTGTTACCAGAGCGTCCCAGCTATTGCCTGAGTGTCTCTTGACCTGGCGCTTCAGGTGGGACGCCATCATAACCACCTTTGGTCTTTCCCAACGGTTTACAATCATGTGGAAACTTCCAGATTAAGTTTCCACTTTTCCGGGTGGAATTCATTTATGCTGAGGAAATCTTCCCAGTTGCCCACTCCCGGAATGAACACTGCTGACAGTGTTATCACATGATTTTCCGCCCAGCGAAGAATCCTTGCTGTCATTGCCCTCCTGCTTCTTGTGTCGCCCCGTCTGATAACGTGGGCGACCGCCATGATGATGTCCTACTGGATCAGCACCGGTTGACTTTGAAGCAGGAGTCTTCCTAGGCTCAGAGCATTGTAAATTGCCCTTAGCTCCAGTATATTCATGTGGAGAGAAGTCTCCAGACTTGACCACACTTCCTTGGAAATTTTTTCCCTGTGTGACTACTCCCCAGCCTCTCAGGCTGGTATCCGTGGTCCCCAGAACACAGTCCTGAATGCTGAGTGTGCTGCCCTCTAAAAGATGAGCACTCTGCAGCCCCCACAGAAGAGACACCCTTGTCCTTGGAGACAGGATTATCCGCTGATGCATCTGAAAATGCGATCCGGACCATTCGTCCAGCAAATCCCCTGAGATCTGCCGAATGGAATCGCTTCGTAAGAAGCCACCATTTTTCCCAGGACTCCTGTGCATTGATGCACTGATACTTGGCCTGGTTTTAGGAGGTTTCTGACTAGGTCGAATAACTCCTTGGCTTTTTCCTCCCGGAGGAACACCTTTTTCTGGACTATGCCCAGAATCATTCCTAGGAACAGCAGACGTATCGTCGGAAAACAGCTGCGATTCTTGGAATATTTAGAATCCAGTCGTGCTGTCGTAGAACTACTTTAGATAGTGCTCTTCCGACCTCCAACTGTTCTCTGGAACTTGCCCTTTTCAGGATATCGTCCAAGTAAGGGATAATTTAGATGCCTTTTTTCTTTGAAGAAACATCTTTTCGGCCATTACCTTGGTAAAAGGCCCGGGGTGCCGTGGATAATTCAAACGGCATCGTCTGAAACTGATATTGACAGTTCTGTACCACGAACCAGAGGTACCCTTGTTGAGAAGGGCAAATTTGGACATGGAGGTAATCCTTGATGTCCAGGGACACCATATAGTCCCCTTTTTTCCGGTTCGCTATCACTGCTCTGAGTGACTCCATCTCGATTTGAACCTTTTATGTAAGTGTTCAAAGATTTCAGTTTAGACTATGTCTCACCAAGCCGTCTGGCGTCAGTACCACAATATAGTGTGGAAAAATAATACCCTTTTCCTTGTTGTAGGAGGGGTACTTTGATTATCACCTGCTGGATATACAGCTTGTGAATTGTTTCCAATGCTGCCTCCCTGTCGGAGGGAGCCGTTGGTAAAGCAGACTTCAGAAACCTGCGAGGAGAAGATGTCTCGACTCTCCAATCTGTACCCCTGGGATAATACTTGTACTATCTAGGGGTCAACCTGCGAGTGATCCCACTGCGCGCTGAGACTCTTGAGACTACCCCCCCACCTTGAGTCCGCTTGCATGGCCCCAGCGTCATGCTGAGGACTTGGCAGACGCGGTGGAGGGCTTCTTTTCCTGGGAAGGGGCTGCCTGCTGCAGTCTACTTCCCTTACCTCTATGTCTGGGCAGATATGACTGGCCTTTTGCCTGCATGCCCTCATGGGAAAGGAAGGATTGAGGCTGAAAAGACGGTGTCTTTTTCAGCTGAGATGTAACTTGGGGTAAAAAGGTTGGATTTCCCAGCTGTTGCCGTGGTCCCCAGGTCCGATGGACCGACCCCAACTAACTCCTTCCCTTTATACGGCAATACTTCCATGTGCCGTATGGGATCTGTATCACCTGACCACTGTCGTGTCCATGACATCTTCTGGGTGATATGGACAACGTACTTATCTTGATGCCAGAGAGCAAATATCCCTCTGTGCATCTCACGTACATATATATAGAATGCATCCTATTAAATGCTCTATATGAATAAAATATTTTCAGTCAGGGAATCCGACCAAGCCAACCCAGCACTGCATCTCCAGGCTGATGGCGATCGCTGGTCGCAGTATAACCACCGTATGTGTGTATATACTTTTTAGGATATCTTTCCAGCTTCCTATCAGCTGGCTCCTTGAGGGCGGCCGTATCTGGAGACGGTAACGCCACTTGATAAGCGTGTGAGCGCCTTATCACCCTAAGGGGTGTTTCCCAACGCGCCCTAATTTCTGGCGGGAAAGGGTATAACGCCAATATTTGCTATCGGGGTAACCCCACGCATCATCACACACTTCATTTTATTTTATCTGATTCAGGAAAAACTACAGGTAGTTTTTTCACTCCCACATAATACCCTTTTTTGTGGTACTTGTAGTATCAGAAATATGCAACACCTCCTTCATTGCCCTTAACGTGTGGCCCTAATGAGAAATACGTTTGTTTATTCACCGTCGACACTGGATTCAGTGTCCGTGTCTGTGTCTGTGTCGACCGACTGAGGTAAATGGGCGTTTTTAACGCCCCTGACGGTGTTTCTGAGACGCCTGGACCGGTACTAATAGTTTGTCGGCCGTCTCACGTCGTCAACCGACCTTGCAGCGTGTTGACATTCTCACGTAATTCCCTAAATAAGCCATCCATTCCGGTGTCGACTCCCTAGAGAGTGACATCACCATTACAGGCAATTTCTCCGCCTCCTCACCAACATCGTCCTCATACATGTCGACACACACGTACCGACACACAGCACACACACCGGGAATGCTCTGACAGAGGACAGGACCCACACTAGCCCCTTTGGGGAGACAGAGGGAGAGTTTGCCAGCACACACCAAAACGCTATAATTATATAGGGACAACCTTATATAAGTGTTTTCCCTTATAGCATCTTTATATATATCTCAATATCGCCAAAATCAGTGCCCCCCCTCTCTGTTTTAACCCTGTTTCTGTAGTGCAGTGCAGGGGAGAGCCTGGGAGCCTTCTCTCCAGGCTTTCTGTGAGAGAAAATGGCGCTGTGTGCTGAGGAGATAGGCCCCGCCCCTTTTTCGGCGGGCTCGTCTCCCGCTATTTAGTGAATCTTGGCAGGGGTTAAATATCTCCATATAGCCTCTGGGGGCTATATGTGAGGTATTTTTCGCCAAAAAAGGTTTTCATTTGCCTCCCAGGGCGCCCCCCTCCCAGCGCCCTGCACCCTCAGTGACTGCCGTGTGAAGTGTGCTGAGAGGAAAATGGCGCACAGCTGCAGTGCTGTGCGCTACCTTTAGAAGACTGCAGGAGTCTTCAGCCGCCGATTCTGGACCTCTTCTTACTTCAGCATCTGCAAGGGGGCCGGCGGCGCGGCTCCGGTGACCATCCAGGCTGTACCTGTGATCGTCCCTCTGGAGCTGATGTCCAGTAGCCAAGAAGCCAATCCATCCTGCACGCAGGTGAGTTCACTCCTTCTCCCCTAAGTCCCTCGTTGCAGTGATCCTGTTGCCAGCAGGACTCACTGTAAAATAAAAAACCTAAGCTAAACTTTCTCTAAGCAGCTCTTTAGGAGAGCCACCTAGATTGCACCCTTCTCGGCCGGGCACAAAAATCTAACTGGAGTCTGGAGGAGGGTCATAGGGGGAGGAGCCAGTGCACACCACCTGATCGGAAAGCTTTACTTTTTGTGCCCTGTCTCCTGCGGAGCCGCTATTCCCCATGGTCCTTTCAGGAACCCCAGCATCCACAAGGACGATAGAGAAAAGAACACATTGCTGACCCCCCCTTCCTTGTAAAAAAATTAAACATGCTGGACAGGGCAACCAAATGCTGGGCAGAGAGAGGATGGGGGGACAGGCAGATGTTGGGCAGAGAGAGGATGGGGGGACAGATGGTGGGCAGAGAGGTGGGGGACAAGCAGATGCTGGGCAGAGAGGGGGGGGGGACAGATGCTGGGAAGAGACAGTGTGTCCCAGCCAGATGCTGGGCAGAGAGAGTGGAGACAGATGGTGGGCAGAGAGAGAGGGGAGGCATATGGTGGGCAGAGAGAGGGGAGGCAGATGGTGGGCAGAGAGAGGGGAGGCAGATGGTGGGCAGAGAGAGAGGGGAGGCAGATGGTGGGCAGAGAGAGAGGGGAGGCAGATGGTGGGCAGAGAGAGAGGGGAGGCAGATGGTGGGCAGAGAGAGGGGAGGCAGATGGTGGGCAGAGAGAGAGGGGAGGCAGATGGTGGGCAGAGAGAGAGAGGGGAGGCAGATGGTGGGCAGAGAGAGAGGGGAGGCAGATGGTGGGCAGAGAGAGTGGAGACAGATGGTGGGCAGAGAGAGTGGAGACAGATGGTGGGCAGAGAGAGGGGAGGCAGATGGTGGGCAGAGAGAGAGGGGAGGCAGATGGTGGGCAGAGAGAGGGGAGGCAGATGGTGGGCAGAGAGAGAGGGGAGGCAGATGGTGGGCAGAGAGAGGGGAGGCAGATGGTGGGCAGAGAGAGAGGGGAGGCAGATGGTGGGCAGAGAGAGAGGGGAGGCAGATGGTGGGCAGAGAGAGGGGAGGCAGATGGTGGGCAGAGAGAGAGGGGAGGCAGATGGTGGGCAGAGAGAGAGAGGGGAGGCAGATGGTGGGCAGAGAGAGAGGGGAGGCAGATGGTGGGCAGAGAGAGGGGAGGCAGATGGTGGGCAGAGAGAGAGGGGAGGCAGATGGTGGGCAGAGAGAGAGGGGAGGCAGATGGTGGGCAGAGAGAGTGGAGACAGATGGTGGGCAGAGAGAGAGGGGAGGCAGATGGTGGACAGAGATGGGGGGTACAGATGTTGGGCAGAGAGGGGGGTGGCAGCTGCTGGGCAGACCGAGGGAAGGTAGATGTGGGCAGAGAGAGGGGAGGCAGCTGGTGGGCAGAGAGAGGGGAGGCAGCTGGTGGGCAAAGAGAGGGCAGGCAGATGGTGGACAGAGAGAGAGAGGAGGAAGATGGTGGGCAGAGAGAGGGGAGGAAGATGGTGGGGAGGAAGATGGTGGGAAGAGGGAGGGGAAGAAGATGGTGGGCAGAGAGAGGGGAGGAAGATGGTGGGAAGAGGGAGGGGAGGCAGCTGGTGGGCAGAGAGAGGGAAGGCAGATGGTGGGAAGATGGAGGGGGGGGACAGATGGTGGGCAGAGAGAGGGGAGGCAGATGGTGGGCAGAGAGAGGCAGGCAGATGGTGGGCAGAGAGATGGGAAGAAGATGGTTGGCAGAGAATATAGAGAGACAGACACATGCAGAGAGACAGATGCAGTGAACAGTGGGTGGCAGAGATAGGCAGGTACTATGGGAACAGGAGCATAACCCATGGATGCAGGCTGATTACTCACAGAGGGGGCCATGCTGAGAGAGATCCTTAATGTCCCAGAGGTCAGGGAAGCAGGTGTCAGGCTCCTCCAATCAGGTGCTCTTCTAATCAGCATGTGCCGAGCTCCTCCAATCAGAGATCAGCACATGCCATGCTCATCTGACCCTTGGGCTGAGATAATGGAGAGACTCTGCACTGCAGTGGGTGGGTGAGAGATGCATTTGCAAGGAATCCCCTGCTGCAGCCTCAGATTGATTTCCCCTCTCCCTCCCCGCACAGGTCACTGCAAGAAATAAAGAAAGACCGCTTTGTGAAGGGGGAGGGAAGGCCCTAAAATGCATGCAGGCTGGCAGTTCCCTGGATGGTGGCTTATACCCGGCACTGGTCCCAGCATGCATTGCCCCCCCCCCCCCCCCCCCTACCACCAGCTCTGTTCCTCTATCCCCCCTTAACAGTTGGTGCCCGGAGGTAGATCCTTTCTTTGCCTCCAGGAGTTACGCCACTGCATGCTCCTCACACGAGAATTTAACTTCATGAGAGGAGCTGCGCACTCCTGCTTCAGCGCCCCCTACCTGCAGCCAGCCGCCTGCCTTCCACTGTGTATGTAGGACGGAGGCAACTGCTGCAGTCACGTCATAACACTGCCTGAGATCTGTACTGTATATAAAAAAAATATAATAAAACAGTCGGCCAGGGGGGGTTTCTATGTACTCGGAAACCCCTGTGCGTGCGCGTATGTATTGGTCCAAATCACTGGAAGAAAATGACAAAATCACAGGAATTATTCGTTCTAATCAATGGTATTATTGGTCCAAATCACTGGAAGAAAATTACAAAATCACTGGAATCATTTGGCAAGATCACTGTAATTAATAATTAATTATAAATCACTGATATTAATTGGTAAAATCTCGCTATCGCCTGCCTAGTGAAGTGGAATCTAGATGGGATTTTGTACCGGGGACACAATAACTTCATCAATTGTCTAAATCCCAATGCACTAATGGCGGAAAACGGGCGCACATCTAACAGCGCACTGATTATACTGAGAACTGATTACACTGATCAATCACTGATTTTACTGAGCACTGATGATACTATGGAGAACTGACACTGAGCAGCGAGAACAGCACTGGACTATTGTACTGTAGTATACTGGTCACCACAATGCTGCACTGTACTACTATATGTACTGCTCACAACAATGCAGCACAGATATGGATACTTGAAGTGACACGGAGCTGCAAGATACAGCAATGGACTACTGTACTGTACAACTATATACTGTTGGTCACCAAAATGCTGCACTGTACTACTATATATACTGCTCACAACAATGCAGCACAGATATGGATGGATACTTCCAGTGACACGGAGCTGCAAGATACAGCAATGGAGTCGGACTACTGTACTGTACTACTATAATGTTGGTCACCAAAATGCTGCACTGTACTACTATATATATATATATATATATATATATACTGGTCACACAACAATGCAGCAGATATTGATCACTGATGATCAGGATACTGTCTAGAACTGAGTCTGACACGGAGCTGCAAGATACAGCAATGGCCTACTGTACTGTACTATAATTATATACTGGTGGTCCCCACAATGCAGCACACTGATCAGATATTTGCAGCACACTGAGCACAGATATGGAGCTTTTCAGGCAGAGAACAAAGATATTTGCAGCACACTGAGCACAGATATGGAGCGTTTTCAGGCAGAGAACGTAGATATTTGCAGCACACTGAGCACAGATATTTGCAGCACACCGAGCAAAGATATGGAGATTTTCAGGGAGAGAACGTAGCCACGTCCTCTCCGTTCAATCTCCAATGCACGAGTGAAAATGGCGGCAACGCGCGACTCTTTATATAGAATACGAATCTCGCGAGAATCCGACAGTGGGATGATGACATTCGGCCTCGTTCGGGTTAACCGAGCAAGGCGGGAAGATCCGAGGCTGCCTCGGACCCGTGTAAAATAGGTGAAGTTCGGGGGGGTTCGGATCTCGACGAACCGAACCCGCTCATCTCTAAAATAAACCCCTAACTCTCTTTCCATCCACTTACGTAAGTATGTCTGGCTGCCGGAGCTGTAGGCGCTTGTCCTCCTGTGTAGCAGGCTGCAGCCTAGTCCTGTGTAGCCCCGCCCCCTTTTTGGGTCCCGCACACTGCACTGTCAAAGAAGAGTGGGAGAGGAAGCTTCATGCTGCCGGTGCCACTGCCTGTCATAGAGTGTGACAGGCGCAGCAGCAGGGACATCAGCACAGGGGTGCAGATTAGGGAGAGCACCTCTCCAGCCAAGTGCCTCCCTGCTTTGCAAACCTTTGCTGAGCTGGTTGCTCCGTGCCTGCATACAGCCCACCAAGAAATTTTGTAATCTGACTGGACCATTATGTAATAGAGCCTTGTGTATCAATGCCTGCTTCCCTATAGATTGTAAGTTTGCGAGCAGGGCCTTCCTACCTCTATGTCTGTCTGGTATTTACCCAGTTTTGTTCCATTACTGTTACTTCCAATTGTAAAGCACAACGGAATATGCTGCAGGGGGATCCGGTCTCTAGGTCGTCAGTAACTAGGTCGACCACTATTGGTCGACAGTAACTAGGTCGACAAGGTCTCTAGGTCGACAGGGTCTGTAGGTCGACATGTTCTAAGTCAAAAGTTCGACATGCGTTTTTCACAATTTTTTTCTTGTTTTGACCAATTTCATACTTAACGATCCACCTGGACTACGATTGGCAATAGTAACCTGTGCCGAGCGCAGCAGTAGCACCTTGCCCGAAGCATGGCAAGCGAAGCGAGCCATGGGAGGGGATATGGTGCACTACTTGGGGTTCCCGCTTACTGTACGGAGAAAACGACACCAAAAAATACATTAAAATCTCATGTCGACCTTTTGACCTGTCAACCTACACCATGTAGACCTAGAGCCCCTGTCGACCTAGAGCCCCTGTCGACCTAGTTACTGTCGACCAATAGTGGTCTACCTAGTTGCTGTCAACCTAGTTACTGTCGACCTTGATTACCACACCCGCTGTACTATATAAGAAACTTAATAAATAATAAAAATATAATAAGGGACACAAGCATGTGGTGCACTCTGGCTGTAGTAAAAATTATTTCTCTGACGTCCTAGTGGATGCTGGGAACTCCGTAAGGACCATGGGGAATAGACGGGCTCCGCAGGAGACTGGGCACTCTAAGAAATAATTAGGACTACTGGTGTGCACTGGCTCCTCCCTCTATGCCCCTCCTCCAGACCTCAGTTAGAATCTGTGCCTGGCTCGAGCTGGTTGCACACTAGGGGCTCTCCTGAGCTCTTAGTAAAGAAAGTATGTATTAGGTTTTTTATTTTCAGTGAGATCTGCTGGCAACAGACTCACTGCTACGAGGGACTTAGGGGAGAGAAGCGAACCTACCTGCTTGCAGCTAGCTTGGGCTTCTAGGCTACTGGACACCATTAGCTCCAGAGGGATCGAACACAGGCCCAGCCTCGGTCGTCCGGTCCCGGAGCCGCGCCGCCGTCCCTCTTGCAGAGCCAGAAGCAAGAAGAACGTCCTGGAAATCGTCGGCTGAAGACTCCGGTCTTCATTAAGGTAGCGCACAGCACTGCAGCTGTGCGCCATTGCTCCCCATGCACACCACATACTCCGGTCACTGATGGGTGCAGGGCGCTGGGGGGGGGCGCCCTGGGCTGCAATTAGATTACCTTAAAATGGCAAAAAAAAACACATAATATAGTCTAATAAACTATATATGTGTAAAAATCCCCAGCCATAATATTAATATAAAGAGCGGGAGAAGCCCGCCGAAAAAGGGGCGGGGCTATCTCCCTCAGCACACTGGCGCCATTTCCTCTTCACAGCTCCGCTGGAAGGACGCTCCCCAGGCTCTCCCCTGCAGTTTCTAGGCTCAATAGGGTAAAAAAGAGAGGGGGGGCGCACTAAATTTAGGCGCAATATTGTGTATTATAGCTGCTATAGGGAAAATCACTTTGTGTAGTGTAAATCCCTGTTTATATAGCGCTGTGGTGTGTGCTGGCATACTCTCTCTCTGTCTCCCCAAAGGACTTTGTGAGCATTCCCTGTGTGTGTGCGGTGTGTCGGTACGGCTGTGTTGACATGTTTGATGAGGAGGCTTATGTGGAGGCGGAGCAGGTGCCGATAAATGTGATGTCACCCCCTGCGGGGTCGACACCAGAGTGGATGGATATGTGGAAGGTATTAACCGACAGTGTCAACTCCTTACATAAAAGGCTGGTTGACGTAACAGCCGTGGGACAGCCGGCTTCTCAGCCCGTGCCTGCCCAGGCGTCTCAAAGGCCATCAGGGGCTCAAAAACGCCCGCTACCTAAGATGGCAGACACAGATGTCGACACGGAGTCTGACTCCAGTGTCGACGACGACGAGACTAATGTACATTGCAATAGGGCTATCCGTTGCATGATTACGGCAATGAAAGATGTGTTGCACATTTCTGACATTAACCCAAGTACCACTAAAAAGGGTATTATGTTTGGGGAGAAAAAGCAACCAGTGGTTTTTCCCCCTTCAGATGAGTTAAATGAAGTGTGTGAAGAAGCGTGGGCTTCCCCTGATAAAAAACTAGTGATTTCTAAAAAGTTACTGATGGCATACCCTTTCCCGCCAGAGGACAGGGTACGTTGGGAGACATCCCCGAGGGTGGATAAAGCGCTCACACGCTTGTCAAAAAAGGTGGCACTACCGTCTCAGGATACGGCCGCCTTAAAGGAGCCTGCAGATAGAAAGCAGGAGGCTATCCTGAAGTCTGTATATACACACTCAGGTACTATACTGAGACCTGCTATTGCTTCAGCATGGATGTGTAGTGCTGCAGCAGCGTGGTCTGATTCCCTATCTGATAACATTGATTCCCTTGACAGGGACACTATATTGCTAACCATAGAGCATATTAAAGACGTAGTCTTATACATGAGAGATGCACAGAGGGATATTTGCCGGCTGGCATCTAGAATAAATGCAATGTCCATTTCTGCCAGGAGAGTATTATGGACTCGGCAGTGGACAGGTGATGCGGATTCTAAAAGGCACATGGAGGTTTTGCCTTACAAGGGTGAGGAATTGTTTGGGGATGGTCTCTCGGACCTCGTTTCCACAGCGACAGCTGGGAAGTCGACATTTTTACCCCAGGTTCCCTCACAGCCAAAGAAAGCACCGTATTATCAGGTACAGTCCTTTCGGCCCCAGAAAGGCAAGCGGGTTAAAGGCGCGTCCTTTCTGCCCAGAGGCAGGGGTAGAGGGAAAAAGCTGCACCATACAGCCAGTTCCCAAGAACAGAAATCCTCCCCTGCTTCCACTTAATCCACCGCATGACGCTGGGGCTCCACTGGTGGAGCCAGGTGTGGTGGAGGCCCGTCTCCGGAACTTCAGCGACCGGTGGGTTCGCTCACAGGTGGATCCCTGGGTTCTACAAGTGGCATCTCAGGGATACAAGCTGGAATTCGAGACGTCTCCCCCTCGCCGTTACCTCAAATCAGCCTTGCCAGCTACTCCCCCGGACAGGGAGGTAGTGCTGGCGGCAATTCACAAGCTGTTCCTCCAGCAGGTGATAATAAAAGTTCCCCTCCTTCAACAGGGACGGGGTTACTATTCCACAATGTTTGTGGTACCGAAACCAGACAGTTCGGTGAGACCCATTCTAAATTTAAAATCCTTGAACACTTATATAAGAAGGTTCAAGTTCAAAATGGAATCGCTCAGGGCGGTTATTGCAAGCCTGGAAGAAGGGGATTACATGGTATTACTGGACATCAAGGATGCTTACCTGCATGTCCCCATTTACCCACCTCACCAGGTGTACCTCCGTTTTGTGGTACAAGACTGCCATTACCAAATCCAGACGTTGCCGTTTGGTCTGTCCACGGCACCGAGGGTATTTACCAAGGTAATGGCCGAAATGATGATACTCCTTCGAAAGAAGGGAGTTATAATTATCCCATACTTGGACGATCTCCTTATAAAGGCGAGGTCCAGGGAGCAGTTGTTGGTCGGAGTAGCACTATCTCAGGAAGTGCTACAACAGCACGGCTGGATTCTGAATATTCCAAAGTCGCAGCTGGTTCCTACGACGCGTCTGCTGTTCCTGGGTATGATTCTGGACACAGAACAGAAGAAGGTGTTTCTCCCGGAGGAGAAGGCCAAGGAGTTGTCATCTCTGGTCAGAAACCTCCTAAAACCAAAACAGGTGTCGGTGCATCACTGCACGCGAGTCCTGGGAAAGATGGTAGCTTCTTACGAAGCAATTCCATTCGGCAGGTTCCATGCAAGGATCTTTCAGTGGGATCTGTTAGACAAGTGGTCCGGATCGCATCTTCAGATGCATCGGCTGATCACCCTGTCCCCGAGGGCCAGGGTGTCTCTGCTGTGGTGGCTGCAGAGTGCTCATCTTCTAGAGGGCCGCAGATTCGGCATTCAGGACTGGGTCCTGGTGACCACGGATGCAAGCCTCCGAGGTTGGGGGGCAGTCACGCAGGAAAGAAACTTCCAAGGACAATGGTCGAGTCAGGAGGCTTCCCTACACATAAATATTCTGGAACTAAGGGCCATTTACAATGCCCTAAGTCAGGCAAGACCCCTGCTTCAAAACCAGCCGGTGCTGATTCAGTCAGACATCACGGCGGTCGCCCATGTAAACCGACAGGGCGGCACAAGAAGCAGGATGGCGATGGCAGAAGCCACAAGGATTCTCCGATGGGCGGAACATCACGTGATAGCACTGTCAGCAGTGTTCATTCCGGGAGTGGACAACTGGGAAGCAGACTTCCTCAGCAGGCACGACCTCCACCCGGGAGAGTGGGGACTTCATCCAGAAGTCTTCCAACTGATTGTAAACCATTGGGAAAGGCCACAGGTGGACATGATGGCGTCCCGCCTAAACAAAAAGCTAAAAAGATATTGCGCCAGGTCAAGGGACCCTCAGGCGATAGCTGTGGACGCTCTAGTGACACCGTGGGTGTACCAGTCGGTTTATGTGTTCCCTCCTCTTCCTCTCATACCAAAGGTGCTGAGGATAATAAGAAAGAGAGGAGTAAGAACTATACTCATCGTTCCGAATTGGCCAAGAAGGACTTGGTACCCGGAACTGCAAGAAATGATCTCAGAGGACCCTTGGCCTCTGCCTCTCAGACAGGACCTGCTACAGCAGGGGCCCTGTCTGTTCCAAGACTTACCGCGGCTGCGTTTGACGGCATGGCGGTTGAACGCCGGATCCTGATGGAAAAGGGCATTCCGGTTGAAGTCATTCCTACGCTGATAAAAGCTAGGAAAGATGTGACAGCAAAGCATTATCACCGCATATGGCGAAAATATGTTGCTTGGTGTGAGGCTATGAAGGCCCCCACAGAAGAATTTCAGCTGGGTCGATTTCTGCACTTCCTACAGTCAGGAGTGACTATGGGCCTAAAATTGGGTTCCATTAAAGTCCAGATTTCGGCCCGGTCTATTTTCTTTCAAAAAGAACTGGCTTCACTGCCTGAAGTTCAGATGTTTGTTAAGGGAGTGCTGCATATTCAGCCCCCTTTTGTGCCCCCAGTGGCACCTTGGGATCTCAACGTTGTGTTGGATTTCCTAAAATCACATTGGTTTGAGCCACTTCAGACCGTGGAATTAAAATATCTCACGTGGAAAGTTGTCATGCTTTTGGCCTTGGCTTCGGCGGGTGTCAGAATTGGCAGCTTTGTCCTGTAAAAGCCCCTATCTGATCTTCCATATGGACAGAGCAGAATTGAGGACGCATCCCCAATTCCTCCCTAAGGTGGTATCAGCGTTTTATTTGAACCAACCTATTGTGGTGCCTGCGGCTACTCGGGACTTGGAGGCCTCCAAGTTGCTGGACGTAGTCCGGGCCCTGAAAATCTATGTTTCCAGGACGGCTAGAGTCAGAAAGACTGACTCGCTGTTTATCCTGCATGCACCCAACAAGCTGGGTGCTCCTGCTTCTAAGCAGACTATTGCTCGCTGGATCTGCTCCACGATTCAACTTGCACATTCTGCGGCTGGACTGCCGCATCCTAAATCAGTAAAGGCCCATTCCACGAGGAAGGTGGGCTCTTCTTGGGCGGCTGCCCGAGGGGTCTCGGCTTTACAACTTTGCCGAGCTGCTACCTGGTCGGGATCAAACACGTTTGCAAAATTCTACAAGTTTGATACCCTGGCTGAGGAGGACCTTGATTTTGCTCATTCGGTGCTGCAGAGTCATCCGCACTCTCCCGCCCGTTTGGAAACTTTGGTATAATCCCCATGGTCCTTACGGAGTTCCCAGCATCCACTAGGACGTCAGAGAAAATAAGAATTTACTCACCGGTAATTCTATTTCTCGTAGTCCGTAGTGGATGCTGGGCGCCCATCCCAAGTGCGGATTGTCTGCAATACTTGTATATAGTTATTGCATAACTAAAGGGTTATTGTTATGAGCCATCTGTTCGTGAGGCTCAGTTGTTATTCATACTGTTAACTGGGTATAGTATCACGAGTTGTACGGTGTGATTGGTGTGGCTGGTATGAGTCTTACCCGGGATTCCAAATCCTTTCCTTGTTGTGTCAGCTCTTCCGGGCACAGTTTCCCTAACTGAGGTCTGGAGGAGAGGCATAGAGGGAGGAGCCAGTGCACACCAGTAGTCCTAATTCTTTCTTAGAGTGCCCAGTCTCCTGCGGAGCCCGTCTATTCCCCATGGTCCTTACGGAGTTCCCAGCATCCACTACGGACTACGAGAAATAGAATTACCGGTGAGTAAATTCTTATTATTAGCAGGATATGCTATGATCAGCACTTTTATGAGGTATGCACATCCCCACCTAACTGAAAGGACCCATTAGCCTGATTAAGAGGAACAATGGCAGCTTATTGAGGTACCACAGAGTCTATGCAGGCCCAAGTTTGTCCGTGTGCAGTTATATCTAAATGCATTGCCTGCTGGTAATGTCATACAGATGTTCGGCCTCAGTTGTTCCAACATAATGATGCTGTATGACTTTGTCAAGACTCAACATGAGCCAGACACTGCATGATCATGTGCCATATTAGGCATGCACAAGTTGCTGTGTGCTCTGTATTATTAGCAACTTTCTCCTTTCAGTCAGTTTCTGGAAAAGTGCTAATCATATTGAAGGCTACTTTTAGCAGACACCTCTTAATAGGCGGAACTACCATTGGTGCAGCAGGTGCATTGCACTGGGGCCCCTGAGTACTAGGGGGCCCACTGCTGCTCAGTCCAGCAATAACCCCACAGACCATTTTGAGCACTGTTGGATGAATGGCCCAGTGCAAAGAGCAAGGTAGGTCCCACTGCCTGAGGGACCTGCCACTTATAGTACCTTAGGGAGGCAGGGCTGACCCTGTGGGTTCCAGACTGATAGAGGAGTCCTGAAACTTATCAGCTCAGATGATCACAGCCACATACTGCATATAATTAATAGACAGCTGTACATTTTTTCTGATTCACTGCTTTCTATAAATTAAAGGTAGCTCACAACCGATGTAACTGGCACTGTCAATGTGCCAAGTGCCAAAGTGAGGAAAGCACTAGGGGTGGGGGCCTCTGTCACAGATTGAGGCCTCTGTGTTCCTGCCCCAAAGGTACTTGCTTTCTGTTGTCAACACCACACAGGATATTGTGCTTGTACTCTTGTCACCCACTGTCACTCCCTGTCACCCACTGCCTCCCCCTCTCTGCCTCCCCCTGTATTCTGCTGTCAGCCTCTCCCTGTCACCCACTGCCATGTGGCATATTGTTTTCTTGAGTTGAGATGGATGAGGGGGGCCCAAATTACATTTTTGCACCTGGGCACACCACTCGCAAGTTTTGCCACTGCATCTCACACAGGTCATGGGAACCCTCGCTCCCCTCAGTAAGACCTACAACTGTTTTTTTTTGGGACTGTCCTGCTTTCCCACCCGCGGGCGCATTGTTCCATGGTGGTGGTGGAGGGGTTGGTTGGTAGACTTCTCTCACTCGCAGCTCTGCAGTGAGTAGATGCTGTGCGCATGCGCAAAGTGTCTATTCCCTGTAGCCAGAGGGACTGGGGGCTTGCCAGCAGCTCATAGAGCGCCGTGAAGCCACAACCCATTTTACAGAGGCCACGCCCCCAACTCTATCTATCAAAATGTTGGGAGGTATGATAGCAATCTAAATATAGATATATACATTACTGTGCAAAAGTTTTCAGCAGGTGTGGAAAAAATGCTGTAAAGTAAGAATGCGTTCAAAATAGAAGTGTTAATAGTTTATTTCTCTGACGTCCTAGTGGATGCTGGGAACTTCGTAAGGACCATGGGGAATAGACGGGCTCCGCAGGAGACTGGGCACTCTAAAAGAAAGATTAGGTACTATCTGGTGTGCACTGGCTCCTCCCTCTATGCCCCTCCTCCAGACCTCAGTTAGAATCTGTGCCCGGCCAGAGCTGGATGTACCTAGTGGGCTCTCCTGAGCTTGCTAGAAAGAAAGTATTTGTTAGGTTTTTTATTTTCAGTGAGATCTGCTGGCAACAGACTCACTGCTACGTGGGACTGAGGGGAGAGAAGCAAACCTACCTGCGTGCAGCTAGCTTGTGCTTCTTAGGCTACTGGACACCATTAGCTCCAGAGGGTTCGAACACAGGGCCTGACCTCGATCGTCCGTTCCCGGAGCCGCGCCGCCGTCCCCCTTGCAGAGCCAGAAGACAGAAGAAGGAGATAAAATCTGCGGCAGAAGACTCCGGTCTTCATTAAGGTAGCGCAAAGCACTGCAGCTGTGCGCCATTGCTCCCACTGCACACCACACACTCCGGTCACTGTAGGGTGCAGGGCGCTAGGGGGGGGGGGGGCGCCCTGGGCAGCAATAAGTATACCTTTTGGCAATATATACACATAATACAGTCTGGAAAACTGTATATGTGTAAAACCCCCGCCATTTTTAGTCAGAAACAGGACAGAAGCCCGCCGCTGAGGGGGCCGGGCCTTCTTCCTCAGCACACCAGCGCCATTTTCTCTTCACAGCTCCGCTGGAAGGAAGCTCCCCAGGCTCTCCCCGGCAGTATCCTGGTACACAAAGGGTGAAAAGAGAGGGGGGGGGGCACATAAATGTAGGCGCAAAATTTGTATATACAGCAGCTACTGGGTAAACACTGAGTTGTAGTGTAATCCCTGGGTTATATAGCGCTGGGGTGTGTGCTGGCATACTCTCTCTCTGTCTCTCCAAAGGGCCTTGTGGGGGAACTGTCCTCAAATAGAGCATCCCCTGTGTGTGTGGTGTGTCGGTACGCGTGTGTCGAAATGTCTGAGGTAAAAGGCTCCTCTAAGGAGGTGATAGAGCGGATATGTGTGTGAGAGGGTGTCTCCGTCGACAACGCCGACACCTGTTTGGATATGTGTAAGTGCTAAGGTGAATTTATTGCACAAATGGTTAGGGAACAGACAGGAAATCTACCCATGTCTGTCCCTATGTCACAGAGACCTTCAGAGTCTCTCAATGCTCACTATCCATAATAACAAACACTGGTATCGACATGGAGTTTAACTCCACTGTCGACTACGATAATGCAAAGTTACAGCCAAGATGGCTATAAGGTATTCAATATATGATTATTGAAATAATAGATGATTTGCATATCACTGATGACTCATCTGTCCCTGACACGAGAGTACACATGTTTAAGGGGAAGAATGCTGAGGTAAATTTCCCTCCTCTCATGAGGAAAAAGAGCGGGAATCTCCAGACAAAAGACGGCAGCTTCCCACAAGAGAATTCTCAGGCTGTATCCTTTCCCCACTAGGGCCAGGATATGTTGAGAATCTTCCCCTGGGGTGTCCTGATTGCACAGTCGGTAGCACTTGCTATTCTCAGGGATCCTGCAGATAGCGTGCACATTCTAGTATACTACCCAGACCGGCGATTGTGTCGGCATGGGTTTATAGCGCTGTGGCAGCGTGGACAGGTACCTTATCAGCAGAGATGAGACCCTAGTATGCAATATAAATATATTAAAGATGCTGTCTTAAGTGATAGATATATAGTTATAAAGCATGCCCAAAGAGACATGAGTATACTGGGTCCTAGAGTCAAAGCTATGTCGATCTCTGCTTGACGTGTCCTGTAGAATATGCATAGGACAGATGATGCCGACTTAAGAGGCATATGGAAGGCTGAGGATTGTGTGGAGAAGGGTTCTCGGGCCTGGTCTCCACAGCTATAGCTGGTAATTCTGCTAGTTTGCCTTATATTCCTGCACAGCCTAAGAAAGCACGACATTATTAAATGCAGCCTTTCGTATAAAGAAACAAGAAAGTCTGAGGGGCGTCCTTTCTTGTCAGAGCCGGGCAGCTAGTTCCCAGGAACAGAAGTCCTCCCCGGCCCCTACAAAAATCCACCAATGTCGCTGGGGCTCCACAGGCGGAGCTAGGCCCGGTGGGGACACGCCTTCGTAAGTTCAGCCACAAGTGGGTTCACTCCCTGTTCGATCCCTGGGCAATAGATATTGTGTCTCAGGGATACAAGCTGGACTGTGAGAAGATGCCCCCTCACCGACGGCCCTGCGGGCTTCCCCCCAAGAGAGGGAGCCAGTGTTATCTGCAATTCACAAATTGTATCTTTAACAGGTGGTGGTCAAGGGTCCCCTCCTTCAACAAGAGGGTGTTATTATTAGACCATGTTGTAATCCCGAAACCAGACGGTTCGGTCAGACCCATATTGAATTAAAAATCCCTGAACATATACCTGAGCAGGTTCAAGTTCAAGATGGAATCGCTAAGAGCGGTCAGTGCAAGCCTAAAAAGGGGGAGACTTTATTGTGAATCGGGACATAAGGGATGCATACCTTCAGGTCCCCATTTATCCACCTCATTAGGCGTACCTCAGAATTGCGGTACGGGATTGTCATTACCAATTTCAGATGTTGCCGTTTGGTCTCTCCACGGCCCCGAGAATATTCACCATGGTAATGGCGGATATGATTGTGCTCCTGCGGAAGCAAGGTGTCACTATTATCACGTACTTGGACGATCTCCTCATAAAAGCGAGATCAAGAGAGCAGTTGCTGAACAGCATATCACTTTCTCTGGAAGTGTAACGGCAACACGGCTGGATTCTATATATTCCAAAGTCGCAGTTGTTTCCTACAGCTCATCTGCCTCTCCTAGGCACGATCCTAGACACAGACCAGAAAAGGGTTATCTCCCGATAGAGAGAGCTCAGGAGCTCATGACACTGGTCAGGAATCTATTAAAACCAAAACAGGTGTCAGTGCATCACTGCACTTGACTCCTGGGAAGGATGTTGGCATCATACGAGGCCATCCCCTTAGGCAGGTTCCATGCGAGGACCTTCCAATGGGACTTACTGGACAAGTGGTCCGGATCACCTCTTCAGATGCATCGGTTAATCACCCTATCCCCCAGGGCCAGGGTGTTTCTCCTGTGGTGGCTGCAGAGTGCTCACCTTCTCGAGGGCCGCAGATTCGGCATTCAGGACTGGATCCTGGTGACCACGGATGCAAGCCTCCGAGGGTGGGGGGAAGTTACTCAGGGAAGAAATTTCCAAGGTCTGTGGTCAAGTCACAACGCCCTAAGTCAAGCGGAGATCCTGCTTCGCGACCAACCGGTTCTGATCCAGTCAGACCGCAGGGGTTCATGTAAACCGCCAAGGCGGCACAAGGAGCAGGGTGGTGAGGGTAGAAGCCACCAGAATTCTTCGCTGGGCGTAGAATCAAGTAAGCGCACTGTCAGCAGTGTTCGTTCCGGGAGTGGACATCTGGGAAGCAGACTTCCTCAGCAGGCACGACCTCCACCCGGGAAAGTGGGGACTTCATCAGGAAGTCTTCACGCAGTTTGCAAATTGATGGGAACTGCCTAAGGTGGACTAGATGGTGTCCCACCTCAATAAAAAGCTAAAAAAGGTTTTACGCCGGGTCAAGGGACCCTCAGGTGATAGCTGTGGTCGCACTAGTAACACCGTGGGTGTTCCAGTCGGTCTCTGCATTCCCTCCTCTTCCTCTCATACCCAAGGACTGAGAATTGTAATAAAAGGAGGAGTGAAAACAATATTCTTTGCTCCGAATTGGCCAAGAAGGACTCGGTACCCGGAGCTGCAGGAAATGCTCTCAGAGGACTCAGGGCTTCTGCCTCTCAGACAGGACATGTTGCAACAGGGGCCCTGTCTGTTCCAAAATTTACCGCGGCTGCATTTGACGGCATGGTGGTTGAACGCCGGATCCTAGCGGAAAAGGGCATTCCGGATGCAGTTATTCCTACGCTGATAAAGGCTAGGAAAGACGTGACAGCAAGACTTTTTCACTGTATATGGCGAAAATAGGTTGCTTGGTGTGAGGCCGGGAAGGCCCTACAGAGGAATTCCAGCGGGGTCGATTCCTGCACTTCCTACAGTCAGGAGTGACTATGGGCCTAAAATTAGGATCCATAAAAGGTCAAGTTTTCGGCCCTATACATTTTCTCTAAAAATGAACTGGCTTCACTGCCTGAAGTTCAGACATTGTTCCGGGGGTGCTGCATATTCAGCCTCCTTTTGTGCCACCGGTGGCACCTTGGGATCTTAACGTTGTGTTGGATTTCCTGAAATCCCACTGGTTTGAGCCACTTAAGAACATGGAGCTAAAATATCTCACGTGGAAAGTGGTCATGCTATTGGCCTTAGCTTCGGCTAGGCGTGTGTCAGTATTGGCGGTTTTGTCATGTAAAAACCCTTATCTGATCTTCCATATGGACAGGGCAGAATTGAGGACTTGTCCCCAATTTCTTCCTAGGGTGGTATCATCGTTTCATTTGAACCAGCCTATTGTGGTGCCTGCGGCTACTAGGGACTTGGAGGATTCCAAGTTGCTGGACGTAGTCCGGGCTTTGAAAATTTATGTTTCCAGAAAGGCGGGAGTCAGAAAGTCTGACTCGCTGTTTATTCTGTATGCAGCCAACAAGGTTGGCGCTCCTGCTTCGAAGCAGACTATTGTTCGCTGGATCTATAGCACGATTCAGCTGGTTCACTCTGCGGCTGGATTGCCGCATCCAAAATGGTGAAAGCCCATTACACAAGGAAGGTGGGCTCTTCTTGGGCGGCTGCCCGAGGGGTCTCGGCTTTACAGCTTTGCCGAGCTGCTACTTGGTCGGGGTCAAACAAGTTTGCTAAGTTCTACAAGTTTGATACCCTGGCTGAGGAGGACCTTGAGTTTGCTCATGCGGTGCTGCAGAGTCATCCGCACTCTCCCGCCCATTTGGGAGCTTTGGTATAATCCCCATGGTCCTTACGGAGTTCCCAGCATCCACTAGGACGTCAGAGAAAATAAGAATTTACTCACCGGTAATTCTATTTCTCGTAGTCCGTAGTGGATGCTGGGCGCCCGTCCCAAGTGCGGACTCTCTGCAATACATGTATATAGTTATTGCTTAACTAAAGGGTTATTGTTATGAGCCATCTGTTACTGAGGCTCAGTTGTTGTTCATACTGTTAACTGGGTATGGTTATCACAAGTTGTACGGTGTGATTGGTGTGGCTGGTATGAGTCTTACCCTGGATTCCAAATCCTTTCCTTGTTGTGTCAGCTCTTCCGGGCACAGTTTCCTTAACTGAGGTCTGGAGGAGGGGCATAGAGGGAGGAGCCAGTGCACACCAGATAGTACCTAATCTTTCTTTTAGAGTGCCCAGTCTCCTACGGAGCCCGTCTATTCCCCATGGTCCTTACGGAGTGCCCAGCATCCACTACGGACTACGAGAAATAGAATTACCGGTGAGTAAATTCTTATTTTTTTGTCAATGAACAAAATGTAACGTGAATGAGCAGAAGAGAAATCTTAATCAAATGAATATTTGGTGTGGCCACACTTTGCCTTCAAAACAGCATCAATTCTTCTAGGTACACTTGCACACACTTTTTGTAGGAATTTGGCAGGGAGGTTGTTCCAAACATCTTGGAGAACTAATATAACAGCATACCCTGCACTAATGTTCTAATTGGAGTGCTGGTACGAATGGACCCATAGTCAGTTCTAGATAAAAAAAATGTATTTAAATATTTCACAATTCACAAGCAGTATTGCATACAGATGGGTTCTCCGTTATCTTGACTGTTTCTGTGCCTAGACGGAGATTTAGTCATGCCTAGGCGATAGCTTAGATTGCTGAGTTTAATCACGGACAGGCGCATTGAGGCACGAGCATGCAATACACATCTCCACCACTGGGTGGCTAATGCTCCACTAATCCAGTACTTTAGTTTGAATAGCGGCGGATTGATCTACAGTACAAGCTCTGGCAAATGGTCAGTGATGACTGTAATGTTAATATACAGTCCTGTACTGCATAGTGTACACACAAATGGTGACCAATGGTCAGACGGAGACAGTAAAAAAAAAAAAAAGTTTATTCAGACGCAAATGAACGTGTTAAAACACTTGTGTATGCAGATGCAACTAATGTGTAAACACTTGTGTATGCAGATGCAACTAATGTGTGAAAGGAATAATGTAGCTCATTGACTTTACGGTATGTACAGTGCACGAAATGAGCATCCGAGTCCCCTAACAGCATAAACGAACACCAGTGGGAAGGAATCGCTGCTTGCATTACTTTTACACATGAACTTGTGTTTCTTCTATGCAGTGACGTGGGCTGCATGTAGCGGTGAAGGATCCCACCTCCCACGCTGAGGGTCCCGGGTTCGATTCCCAAAGTGCCAATCTATATTTTTTTTTCCTCCTGACATTCACTTTATACATTTTTTTTCCCGGTGTAATCCATTGTAAAACATTCAATGGAAGGGTGCACACAGGTTTTACATAAATCAGGGTAAATCTGCAGGAGCGACTCATTCCACTATCTAAAATACACAGCAGTAATGAGCAGCTGTAGACATACCAGTAAATATAAATTAGTGTATTCTGATGCAACTAACTGTTTGAGCAACATAATACTGTAGATTGTCGGCGTTAGAGAATCTCTGTTGTACTTTATACAACTTGGGCCCTCATTCCGAGTTGATCGGTCGCAATGCGAATGTAGCAGAGTTACACACGCTAAGCCGCCGCCTACTGGGAGTGTATCTTAGCTTCTTAAAAGTGCGACCGAAGTAATCGCAATATTGCGATCACAAACCTCGTAGCAGTTTTGGAGTAGCTTCAGACTTACTCTGCCTGTGCGATCAGTTCAGTGCTTGTCGTTCCTGGTTGACGTCACAAACACACCCAGCGTTCGCCCAGGCACTCCCACCGTTTCTCCGGCCACTCCTGCGTTTTTTCCGGAAACGGTAGCGTTTTCAGCCACACGCCCCTGAAACGCCGTGTTTCCGCCCAGTAACACCCATTTCCTGTCAATCACATTACGATCGCCGGAGCGATGAAAAAGCCGTGAGTAAAATTACTTTCTACATAGCAAAGTTACTTGGCGCAGTCGCAGTGCGAACATTGCGCATGCGTACTAAGCGGATTTTCATTGCGATGCGATGAAAAATACCGAGCGAACAACTCGGAATGAGGGCCTTGGTAATTTACTAAGAATTTGTATTCTCAATCACTGCCGACAATAGCCAAACACTGCCTGGAAAGCATAGACTTCGTAAAAAAAGGAGCTTTCAAATAGACCTGCTTTTTGCTGGCGTGTTCAGATAGTCATGCACAGATCAGTGATATCCATGCATGCTTCTCTGTGGAAAAGGGTCAGAAATAGTTAAAAATTAAAAAAAAATATTGCGTGAGGTCCCCCCTCGTAAGCATAACCAGCCTCGAGCTCCTTGAGCCGGTCCTGGCAGTTTAAATACTGGGGTAAAATTGACTGGGGTCCCCCTGTATTTAGACAACCAGCACCGGGCTCTTGGGCCAGCCCTGGTTCCAAAAATACGGGGGACCAAAGATGTAGGGGTCCCCCGTATTTTTAAAACCAGCACCGAGCTCCACTAGCCGAGAAGATAATGCCACAGCCGCGGGACACATTTATGTAGGTCCCTGTGGCCGTGGCATTAACCCCCCAACTAGTCACCCCTGGACGGGGTACCCTGGGGGAGTGGGGACCCCTTAAATCAAGGGGTCCCCCCCTCCAGGCACCCAAGGACCAGGAGTGAAGCCCGAGGCTGTCCCCCCATCCGTGGGTGGTGGATGGGGGGCTGATAGCCTTTTGTGTGTAAAAAAAGAATATTGTCTTTTGTTTTAGAACTACAAGTCACAGCAAGCCTACCCCGCTTGCTGGCACTTGGAGAACCACAAGTACCAACATGCAGGGAAATAATGGGCCCGCTGGTACGTGTAGTTCTACAGCAAAAGAAATACCCAAATAAAAATAAGACACACACCGTGACAGTACAATTTTATTAAAACACACTTACACACTCATACGGGTTCACTAAGATATGCCGGCGGTCCGTCTCCCGGCGACCAGCATACCGGTGCCGGGAGCTCGACCGCCGGCTTACCGACAGTGTGGCGAGCGCAAATGAGCCCCTTGCGGGCTCGCTGCACTCGCCACGCTACGGGCACGGTGGCACGCTATTTTATTCTCCCACCAGGGGGGTCGTGGAGCCCCACCAGGGAGAATAAGTGTCGGTATGCCGGCTGTCGGGCTCCCGGTGCCGGTATGCTGGTCGCCGGGAGCCCGACCGCCGGCATACTGAAGACCACCCCACTCATACATACTTACCAACATCCCATGCTGCCCAATCACGTCCCCTTCTCCATGTAGAATCCAATCGTGTACCTGTAAATCCAAAATTCCAATATACTCACATATTATTCAGTGATGATTGGTCCTCTTCTTTCCTGAAGTAATCCATGGCCTTGTCTAAAATAAAAAAACGAAAGTCCGATCCACGCCACTAAAGGGGTTCCATGTTTACACATGGAACCCCTTTCCCCCCGAATGCCGGGACCCCCCCATGACTCCTGTCACTGGAGATCCCAGCAACCAATCAGGGAGCGCACATCATGGCACTCTCCTGCTTGGCTGTGCGCTACTAGTCTGTCAATCAGGTGGAGCCCAGCGGCTAGAATGGAGCTTAGCACAGCTCCATTCTAGCCTACGATGGGAACTTTGCGATCTTCGGCTAACCGCAAGGTTAATTGGGGACAATCTTGTGGGTGACCCCAATTTACTTTGCGGTTAGCTCATTGACAGGCTAGTAGCGCACAGCCAAGCAGGAGAGCGCCATGACATGCGCTCCCTGATTGGCTTCTGGGATCTCCAGGATTTCGTGGTTTTTTTTTCCAATTGACCCTTTGGATTACTACAGGACTGAAGAGGACCGAGCTTCACCGGATGGTCCGTAAGTATAATTTTATTCCTTACAGGTACCCCATGGATTCTACTGGACAAGTGGATGTGATTCTCGGCGTGGGATGTAGGTAAGTATGTATGAGTGTGTAAGTGTGTTTTAATAAAATTATAGCACACAAGCGGGCCCATTATTTATCCGCATGCTGGTGCTTGTGGTTCTCCAAGTACCAGTTGGCAGGGGAGGCTTGCTGGAACTTGTAGTTCTATGACAAAAAACAATATTCTTTATTTTACAAATAAAGCTAAATAAAAAGACACCCTGTTGGAATTGCTGACTCACTCCTGTTTCGTATCAATATATCCTACCTCTCGGAGCAAGGTACTACAGAACAAGGGGGGTCATTCCGAGATGTTCGCTATATTTTTCGTACATACAGTTGCGAACACATCGCACAAATGCAAACAAACACCCACCACGCACAAATGCAAACGAACATGCAGTAATGGGTAATGCACAAAGCAGGTGTGGATTACTTAGCATCGCATGATAACGAACCGATTGCATGACTGCCAAACGCATCGTTAGCAACACATACACTAATGTACATGTGCTATACCTTGGCAGACTTGCACACGGTTTTGTTAGTTTGCAAATATTCGCACAGGGGGGGTCATTCCGAGTTGTTCGCTCAGTATTTTTTTCTCGCAACGGAGGGATTAGTCGCTAATGCGCAATGTCCGCAGTGCGACTGCGCCAAGTAAATTTGCTATGCAGTTAGGTTTTTTACTCACGGCATTACAAGGTTTTTTCTTCGTTCTGGTGATCGTAATGTGATTGACAGGAAGTGGGTGTTTCTGGGCGGAAACAGGCCGTTTTATGGGTGTGTGCGAAAAAACGCTACCGTTTCTGGGAAAAACGCGGGAGTGGCTGGAGAAACGGAGGAGTGTCTGGGCGAACGCTGGGTGTGTTTGTGACGTCAAACCAGGAACGACAAGCACTGAACTGATCGCAGATGCCGAGTAAGTGTGGAGCTACTCAGAAACTGCTAAGAGGTGTCTATTCGCTATTTTGCTAATCTTTCGTTCGCAATTTTGATAAGCTAAGATTCACTCCCAGTAGGCGGCGGCTTAGCGTGTGCAAAGCTGCTAAAAGCAGCTTGCGAGCGAACAACTCGGAATGACCCCCAGTGCTAGGGGTTTTTTTTGCTAAATATTTCATCCCATCCCTTTCTTAATTTGAAAACCAATTAGGCTAAGGATTAGTAATGTGATTGTCCAATTAAGTGTTCAAAGTCTTCAAAAGGAAGAGTTTGTCTACCTAATTGCACAATAGCAATCCGCAATGAAGGCTTAAAATGTGGAGTGCTAAAGTACCAAACAATCAGCTTCTAATTGTCATGCCTTTGGTTTTAAAGTGCTGGCTAGGAGTTGATTATTTACTCATTTTTCACGCTTCATTTAAACCCTTTGCAAGTGTGGGGCTTTCAGAGCCACTATTTCTGTCAGTAAGCCACGGGTGTGGTGCTCCATCCTGTCCAAGATGTTATACATTGGCACATAGGGATCTCCATCTACATCATCTGGAATGAATGTAAACAATAGAAAATTACATTATCACATTAGGCAATATAGAAGCAAGGCACAAAACACACTTTAACTGTTCACTAGCTAGGTCAGGGATGTTGAACGTTTGGCCCTCCAGCTGTTGATGAACTATACATACCAGCATGGCCTGCATTTTATTTTAAAAAATAGCCATGATAAAACAGGAGCAGGCCATGCTGGCCTGTCATCTTCACCCACATCTGGAGTGTGCATGGTTCACCATTTGTGTTCGAGGCCCAGGGTCAGCAAACTGCGTGTCGACATCTGCTGTGGAACTACAGATCCAAGCATGCCCACACTCAATGATAGCATGCCTTAAACCATAAGCTGAGACATGGGATATTGGAATGTGTTTCAGCACAGCATTTGCACTGACCCAGTTTGCTAACACATGTAGTTGAATATACATTTCAACAGCTTACAATTACATTTCTGTTTCACAAATAACTTACTCTCCCCCGACGCCGGAAGAGCACCCGCCACCTCCTCAGGGGCCTCTGCTGCCCACTCTCCTGGGTCACATGACATTGGTGAAGGTGGTTGAAAGGGGATGGGAGGTTGGATGGGGGAAGGAGGTTGGATGGGGGAGGGTGTTTGAGAGGGGTGGTCAGATTGAGAGGGGGTTTGAGAGGGGGGGTTGAGAGGGCTGGTCAGATTGAGGGGGGAGGAGGGTTGAGGGGGGGAGTGAGAGATGGAGGGGGGTTGAGAGTGGGGGAAGAGTGAGAGGGGGAGGGGGCTTGAGGGGGGGGAGAGTGAGAGGGGGAGGGTGTTTGAGAGGGGGTGAAGAGTGAGAGGGGGAGGGTGTTTGAGAGGGGGGTGAAGAGTGAGAGGGGGAGGGTGGTTGAGAGGGAGGAAAAGAGAGAGAGAGGGAGGGGGGTTTGAGAGGGGTGAAGAGTGAGAGAGGGAGGGGGGTTGAGAGCGGGAGGTGGGTTGAGGGGGGGAGAGTGAGAGGGGGAGGATGAGAAGGAAGAGGATGAGGTTTGATGTGGGGTGGGTTGTTGAGGGGGGAAGGTGGTTTGAGAGGGGGAGGAGGAGGAAGAGGATGTTGCATTTTCCTCCGCTTGCTGAGGGGGAGGCTCCTTCTTCCTCCTGTTGCCTTTGGCGTTGTGCTTGGCCTAAAAACACAATATAAAACATTAGCTTTATGGTGACTCTCCAAAAAAACACAAACATACTGTAAATGTTACTGTCATCATTTTAAAACATTTTATACAAGATATTTTGAGAAACATGTGTGTGTTATTTTTGGACCAGGGTATTTTGTGACCCTTGCACATTATTAATATTGCACAAAAAAGAAATAGCTAACACACTGGAATGTACTGTGGCACAGGAGTACACGAGAGTTGTGTGGCAAACCACTGTGTCTTGCCCTACTACCTGGCCCTATAGGTTTCAATCTCCTGCTTGCCCACATTCACTCTCCATAACACATTTGTTAATCCACACTACGGAGAGTTTTTTTAACACATAGTGATGATCCTGCTTCCAGTAATTTCTGTATGTATTAATGAAGGAACACACTGCGTGCACTCTACACGTTTCTCTAAAACCAAAGTGCTGTATTTCTCCAGCCTACAGCCTGTGTGGTGACTCTCCACCCCCCTACACATTACCCCCTAACCACTCTGCTCCCCAATGTGTCCTTCAAGTCCACATCACACACAGTCTCTAAACATACAGTACAAGTGTGATGTGTAATGCTGTTTGGATATATATTTGAACTTGTAATGCTAGAAATCTCACTCACGCAGACACATCTTTAATTGCGTATTACTTACGTTGGCGGATTTGCTGGTGCAGCTGCGCCAGCAATTCAGGCTGACGGCGGCCGAGGCCTGACCACCGCCACTCCAATTGCACTATGGTCTGCTTTGTGCAGACCCTAGCCCGCAGTAGCCTGTTGACCTCCGCGTAGCTGCACGCTTCCGCAAGTTGGGAATGTATGGGCCCGCGCAGCCTATGCAGCAGTCCATGACAGCGGTTAGCAGCTGCAGCTCCCTCCTCGAGAATGCGGCTGCTCGCATTGTACCAATGGCGTTTTCATTACATGGGCATATATTTATAGTGTATGCTGCATGTTGATTGGCCCAAATATGATGTGGTCATCGTTATTGATAAACTTTATTAATATCAGTACACTGACAGGTTGGGGGTAAACATTTTGAAAGCGTTGGCAGACGCGAATTTTCGCACCTAGCCCAGCTAAAAATCACACATCTATGCACACATTATATATTTAAATCACTAATCGTATAAAGTAAACACATTCTATATATATATATATATATATATACACAGAGAGAGAGAGAGAGAGAGAGAGAGAGAGAGAGTGAAATAGAGAGAGAGACTGAGTGAAAGTGAGAGAGACTGAGTAAAAGAGAGAAAGAGAGAGAGGGGGTGGGTGGTTTTTTGAAACTCACCACATTTGGACGCATAAATCAGCTACACCAATGCAGATTTTAGAATTAGTGTGGTCAGATGGTGGCGTTGTTTGTAAGCAGTTTCATGAAATAAGGGAAATAAAAACATTACAAATGTCTTGTTTACATAAATGTCTATACAAAACTTAAACCTAATAAAAATCAGATCAACATAACCTTTTTGGACCAGCACAATGCAACTAAATTTGTACTTTACATTATATGTAGACAACACGCTACAAAACTAATGTTCAATGGCCAATTACAGATGACTCTTGTTCACAGTCACTTATGGATCGACTCAAAACACATACACAGCACACTTAAATAAAAACCATGTGACCCAAATGTTTGGCACACTACATTAGGATTTGATCCAGCTGTAAGCTACATTCACATATGTTCAACCTCAAACCATTTTACACAATATTACCATAATGATGAAGCTAATGTGTTAATAGCATAATCTTACCTGAAATTTTGCCGAACTATTCTTGCCCTAAGGGCATGGCCACGCTGCGCCTCCGTGCCTGGTCTGAATGTCTGCCCAACCCCTGGCTCCTCATCCTCTCTGGGCAATTCCTCTGATCGAGGAAGCTCCAGGCGACTCCTCACAGCAATATTGTGGAGGATGGCACACAGGACCACAATTTTACTAACCATTTCCGGCGAATACATGAGGTCGTCACCAGTGCGGTGGAGCACACGGAATCGGCCCTTCAGGACCCCAATGGTGCGCTCCACCAGCTGCCTAGTGGCAGTAAGCGCGGAGTTAAACTCGGACTGTGACCCTGGCCTGGGTGTGCTTTAAGGAGTCATGAGCCAGGGGGTGCAAGGATATCCACGATCTCCTGTAAAACCACAATAACATCATAAGTTTACAGATTTAACAACATACCAAACAATATCACTACAAAAATACTATACCAAAATACTCACCAAATAGCCACGTCTTGGCCTCCATCATTCTTAATCTTTGCCAGATCCCTGATTGCCAAATGGCATGGGCATCATTGGCACTGCCGGGGTACTTTGCATTCAGAGATAGGATCTGAGGGATGGGCCACAAATAACCATGACATTCAGAGAGTGGAACAGTTTCCTGTTCTTATAGATTTCCTCATTATGTTTTGGTGCCACAAGTGGAACATGTGTCCCATCCACAACCCCAATAACGTGTGGGAAGCGACTACCCCCTTCCTGGAATTGACGCTTCACCACAGCCAGGGCACCAGCAGCTAATGGCATTGATATAAACTGCTTTGTTTATTTTAAAAATGCGTCTAGGATGCGACGGAGGACCTTTCAAAACTTTCCCTGAGACATACCTACCAGCACGCCAACAACGTGCTGGTAGGATTCCGTAACACAGAAATGTAACACAGTAAGGAATTGTGTCAATGCTGGTACTGCTGTAGGATACCGAATATATTGATCTAGATCACTCTCTACTATGGAGAGAGTTTCTAGGATGATAAGAGAAGGCAGCCTGTAGCGCCGTAAAACCTCATCATCTGGCATACCAAAAAGGGTGACACGGGTACGGAAAATACTAGGCCTTGCACACCTCCGTTGCCTTTGAGGATGAGGGTCAGGTTGGGGTTGGGTGGCGTCGGAGGCAAGATATGTGGCAAACAGCATCTTTAAAATGACCAAAACATAAATAAATACAACATCCAATGTGTTTTCAAAATGTAAACAGTCACATATTTGCCAACTCCACAAAGTAAACTTACTTCCGGCATGTACTCCATATCTAAATGTCATAGAGCAGGAGGCAAGAAAAAAAACAAATTAGGCTGATAGAGAAAACAAGACATATGTCACTAATCCAACACACTAGTGATGTGCACCGGAAATTTTTCGCGTTTTGTGTTTTGGTTTTGGGTTTGGTTCCGCGGCTGTGTTTTGGATTCGGACGCGTTTTGGCAAAACCTCACCTAAAATTTTTTGTCGGATTCGGGTGTGTTTTGGATTCGGGTGTTTTTTTCAAAAAACCCTAAAAAACAGCTTAAATCATAGAATTTGGGGGTCATTTTGATCCCATAGTATTATTAACCTCAATAACCATAATTTCCACTCATTTCCAGTCTATTCTGAACACCTCACAATATTATTTTTAGTCCTAAAATTTGCACCGAGGTCGCTGGATGGCTAAGCTAAGCGACACAAGTGGCCGACACAAACACCTGGCCCATCTAGGAGTGGCACTGCAGTGTCAGGCAGGATGGCCCTTCAAAAAAATTGTCCCCAAACAGCACATGATGCAAAGAAAAAAAGAGGCGCACCAAGGTGGCTGTGTGACTAAGCTAAGCGACACAAGTGGCCGACACAAACACCTGGCCCATCTAGGAGTGGCACTGCAGTGTCAGGCAGGATGGCCCTTCAAAAAAATACTCCCCAAACAGCACATGATGCAAAGAAAAAAAAGAGGCGCACCAAGGTGGCTGTGTGACTAAGCTAAGCGACACAAGTGGCCGACACAAACACCTGGCCCATCTAGGAGTGGCACTGCAGTGTCAGGCAGGATGGCCCTTCAAAAAAATACTCCCCAAACAGCACATGATGCAAAGAAAAAAAGAGGCGCACAAAGGTGGCTGTGTGACTAAGCTAAGCGACACAAGTGGCCGACACAAACACCTGGCCCATCTACGAGTGACGACACAGAGGTAGGTACACAGCAGTGGCCTACCATACTGCTATATATAGTATACTGGTGGACACTGTCAGCAAACTGCAAAACTGTCTAAAATGCACCACAGGTATACAATGCAGATGGATAGTATACTTAATGGATGACGAGTGACGACACAGAGGTAGGTACACAGCAGTGGCCTACCGTACTGCTATATATAGTATACTGGTGGACACTGTCAGCAAACTGCAAAACTGTCTAAAATGCACCACAGGTGTACAATGCAGATGGATAGTATACTTAATGGATGACGAGTGACGGCACAGAGGTAGGTACACAGCAGTGGCCTACCGTACTGCTATATATAGTATACTGGTGGACACTGTCAGCAAACTGCAAAACTGTCTAAAATGCACCACAGGTATAGAATGTAGATGGATAGTATACTTAATGGATGACGAGTGACGACACAGAGGTACGTACACAGCAGTGGCCTACCGTACTGCTATATATAGTATACTGGTGGACACTGTCAGCAAACTGCAAAACTGTCTAAAATGCACCACAGGTATAGAATGTAGATGGATAGTATACTTAATGGATGACGAGTGACGACACAGAGGTAGGTACAGCAGTGGCCTACCGTTCTGCTATATATAGTATACTGGTGGACACTGTCAGCAAACTGCAAAACTGTCTAAAATGCACCACAGGTATACAATGCAGATGGATAGTATACTTAATGGATGACGAGTGACGACACAGAGGTAGGTACACAGCAGTGGCCTACCGTACTGCTATAGTATACTGGTGGACACTGTCAGCAAACTGCAAAACTGTCTAAAATGCACCACAGGTATACAATGCAGATGGATAGTATACTTAATGGATGACGAGTGACGACACAGAGGTAGGTACACAGCAGTGGCCTACCGTACTGCTAAATATAGTATACTGGTGGACATTGTCAGCAAACTGCAAAACTGTCTAAAATGCACCACAGGTATACAATGCAGATGGATAGTATACTTAATGGATGACGAGTGACGACACAGAGGTAGGTACACAGCAGTGGCCTACCGTACTGCTATATATAGTATACTGGTGGACACTGTCAGCAAACTGCAAAACTGTCTAAAATGCACCACAGGTATAGAATGTAGATGGATAGTATACTTAATGGATGACGAGTGACGACACAGAGGTAGGTACACAGCAGTGGCCTACCGTACTGCTATATATAGTATACTGGTGGACACTGTCAGCAAACTGCAAAACTGTCTAAAATGCACCACAGGTATACAATGCAGATGGATAGTATACTTAATGGATGACGAGTGACGACACAGAGGTAGGTACACAGCAGTGGCCTACCGTACTGCTATATATAGTATACTGGTGGACACTGTCAGCAAACTGCAAAACTGTCTAAAATGCACCACAGGTATAGAATGTAGATGGATAGTATACTTAATGGATGACGAGTGACGACACAGAGGTAGGTACACAGCAGTGGCCTACCGTACTGCTATATATAGTATACTGGTGGACACTGTCAGCAAACTGCAAAACTGTCTAAAATGCACCACAGGTATACAATGCAGATGGATAGTATATTTAATGGATGACGAGTGACGACACAGAGGTAGGTACACAGCAGTGGCCTACCGTACTGCTATATATAGTATACTGGTGGACACTGTCAGCAAACTGCAAAACTGTCTAAAATGCACCACAGGTATAGAATGTAGATGGATAGTATACTTAATGGATGACTAGTGACGACACAGAGGTAGGTACAGCAGTGCACTCTGCACTGTACTACTCCTATATAATATTAATTATACTGGTGGTCCCCAGTCCCCACAATAAAGCAGCACACTGTGAGCACAGATATGGAGTGTTTTTCAGGCAGACAACGTATACTGGTGGTCACTGTCAGCAAAACTCTGCACTGTACTCCTGCTATAGCTGCTCCCCAGTTCCCACAATTAAGCAGTGTGAGCACTCAGCACAGATATATCATGCAGCACACTGAGCACAGATATGGTATGGAGCGTTTTTTTCAGGCAGAGAACGGATAAAAAAACTGGTGGTCACTTATCAGCAAAACTCTGCACTGTTCTCCTAACAGCTGCTCCCCAATCCTCCCCACAAATAAGAAATAAAGTAAACCAATCAACTTCTACAATAAACGGAGAGGACGCCAGCCACGTCCTCTCCCTATCATCTCCAATGCACGAGTGAAAATGGCGGCGACGCGCGGCTGCTATATAGAATCCGAATCTCGCGAGAATCCGACAGCGGGATGATGACGTTCGGGCGCGCTCGGGTTAGCCGAGCAAGGCGGGAAGGTTCTAACCTGCCTCGGACCCGTGTGGAAAAGGTGACGTTCGGGGGGGTTCGGTTTCGGAGAACCCGAACCCGCTCATCACTACAACACACACTGCAAACACTGTAAAACAAAACTTTGCTGTCTTATACTTACCATACACATAATTGCAACACACCAAAAAAGATACATGCATACGTTTAAGAAGGCATACAAGTCCAAAGGCAAACATCCAAAGCACAGCAAGCCACTTGCCCATACTTACCAGCAATTAGCAGAAAAAAACTCTCTCAAAAAGAAAAGAAGCCTCACTTGGGCAAAGGGAGTAAAAATAAATATGCACCCTGAAGAAGAACAAACAGATTCTGAAACTCCTGTAAACTCACCCAGAAATCACTAACCACCTCCACCCAAAAACACAGCAAGCCACTTGTCCATACTTACCAGCAATTAGCAGAAACAATTATCAAAAAGAAAAGAAGCCTTACTTGGGCAAAGGGGGGAAAAATAAATATGCACCCTGAAGAAGAACAAAAAGAATGTGAAAACGGCATAAAAACTAAAACAATTAAAAAAACCCGCTGGGTGTACGCACTACAATGAGTCGCAGCATCCGAAGCGGATACTCGTATTAGCCGGGAGAGAACAAATCATACCTCTCACGCCTTGGCAACTATAATATTTCAGTCAACCAAGCTCTCTCTACAGCAAACACCACTGAACTCCTGCAACACCACTGAACTCCTGCATACACCCACATACGCAGGCTGCATGGAGGCCGTTTAAATAGCCAGTAATCAAAGTATGCCCAAACATTCTGTATGTATCACCTGTGCAATTTCCAGCACAAACATAAATATACAGGTATAAAAAGTCGCCACACATTCAGACGCACATGCCAACACCAATATGGCCAGTGTAAGCGAAATAGACGCTGAGGTGGCAGAGCTGCAGGAGCAGATGCGGGTGATTGCAGCAAGAAGACTGAGCCTGCAGCAGCAAAGACTCCGTCTAGCACAGGCCAGTGCAGCAGATGAGGGTGCCGGATCCAGTACTGCAGGACCCAGTACTCCAGCACCCCCATCTACTGACCCACAAACACAAGAGGCCCTGCCAGAGGAAGCTGTAAATAAAACTGAGGGAGATTCTGCCCTAACTACTCAAACTAGTGATGTGCACCGGACATTTTTCGGGTTTTGTGTTTTGGTTTTGGATTCGGTTCCGCGGCCGTGTTTTGGATTCGGACGCGTTTTGGCAAAACCTCCCTGAACATTTTTTGTCGGATTCGGGTGTGTTTTGGATTCGGGTGTTTTTTTTACAAAAAACCCTCAAAAACAGCTTAAATTATAGAATTTTGGGGTCATTTTGATCCCATAGTATTATTAACCTCAATAACCATAATTTCCACTCATTATTTTTAGTCCTAAAATTTGCACCAAGGTCGCTGGATGGCTAAGCTAAGCGACCCAAGTGGCCGACACAACACCTGGCCCATCTAGGAGTGGCACTGCAGTGTCAGAAAGGATGGCACTTCAAAAAATAGTCCCCAAACAGCACATGATGCAAAGAAAAAAAGAGGTGCACCAAGGTCGCTGTGTGACTATGCTAAGCGACCCAAGTGGCTGACACAAACACCTGGCCCATCTAGGAGTGGCACTGCAGTGTCAGACAGGATGGCAGATTTAAAAAATAGCACCCAAAAGCACATGATGCAAAGAAAAAAAGAGGTGCAATGAGGTAGCTGTGTGGCTAAGCTAAGCGACCCAAGTGGCCGACACAAACACCTAGCCCATCTAGGAGTGGCACTGAAGTGTCAGACAGGATGGCAGATTTAAAAAATAGTCCCCAAACAGCACATGATGCAAAGAAAAAAAGAGGTGCAATGAGGTAGCTGTGTGACTAAGCTAAGCGACCCAAGTGGCCGACACAAACACCTGGCCCATCTAGGAGTGGCACTGCAGTGTCAGACAGGATGGCACTTCAAAAAATAGTCCCCAAACAGCACATGATGCAAAGAAAAAAAGAGGTGCACCAAGGTCGTTGTGTGACTAAGCTAAGCGACCCAAGTGGCCGACACAAACACCTGTCCCATCTAGGAGTGGCACTGAAGTGTCAGAGAGGATGGCAGATTTAAAAAATAGTCCCCAAACAGCACATGATGCAAAGAAAAAAAGAGGTGCAATGAGGTAGCTGTGTGGCTAAGCTAAGCAACCCAAGTGGCCGACACGAACACCTGGCCCATCTAGGAGTGGCACTGCAGTGTCAGACAGGATGGCAGATTTAAAAAATAGTCCCCAAACAGCACATAATGCAAAGAAAAAAAGAGGTGCACCGAGGTCGCTGTGTGACTAAGCTAAGCGACCCAAGTGGCCGACACAAACACCTGGCCCATCTAGGAGTGGCACTGCAGTTTTCTAGCGAGAGGATGAGTGCTTCCATCCTCATGTGAATCTGAACCACTAGCCATGAACATAGGCAGCTTCAGCACGAGGTGGAAGTGGATCTTGATCTTTCCCTATTTTACCCTCCACATTTTTGTTCTCAATTTTTTAATGTGTAAAATTATATGCCAGTAATATATCAATAGCAATGGCCTACTGTACCGTACTGCTATATATTATATACTGGTGGTCAGCAAAATTCTGCACTGTCCTCCTACTACTGCGCACAACAACTAAAATGCACCACAGGTATGGATGGATAGTATACTTGACGACACAGAGGTAGGTAGAGCAGTGGACTACTGTACTGTACTGCTATATATTATATACTGGTGGTCATCAAAATTATGCACTGTCCTCCTACTACTGCGCAAAACTTAAATACACCACAGGTATGGATGCATAGTATACTAGACGACACAGAGGTAGGTAGAGCAGTGGACTACTGTACCGTACTGCTATATATTATATACTGGTGGTCAGCAAAATTATGCACTGTCCTCCTACTACTGCACACAACAACTTAAATGCACCACAGGTATGGATGGATACTATACTTGACGAGACAGAGGTAGGTAGAGCAGTGGACTACTGTACCGTACTGCTATATATTATATACTGGTGGTCAGCAAAATTATGCACTGTCCTCCTACTACTGCACACAACAACTTAAATGCACCACAGGTATGGATGGATAGTATACTTGACGACACAGAGGTAGGTAGAGCAGTGGACTACTGTACCGTACTGCTATATATTATATACTGGTGGTCAGCACAATTATGCACTGTCCTCCTACTACTGCGCACAACAACTAAAATCCACCACAGGTATGGATGGATAGTATACTTGACGACACAGAGGTAGGTAGAGCAGTGGACTACTGTACTGTACTGCTATATATTATATACTGGTGGTCAGTAAAAATTATGCACTGTCCTCCTACTACTGCGCACAACAACTTAAATGCACCACAGGTATGGATGGATAGTATACTTGACGACACAGAGGTAGGTAGAGCAGTGGACTACTGTACCGTACTGCTATATATTATATACTGGTGGTCAGCAAAATTCTGCACTGTCCTCCTACTACTGCGCACAACAACTAAAATGCACCACAGGTATGGATGGATAGTATACTTGACGACACAGAGGTAGGTAGAGCAGTGGACTACTGTACCGTACTGATATAATACTGGTGGTCACTGGTCAGCAAAATTCTGCACTGTCCTCCTACTATATACTACAATGCAGCACAGATATGGAGCGTTTTTCAGAGACTGTAGATTTTTTCAGCACACTGAGCACAGATATTTGCAAACACACTGAGCACAGATATTTGCAGCACACTGAGCACAGATATTTGCAGCACACTGAACACAACTGAGAGAACGCTGCACACGTCCTCTCGCCCATACGTCATCATCCCGCTGTCGGATTCTCGCGAGATTCGGATTCTATATAAGCAGCCGCGCGTCGCCGCCATTTTCACTCGTGCATTGGAGATGATAGGGAGAGGACGCGGCTGGCGTCCTCTCCGTTTATTGTTGAAGTTGATTGCTTTATTGCTTAATTGTGGGGAGGACTGGGGAGCAGCTGTTAGGAGGAGTACAGTGCAGAGTTTTGCTGATAAGTGACCACCAGTTTTAATCCGTTCTCTGCCTGAAAAAAACGCTCCATACCATATCTGTGCTCAGTGTGCTGCATAATATATCTGTGCTGAGTGCTCACACTGCTTAATTGTGGGGACTGGGGAGCAGCTGTATTATATAGCAGGAGTACAGTGCAGAGTTTTGCTGACAGTGACCACCAGTATACGTTGTCTGCCTGAAAAACACTCCATATCTGTGCTCAGTGTGCTGCTTTATTGTGGGGACTGGGGACCACCAGTATAATTAATATTATATAGGAGGAGTATAGTGCAGAGTGCACTGCTGTACCTACCTCTGTGTCGTCATCCATTAAGTATACTATCCATCTACATTCTATACCAGTTGTACCCAATGTCCACTTAACCACGGACATGTGGACAAGTGGAGCAGGGCAGACTCAGGACTATATGACTGTGACAGCCCACTGGGTAGATGTATTGCCTCCCGCAGCAAGAACAGCAGCGGCGGCACCAGTAGCAGCATCTCGCAAACGCCAACTCGTTCCTAGGCAGGCTACGCTTTGTATCACCGCTTTCCATAAGAGGCACACAGCTGACAACCTCTTACGGGAACTGAGGAAGATCATTGCAGAATGGCTTACCCCAATTGGACTCTCCTGGGGATTTGTGACATCGGACAACGCCAGCAATATTGTGCGTGCATTACATCTTGGCAAATTCCAGCACGTCCCATGTCTTGCACATACATTGAATTTGGTGGTGCAGAATTATTTAAAAAACGACAGGGGCGTGCAAGAGATGCTGTTGGTGGCCCGAAGAATTGCGGGCCACTTTCGGCATTCAGGCACCGCGTACAGAAAACTGGAGCACCACCAAACATTCCTGAACCTGCCCTGCCATCATCTGAAGCAAGAGGTGGTAACGAGGTGGAATTCAACCCTCTATATGCTTCAGAGGATGGAGGAGCAGCAAAAGGCCATTCAAGCCTATACATCTGCCCACGATATAGGCAAAGGAGGGGGAATGCACCTGACTCAAGCGCAGTGGAGAATGATTTCAACGTTGTGCAAGGTTCTGCAACCCTTTGAACTTGCCACACGTGAAGTCAGTTCAGACACTGCCAGCCTGAGTCAGGTCATTCCCCTCATCAGGCTTTTGCAGAAGAAGCTGGAGACATTGAAGGAGGAGCTTAAACAGAGCGATTCCGCTAGGCATGTGGGACTTGTGGATGGAGCCCTTAATTAGCTTAACCAGGATTCACGGGTGGTCAATCTGTTGAAATCAGAGCACTACATTTTGGCCACCGTGCTCGATCCTAGATTTAAAACCTACGTTGTATCTCTCTTTCCGGCAGACACAAGTCTGCAGAGGTTCAAAGACCTGCTGGTGAGAAAATTGTCAAGTCAAGCGGAACGTGACCCGTCAACAGCTCCTCCTTCACATTCTCCCGCAACTGGGGGTGCGAGGAAAAGGCTAAGAATTCCGAGCCCACCCACTGGCTGTGATGCAGGGCAGTCTGGAGCGAGTGCTGACATCTGGTCCGGACTGAAGGACCTGCCAACGATTACTGACATGTCGTCTACTGTCACTGCATTTGATTCTCTCACCATTGAAAGAATGGTGGAGGATTATATGAGTGACCGCATCCAAGTAGGCACGTCAGACAGTCCGTACATATACTGGCAGGAAAAAGAGGCAATTTGGAGGCCCTTGCACAAACTGGCTTTATTCTACCTAAGTTGCCCTCCCTCCAGTGTTTAGTCCGAAAGAGTGTTTAGTGCAGCCGCTCACCTTGTCAGCAATCGGCGTACGAGGTTACTTCCAGAAAATGTGGAGAAGATGATGTTCATCAAAATGAATTATAATCAATTCCTCCGTGGAGACATTCACCAGCAGCAATTGCCTCCAGAAAGTACACGGGGACCTGAGATGGTGGATTCCAGTGGGGACGAATTAATAATCTGTGAGGAGGGGGATGTACACAGTGAAAGGGGTGAGGAATCGGAGGATGATGATGAGGTGGACATCTTGCGTCTGTAGAGCCAGTTTGTGCAAGGAGAGATTGATTGCTTCTTTTTTGGTGGGGGCCCAAACCAACCAGTCATTTCAGTCACAGTCGTGTGGCAGACCCTGTCGCTGAAATGATGGGTTCGTTAAAGTGTGCATGTCCTGTTTATACAACATAAGGGTGGGTGGGAGGGCCCATGACAATTCCATCTTGCACCTCTTTTTTCTTTCATTTTTCTTTGCATCATGTGCTGTTTGGGGACAATTTTTTTGAAGTGCCATCCTGCCTGACACTGCAGTGCCACTCCTAGATGGGCCAGGTGTTTGTGTCGGCCACTTGTGTCGCTTAGCTTAGCCATCCAGCGACCTTGGTGCGCCTCTTTTTTTCTTTGCATCATGTGCTGTTTGGGGACAATTTTTTGGAAGTGCCATCCTGCCTGACACTGCAGTGCCACTCCTAGATGGGCCAGGTGTTTGTGTCGGCCACTTGTGTCGCTTAGCTTAGTCACACAGCGACCTTGGTGCGCCTCTTTTTTTCTTTGCATCATGTGCTGTTTGGGGACAATTTTTTGGAAGTGCCATCCTGCCTGACACTGCAGTGCCACTCCTAGATGGGCCAGGTGTTTGTGTCGGCCACTTGTGTCGCTTAGCTTAGCCATCCAGCGATCTTGGTGCGCCTCTTTTTTTCTTTGCATCATGTGCTGTTTGGGGACAATTTTTTGGAAGTGCCATCCTGCCTGACACTGCAGTGCCACTCCTAGATGGGCCAGGTGTTTGTGTCGGCCACTTGTGTCGCTTAGCTTAGCCATCCAGCGACCTTGGTGCGCCTCTTTTTTTCTTTGCATCATGTGCTGTTTGGGGACAATTTTTTGGAAGTGCCAACCTGCCTGACACTGCAGTGCCACTCCTAGATGGGCCAGGTGTTTGTGTCGGCCACTTGTGTCGCTTAGCTTAGTCACACAGCCACCTTGGTGCGCCTCTTTTTTTCTTTGCATCATGTGCTGTTTGGGGACTATTTTTTTGAAGTGCCATCCTGCCTGACACTGCAGTGCCACTCCTAGATGGGCCAGGTGTTTGTGTCGGCCACTTGTGTCGCTTAGCTTAGCCATCCAGCGACCTTGGTGCGCCTCTTTTTTTCTTTGCATCATGTGCTGTTTGGGGACAATTTTTTGGAAGTGCCATCCTGCCTGACACTGCAGTGCCACTCCTAGATGGGCCAGGTGTTTGTGTCGGACACTTGTGTCGCTTAGCTTAGTCACACAGCGACCTTGGTGCGCCTCTTTTTTTCTTTGCTTCATGTGCTGTTTGGGGACAATTTTTTGGAAGTGCCATCCTGCCTGACACTGCAGTGCCACTCCTAGATGGGCCAGGTGTTTGTGTCAGCCACTTGTGTCGCTTAGCTTAGCCATCCAGCGATCTTGGTGCGCCTCTTTTTTACTTTGCATCATGTGCTGTTTGGGGACAATTTTTTGGAAGTGCCATCCTGCCTGACACTGCAGTGCCACTCCTAGATGGGCCAGGTGTTTGTGTCGGCCACTTGGGTCGCTTAGCTTAGCCATCCAGCGACCTCGGTGCAAATTGTAGGACTAAAAATAATATTGTGAGGTGTGAGGTGTTCAGAATAGACTGGAAATGAGTGGAAATTATGGTAATTGAGGTTAATAATACTATGGGATCAAAATGACCCCCAAATTCTATGATTTAAGCAGTTTTTTTAGGTTTTTTTGAAAAAAACACCCGAATCCAAAACACACCTGAATCCGCCAAAAAAATTTCGGTGAGGTTTTGCCAAAACGCATCCGAATCCAAAACACGGCCGCGGAACCGAATCCAAACACAAAACCCGAAAAATGTCCGGTGCACATCACTAGTAAAAACACGGGTGCTGTGGCGAAAGACCGCATCTGGAGAGACATTACTGACCGCATAAATAAAGTTGGCCCAATAGTCCGTACCCCAGCAGCAATTGCAGACACTATTTAAAAAAAAAGATAGAAAAATGTGAGGTTGCCTATAGCAACCTAAAACATTACATGTGTATAAAAATTGAACGAAACATTTATTGTTCTTTCTTTTCTTCACCTTTCCCCCAAAACAAACCACATATGTAGTTGGGCCGACTTCAAGTTCCGCCTGAAGGCAAAATGGTCTGTGGAGTGGAATTCTTCGAGGACAACAGGGGGAGGACCACCCCCTGCCCCTGTGGATTTTACCGACCTAGTGGAGCTGGCGATGCCCTGTGTGACGTATGAGGAGGTGCGTGGGGTGTCCGATATGGACACAGACATGCCTGAAATGTTTGGCCCACATGACTTGCCCGGTAAGTTGTCTTACATATATATTAAAGTGTTTAATGTCTCAGTTTAGAAGTTGATACTAATGTTTTCTTGTTATTGTTGTCCCCTTTTGTATCACATTAATATCTCTGTTTTGCCCATAACACAGCACAGAAGGGGCATCTTGCGGAAGCGAAGGCGCGGGGGGGAAGTAGTGAGACTTCCAGTGTGGGACCAGTTATTCCACCAAGCTAGTCACACACTGCCCCCCCCCAACCCTTTCTCCCGGCAATTCTGACCGAAATATGTAGGCATTGAGATCGGCTCAGCCAATTTCATGACCTGATGACCCGGGAGATATGTGAGATGTCCCTTCGGCTCACTGAGCATACCACCTGTGTTCGTCAAGGTGTGGGCGAAATCAGCCAAGGTCAGGCAGAATTCAGGCAAGGTCTATCCCAGCTCACCTCCTCTGCCCAACATTTGGCAGACCGAGTTAGGCAAGGTCTCCAGGACATCGCTGGTCTTTTTACTAGAGATGTGCACCGGAAATTTTTCGGGTTTTGTGTTTTGGTTTTGGGTTCGGTTCCGCGGCCGTGTTTTGGGTTCGACCGCATTTTGGCAAAACCTCACCGATTTTTTTTTGTCGGATTCGGGTGTGTTTTGGATTCGGGTGTTTTTTAAAAAAAACACTAAAAAAACAGCTTAAATCATAGAATTTGGGGGTCATTTTGATCCCAAAGTATTATTAACCTCAAAAACCATAATTTACACTCATTTTCAGTCTATTCTGAATACCTCACACCTCACAATATTATTTTTAGTCCTAAAATTTGCACCGAGGTCGCTGGATGACTAAGCTAAGCGACCCTAGTGGCCGACACAAACACCTGGCCCATCTAGGAGTGGCACTGCAGTGTCACGCAGGATGTCCCTTCCAAAAAACCCTCCCCAAACAGCACATGACGCAAAGAAAAAAAGAGGCGCAATGAGGTAGCTGTGTGAGTAAGCTAAGCGACCCTAGTGGCCGACACAAACACCTGGCCCATCTAGGAGTGGCACTGTAGTGTCACGCAGGATGTCCCTTTCAAAAAACCCTCCCCAAACAGCACATGACGCAAAGAAAAAAAGAGGCGCAATGAGGTAGCTGTGTGAGTAAGCTAAGCGACCCTAGTGGCCGACACAAACACCTGGCCCATCTAGGAGTGGCACTGCAGTGTCACGCAGGATGTCCCTTCCAAAAAAACCTCCCCAAACAGCACATGACGCAAAGAAAAAAAGAGGCGCAATGAGGTAGCTGTGTGAGTAAGCTAAGCGACCCTAGTGGCCGACACAAACACCTGGCCCATCTAGGAGTGGCACTGCAGTGTCACGCAGGATGTCCCTTCCAAAAAACCCTCCCCAAACAGCACATGACGCAAAGAAAAAAAGAGGCGCAATGAGGTAGCTGTGTGAGTAAGATAAGCGACCCTAGTGGCCGACACAAACACCGGGCCCATCTAGGAGTGGCACTGCAGTGGCACGCAGGATGGCCCTTCCAAAAAACCCTCCCCAAACAGCACATGACGCAAAGAAAAAAAGAGGCGCAATGAGGTAGCTGTGTGAGTAAGATAAGCGACCCTAGTGGCCGACACAAACACCGGGCCCATCTAGGAGTGGCACTGCAGTGTCACGCAGGATGTCCCTTCCAAAAAACTCTCCCCAAACAGCACATAACGCAAAGAAAAAAAGAGGCGCAATGAGGTAGCTGTGTGAGTAAGCTAAGCGACCCTAGTGGCCGACACAAACACCGGGCCCATCTAGGAGTGGCACTGCAGTGTCACGCAGGATGTCCCTTCCAAAAAACCCTCCCCAAACAGCACATGACGCAAAGAAAAAAAGAGGCGCAATGAGGTAGCTGTGTGAGTAAGATAAGCGACCCTAGTGGCCGACACAAACACCGGGCCCATCTAGGAGTGGCACTGCAGTGTCACACAGGATGTCCCTTCCAAAAAACCCTCCCCAAACAGCACATGACGCAAAGAAAAAAAGAGGCGCAATGAGGTAGCTGTGTGAGTAAGATAAGCGACCCTAGTGGCCGACACAAACACCGGGCCCATCTAGGAGTGGCACTGCAGTGTCACGCAGGATGTCCCTTCCAAAAAACCCTCCCCAAACAGCACATGACGCAAAGAAAAAAAGAGGCGCAATGAGGTAGCTGTGTGAGTAAGCTAAGCGACCCTAGTGGCCGACACAAACACCGGGCCCATCTAGGAGTGGCACTGCAGTGTCACGCAGGATGTCCCTTCCAAAAAACCCTCCCCAAACAGCACATGACGCAAAGAAAAAAAGAGGCGCAATGAGGTAGCTGTGTGAGTAAGATAAGCGACCCTAGTGGCCGACACAAACACCGGGCCCATCTAGGAGTGGCACTGCAGTGGCACGCAGGATGGCCCTTCCAAAAAACCCTCCCCAAACAGCACATGACGCAAAAAATTAAATTAATAAAAATTAATTAATTAATTAAATTAAGAAAAATTAAAGAAAAAAGAGGTGCAAGATGGAATTGTCCTTGGGCCCTCCCACACACCCTTATGTTGTATAAACAGGACATGCACACTTTAACCAACCCATCATTTCAGTGACAGGGTCTGCCACACGACTGTGACTGAAATGACGGGTTGGTTTGGACCCCCACCAAAAAAGAAGCAATTAATCGCTCCTTGCACAAACTGGCTCTACAGAGGCACGATCTCCACCTCATCATCATCCTCCGATATATCACCGTGTACATCCCCCTCCTCACAGATTATCAATTCGTCCCCACTGGAATCCACCATCTCAGCTCCCTGTGTACTTTGTGGAGGCAATTGCTGCTGGTCAATGTCTCCACGGAGGAATTGATTATAATTCATTTTAATGAACATCATCTTCTCCACATTTTCTGGATGTAACCTCGTACGCCGATTGCTGACAAGGTGAGCGGCGGCACTAAACACTCTTTCGGAGTACACACTTGTGGGTGGGCAACTTAGGTAGAATAAAGCCAGTTTGTGCAAGGGCCTCCAAATTGCCTCTTTTTCCTGCCAGTATAAGTACGGACTGTGTGACGTGCCTACTTGGATGCGGTCACTCATATAATCCTCCACCATTCTTTCAATGGTGAGAGAATCATATGCAGTGACAGTAGACGACATGTCCGTAATCGTTGTCAGGTCCTTCAGTCCGGACCAGATGTCAGCATCAGCAGTCGCTCCAGACTGCCCTGCATCACCGCCAGCGGGTGGGCTCGGAATTCTGAGCCTTTTCCTCGCACCCCCAGTTGCGGGAGAATGTGAAGGAGGAGATGTTGACAGGTCGCGTTCCGCTTGACTTGACAATGTTGTCACCAGCAGGTCTTTGAACCCCAGCAGACTTGTGTCTGCCGGAAAGAGAGATCCAAGGTAGGCTTTAAATCTAGGATCGAGCACGGTGGCCAAAATGTAGTGCTCTGATTTCAACAGATTGACCACCCGTGAATCCTTGTTAAGCGAATTAAGGGCTCCATCCACAAGTCCCACATACCTAGCGGAATCGCTCCGTGTTAGCTCCTCCTTCAATGTCTCCAGCTTCTTCTGCAAAAGCCTGATGAGGGGAATGACCTGACTCAGGCTGGCAGTGTCTGAACTGACTTCACGTGTGGCAAGTTCAAAGGGCATCAGAACCTTGCACAATGTTGAAATCATTCTCCACTGCGCTTGAGACAGGTGCATTCCACCTCCTATATCGTGCTCAATTGTATAGGCTTGAATGGCCTTTTGCTGCTCCTCCAACCTCTGAAGCATATAGAGGGTTGAATTCCACCTCGTTACCACTTCTTGCTTCAGATGATGGCAGGGCAGGTTCAGTTGTTTTTGGTGGTGCTCCAGTCTTCTGTACGTGGTGCCTGTACGCCGAAAGTGTCCCGCAATTCTTCTGGCCACCGACAGCATCTCTTGCACGCCCCTGTCGTTTTTAAAAAAATTCTGCACCACCAAATTCAAGGTATGTGCAAAACATGGGAATTTGCCCATATTTAATGCACACACAATATTGCTGGCGTTGTCCGATGCCACAAATCCACAGGAGAGTCCAATTGGGGTAAGCCATTCCGCGATGATCTTCCTCAGTTGCCGTAAGAGGTTTTCAGCTGTGTGCGTATTCTGGAAAGCGGTGATACAAAGCGTAGCCTGCCTAGGAAAGAGTTGGCGTTTGCGAGATGCTGCTACTGGTGCCGCCGCTGCTGTTCTTGCGGCGGGCGTCCATACATCTACCCAGTGGGCTGTCACAGTCATATAGTCCTGACCCTGCCCTGCTCCACTTGTCCACATGTCCGTGGTTAAGTGGACATTGGGTACAACTGCATTTTTTAGGACACTGGTGAGTCTTTTTCTGACGTCCGTGTACATTATCGGTATCGCCTGCCTAGAGAAGTGGAACCTAGATGGTATTTGGTAACGGGGGCACACTACCTCAAGAAATTGTCTAGTTCCCTGTGAACTAACGGCGGATACCGGACGCACGTCTAACACCAACATAGTTGTCAAGGCCTCAGTTATCCGCTTTGCAGCAGGATGACTGCTGTGATATTTCATCTTCCTCGCAAAGGACTGTTGGACAGTCAATTGCTTACTGGAAGTAGTACAAGTGGGCTTACGACTTCCCCTCTGGGATGACCATCGACTCCCAGCAGCAACAACAGCAGCGCCAGCAGCAGTAGGCGTTACACGCAAGGATGCATCGGAGGAATCCCAGGCAGGAGAGGAATCGTCAGAATTGCCAGTGACATGGCCTGCAGGACTATTGGCATTCCTGGGGAAGGAGGAAATTGACACTGAGGGAGTTGGTGGGGTGGTTTGCGTGAGCTTGGTTACAAGAGGAAGGGATTTACTGGTCAGTGGACTGCTTCCGCTGTCACCCAAAGTTTTTGAACTTGTCACTGACTTATTATGAATGCGCTGCAGGTGACGTATAAGGGAGGATGTTCCGAGGTGGTTAACGTCCTTACCCCTACTTATTACAGCTTGACAAAGGCAACACACGGCTTGACAAATGTTGTCCGCATTTGTGTTGAAATACTTCCACACCGAAGAGCTGATTTTTTTGGTATTTTGACCAGGCATGTCAATGGCCCTATTCCTCCCACGGACAACAGGTGTCTCCCCGGGTGCCTGACTTAAACAATCCACCTCACCATCAGAATCCTCCTGGTCAATTTCCTCCCCAGCGCCAGCAACACCCATATCCTCCTCATCCTGGTGTACTTCAACACTGACATCTTCAATCTGACTATCAGGAACTGGACTGCGGGTGCTCCTTCCAGCACTTGCAGGGGGCGTGCAAATGGTGGAAGGCGCATGCTCTTCACGTCCAGTGTTGGGAAGGTCAGGCATCGCAACCGACACAATTGGAGTCGGACTCTCCTTGTGGATTTGGGATTTTGAAGAACGCACAGTTCTTTGCGGTGCTACTGCTTTTGCCAGCTTGAGTCTTTTCATTTTTCTAGCGAGAGGCTGAGTGCTTCCATCCTCATGTGAAGCTGAACCACTAGCCATGAACATAGGCCAGGGCCTCAGCCGTTCCTTGCCACTCCGTGTGGTAAATGGCATATTGGCAAGTTTACGCTTCTCCTCCGACAATTTTATTTTAGGTTTTGGAGTCCTTTTTTTACTGATATTTGGTGTTTTGGATTTTACATGCTCTGTACTATGACATTGGGCATCGGCCTTGGCAGACGACGTTGCTGGCATTTCATCGTCTCGGCCATGACTAGTGGCAGCAGCTTCAGCACGAGGTGGAAGTGGATCTTGATCTTTCCCTAATTTTGGAACCTCAACATTTTTGTTCTCCATATTTTAATAGGCACAACTAAAAGGCACCTCAGGTAAACAATGGAGATGGATGGATACTAGTATACTTATGGATGGACTGCCGAGTGCCGACACAGAGGTAGCTACAGCCGTGGACTACCGTACTGTGTCTGCTGCTAATATAGACTGGATGATAATGAGATGAAATCAATATAATATCACTAGTACTGCAGCCGGACAGGTATGTATATTTATTATGTAATGACTGATGACGGACCTGCTGGACACTGTCAGCTCAGCAGCACCCCAGACTGCTACAGTAAGCTACTATACTATAGTAGTATGTACAAAGAAGAAAGAAAAAAAAAAACCACGGGGAGGTGGTATACAATTATGGATGGACTGCCGAGTGCCGACACAGAGGTAGCTACAGCCGTGGACTACCGTACTGTGTCTGCTGCTAATATAGACTGGATGATAATGAGATGAAATCAATATAATATCACTAGTACTGCAGCCGGACAGGTATGTATATTTATTATGTAATGACTGATGACGGACCTGCTGGACACTGTCAGCTCAGCAGCACCGCAGACTGCTACAGTAAGCTACTATACTATAGTAGTATGTACAAAGAAGAAAGAAAAAAAAAACCACGGGGAGGTGGTATACAATTATGGATGGACTGCCGAGTGCCGACACAGAGGTAGCTACAGCCGTGGACTACCGTACTGTGTCTGCTGCTAATATAGACTGGATGATAATGAGATGAAATCAATATAATATCACTAGTACTGCAGCCGGACAGGTATGTATATTTATTATGTAATGACTGATGACGGACCTGCTGGACACTGTCAGCTCAGCAGCACCGCAGACTGCTACAGTAAGCTACTATACTATAGTAGTATGTACAAAGAAGAAAGAAAAAAAAAAACCACGGGGAGGTGGTATACAATTATGGATGGACTGCCGAGTGCCGACACAGAGGTAGCTACAGCCGTGGACTAACGTACTGTGTCTGCTGCTAATATAGACTGGATGATAATGAGATGAAATCAATATAATATCACTAGTACTGCAGCCGGACAGGTATGTATATTTATTATGTAATGACTGATGACGGACCTGCTGGACACTGTCAGCTCAGCAGCACCGCAGACTGCTACAGTAAGCTACTATACTATAGTAGTATGTACAAAGAAGAAAGAAAAAAAAAAACCACGGGGAGGTGGTATACAATTATGGATGGACTGCCGAGTGCCGACACAGAGGTAGCTACAGCCGTGGACTAACGTACTGTGTCTGCTGCTAATATAGACTGGATGATAATGAGATGAAATCAATATATATGTATATATAATATCACTAGTACTGCAGCCGGACAGGTATATTATATATTTATTATGTAATGACTGATGACGGACCTGCTGGACACTGTCAGCTCAGCAGCACCGCAGACTGCTACAGTAAGCTACTATAGTAGTATGTATAAAGAAGAATGAAAAAAAAAAAAAACACGGGTAGGTGGTATACAATATTATATATATATATATATTATATACAATTATATATATATATATATATATATATTAAACTGGTGGTGGTGATTGATTATTAAACTGGTGGTCAGGTCACTGGTCACACTATCAGCAACTTGCAAGTAGTACTCCTAAGCAGACAATCACAAAATATATTATACTGGTCTGGTGGTCAGTGTGGTCACAATGGCAGTGTGGCACTGACTCTGGCAGCAAAAGTGTGCACTGTACGTTATATGTACTCCTGAGTCCTGCTCTCAGACTCTAACTGCTCCCCACTGTCAGTGTCTCCCCCACAAGTCAGATAATTAATACAGTCACACTATCTAATCTATATCACTTCAGCAAGTAGTAGTAGTATAGTAGTACTCCTCCTAATAATGCTCCCCAAAATTACTACTACTGTGTCTCTCTCTACTGTCTCACTCTCTTCTCTAAACGGAGAGGACGCCAGCCACGTCCTCTCCCTATGAATCTCAATGCACGTGTGAAAATGGCGGCGACGCGCGGCTCCTTATATAGAATCCGAGTCTCGCGATAGAATCCGAGCCTCGCGAGAATCCGACAGCGGGATGATGACGTTCGGGCGCGCTCGGCTTAACCGAGCAAGGCGGGAAGATCCGAGTCGCTCGGACCCGTGTAAAAAAACCTGAAGTTCGGGCGGGTTCGGATTCCGAGGAACCGAACCCGCTCATCTCTACTTTTTACCCACAGTGGCAGGGAGCCACCAACACCTTGTGTGGATATTATTTTATTTTTATTTTTATTTTTATAAACATTTGCTGCTTTTATTAGTATTACAAGTACAAATGCTAATATTATGTTTGGGGACAAAGCCCACAATCATTCCATATCTCATAGCTTGAAATGCTTTGCATTCACAACTCTTTTCTGTTTCTGAAAACACAATATATTGGCACAAAGCACTTTGGTTACTAGGGGCAACAGGCCATAGGGCCTAATTCTGAGTTGATCGCAGCATCAAATTTGTTAGCAGTTGGGCAAAACCATGTGCACTGCAGGGGGGACAGATATATCATGTGCAGAGAGAGTTAAATTTGGGTGGGGTGTGTTCAAACTGAAATCTAAATTGCAGTGTAAAAATAAAGCAGCCAGTATTTACCCTGCACATAAACGAAATAACCCACCCAAATCTAACTCTCTCTGCCAATGTTATATCTGCCACACCTGCAGTGCGCATGGTTTTGCCCAATTGCTAACAAATTTACTGCTGCGATCAACTCAGAATTACCCCCATAGGGGGTCATTCCGAGTTGTTCGCTCGTTGCCGATTTGATTAGTAGGCGAAAATGCAGTGCGCATGCGCTAAGTATTTTAGCACAAAACTTAGTAGATTTACTCACGTCCGAACGAAGAATTTCCATCGTTGAAGTGATCGTAGTATGATTGACAGGAAGTGGGTGTTTCTGTGTGGAAACTGGCCGTTTTCTGGGAGTGTGCGGAAAAACGCAGGCGTGCCAGGATAAAAGGTGGGAGTGTCTGGAGAAACGGGGGAGTGGCTGGCTGAACGCAGGGCGTGTGTGTGACGTCAAACCAGGAACGAAACGGGCTGAGCTGAGCGCAGCATAGGAGTAAGTCTCGAGCTACTCAGAACCTGCTAAGAATTTTCTATTCGCAATTCTGCTAATCTTTCGTTTGCAATTCTGCTAAGCCAAGATACACTCCCAGAGGGCGGCGGCTTAACGTGTGCAATGCTGCTAAAATCTGCTAGGTAGCGAACAACTCGGAATGACCCCCATAGTTGTAAAACTGACAACTGCACCAAATCAGACTTTGCAATGTCTTAGGTACATGAGTATGACAAAACATTGCAGCTTAGCGTGCATTATGTGGGTAATGTTGGTATATGAGTGACCAAACTAAGGATGGAATCTTGAAAACATGGCATGGTTGTGGGTTGCACTTTTAATTTCAATAAATTAGTGAAAACACTTAGCCAATACATTCCACACAAAGCAGACATATGGAACCTAGCAAATACCCATGTATTTTACAGTAAGACAGACACATGTGTGATGGTTGTCAGGGTCTTTGATTTTGAAATGGGTTTGTAAAATAACATTTCATAGGAGTTTAAATGCACATACCGTCTGTGTAATTGACTCAGTTACAATTGCATTGTTGAGTTATTAGTTGCTCACCAACTGCTTTTTATTGCCAATTATCATCTAGCTATGCCCTGACATCAACTTGTTGCACAAGATCGCATGCTGTAAGTAGCTGAAAACCTACTCCTGTGCTGCGTTCGTCTTGCAAACGCTTGTTGTGCAGCAGCTACTACAAGCTTTGCAGCGATGCGAAGGCCACACCTGCTGTCCTTAGCACACTCCCACAGTAGACACCCACCATCATGCCCCCGCACCGCCTTCAACACGCCCCTTTGTCCTTGGCCTATTGCGAACTCAAAAAGCGTTTGTATTTCTACACATTCATCGCACAGATCACTCTGCACATGCGCATTGAGCCCTTCCCCGCTGCTTGCGATGCGAAGATCCGCAGCGATCAACTTGGAATGAGGCCAAGGTACGGAAAGAAACATTTTAGGGGAAAGGTCTGTCACACAGCCACCCAACACCTGTGATACCTCTCTCAACCACTTAGAAATACCCGCCAACGCCGGGGTGTTCTAAATCCAACAGAGATGTAATGGCACAACCTTAAACAGGCAGTTCTTGATTGAAAAGCCATGAATGTGGCTGAATTAAACCAATTCTGCAAAGATGAGAGGGCCAAACTTCCTCCACAGTAATGTGAAAACATATCTCCAGTTATTGGAAGTGTTTGCTTGCAATTGCTGCTGATACTGGTTGCATGACCAGTTAGGGGACAATTAATATTTCACATGGGTGATATAGGTGTTAAACAACTTTTTTCTTTAGAAAATGAAATGATCATTTAAAAACTGTATTGTGTGTTTGTTTTATAGTCAATGGCCCTCATTCCGAGTTGTTCGCTCGGTAAAAATCTTCGCATCGCAGCGATTTTTCGCTTAATGCGCATGCGCAATGTCCGCACTGCGACTGCGCCAAGTAAATTTGCTATGCACTTAGTAATTTTACTCACGGGTTTTTCATCGTTCTGGCGATCGTAATGTGATTGACAGGAAATGGGTGTTACTGGGCGGAAACAGGCCGTTTTATGGGCGTGTGGGAAAAAACGCTACTGTTTCCGTAAAAAACGCAGGAGTGGCCGGAGAAACGGAGGAGTGTCTGGGCGAACGCTGGGAGTGTTTGTGACGTCAAACCAGGAACGACAAGCACTGAACTGATCGCAGATGCAGAGTAAGTCTGAAGCTACTCAGAAACTGCTACGAGGTGTGTAATCGCAATATTGCGAATACTTCGTTCGCAATTTTAAGATGCTAAGATTCACTCCCAGTAGGCGGTGGCTTAGCGTGAGCAACTCTGCTAAAATCGCCTTGCGAGCGAACAACTCGGAATGACCTCCAATGTTGTTTGAAGATCTGAACAAAGGTGACAAATATGCAAAAATACTGTAGAAATAGAAATCAGGAAGGAGGGCATTATATTAAGCTGGGGCTTTAATAATAAAGTCTCAAAATCTTATTAGGACCCACTACTTATAATTCAGACCCTATTAATCAGCTGGAACAACATTTTTCCAGAACAGAGTTTTACAAGGAAAGGAGAACGAATTGACAGGATAGGAGAGGAGTGGGTTAAACCTCAGTTAGGCTGGGGGCAGGACAGTAAGGCATTATGGGAGTAATCTGATAGCCTATGGGAGTGAACGTTGGGAGTGGGCAGAAAGGGTTTTGAGCTTGGTGAAGGGACTGGATCAGCCTCTTTTGCTTTATTCATGGTAGGGGTAAGTGCTCTTCCCCCCCCTTTCTCCTGTGTTGTACTGCTTGCCCTGTTTTTGGTTAATACAGTGTACAGCTTCTTGCAGTGTGCATTTCTACTGTGCCCCCTATAAGGCCCCTCCTGTTTACCCATTTGCTTCCCGGGATTTATTGTGTGGCCGCCATGCCCCGTGCCCGCCGCTCCTCTGGTGCCCCTGCTAGGTATAGGGATGCTTCTCCCTCTCAGTCTGGTCCCCCGGGCCGGAGCGCTGTGCTCCCGGCCATTGCTGCAGCTCCTGCACTGCTCCCCGGGCGCGTGCAGTGGCACGTGTAAGCGCCCTTTCCCCGGTGATGCCACGGGCGCCGGAGGCTCTCTCCGGCGCTGTGGTTGTCAGAGAGGGGAGGGGGGGCGGCTGGAGGCGGACCAGGTCGTGAGGTCGGCGGGGGGAGCCAGCGGGGGTGTCCACTGGCGGGAATCCTCCTCCGGCTGCAGAGGCGCGGGGACGCGCGCGCGCGCACGGTCCCTGCGCCCTCCACCGCTGAGAGTCTCTGGCGGCTCCCCGGATGCTGTTGGAGCTTTGTGGAGGGATGGGGCCAGTGGCTCTCCCGCTGGCCGCCCCTCCTTGCCTGCCCCTGTTTCGCAGGCACGTTCACCCGCACGCCCGTTTGTCCCTGATGCTCCCTGGGAGCGCTCCCCGCTCCAGCGGGAGAGGCCCACGGGCTCCTTTGGATGTTCTAGTGCAGAACCAGAGGGGGGGGGGGGTTGGTCTGGGAGCGGTGGTCATGCTGTGCTCCCAGCGAACGAGGCCAGTGGGGGCCAGGGCGTTGCTGGGGCGAGTGGTCCACCACGGGCGAGAGTGGGTGATCAGCTGGCAGTTAGCGCCGGTCCCAGTCGGGGGCGGCCAGAATGGTGTAGCTTCGTTGTGGGGGCCGTCCCTGCTTCGGACCCGGGGGACGGGGGGACCATCGGGGCTGTGGCTGCGGTTCCAGATCCCTCCACTGTTGCGGCTGCAATGTCGGCGATGACGGCTGCGTTTGCGCCATTTTTGTCAGCTGTGTCCCCGATTGGCGTTTCCACGGTACCTGCTTCTGTCAATGCGGCGGTTCTCCCTGGTACTTCTGGCCTCGCCATGGCGCAATTTCTTCATGCGTGCCGCAGTCGAGGTTCCGTCGCTGCGTTACTGGGTGGCACTGCCCTGTCCCCCGCAGGGGCGTCTGCTTTCATCCCTGCCGGGGGGGCTTCGGCTCCCGGGGCGGCTTTCCCTTCTTTTTCATATTCTGATGCGGGGGATGATCGGGAGAGGGAGCCGGTTGTGGAGGACGTTTCGCCATCGGGAGGCGGGACCACAGGTGAGTGGGAAGACGATATGGTCAATTTGTCAGGCGGGTCTTCTTCTTCCTCTTCCTGCAGTGGGTCCAGTAGGTCTTCCTCCTCTTCATCTTCTTTGTAGCTAGTAGCGCCACGAAGGCTAAGAAGAGGGCTTGCAAATACGCGCGGCGTGAGGCATGGCACCGGGATAAGCGGCATAAGAGAAGTAGGGTTGCTAGTGGTTCCCGTAGGGACATGAGCCGGCATAATTTGCCGGGCGTGGTTCGCTGAGATTACACAGCAGTGTTGCGGGGTCTGCGGGAGAGTTGCAGAAAAAAGATCCGGTGGGGGGAATACGTCGACCTTTTCACTTTGACTGATGATACCAAGAGGGAAGGTAAGGAAGCACTTGCAAAGGGCGGTATTGGGGCGGAGGCCTTCCACTCTTACGACAATTGGTTGGCGGGTTTCTGCGTGTTTGCGGCATGCTACCTGGAGGATCGGCCTGAAGAGCACATCAACATCATCAGATATATACACCTTGTTCATGACATGCAGCGCCAGTCTAAGGACGATACGTGGCTGCATTATGACAAGCATTGCCGTCAGAAGCATGACTGCCTGCACATCATTGACTTCGGGTGCAAGGATGTGGAGGTATGGCTTAGGGTCACAAGAGCGCAGGATATGAAGCTGGCTTCTAAAGGGGCGTCCGTTGCTCAGCCCGCAGGGGCGTATCAGTCGCGGCCCGCTTTTGAGGCGTCTGCTCCGCGGCGCCCTTGGGGTGTGACCTGTTCTGTGCAGCAGGCACCGGCGAAGGGGAAGTGCTTCGCGTTTAACAATTCTGCGTGCCCCCTTGGTCAACGTTGTCGTTTTCGACACCTTTGTTTGCGATGTAATGGATCCCACCCCGCTTCCAATTGCTTTCGGGCTGGGTGACAGGGAGCTAAGGAGACTGGGGGCGCAGCCGGCAAGACAGCAGGGGGGGTTGCCTCTAGCTAGGGCGCCGACCCCGATTCATTTGGAGGCCATGCTCAAATGGTTGGGGTGGTATCCAAACAGAGACAACATAAAATTTTTGTTTGATGGTTTTGCGTCGGGTTTTCGATTGCCGGTGGAGGGGGAGGTTTTAGTTAGGGCCGCCAGGAACCTGAAGTCTGCTTGGGATTTCCCCGAGGTACTTTGGGAAAAGGTCGAGCAGGAGGTTCGCCTGGGTAGGATGGCGGGCCCCTTTGCGCTGCCGCCAGTGGAGGATTTAATAATTTCCCCGGTGGGGGTGGTGCCCAAAAAGGCCCCAGGGAAGTTTCGGCTCATTCAGCATTTGTCTTATCCATCGGGGTCCTCGGTTAATGATGCAATTCCACCGGAGTACTGTTCGGTGGTTTATCAGTCTTTCGAGGAGACACTGGGCATGGTACGGGGCTGCGGCCCTGGGGCCCTCATGGCTAAGCTTGATGTTGAATCGGCCTTTAGCTTGCTTTCATTGCACCCAGAGTTGTTTAGATTCATGGGTTTCCGCGTTGGGGAGGAATACTTCATAGACAAGTGTTTGCCTATGGGGTGTTTCGTTTTGTGTGCCTTTTTCGAGAAGTTCAGCACCTTTTTGCATTTGTGTGTGGAGTTTTCTTGCGAAAGCTGCAAGATCGCGCATTATCTTGACGACTTTCTGTGTATGGGGCCCGCAAATTCTCCTCGTTGTGGTGTCCTGTTGTTTTCGCTGCGTGCGTTGTTGAGGCATTTTGGCGTACCTGTGGCCGAGGACAAGACGGAGGGACCTCTCTCTTGTTTGTCTTTTTTGGGTATCGAGAACGATACTATCGCAGGTACTTGCCGGCTGCCTCAGGACAAGGTTGCTAAGCCTCGGGAGCGGCGTAAAGTGACGTTGCGGGAGGCTCAATCCCTGCTGGGGCTGTTGAACTTTGCCTGTCGGGTGATTCCCATGGGCAGGGTTTTTTGTCGGAAGTTGGAGCGGTCCACGGCTGGGGTGTCCAGGCCGCACCATGTTGTCCGTTTATCTGCTGAGATTAGGAGAGACATCGCTGTGTGGGTTTCGTTTCTGGCGGACTTCAATGGTGTTCTGATCTGGATGGCCCCACTCGTTGACAATTTCGACTTGCAGTTGTTCACGGACGCGGCGGGCTCGTCAGGGTTCGGTTGTCATCTGGACGGGGCTTGGTACGCGGCTTCGTGGCCCGAGGTTTGGTCACGAGAGGGGCTGACCGGCGACCTGTTGTTGCTGGAGCTCTTCCCCATCATGGTTGCCTTGGAAGTTTGGGGGGAACGTCTTCGCGATCGCAGTATTCTTTTTCATTGCAATAATTTGGGGGTCGTGCACGCTGTTAACAACCAAAGGGCTAAGTATTGTCATGGCTAGTGCTGACTTGCATGTGCTGTAATATTCTGTTTCGGGCTAAGCACGTCCCCGGGGTTGATAATGGGATCGCCGACGCATTGTCCAGGGAGCAGTGTGATAGGTTCCGTTTATTGGCCCCGGAGGCTGATTCAGTGGGTTTGCTCCGCCCTTCTTATGTTTGGCAGGTCATCGAGGTGGATTGGAAGGGCTAGCTGAGCTATCTTTGGCTCCATCCACTCTCATGGGATACCGTCAGGCCTGGAAGGAATGGGAAGACTTTTCCCGTGACCAAGGGCATAGAGGTAAGAGGGGTCAGAGGTTGTTTCTGGATTTCGTTTGGCAACTCTTTGTAACGGGTAGATCGAGAGCCGTGGTGTCTCGGTACCTCGCTGGGATATTCTTTTTCTCAAAACTAAAGGGTGTTCCGGATTTTACGAAGAGGTTCCTGTTAACGAAGGCTCTTAAAGGTTGGGCGCGCTCTGCGCCGGTGCCCCCTGATCGTAGACGCCCTTTTGATGCGTCCCTGCTTCCTTCCCTCATTGGAGTGGTGGCGGGGGTGGCGGACTCCCGTTTTGAAGCGCTTTTATTTCAATTGGCTTTTTCCATGTCGTTCCATGGAGCATTTAGGGTCTCTGAATTGGTCGCAGCATCTAAAAAGTCGGAAGCCATTATGTGGCGTGCGGATGTTGTCGTGGGTGTGGGGTCCGTGCTGTGCTGGCTGCGCCGCTCCAAAACTGATCAGCTGGGTAAAGGTCATTGGATCACTTTGGCACCATCATGTAATGGGGATTGTTGTCCGGTGGCATTGGCTAATCGGTATGCAGAGGTCAGGCCCTTATTAGAAGGGTCTTGGATTCTGCACTACGATGGGTTGCCATTGACGAAATACCAATTTACTTGGATGATGCGGCGCTGCCTGTCCAGTTTAGGCCTCTCCCCTCAGCACTTTGGTTCGCATTCATTTAGGATTGAGGCCGCCACTTCCGCAGCATCTGCAGGGTGCGCTGTGGCCGAAATTAAGGCTTTGGGCCACTGGAAGTCGGCAGCTTATAAGCGTTTCATTCGGCCCGTTGTTACGTAAGCGAGTTTTTGTTTACTACTAACATCTTGTTCGTTTGACTGTTTATGCGTTTCAGTTCAGTTTGTTCATGCTGTTTTTGTTTGTCTCCCCTGTCCTCCCTACTCGGATGGCTAGCTACTCGCTACTGCTGGCAGTGGGGGTCTGGAGTGCTTTGCGATTTTTTGCCTGAACTGACGAACTGATTTGGCTTTCTTCATTCAATTCGGCTAATTGACATCTAATTCAAAGTTCCTCAGCAGGTTTTTACGTTTCACCTCCAGCCGAGTTATTCTTTGTGATCCCAATCCCCCCCCTCCCCTCAACCCTAACACCCCCCCCACATTCCCCTTTTATTGTTTTGACTGTTCCTTCTGTTTCTTTCTGTTGCTTCGATTGGCCTGAAGCTTGTCCGAGAGGCAATTCATAGTCCTCAATTCAATTTTTCTTTTTGGCAGATCCTCATTCTTGTAGTTGGTTCCTGTTCTGGTCTGGGCTTGATTTTACCTTGCATATTCACATTTGTTTGTCTGTCTTTCCCTTATAGGTTGGCGGGAGGATGAGTTTGGTGTTTGGGTGATTGGTCACTCTTATGTTTTTTGGGCAGCCGAGTTTATGGTTTCGGAGGGGGCTTCTAGCTTTGTCGGGTCGGATGACGTGCAGTGGATAGGAGTGCGGGGTATGCTGTGGCAAGATCTGAAAGCCAAACTTCTGGAGCAAGTTGGCCGGTTTGGGCTGCCCAAACTGTTGGTGATTCACTTAGGTGGGAATGACCTGGGTAAGAGGAAGGCAGTGAATCTTAGATTGGCCATTATTCAAGATTTGCAGGTGATTGCGGGTGCTTGGCCAGGCTGTAGGCTTATCTGGTCTTGTATGGTGCCACGGTTGTGTTGGCGAGGAGTGGCGGATTGTAAGGCAATCGATGTTGCTCGGCGGGAGGTCAATTCTGCGGTTGCTAAGTTTGTGGTGGCTCATGGCGGTGCTGTAGTTTGGCACCAGGGGATCAAGTTCCAGTGCTTTTGCTTGTTTAGACCAGATGGGGTTCACTTGACTAGACAGGGACTGTGTATATTCCTTGAGGATCTGTTTTCGGTGGTGGGTTCTTTTGGTTAGGGGTATGGTGGCGGAGCATAGTTTCTGTTGAGCAGAACTTCGCTGTTGGCGGGAAAGAACGGCAAGTTAACTTTTTGTTGGATTAAAGAAGTTGCTTGGAGGTCGTTTGGTGGTTGGTTTTTAGGTGCGCTCACCTTCGTTGACTGGTATACATCTGCTGGACCACCTTCACAGGGGCAGCCTCATCACCTTCACGGGTGGGTAGTTAAGATGGAGGTTGAGCGGATACCTATTGTGTGTTGGAAGGTTTACTTCAGTTTTTATAGGATAAGTTTTTGTTCATGGGATAGGGTTGTTTTAGCCGTTCTTTCTGGCCACCATACTTTAGATTATTTATTCATCAGTTATTAGTTCATTTAAATTAATATTTAACATTTTTCTGCCAAATTCAAGTCTCTGTGTCTTTATTTATATTTAAGTGTTAAGATGTTATGGTTTAAGGTGACGGACAATCCTCAGACTATAGGATGTTTAGGAGAACGAATTGACAGAATAGGAGAGGAGTGGGTTAAACCTCAGTTAGGCTGGGGGCAGGACCGTAAGGCATTATGGGAGTATTCTAGTTGCCTATGGGAGTGAATGTTGGGGGTGGGCAGAAAGGGTTTTGAGCTTGGTGAAGGGGCTGGATCAGCCTCTTTTGCTTTATTCGTCCCACCCTCCCTCCCTAATGGTGGTAGTTGTTTGTTGCGGTGTTTGCGTTGGCTATTTCGGTGATTCGTGAGGTCAAGTTTTTGTTGTGGCGGGAAAGAACGGCAAATTAACTTTTTGTTGGATTAAAGAAGTTGCTTGGAGGTCGTTTGGTGGTTGGTTTTTAGGTGCGCTCACCATCGTTGACTGGTATACATCTGCTGGACCACCTTCACGGGGGCAGCCTCATCACCTTCATGGGTGGGTAGTCAAGATCACTTGTGGCTGAAATTATTGGTTTGTTTGGGACCCCATAAAACAAGCTAGCAAAGTGACAATGGGCGGTGCACAAACTGGCTCTACATAGGCAAGATGTCATCATCAGCATCCGATTCCTCAACCCCATCAGTGTGTACATCTGCTTCTTGACACAATATTAATTTGTCCCCACTGGAATACACTGTATTAGGTGACTCTTTATTTTGTGGGCGTAATTGTCAGTAAAGGTCTTCCTCATTTGGATGAACATCATCTTTTCCACATTTTGGGGAAGCAACCTCCTATGCCGGTCATTGACAAGGTTCCCGGCTGCGCTGAAAACTCTTTAGAGTACATACTGGAGGGTGTGCAACTGAAGTAAAGCAAAGCCAGTTTGTGCAAGGACCTTCAATTTGCCTTTTTTTCCTGCCAGTATTGACCATATCATATTCAGTGACGGGATGCAGTCAGTTTCCCGCATTTTGGTATCCCGGCAGTCAAATTACTGACACCAGAATCCCGACAATATTCGGAATGCCGTCACCGGCATCCCGAATAGTTAGACATTCAGGTGGCGGAATCCTGACAGCCAGGATGCCGAACGTCCTGACATAGCACCGCTGAAGAGGTAAGCCATGCGGGGGGAGGTTAGGTTTGGGCTGTGGGGGGAGGGGTTTAGAGTCAGGCTGCGCCCCGGGAGGGTTAGGGTTAGGCAGCGGGACGGGAGGGTTAGGTTTAGGCAGTGGGCTGGGAGGGTTAGGTTTAGGCACCTACGGGGGGAAGGTTAGGGTTAGGCAGTAAGGGTGAGGTTAGGGTTAGGCAGCGGGTAGGGTGGGTTAGGGGGGTAGGGGAGAAGGAGTAACACCCCTAACTTACCCCTGTCTGCTTCTTTGCAATCGGGATCCTGACTTCGGTATTTCGCACATAGGGATCCCGCACGCCATCTATCCCTACTGAACACCCAGTGACAGTAGACATGTCAGTAATTGTAGGCAGTTCCTTCAGTCCGGACGAGATGTCAAAAGTTTTTCCTGACTGATCGGTACCACCGCCAGTGGGTCTCTTGGTAAAATTTGGCTTTTTCCTTGCAGGCGCAGTTGCTGGAGAAAATGAAGGAGGAGATATTCCCATGTCACGTTCCGCTTGAGCTGACAATTTTCTCACCAACCGCTCTTTGCATCTCTTTAGATTTGTGTCTGTTGGAAAGAAGGATACAACGTAGGACTTAAACCTAGGATCAAGTATGGTCGCCAAAATATAATGATCTGGTTTTAAGATATTGACGACCCTTGGATCCTGGCAAAGCAAATAAAGGGCTTAATCTACAAGTCCTACATACTTAGCAGAATTGCTCCACTTTAGCTCCTCCTTCACTTTCTCCAGCTGCCTTTGCAAAAATCTGATTAGGGGAATTACCTGACTCAAGCTGGCAGTGTCTGAACTAACTTCATATGTGGCAACTTCGAAGAGTTTGAGAACCTTGCACAACATGGAAATTATTCTTCAATGCGCTTGACTAAGGTGCATTCCAGCTTCTTTCCCTATGTCATAGGTGGATGTGTAGGCTTGAATGGCCTTTTGCTGCTCCTCCAACCGCTGAAGCATTTAAAGGGTAGAAATCAACCTCATTACTACCTCTTGCTTCAGCTGATGGCAGGGCAAATTCAACAGTACTTGCTGATGCTGCAATCTTTGACTTGTCGAAAATGTCCAGAAATTGCCCAGAAAATTTTTTCGGCCCATCGAGAGCATCTCCTGCACACCCCTGTAATTTAAAAAAAAAAATTGTACCACCAAATTAATTTTGTGAGCAAAAGAGGGGATGTGTTCAAATTCACCCAGATGTAATGCTCTCACAGTATTGTTGGCATTGTCAGAAATGACAAATCCCGAGGAGAGTCCAAGCAGGGTAAGCCATTGTGCAATGATTTCCCTGAGTTTTTCTAAGAGGTTGTCAGCGGTATGCCTCTTAGTGAAACCGGTGATACACACAGTAGTCTGCCTCTGAATAAGGTGGCGTTTTTGAGATGCTGCTGCTGTTGGTTCTGCGTAAGGCAATACATCTACCCAGTGGGCTGTCACAGTTATATAGTCTCTAGTTTGCCGTGTTCCACGGATAGTGGGTACAATGGCATTTCTGATGACACTAATAACACTTTTTTAAATGTCCTTATACAGGCTGGGAAGTGGAATCTAGATGGGATATGGTAATAGGGACACAGTACCTCAATCAACTGTCTAAAGTCCACTGCACTTATGGCGGATACTGGACACACGTCTAATACCAGCATAGTTGTTATGGCTTCAGTAATCCGCTGTTCAACTGAGTGACTGCTGTCATACTTGCTCCCACTTGCAGAGGATTGTTTGACAGTCAATTGTTTTGTACTACTACCAGTCTTTCTGAAACCCTTCTGGGATGAGATCAAATCCCAGCTGCAACAGCAGCAGCACTAGCAGTGGTAGGCATAGCACTCAAGGATCCTTTGGAGGAATCCTCCATAGGAGAGGAGTCAATCAAACTGATTAAACTGGATGCCAGACTACTTCTGATCATGATTGAGGAAACAGACGATGAGGATGTTGGTGGTGGAGATGCAGGTGCTTGGATCTAACACAGAGATGGGAGCTAGCTGATGCTGGACTGGTTATGTTTTTTCTTAGCCCAAGTTTCTGATGAATCCGCTGCAAGTGACATAACAGGGAGGAGGTTCCTAGGTGGTTAAGGTTACCTCTATTTACTATGGCTTTACAATAGCTACAGACGGCTTGACAGTTGTTGTCCAGATTTGGGTAGAAATAATTCCACACATAAGAAGTGGATTTTTTTGTCTTTTGGCCAGGCATGACAATGGGCTTTTTCATACCTTGGGCAACAACTGCCTCCACTGGTGCCTAATTTAAACAAACAACATCCTTATCACCAACATCCTCATCATAAACATCTTCATTAGTGCCAGCTACACCAATATCCTCCTCATCCTGGTGTACTTCTACAGTGACATCCTCAATTTCAATGTCAGCATGTTGACTTGTGCTGCTCTTCCCAACACTTGCAGAGGGCAAGTGAATGGTGGAAGGAGCCTCCTCTTCCAGTACAGTATTGGAAACATCAGGCTCACACATGGCACCCGCGGACACATTTGGACTCTCCTCTAGGATTTGTGATATTTCTGAGCACACAGTTGACTCCTGTACCTTAACAAGTTTAATTTTTTTTAATATCTTCTACAGGGAGAAGGGCTTACATCATCATTACGAGGTGCAGAACCACCAGTCATAAACAAAGGCCAAGGCCTTAGCCTTTCCTTGCCACTTCGTGTAGGGAATGGCATATTGCCAATTTTATGTTTCTCTGCAACTAACTTTACTTGTGATTTTTTTTATTTAGCACTGTAAAGTGATATTGCTTCTTTGATTTTACATGCACTGACTTTGATTTTACATGCCCTCTATGCCCTTGGGCATCAGCCTTAGCAGATGACGTTGACAGTCTTGCATTGTCAGGACTAGTGGCAGCAGCTTCAGCACTAGTACCTAATTCATGATCTCGTCTCAATTGTTCATCCTCCATTTCTATCAACAAATGAAAAGTGGGGTACAGCTCACACCACAGTTTGTAGCAAAATTGTATCACCTACAGTGTCACCCAATACGTGTATGTGTCAGAGTTAGTAGTCGAACACTACAGTTGACCTTCACACTGGGGCAGAACCCTTGAATGTATGGACAGATCACTCATTTCAGATACAGCAGACAGAGCACCCCTGGACTGATAACAGCAGAGCAGACAGAGCACCCCAACTGATACAGCCGAGCAGACACAGAGCATTCCTTTCTGATACACCCGCCCCATGCCAAAATAACAGTACTGACAGACACGTTCTTCCAGTACACTCTCCACAGCCGAAGTGAAGATGGCGCCGATCCCCGGGGAACTTTATAGAATCCAAAAATCCTGAGAATCCGACCATGGGAAGATAACGTTCAGCTTCACTTTGGGTTCCGAGTAACTGTAAGGCAGGAAGTCCCGAGCCGGACTCGTATTGCAAAGTTCGGGTGGGTCACCCGCTCATCTCTAAAAATGACCCACCAAAACTTTTCTCATTTGCAGTTTGCATCCTTCTTATAGTGATATGTTATTTGTTCACTACTAGAGGGTAGTCTGGTTCCTTTAGAAAACAGCAGTTTTGGACCTATATCTATATGTTAACTCCCAGAAGGGAGGGGCTATGACAAACCATCCCACCAACTACTGCACTATGCAACAATCTTCTCCACTGATACCACATGATTAGCCTCATCATAACCCCCCCCCCCCCCACACACACACACACACACACACACACACACACACACACACACACACACACATTCCTCATGTAAATTAGGCATAGGTATCCTACTCTTCTGTATATCCCGGAAAAATACCCAAAATATTTAAGTCTACTGGACACCCTGGAAAAGTAGGCTAGTATGGTTTAGATAGACCAGTTTGGTGTCTATTATGGAAAGTAGTGATGTGCAGCGTTTTGGCAAAACCTCACCTAAAAATTTTTGTCGGATTCGGGTGTGTTTTGGATTCGGGTGTTTTTTTCAAAAAACCCTAAAAAACAGCTTAAATCATAGAAATTGGGGGTCATTTTGATCCCATAGTATTATTAACCTCAATAACCATAATTTCCACTCATTTCCAGTCTATTCTGAACACCTCACAATATTATTTTTAGTCCTAAAATTTGCACTGAGGTCGCTGGATGGCTAAGCTAAGCGACACAAGTGGCCGACACAAACACCTGGCCCATCTAGGAGTGGCACTGCAGTGTCAGGCAGGATGGCCCTTCAAAAAAATAGTCCCCAAACAGCACATGATGCAAAGAAAAAAAGAGGCGCACCAAGGTGGCTGTGTGACTAAGCTAAGCGACACAAGTGGCCGACACAAACACCTGGCCCATCTAGGAGTGGCACTGCAGTGTCAGACAGGATGGCCCTTCCAAAAAATTGTCCCCAAACAGCACATGATGCAAAGAAAAAAAGAGGTGCACCAAGGTGGCTGTGTGACTAAGCTAAGCGACACAAGTGGCCGACACAAACACCTGGCCCATCTAGGAGTGGCACTGCAGTGTCAATCAAGACAGGATGGCACTTCCAAAAAACTGTCCCCAAACAGCACATGATGCAAAGAAAAAAAGAGGCGCACCAAGGTGGCTGTGTGACTAAGCTAAGCAACACAAGTGGCCGACACAAACACCTGGCCCATCTAGGAGTGGCACTGCAGTGTCAATCAAGACAGGATGGCCCTTCCAAAAAATTGTCCCCAAACAGCACATGATGCAAAGAAAAAAAGAGGCGCACCAAGGTGGCTGTGTGACTAAGCTAAGCGACACAAGTGGCCGACACAAACACCTGGCCCATCTAGGAGTGGCACTGCAGTGTCAATCAAGACAGGATGGCACTTCCAACAAATTGTCCCCAAACAGCACATGATGCAAAGAAAAATGAAAGAAAAAAGAGGTGCAAGATGGAATTGTCCTTGGGCCCTCCCACCCACCCTTATGTTGTATAAACAGGACATGCACACTTTAACGAACCCATCATTTCAGCGACAGGGTCTGCCACACGACTGTGACTGAAATGACTGGTTAGTTTGGGCCCCCACCAAAAAAGAAGCAATCAATCTCTCCTTGCACAAACTGGCTCTACAGAGGCAAGATGTCCACCTCATCATCATCCTCCGATTCCTCACCCCTTTCACTGTGTACATCCCCCTCCTCACAGATTATTAATTCGTCCCAACTGGAATCCACCATCTCAGGTCCCCATGTACTTTCTGGAGGCAATTGCTGCTGGTGAATGTCTCCACGGAGGAATTGATTATAATTCATTTTGATGAACATCATCTTCTCCACATTTTCTGGAAGTAACCTCGTACGCCGATTGCTGACAAGGTGAGCGGCTGCACTAAACACTCTTTCGGAGTACACACTGGAGGGAGGGCAACTTAGGTAGAATAAAGCCAGTTTGTGCAAGGGCCTCCAAATTGCCTCTTTTTCCTGCCAGTATACGTACGGACTGTCTGACGTGCCTACTTGGATGCGGTCACTCATATAATCCTCCACCATTCTTTCCATGGTGAGAGAATCATATGCAGTGACAGTAGACGACATGTCAGTAATCATTGGCAGGTCCTTCAGTCCGGACCAGATGTCAGCAGTGGCACTCGCTCCAGACTGCCCTGCATCACCGCCAGCGGGTGGGCTAGGAATTCTTAGCCTTTTCCTCGCACCCCCAGTTGCGGGAGAATGTGAAGGAGGAGATGTTGACGGGTCACGTTCTGCTTGACTTGACAATTTTCTCACCAGCAGGTCTTTGAACCTCTGCAGACTTGTGTCTGCCGGAAAGAGAGATACAACGTAGGTTTTAAATCTAGGATCGAGCACGGTGGCCAAAATGTAGTGCTCTGATTTCAACAGATTGACCACCCGTGAATCCTGGTTAAGCGAATTAAGGGCTCCATCCACAAGTCCCACATGCCTAGCGGAATCGCTCTGTTTTAGCTCCTCCTTCAATGTCTCCAGCTTCTTCTGCAAAAGCCTGATGAGGGGAATGACCTGACTCAGGCTGGCAGTGTCTGAACTGACTTCACGTGTGGCAAGTTCAAAGGGTTGCAGAACCTTGCACAACGTTGAAATCATTCTCCACTGCGCTTGAGTCAGGTGCATTCCCCCTCCTTTGCCTATATCGTGGGCAGATGTATAGGCTTGAATGGCCTTTTGCTGCTCCTCCATCCTCTGAAGCATATAGAGGGTTGAATTCCACCTCGTTACCACCTCTTGCTTCAGATGATGGCAGGGCAGGTTCAGGAATGTTTGGTGGTGCTCCAGTCTTCTGTACGCGGTGCCTGAATGCCGACAGTGGCCCGCAATTCTTCGGGCCACCAACAGCATCTCTTGCACGCCCCTGTCGTTTTTTAAATAATTCTGCACCACCAAATTCAATGTATGTGCAAAACATGGGACGTGCTGGAATTTGCCCAGATGTAATGCACGCACAATATTGCTGGCGTTGTCCGATGTCACAAATCCCCAGGAGAGTCCAATTGGGGTAAGCCATTCTGCGATGATCTTCCTCAGTTGCCGTAAGAGGTTGTCAGCTGTGTGCCTATTCTGGAAAGCGGTGATACAAAGCGTAGCCTGCCTAGGAACGAGTTGGCGTTTGCGAGATGCTGCTACTGGTGCCGCCGCTGCTGTTTTTGCTGTGGGAGGCAATACATCTACCCAGTGGGCTGTCACAGTCATATAGTCCTGAGTCTGCCCTGCTCCACTTGTCCACATGTCCGTGGTTAAGTGGACATTGGGTACAACTGCATTTTTTAGGACACTGGTGAGTCTTTTTCTGAGGTCTGTGTACATTTTCGGTATCGCCTGCCTAGAGAAATGGAACCTAGATGGTATTTGGTACCGGGGACACAGTACCTCAATCAAGTCTATAGTTGCCTCTGAATTAACGATGGATACCGGAACCACGTTTCTCACCGCCCAGGCTGCTAAGGCCTGAGTTATCTGCTTTGCAGCAGGATGACTGCTGTGATATTTCATGTTCCTCGCAAAGGACTGTTGGACAGTCAATTGCTTACTGGAAGTAGTACAAGTGGTCTTCCGACTTCCCCTCTGGGATGACGATCGACTCCCAGCAGCAACAACAGCAGCGCCAGCAGCAGTAGGCGTTACACTCAAGGATGCATCGGAGGAATCCCAGGCAGGAGAGGACTCGTCAGACTTGACAGTGACATGGCCTGCAGGACTATTGGCTTTCCTGGGTAGGGAGGAAATTGACACTGAGGGAGTTGGTGGTGTGGTTTGCAGGAGCTTGGTTACAAGAGGAAGGGATTTAGTGGTCAGTGGACTGCTTCCGCTGTCACCCAAAGTTTTTGAACTTGTCACTGACTTATGATGAATGCGCTGCAGGTGACGTATAAGGAAGGATGTTCCGAGGTGGTTAACGTCCTTACCCCTACTTATTACAGCTTGACAAAGGCAACACACGGCTTGACACCTGTTGTCCGCATTTGTGTTGAAATAATTCCACACCGAAGAGCTGATTTTTTTTGTATTTTGACCAGGCATGTCAATGGCCATATTCCTCCCACGGACAACAGGTGTCTCCCCGGGTGCCGGACTTAAACAAACCACCTCACCATCAGAATCCTTCTTGTCAATTTCCTCCCCAGCGCCAGCAACACCCATATCCTCATCCTGGTGTACTTCAACAGTGACATCTTCAATTTGACTATCAGGAACTGGACTGCGGGTGCTCCTTCCAGCACTTGCAGGGGGCGTGCAAATGGTGGAAGGCGCAAGCTCTTCCCGTCCAGTGTTGGGAAGGTCAGGCATCGCAACCGACACAATTGGACTCTCCTTGGGGATTTGTGATTTTGAAGAACGCACAGTTCTTTGCTGTGCTTTTGCCAGCTTAAGTCTTTTCTTTTTTCTAGCGAGAGGATGAGTGCTTCCATCCTCATGTGAAGCTGAACCACTAGCCATGAACATAGGCCAGGGCCTCAGCCGTTCCTTGCCACTCCGTGTCGTAAATGGCATATTGGCAAGTTTACGCTTCTCCTCAGACGCTTTTAATATTGATTTTTGGGTCATTTTACTGAACTTTTGTTTTTTGGATTTTACATGCTCTCTACTATGACATTGGGCATCGGCCTTGGCAGACGACGTTGATGGCATTTCATCGTCTCGGCCATGACTAGTGGCAGCAGCTTCAGCACGAGGTGGAAGTGGATCTTGATCTTTCCCTATTTTAACCTCCACATTTTTGTTCTCCATTTTTTAATGTGTGGAATTATATGCCAGTATCAATAGCAATGGCCTACTACTATATTTACTGCGCAAAACTAAAATGCACCACAGGTATAGAATGTAGATGGATAGTATACTTAATGGATGACGAGTGACGACACAGAGGTAGGTAGTACAGCAGTGGCCTACCGTACTGCTATAAGTATATATATAGTATACTGGTGGACACTGTCAGCAAACTGCAAAACTGTCTAAAATGCACCACAGGTATAGAATGTAGATGGATAGTATACTTAATGGATGACGAGTGACGACACAGAGGTAGGTACAGCAGTGGCCTGCCGTACTGCTATAAGTATATATATAATAAACTGGTGGACACTGTCAGCAAACTGCAAAACTGTCTAAAATGCACCACAGGTATAGAATGTAGATGGATAGTAAACTTAATGGATGACGAGTGACGACACAGAGGTAGGTACAGCAGTGGCCTACCGTACTGCTATAAGTATATATATAATAAACTGGTGGACACTGTCAGCAAACTGCAAAACTGTCTAAAATGCACCACAGGTATAGAATGTAGATGGATAGTATACTTAATGGATGACGAGTGACGACACAGAGGTAGGTAGTACAGCAGTGGCCTACCGTACTGCTATAAGTATATATATATAGTATACTGGTGGACACTGTCAGCAAACTGCAAAACTGTCTAAAATGCACCACAGGTATAGAATGTAGATGGATAGTATACTTAATGGATGACGAGTGACGACACAGAGGTAGGTAGTACAGCAGTGGCCTACCGTACTGCTATAAGTATATATATAGTATACTGGTGGACACTGTCAGCAAACTGCAAAACTGTCTAAAATGCACCACAGGTATAGAATGTAGATGGATAGTATACTTAATGGATGACGAGTGACGACACAGAGGTAGGTAGTACAGCAGTGACCTACCGTACTGCTATAAGTATATATATATATAGTATACTGGTGGACACTGTCAGCAAACTGCAAAACTGTCTAAAATGCACCACAGGTATAGAATGTAGATGGATAGTATACTTAATGGATGACGAGTGACGACACAGAGGTAGGTAGTACAGCAGTGGCCTACCGTACTGCTATAAGTATATATATAGTATACTGGTGGACACTGTCAGCAAACTGCAAAACTGTCTAAAATGCACCACAGGTATAGAATGTAGATGGATAGATAGTATACTTAATGGATGACGAGTGACGACACAGAGGTAGGTACATCAGTGGCCTACCGTACTGCTATAAGTATATATATAATAAACTGGTGGACACTGTCAGTAAACTGCAAAACTGTCTAAAATGCACCACAGGTATAGACTGTAGATGGATAGTATACTTAATGGATGACGAGTGACGACACAGAGGTAGGTACAGCAGGGGCCTACCGTACTGCTATAAGTATATATATAATAAACTGGTGGACACTGTCAGCAAACTGCAAAACTGTCTAAAATGCACCACAGGTATAGAATGTAGATGGATAGTATACTTAATGGATGACGAGTGACGACACAGAGGTAGGTACAGCAGTGGCCTACCGTACTGCTATAAGTATATATATAATAAACTGGTGGACACTGTCAGCAAACTGCAAAACTGTCTAAAATGCACCACAGGTATAGAATGTAGATGGATAGTATACTTAATGGATGACGAGTGACGACACAGAGGTAGGTACAGCAGTGGCCTACCGTACTGCTATAAGTATATATATAGTATACTGGTGGACACTGTCAGCAAACTGCAAAACTGTCTAAAATGCACCACAGGTATAGAATGTAGATGGATAGTATACTTAATGGATGACGAGTAACGACACAGAGGTAGGTACAGCAGTGGCCTACCGTACTGCTATATATAGTATACTGGTGGACACTGTCAGCAAACTGCAAAACTAAAATGCACCACTGGTATAGAATGTAGATGGATAGTATACTTAATGGATGACGACACAGAGGTAGGTACAGCAGTGCACTCTGCACTGTACTCCTCCTATATAATATTAATTATACTGGTGGTCCCCAGTCCCCACAATAAAGCAGCACACTGAGCACAGATATGGAGTGTTTTTCTTCAGGCAGACAACGTATACTGGTGGTCACTGTCAGCAAAACTCTGCACTGTACTCCTGCTATAGCTGCTCCCCAGTCCCCACAATTAAGCAGTGTGAGCACTCAGCACAGATATATTATGCAGCACACTGAGCACAGATATGGTATGGAGCGTTTTTTTCAGGCAGAGAACGGATAAAAACTGGTGGTCACTTATCAGCAAAACTCTGCACTGTACTCCTCCTAACAGCTGCTCCCCAATCCTCCCCACAATTAAGCAAAAGCAATAAACCAATCAACTTCTAGTTCTACAATAAACGGAGAGGACGCCAGCCACGTCCTCTCCCTAACATCTCCAATGCACGAGTGAGAAAATGGCGGCGACGCACGGCTGCTTATATGGAATCCGAATCTCGCGAGAATCCGACAGCGGGATGATGACGTTCGGGCGCGCTTGGGTTAGCCGAGCAAGGCGGGAAGGTTCTAACCTGCCTCGGACCCGTGTAAACAAGGTGAAGTTCGGGGGGGTTCGGTTTCAGAGAAACCGAACCCGCTCAACACTAATGGAAAGCAGCCCACAAACCTGGTAGCTAGTAAACAATACAAAACCAAAATATGGTGGCAGAGGTGTAACTACCATAGATGCATGGAATGCAACTGCCACAGAGCCCTGCATGCCTGAGGGACCTGTCACTCCCCTACATCCAGTCACGCACACTGTAGCACAAAGGATTCTCCACGGCTTTAAATCCCCCCACCCCCCTCCCATTATGTCTTTTAAAGATAATGTAGAAGGTAGCTCTGAAACGCATTCAGGACCGGAAGTATGTGATACCAGAAGTGACATATTGCAACTTCTAACTGCACGAGCAGCACCGGCTGGGGAGAATCACCACAAACAGACAGAGGAGTGACCGGCGCAAGAGGGGAAGGAATGTAGGACAGGGCTAGTGAGACTGGCACTCACCTCCCCGACCGCCAAATAAAGTCACTCAAATAAGATCTGCGGACCCCCACAAGGCACCACCGAACCCATAAACATGTCTTTGAAAAGGGCTTAAACATTTTAAATGTGCTTTAACCATTTTTAATTTTCAGCTTTGCAGTAACCCATTTTACTTTCAGATTTGCACCACAGCATGAAATATATTAATAGTGCCCCAATACCACATCAGTAATGTGGGCATTACTGTGTGGGGCGTAATGTGGTACAATGGATATTACTGTATGGGACAAAATCTGGTGCAATGGGCATTAGTGTGTGGGGCGTAATGTGGTGCAATGGGCATTACTGTGTGGGGCGTAATGTGAAATATATTCGGAATGGAGCACACCAACTTTCATCTTGAGACATACGGTTCGATGAGTAATTATGCTGTCTGGAATTCAACTTTCATCCACTGCTGTAACAGAAACTACTACTTCCAGAGGCACAGTTTGAACTTTAGATTGTATGACAAAGGCTGAGGTGATGAAGTTCTCGGTTGCACCGGAATCTAGGAGAGCAAAAACTTTAACTGTAGAACTCGGAACTTCTAAATGAATAGGCAAAGTTGGCTCTTTCCTGGAATGTGATTCCAAGGTAACTCCTACCTTAACTTCTCTTGAATAAGATAGGAGCGTGAGTTTCCTGGACAGAGTTTGCAATACTTAATGAAATGTTCAGAGGACCCGCAGTACATGCAGAGGTTACCTGTCGATGACTAATTCGTTCCTGCTCCGCGAGGCGAGAGCGCCCAATCTGCATAGGCTCTTCTGTCGTCACAGGAGACTGGGATGATAGCGCGGACTAGATCGCTCGGCCTTGGATTCCTCTAAACATCGCTCTCTGTAGCGTAGATCAAGTTTATTGCAGATGGAAATTAATTAATCCAGCTTAGTTGGCACATCACGAATGTTTAAATGATCCTTGATTCTTTCTGAGAGTCCATTCCAAAATGCCACGACCAGGGCCTCCTCATTCCAGTTTAACTCTGAAGACAATGTGCGAAACTGAATAATATATTGACTAACAGGACGTAAACACTGACGTAGATGGAGAATCTCTAAAGATGCAGAGGTGGTTCTACCTGGTTCATCGAAGATTTTCCAGAAGGATGATATGAACTCTTTATAATTAGAGAGAGTAGGATCTCCCCTCTCCCACAGTGGCGATGCCCACTCCAAGGCCTGACCGGACAGAAGGGCAATAATATATGCGATCAGGCTGATGGAAAACTATCAGACAACGGTTCGAACTGGATCTCACATTGGTTCAGAAATCCTCTGCAAAGCTTTGGGGTCCCGTCAAACTTACGAGACATAGGCACCGTCACTGGAGAAACCGTTGCGGAAGCTGAGATCACCGGAGCTGGAACTTGAACTTGTGGTGTCTTTATAGCCGTATGAAGAGCCTTCATAAGCTCTGCCATAGTTTGCATAAACTGAACTATTTGGGTCTGTATGGACTCCTGATCTTCCAGACGGGAAAGAATGTTTGCAGTAGCACCGCCTCCTGCAAATTGGTCACCTGATGGATCCATGGAGCCAGTGCTTACTGTCAAAGCCGACTGTTTTTGTGAATCCATTAACCCTGGACAAACCAAAGGTGTAGGCGCTGGAGTATGGTGAAAACAGGGAGGACGAAGAAAGTTCAGTTTCATATATTTATTAAAAGACAACGATTCCAATAATGAGTTAAATGACTGTCATTAGTCACTGTATGTAAACTAACATACTGCAAAGCATGGCATAATAATAAGCAGGAACAGTATTAAGGATGCAGTGAAGAAATGTTCATACAACTGAGTTTAAACAGGCTTGAGAATGAATTAAAGAATTGTCCAAATGAAGCAATGATTGGTGCCAAAGTGTTAACTGGATATTGTAGACAAAAATGAATAACTGTAGAGACTGTAGAGACTTGAAGCTTAAAGGTTAAACTGGAAGGCTGTGAAGAATTGTCCTTGATTGAAGCAACAATGAAGATACAATACTGAATGGAATACTTGCAAGTTATGTAGATAATACTTGAAGCACTGTGAAGCTGCAGCAGACTACGATGGTGAAAAATGATTTAAACTGGATGATGAGAGAACGAGAACCAGGATGAAGTAGAATTCCACAGACTGTGTGATTAAAGCAGGCAGTCACAGATCAAACAGGGTAACCTCTCACAGGACTCCAGGAATCCACTTGTTGCCACTTGGAGAGCGATTAACTGACAGCAGGGCAGGGAGCTGGTGGATCTCTTGCGGGGAAGGCTGCAGGCAGACCCCTGGGAGCAGAGGCGATATCAGAACCACTGAAACCACACAGGATATCATGGAGAGAGCACAGAGCTAGGGCATAGAGTAGATACAACAAAGCACTGGCTCATAGTAACATAATCCCAGCCTACTTAAAGGCAGCACAAGTACGGGATTGGCTAACACTTACCCACAGGTGTTTCACAAGTGCTCTCAGGTGCTCATTTGGTCTCCAAAATGGCCGCCTCCTATACTGCAGACACACAGCGGCACCTTCGGCCATTCGGTCACCTGCACTCCTGGCTCCCAGAACCTGCATCACCTCTGCCGCTGACCACGCTGCATCCCCACATGGCCGCACAGCACCGCAAGCAACCGCGCCGGCAACAGACGGACCCCAGAACCCGCAGTGGTGAGTGATCGGTTCGTGACACTCATCCTGGTGTACTTCTACAGTGACATCCTCAATCTCAATATCAGCAACTGGACTGGTGGAGCTCCTCCCAACACTTGCAGGGGGCATGCAAATGGTGGTAGGAGCCTCCTCTTCCCATACAGTGTTGTGGAGGTCAGGCCTAGACATCGCAATCGCGGACAGTGCCAGCACCCCTGTATTTTCACTGCACCCCTGTAATTTTACAGCATACAAGGCCAGTGTACATTTATTTTCACTGCACCCCTGTATTTTTACAGCATACAGGAGCAGTATACTTTTATTTTTAACAACAGCACCCCTGACGTTTTACAGCATACAGGGCCAGTGTACATTTATTTTTACTGCACCATTGACTTTTTACAGCATACAAGACAGGACCAGTGTACATTGATTTTCACTGCACCCTAGAATTATTGCAGCATACAAGACAGGGCCAGTGTATATTGATTTTCATTGCACCCCTGAATTTTTACAGTATACAATACAGGGCCAGTGTACATTGATTTTCACTGCACCCCTGCATTTTTACAGCATACAGGGCCAGTGTACATTTATTTTCACTGCACCCCTGAATTTTTACAGAATACAAGACAGGGCCAGTGTACATTGATTTTCACTGCATCTTATAATTATTACAGCATACAAGACAGGACCAGTGTACATTTATTTTCACTGCACCCCTGAATTTTTAAAGCATACAGGGCCAGTGTACATTTATTTTCACTGCACCCCAGAATTTTGTACAGCATACAAGACAGGGCCAGTGTACATTGATTTTACTGCACCCCTGAATTTTTACAGCATACAGGGCCAGTGTAATATTATTTTAACAGCAGCACCCCTATATTTTTACAGCATACAGGACCAGTGTGCTTTTAATTTTTAACAACTGCACCCCTGAAGTTTTACAGCATACAGGGCCAGTGTGATGTTATTTGAACAGCAGCACCCCTATATTTTTACAGCATACAGGAGCAGTGTGCTTTTAATTTTTAACAATTGCATCCCTGAATTTTTACAGCATACAGGGCCAGTGTACATTTATTTTCACTGCACCCCTGAATTTTTACAGCATACAAGACAGGGCCAGTGTACATTGATTTTCACTGCACCCTAGAATTATTACAGCATATAAGACAGGACCAGTGTACACTTATTTTCACTGCACCCTTGAATTTTTACAGCATACAGGGCCATTGTAATATTATTTTAACGGCAGCACCCCTATTTTTTTTTTACAGCATACAGGACCAGTGTTCCTGTAATTTTTAACAACTGCACCCCTGAATTTTTACAGCATACAGGGCCAGTGTAATGTTATTTTAACAGCAGCACCCCTATATTTTTACAGCATACATGACAACTGTGCCTTTAATTTTTAACAGCTGCACCCCTGAATTTTCACAGCATAGAGGGCCAATGTAATGTTATTTTAACAGCAGCACCCCTATATTTTTACAGCATGCAGGTCCAGTGTGCTTTTAATTCTTAACAACTGCACCCATGAATTTTTACAGCATACAGGGCCAGTGTAATGATATTTTAACAGCAGCACCACTATATTTTACAGCATACAGGAGGAAAGTGCCTCTGTCCCCTGTACAACACACTAACAGCCAGGACAGCAACACCCATTTACAGCTGCAGCATCCGTAACAGCACATGAAACACCACAGTGACTGCAGCAGCACCCCTACAGAGCACACACTAACCCCACCCGACGCCACCACCCACAGAGAGAGGTCTGTCTCCCTCACTCTCCAAGTCTGGAGTGAAAATGGCGGCGACACGTGGCTGTTTATATGGAATCCAAAACCCGCAAGAATCCGACAGCGGGATGATGACGTTTTGCCTCGTTCTAGTTTCCGAGTCTGGCGGGAAGTCGTGAGCCGGACTTGAATACCGGCTTGGAGCGTGAAGTTCGGGGGGGAGAGTGGGGGGGGGGGTCGGTTCTCAGGGAACCAAACCCGCTCATCTCTATTTATAACTTATCTACTTTAGAGATTTCATCTATCACGTACTAAATTCAGTACTGAAAGATACCCCCCTCGTTTTTCACCTCAATAGACCATGGAAGACAGCCAAGACTACCATTAGTCTGTTTTACTAATTTGCAATCCATTACATTATGGAGAATATGGGACTTACACATTTTTGGACTTCAGTAGATTGTGCATTGAGATTTTTAATGTCTACTGACCTTCCATCTTCTTTCTGTCATTTACCAGCTTGTAAATGTGACATCATTATCAATTTGCTTCTCTATTTTTCTTTCATCCCTGAGGCTAGAAGTCACATGATTTGTCCAAGATAAGCTAAAGCAACAAAAAAAGGAAACATTGGGAATGAAAAGACTTTTACTAAATGGGTTTTGTAACTAAAACCTAAACTGTATAATTTATTTAATTAGCATTTGAAATCTTTAGTATAGGAAAAGATTAACCATCAGTGAACATAAAGGGTAGGGTGGCGCTCTCCAGCACGGTGCCTTACAGAGCCCTCTGGCACTGTCGCCTTCTGAACATCTGCCCTTGTAACAGCACCTCACAAAAACAAACATACCAAGCTCTTCATCCCATTTCAGGGAAAACACGAGGATCTCGTGATCCCGCACCCCATCACCTTTCTTTTGCAATTCTAGGGTCACACCCCCTCTTTGACAAGAAAAAAATAAATCTCTGTTAAGCCGAAGGCACCACTTAAATCTCTTCACTTTTTTTTTTTATATTTAAGCTTTTCCCTGGAATTCCATGAAAAGCCTTTATTAAAATGCTAATTCACAAGGATAGAACAAAGCCTTTGTCAACGCGATACCAAGAGTCTTTAAAGAGGAGATTTAAGTACCGGACTCTTGACCACAGTATCTGCAAAGGTTTAGCGGATTCATACTTAATATCTTGGCTTGGTAATGTCCCTTAATCCTGTACTTTTCAATTCAGTTCCACTTGGCTGTTTTTAGGCACAGACGAGAATCGCACCATCTCCGTATTGCAATGAGTAGAAATATTAAGAAATGAAACAAGGGATGAAAATATTACAGATATTTACCTTGTTCCCTAAAAGTGAGTGAGACAAACAGACCCTGAAAATTCATAAGGCATCCGGCCCTCTGCGCGATTTCCCTAACAAAAGATCTGTAATTGGCCTATGCAGCTGTCATCAGCCGACTTATTCTTTATAAGGGGATTTGAGACACAGAAAGTCTGGTCTCGCTTTGCGATCTTTGTAGTGTTTTTGAGTCCTGTATAGGGCCTGGAAAGCTGTTGGATTGCTGATGAATGGGCAGCTGTCTATCACAGTTATTTTATAGCTGACCCTCTGCATCTTTTACATACAGAACACACTGTGCTGTTTAGTGTTTTAACCAAGCTGATAATCATAACAGTAAAATAAAGAAATGTAATTATCTCAATAAAACCATCATAAATAAATGTATTAAATCACTAACTCAGGAACATTGTTATTCTTTTTAATGAAGGGAAATCATTTTCTGTTTATATTTATGTAATTATTTTAATATTCTATACATGTTCATTAAATAATATGAGAATCTGTTTCCCCAGACAGACTACTTTATCTCATGGCATATTTGTATATGAATTTAAAAATTATTCATGGTAAAATCCAATTCATCACCTATATAATAAGTAACACAATGGAAGAGCCACCAATAGTCACCAAAGTGTCATGAAAAATTAATGGGATGAATGCATAAAATTATCATTCAATAGATTTTAAATTAATTGCCCTGGATGCCGCTGTGGATAGGGTGCTGGTGCCGAGGCAGAGTATTTTAGTGCATAGGAGCTCAGCCAGCATTGGTCTATTTTTGTTATACTTCACTAAGCAGCCCCAATCACATATCATCCAAAAGAACGATTTGTACAGTACCCGTACTGAACCAAACTCAGGGCCAGATTAAATGTGGGCCTTAATCCGGCCCTGACCAAACTGACCACTGCATCTATCTTACCATTGCAGATATGTACATTTCTGTGGAGTAATGATGGGCTAGGTGATACTTTCTGTCTGTATGTATTGTATGTAGGGACCTTAAATGGGGGTCCAACACTGACGCCACTGTTGGGAAAGCGCAGCAGAGGTTGTTCTTCCTCAGGCAACTAAGGAAGTTCAACATCCCACAGAAGCTCCTGCTCCTCTTCTACTCCGCGATTGTGGAGTCGGTACTGTGCTCCTCGATACTTGTATGGTACAGCTCCGCCAGCGCGAGGGACAGATGCAGGCTCCAAAAGGTGGTCAGAACCGCAGAGAAGATCATCGGGGCCGACCTTCCCTCAGTCCAGGACCTGTACTTGTCCAGAGCTAAAAAGCGGGCAATGAAGATAGTAAAAGACCAGCTACACCCCGGCCACAGCATGTTTAACTTGCTTCCTTCAGGCAGGCGTTACAGGGCTGTCCCCGCCAGATCCACCAGAAGCCTCAAAAGTTTCTTTCCCCAAGCTGTCCGCCTGCTGAACTCCTGAACATTGACTGACTAGACGTACATGTAACTCACTTGTGTCCCTACGGTATACCTATCTGTGTAACTTTACTTGCCCACACACACACACACACACACACACACACACACACACACACACACACACACACACACACACACACACACACACACACACACACACACACACACACACACACACACACCTGGCCAATAAAGCTGATTCTGATTGTAGGGTAGCATGGACAGTGTAATTGTTAGCATTACGGCCTCACAGCACTGAAGTCGTGGGTTTCATTCCCGCCATGTCCCTAACTGTGTGGAGTCTGTATATTCTCCCTGTGCTTGCATGGATTTCCTCTGGGAACTGCAGTTTCCTCCCACAATCCAAAAATATATTGGTAGGTTAATTGGCTCCTAATGAAAAAAAATTAACCTTAGCGTGAATGAGTATGGTGTACATGTAGTAGGGTATATAGATTAGAGATGTGCGGCGGGCACTTTTAGTGTTTTGTGTTGTGGTTTTGGTTCTAATTCCCCACTCATGTTTTGGTTTTGGGTTGGTTTTGCCAAAACCACCCTTTCATGTTTAGGTTTAGGTTTTAGTTTTGGGTCTGGATGATTTAAAAAAAAAAACATAAAAACAGCTAAAATCACAGAATTTGGGGGTAATTTTGATCCTACAGTATTATTAACCTCAATAACATTAATCTCCACTCATTTCCAGTGAATTTTGACCACATCACACCTCACAATATTGTTCACCAACACAGGCCAAAGCCTGGCTGGCTAAACTAAGCAACAGAGCAGCGGCACAAACACACGGCAGTTATTTTTGTTTAAAAATGTTTTACAAATTAGTACTGTATCAGCAATAACCAATCAAACCAATAGAAAACAATCCAACACAGAAATTTCGTCAGAATCGTGTGTACAATATCATTGCTCTGAAGTAGTTACCAAACAGCAAATACAAAAAAAACCCTAAACCATGTGTAAAATAGCAACAGTGGACATTGATGCCCCCTACACAAGTGCACATGCCCCCAGCACATACCTATCCTCAGTGCCCAGTCTGTACCTCCCTCCTGGGGGCCCAGGGTCACTGATGACTGGCACCCTGTGCCCATGTAAAGCCCCAATCAGCCATTTTGTCGAGCAGCTCCCCAAATTCTCCCTAATCACAAAAAACAGCATTATGTACCTGCGTAGGACAGTGCGGAATACTTTGGGACACACAGTTAAATACTGACCAGGTTACAGTGCTGGTCGGATACAGTGTGGGTCAGACACAGTGCAGGTTACAGTGCAGGTTGGATACAAAGCGGGTCGGGTACAATGCAGGTTACAGTGTGGGTCAGATACAGTGCAGGTGGATACAAGGCACGTCGGATACAGTGTAGATGGAATTCATTGTGGGTTGTATATAGTGCAGATCGCACACAATGCAAGTCGGATACAGTGCAGATCCGAGTGCGGGTTGGATATAGTGCGCATTGGCTACAGCGCAATGTCAGATACAGTGCAAGATACAGTACAGGTCGGACACAGTGTAGGCTACAGTGCAGGTTGGATACAGTGTGTGTTGCATACAGTGAGGGTTGGCTACAGTGCAAGGTCAGATACAGTGCACGTCGGATACAGTGCGAGATAAAGTGCAGGTCAGATACAGTATGGGTCACATACATTGTGAGTTGTATATATTGTGGGTCAGATACAGCATGGGCCGGATATAGTGCAGGTTATAGTGCGGATCAAATACAGTGTGGGTTGGATACAGCGCAGGTTGAATACAGTGTGGGTTGGATACAGCGCAGGTTGAATACAGTGTGGGTTGGATACAGCGCAGGTCAAATACAGTGTTGGTTGGATACAGTGCGGGTCGAATACAATGCAGGTCGGGTGCAGTGTAGGTCAGATACAGCACGGGTCTCAGTGCAGGTCAAATACAATGTGGGTCGGATACAGTGTTGTTCAGATACAGCATGGGTTACAGTGCAGGTCGGATACAGCATGGGTTTAAGTGCAGGTCAAATACAATGTGGGTTGGATACAGTGTTGGTCAGATACAGCATGGGTTACAGTGCAGGTCAGATACAGTGCAGGTTAGATACACCAATAGTGCACTTACTGTGACAGAGGGTCCTCAGTGCGGGATTGTCAGCGGTGTTTTCAGTGAGGTGGTGCCAGCAGTGTCAGCACTGCAGGAATGCCTGCAGTGTCGGCAATTGCGGGAGTGCTGTAGGTGTCCTCAGTGCAGGAGTGCCGGCAGTGTCCTCAGTACAGAGGTGCCGGCAGTGTCGGCAATGCGGGAGTGCCGGAGTTGTCCTCAGTGCAGGAGTGCCGGCAGAGTCCTCAGTGCAGGCAGAGCCGGATTAAGGGGGGGGGCCCAGGGGGTAAGTACCCCAGGCCCTCCCATTTTAGAGGGCCCCCCGATGGAGCAGCTATGCCACAGCGCGGGGACTCACTGATTCTGTAATCTCCAGCGGCAGCGGGGGCTGGAGATTACAGAATCAGTGAATCTCCGCGCTGCCTGAGATGTAGAGGGAGGGAAATGTCGCACACACTGCAGCGCAGCAGAGATGGGATGGAGCGGGTACTAATTACCCGGATCCACTGCCGACCCCTGTCTCCGGGGCGCCCCCTCCTCCCGCTCATACATATTCATCTATGCAAAGCGCCCGTCGGCCAATGGGGCGGCGGGAGGTCACGTGTCCGCCTGGCAAAGCGCAGCGAGGAAGAGCTCATGAATAAGTGAGCGGCAGCCAGGGCTCGGCGGCTAATAGGGGCACCGCAGTGTGAAGTGGTGCGTCGGGAGGATCGGAAGGAGAAGTCACTGTATCTATCAATGAGCATGGTGCAGGTACTCAGTCTCCCTCCCTCCTCATGCCAGCAGCAGTATTGTGCTCCAGCCAGCACACGCTGCTGTGTGCTGGCTGGTCTGTGAGAGTGCAGGGAGGCTGCTGCCGCATACCAGCAGCAGCCTCTTCTGCCTGTGCAGGGGCCAGGGGGAAGCGATCACACTGATCACTCCCCCCTGTGGATTTGACCCTGGCTGGGGGGCCAAATCAATGGGAAAAAAGTAGTTTTCAGACGTTTGCATAAGGGGCGTGGCCAGGCCTGGCGCAATTAGGCCACGCCCCCAAAAATTTCAGCTGTGTGTGGAGTCACTGGCAAAGGGGGAGGGGCATGTCTTAAGTGCCCTGGACCCCCCGAAGCAATAATCCGGCCCTGAGTGCTGGTGTGCCAGCAGTGTTGGCAATGCGGGAGTGCTGGAGGTGTCCTCAGTGCAGGAATTCAGGGGTGCCGCCAGTGTCGGCAGTGTGGGAGTGCCGGAAGTGTCCTCGGTGAAGGGATGCCTGAAGTGTCAGCAGTGTGGGAGTTGTCCTCAGTGCAGGAGTGCTGCCAGTGTCCCCAGTGCAGGGTGCTGGCAGTGTCAGCAGCGTGGGAGTGCTTGCAGTGTCCTCTGTGCAGGGGTGCCGGCAGTGTTCAGTGGCGCACACAGGGGGGGGGGTTCTGAGTACCCAGAAACCCCCCCCCCCTAACCAGCCAAATTCTTTTTATCTGAGACGGAGACAGCTGTGTCTCCATCTCAGTACAAACCGCGATCGCGACCACTGAAGCTGCTGCTGCACGGTGCTCTCGCCAGAGCAGAGCTCAGGCTTCACAGCAGACATTGCCAGCCCGATGCATACGTGCGGTACGCGGCAGCGTACAGCGCCAGACTCAGGAGGGAGCTGCTCTACTGCAGAGTGTGAGTGACCGTCCGTCACTCACGCCCTACACCGCTGCGGCCACCCGCTCACCAGCACCTACCCACTCTCCTGCTCGCTCGCCCAGGGACACAGAGAGCACAGACACAGCTGTGCATCCTCCCGTGATGCAGGGTAACGGGGAGGCCGGAGACTGACAATGCAGCATTTGGTGACGAAGGGGGAGCTGGAGCTGCACTATAACAGAGAAGGTATGTGCTTCTGCATGGCTGGCAGCTCCCCCTTTTATACTGTGTGTGCGCATTTGTCGGTATGCCTCTGTACAATGTGTGTGTCAGTGTGCCCATATACTGTGTGTGTGTGTCAGTGTGCGTCTGGTCCCAGTGTGTGTGTCAGTGTGCCCATATACAATATGTCAGTGTGCTCCCGGTCCCTGCGTCTGTCAGTTGGGATGTATTTGTGTGACCAACGCCAGGATGTATATATATAATTTAATTTTTTTTAATATAAATTTATGCGGAAACCCCCCTCGGTAAATCCTGCGTTTGCCCCTGATGTTGGCAATGTGGGAGTACCGGAGGTGTCCTCAGTGCAGGGGTTCCAGCAGTGTCGGCAATGCGGGAGTGCTGGAGGTGTCCTCAGTGCAGGAGTTCAGGGGTGTGGCAGTGTGGGAGTGCCGGAAGTGTCCTCAGTGCAGGGGTGCCGGCAGTGTTGGCAATGCGGGAGTGCTGAAGGTATCCTCACTGCAGGAGATCAGGGATGCGGCAGTGTCGGCAGTGTGGGAGTGCCGGAAGTGTCCTCAATGCATGGGTGCCGGCAGTGTCGGCAATGCAGGAGTGCTGGAAGTGTCCTCAGTGCAGGAGTTATGGGGTGCCAGCAGTTTCAGCAGTATGGTAGTGCTGGAAGTGTCCTCAGTGCAGGGGTGCCGGCAGTGTCAGCAGTGCGGCAGTATCGGCAGTGCGGGCAGCGGTGTTGGCAGTGCGGGCAGTGGTGTCGGCAGTGTGGGCGGCAGCGCTATTAGCGCTTTGGGGGCATCTATCTTGGGGCCATTGTAGCCTATGGGGAAACGCTGATTGTCTGAGAGCCGTGACAGACAGCTCTCTCAGCCAAGCAGTGGCCTTCCATAGGTTACTATGGAGACCAGCGTCCGAGGCAAAACCTAAGGATCCGACAGTGAAATCCTGAGGTTTTGCCTCGATAGGGGATATGGGGCAGGCAGGGACATCCGAGCTGTTGCTCGGATGGCCCCGGATCCCCTAGGTTCGGGGTGGGGGTTTCGGTTTTCTGAGAACTGAACCCGCTCATCTCTAATATAGATTGTAAAATCCACTGGGGCAGTGACTGATGTGAATGGCCAAATATTCCCTGTAATGTGCTGCAGAATATGTGTGCACTATATAAATAACTGGTAAGATATAATAATAAATAGTGTAGGGTATAAGGTGAGTGCCTGTTGCCTCCTCTTAGTTTTTGCCCCTCCTCCCACAACCACACATGCAATCCAGACAGGCAGGGATGGACTGGCTCATACGTGTGCTGAGTAAATCCCCGGTAGGCCCCACTGCAGGTACTTATCCATCATCCAGTACCATGAGAGAGGAGTCTGATTGACTCCAAATTTCTTCTGCAGCAGGAAATTGACCCCAAACATATAGCTAATGTCATTAAGAACTATCTTCAGCATAAAGAAGAACAAGGAGTCCTGGAAGTTATGATATGGCCCCCAGAGTACTGATCTCACCATCATCGAATCTGTTTGGTATTACATGAAGAGACAGAAGGGTTTGAGCAAGACTACATACACAGAAAATCTGTAGTTAGTACTTCAAGATGTTTGGAACAACCTCCCTGCCGAGTTCCTTCAAAAACTGTGTGCAAGCATACCTAATAGAATTTATGCTGTTTTGAAGACAAAGGGTGGTCACACCAAATATTGATTTGATTTAGATGTCTCTTCTGTTCATTCACTTTGCATTTTCTTAATTGATAAAACTAAACTATTAACACGTCTATTTTTTAAAGCATTGTTACTTTGCAGCATTTTTTCCACACCGGCCTAAAACTTTTGCACAGTACTATAGATCGCAGGTACCAGTTGGAGATAGCTGATCTCAACTGGCAGCCTGTGGCCAGAGGTATGAATCCCAACAGACCCTATCTAGAGCATTTCCCTGTGTTGGAACAGGATAGCAGAAGCCAAGCAAACACCAGCTATGTTTTGGAAAATTAGATGGCCCTGAACAATATACCTGATACTTGACTGAGGTCTGACACCTTTGATAGCTCCAGGAAGACTGCAGAATGTGTGGCAGTCAGGGAGGCTGCAGTGCACCAATCCAATACAGCATCAGCGGATCAAAGTGGGTACAGAGCCAGCCCTAACCAATATGATGCCCTAGGCAAGATTTTGGCTGGTGTCCCCTAGCACCGCCACTAGTTCCGCCACTGCCCCTGCACCCCTTTCCCGCACCATCAACCCTCACCCATAGCAGTCCTCATTTTGGTGTTCACCCTATATTTTAAATAGGAACATTGCGCGTTTGGCGCACAGCTCAAAAAGGGGTTGTATTATTGCTGGGAAGGGGCATGGCCACACAATAGTACCCCCAATTAAAATTATGCCACACACTAGTGCAACTTTATTCACACACATAATGCCCCTTACACATATGCCGAACACTACTGCACAACCAACCTACCCGCACACATCACTCATATGGCCGCTACACTGTGACCTCTGCCTCTGCTTGGATACAGATGTGTCCTCATACATCTTGCCTCAATACGCGATGCAGCAGGAGATGCCTGGCGTGTCTCAGCTGGCAGCTCTGCTAACGTTGGGCACCTTTTTTTTTGTTAATGAAAATGCATCTTATTTGCATTACTATGTGGCTAGGATGCACAAGCAGCTTCTGCTGTTTAAAATTATATGTGGCATGCCTATATTCTGTGTGCGACTGCGGCTGTATCTGCATACGGAATGCTATGTTACAGTGATTTCCAGGAATACACTGTAACGGAGCATTTCGTATGCAGATACAGCCACAGTCACACACACACACAGAATATACTGTAGGCATGCCGCATATCATTTTAATCAGCAGAAGCTGCTTGTGCCCCTAGGCTCACCAAATGCCCTAGGCATTTGCCTAGTTTGCCTATGCCTAAGGTGAAGCCCGGCTCTAGGTGGGTATATTGTCCCAGACCCAGATGACATACAGTATTTACCATGATGAGTATGGAGCAACTAAGTTAAATAACTGGATAAAATAATTTCCTGCTTCCCTTTCATATACAGTATATAAACTAGAGTTGTGCGGCGGGCACTTTTCGTGTTTTGTGTTTTGGTTCTAATTCCCATCTCATGTTTTGGTTTTGGATTGGTTTTGCCAAAACCACCCTTTCGTGTTTTGGTTTTGGATCTGGATGGTTTTTAAAAAACAACAACATAAAAACAGTTAAAATCACAGAATTTGGGGGTAATTTTGATCCTACGGTATTATTAACCTCAGTAACATTCATTTCCACTCATTTACAGTCTATTCTGAACACCTCACAATATTGTTTTTAGGCCAAAAGGTTGCACTGAGGTGGCTGTATGACTAAGCTAAGCAACACAAGTGTGCAGCACAAACACCTGGCCCACATAGGAGTGGCACTACAGCGGCAGACAGGATGGCAGTTTTAAAAAATAGGCCCCAAACAGCACACGATGCAAAGAAGAAAAAGAGGTGAAATGAGGTAGCTGTATGACTAAGCTAAGCGACACAAGTGTGCAGCACAAACACCTGGCCCATTTAGGTGTGGCACTGCAGTTGCAGACAGGATAGCATTTAAAAAAACTAGGCCCCAAACAGCACATCATGCAAAGAAGTAAAAGAAGTGCAATGAGGTAGCTATATAACTAAGCTAAGCGACACAAGTGTGCGGCACAAACACCTGGCCCATCTAGGAGTGGCACTGCAGTTGCAGACAGGATGGCACTTAAAAAAACTAGGCCTTAAACAGTACATGATGCAAAGAAGAAAAAGAGGTGCAAGATGGAATTGTCCTTGGGCCCTCCCAATCACCCTTATGTTGTATAAACAGGACATGCACACTTTAACAAACCAATCATTTCAGCAACAAGGTCTGCCACACGACTGTGGCCGAAATGACTGGTTTCTTTGGGCCCCCACCAAAAAAGAAGCAATCAATCTCTCCTTGCACAAACTGGCTCTACAGAGGCAAGATGTCGATCTCATTCCTTTCACTGTGTACATCCTCCTTCTCACAGAGTATTAATTCGTCCCCACTGGAATCCACCATCACAGGTCCCTGTGTACTTTCTAGAGGCAATTGCTGGTAAAGGTCTTCCCGGAGGAATTTATCATTCATTTTGATGAACATCATATTCTCAACATTTTGTAGGTAAAATAAAGCCAGTTTGTGCAAGGGCATCCAAATTGCCTCTTTTTCCTGCCAGTATACGTACGGACTGTCTGACATGCCTACTTGGATGCTGTCACTCATATAATCCTCCACCATTCTTTCAATGGTGACAGAATCATATGCAGTGACAGTAAACATGTCAGTAATCGTTGGCAGGTCCTTCAGTCCAGACCAGATGTCAGCACTCGCTCCTGACTGTCCTGCATCACCGCCAGCGGGTGGGCTAGGAAATCTTATCCTTTTCCTCGCAGCCCCAGTTGTGGGAGAAAATGAAGGAGCTGTTGACGGATCACGTTCCGCTTGAGTTGACAATTTTCTCACCAGCAGGTCTTTGAACCTCTGCAGACTTGTGTCTGCTGGAAAGATAGATACAACATAGGCTTTAAACCTAGGATTGAGCACGCTGGCCAAAATTTAGTGCTCTGATTTCAACAGATTGCCCACCTTTGAATCCTCACAAAGTGAATGAAGGGCTCCATCCACAGGTCCCACATACTTTGTGGAATTGTTCCGTCTTAGCTCCTCCTTCAATTTCTCCAGCTGCTTCTGCAAAAGCCTGATGAGGGGAATGACCTGACTCAAGCTGGCAGTGTCTGAACTCACTTCACTTTTGGCAAGTTTGAAGGGTTAGAGAACCTTGCACAAGACGGAAATCATTCTCCACTGAGCTTGAGTCAGGTGCATTCCCCCTCCTTTGCCTATATGGTACGTGGATGTATAGGCTTGAATGGCCTTTTGCTGCTCCTCCATCCTCTGAAGCATATAGAGTGTTAAATTCCACCTCGTTACCACCTCTTGCTTCAGGTGATGGCAGGGCAGGTTCAGGAGTGTTTGAAGGTGCTCCAGTCTTCGGCACGCGGTGGCTGAATGCCGAAAGTGGCCGGCATTTTTTCGGGCCACCGACAGCATCTCCTGCATGCCCCTGTCATTTTTCTAAAAATTCTGCACCACCAAATTAATTGTATATGCAAAACATCCCACCAATGACAAAGTTAGCGGAAGGTGGGATGTCCTTAAGAAAGACTATAGGGACTTTGGAAAGAAACTGAAGGCAAGGACATCTAAGGTAATATTCTCGGAATTATTACCCGTGCCACGCGCTAGTCCAGGGAGGCAGAGGGAGATTAGGGAGGTAAATGTGTGGTTTAGGGATTGGTGCAGGAAAGAGGGGTTTGTGTTCCTGGAACACTGGGCGGACTTCTCAGTCAGGCGCCATCTCTTTTGTCGTGACGGATTGTACCTGACTGAGGAGGGGGCAGCGGTGCTGGGGGGAAGGATGGTTAGAAGGTTGGAGGAGATTTTAAACTAGGAGCCTGGGGGGAGGGTTTAGCTAGAAACTACGGGTCATGCAGTGAGAATAGTGGGGATGGCGGTAGTAAACGAAATGGGGGAGAAGTTGGGGGGAGGGTAAGAGCAGGCGGTAAGGTTACTAACATGGGTACTAAAAGAGATTTTACCAAAGCACTAACCAATGACGATTACAGGTCATCATTGCTACATAAGGTGAAAGATGTCCCTAACGCAAGGGAAAATACTTATCTTAGTTGTATGTATGTAAACGCCAGAAGCATTACTGGTAAAAAGGGTGAACTTGAAATACTTGCAGCAAGCAAACAGTATGATATTATAGGCATTACTGAAACTTGGTGGGAAGAATCTCATGATTGGACAGTCAATCTAGAGGGCTATACACTGGTTAGGAGAGACAGACTAAATAAAAAGGATGGAGGGGTGTGTCTTTACGTAAAGCCGTTTTTAAAACCTGATATACGGGAAGATATTCAGGAGGGGACTGTAGACACTGTCGAGACATTATGGGTAGAAATTGTATGCGGGGAAAAAGGAATAAAAAAGTTAGTATTGGGTGTATGTTATAGGCCACCTGGTATCACCGCATCTGATGAGGAATTGTTACTAAAGCAAATTGAAAGAGCAGCAGGAGTAGGAGACATAGTAGTGATGGGAGATTTTAACTATCCAGAGATAAACTGGAAAAACGATTCATGTGATACTGCTAGGGGCAATATGTTTTTAAACACACTTAATGATAACTACTTAGTTCAACTAATTGAGGAACCAACTAGGTACAATGCAATCTTAGACCTGGTATTAACAAACAATGGGGATTTGGTATCAGGTATTATAGTAGGGGAACCCATAGGAAACAGCGACCACAATATGGTCACATTCAATATCAGTTTCCATAAACAGCCCTATACTGGCTCAACTAGGACTCTAAACTTTAGCAAAGCAAATTTTGATAAGATGAGGGTATTTTTCAGGGATATTGAATGGGAAGGTTTGTTTTTAGGAAAAAATACTATGGAGAAATGGGAGGTACTAAAATTCCTGCTAGCTAAAAATACACTCAAATTTATTCCTACAAGCATCAAAAAAAGGAATAATAATCATAAACCGATGTGGCTTAACAAAAAGATAAAGGAACTTATGGGCAAGAAAAGGCGAGCATTTAAAAAATACAAATCTGACGGGGGAGCAGAGTCATTTCAGCACTATAAGGAATGTAACAAAATATGCAAAAAGGAAATAAGATCGGCTAAAGTAGAAACTGAAAAACTAGTAGCAAAGGAAAGCAAAGCGAATCCCCAAAAATTTGTTAAATACATTAATAGCAAGAGATTAAAGAAGGAGAGTATAGGCCATTTAAAAGACAAGTTGGGAGTCTTAAGCAAAAATGATAATGACATAGCGGACACACTAAATGAGTTTTTTTCAACAGTATTTACTAGAGAGGACCCAATTCAGGGACTAACATATAATCTCAATAATGAGAATATCCCACTGATAGGTACTTATTTAAGCGAGGAAGTAGTCTGTGACCGATTAAAACATTTAAAGATTAATAAGTCACCAGGTCCCGATGGTAACTATTCACCCAAGGGTTCTAATGGAGCTTTACTCTGAACTTGCAAAACCGCTATTTTTGATCTTTAATGATTCAGTAATATCAGGTATGGTTCCCAAAGACTGGCGTATAGCGGAAGTAGTGCCTATATTCAGAAAGGGAAGTAAAGCTGAACCAGGTAATTATAGACCAGTTAGTCTTACATCTATAGTGGGGAAAGTATTGGAAGGTATTCTAAGAGATAGTATTCAGAAGTTCCTTGAAGTCAATAAGGTCATTAAAAGGAATCAACATGGGTTTATGAAGGACAGATCCTGTCAAACCAACTTACTTGGCTTTTATGAAACAGTAAGCGCAAACCTAGATCAGGGTAAAGAGGTGGATGTAATCTTTTTAGATTTTGCCAAAGCGTTCGATACTGTACCACACATGAGACTTATCTACAAGCTACAAGAATCAGGGCTAGGAAGCACAATATGCACTTGGGTCAAAAACTGGTTAGATAATAGGGAGCAGCGCGTTGTGGTTAATGGATCTTTTTCAACTTGGTTTGAAGTGCTAAGTGGTGTGCCGCAAGGCTCAGTATTAGGACTGCTATTGTTCAATATTTTCATTATCGACCTAACAGAAGGTCTAGAGAGCATGGTGTAAATTTTTGCAGATGATACCAAATTGTGTAAAGTTATAAATGCGGAGGGGGATGCTGAGTCGCTTCAGAATGACTTAGTTAAATTAGAAGCTTGGGCAGCGAAATGGAGAATGCGCTTCAATACAAACAAGTGTAAGGTAATGCACTGTGGTAACAAGAACAAAAATAACACCTACCTACTAAATGGGGTAAAATTAGGGGATTCTGTACTGGAAAAGGACTTAGGTGTCCTCATAGATAGCAAACTAAGCAGTAGTACCCAAAGTAGGACTGCAGCAAAGAAGGCTAATAAGATATTAGCATGCATAAAACAGGGAATTGATGCTAGGGACGAGAGTATTATACTCCCGTTATATAAATCACATGTGAGGCCACACCTTGAATACTGTGTACAATTCTGGGCACCTTACTACAAAAAGGATATCCTGGAGCTAGAAAAGGTTCAAAGGCGGGCGACCAAACTAATTAAGGGTATGGAGACGCTGGAATACGAGGAAAGGCTTGCAAGACTAGGCATGTTTACACTGGAAAAGAGGAGATTAAGAGGGGACATGATCAACATTTACAAATATATAAGGGGACAATATACAGATCTTGCGCAGGACCTGTTTTTGGTTAAATCAACACAGAAAACTCGTGGACACTCGCTCAGGTTAGAGGAGAGGAGATTCCACACAATAAGGCGTAAAGGCTTTTTTACGGTAAGGACGATACATGTTTGGAATTCCCTGCCTGAGGGAGTTGTAATGGCCAACTCAGTCAACACCTTTAAGAATGGGTTAGATAAATTCCTAATGGATAAGGATATACACGGTTACGGGGCATAGTCACGCACTATGGTTATTATAAAAAAGAGGGGTTAATCGGAACGGCAGTCAGCAACTTCAGTCAAAATTTTATACAAAATAATCATGCATAGGAGACCACAAATAGGTTGAACCCGATGGACAATTGTCTTTTTTCAACCTTAGATACTATGTTACTATGGGACGTGCTGAAATTTGCCCAGATGTAATGCACGCACAATATTGGTAGTGTTGTCCAATATCACAAATCCCCAGGAGAGTCTAATTGGGGTAAGCCATTGTGCCATGATGTCTCTAAGTTTCCGTAAGAGGTTGTTAGTGGTGTGCCTCTTATTGAAAGCGGTGATACATAGCATAACCTGCCTAGGAACGAGTTGGCGTTTGCGAGATGCTGCTGGTGCCGCTGCTGTTGTTGCTGTGGGAGGCCATACATCTACCCAGTGGGCTGTCACAGTCATATAGTGCTTAGTTTGCCCTGTTGCACTTGTCCACATGACCGTGGTTAAGTGGACAGTGGGTACAACTGCATTTTTTAGGACAGTGAGGAAACTTTTTCTGACGTTTTTGTACATTCTCTGTATTATTATTATTATTACAATTTATTTATATAGCGCACACATATTCCGCAGTTCTTTACAGATAATTTTTTGCCGATTCACATCAGTCCCTGCCCCAGTGGAGCTTACAATCTATATTCCCTATAACATGTACACACAGACACATTCACGCTTGGGTTAATTTTGTTGGGAGCCAATTAACCTACCAGTATATTTTTGGATTGTGGGAGGAAACCGGAGTACCCGGAGGAAACCTACACAAGTACGGGGAGAATATACAAACTCCACACAATTAGGGTCATGGTGGGAATCGAACCCATGACCTCAGTGCTGTGAGGTGGTAATGCTAACCATTACACCATCCGTACCGTAGGTTTCGCCTGCCTAGTGAAGTGGAACCTAGATGGGATTTGATACCAGGGACACAGGACCTCAAACAATTCTCTAAGTCCCACTGAACTAATGTCGGATACCGGACGCACGCCTAACACCAACATAGCTGTCAAGGCCTGTTATCTGCTTTGCAAAAGGATGACTGTTGTCATATTTCATCTTCCTCACAAAGGACTGTTGGACAGTTAATTGCTTACTGAAAGTAGCACAAGTGGTCTTCCGACTTCCCCTCTGGGATGACGATTGACTCCCAGCAGCAACAACAGCAGCGGCAGCAACAGCAGGCTTAACACTCAAGGATCCCCCGGAGGAATCCCGGTGACGAGAGGACTCCTCAATCTTGCCAGTGACATGGCCTGCAGGACTACTGATGTTCCTGACTGAGGAAGAAGTTGACGTTGAGCGAGTTGGTGGTGTGGCTTGCAGGAGCTTGGGTACAAGAGGGTCTTTTTACTGAACTTTGGCTTTTTGTATTTTACATGCCCTCTACTATCACATTGGGCATCGGCCTTGGCAGACAACGTTGATGGCATTTCATCATCTATGTCATGACTAGTGGCAGCAGCTTCAGCACTAGGAGGAAGTGGTTCTTGATCTTTCCCTATTTTCTCCTCCAAATTTTTGTTCTCTATTATTTTTCTGGAGTTATATAACAATATGTGGTACAGGAGAGCGTACCTCTACACCACAAAGGGACAAACCCTGTTAAAATTATTTGGATTAAATATTAATAACCCCTTTATTTGGAGTAAATAATATACAACACAGGACAGCACCACCAAACATATGTGGCAGCACCACTGGACTGGATTTATATGGAATTATACGGCAGGATCACTGGATTCATATGCCAGTACCACTGGAATTATATGGCAGGATCACTGGAATTATACGGCAGTACCACTGGACTTATACGGCAGTATCACTGGACATATACGGCAGTATCAATGGACTGGACTTATACACCAGTACCACTGGAATTATACGGCAGGATCACTGAATTTATATGCTAGTACCACTGGAACTATATGGCAGGATCACTGGATTTATACGCCTGTACCACTGGAATTATGGAATTACTGGACATATACAGCAGTATCACTGGACTGGATTTATACGCCAGTACCACTGGAATTATATGGCAGGATCACTGGAAGTATATGGCAGGATCACTGGACTTATACGGCAGGATCGCTGCAATTATACGGCAGGATCACTGGACTGGATTTATACGCCAGTACCACTGGAATTATACGGCAGGACCACTGGAATTATATGGCAGGATCACTGGATTTATACGCCAGTACCACTGAAATTATATGGCAGGATCACTGGACTTATATGCCAGTACCACTGGAATTATACGTCAGGATCACTGGAATTATACGGCAGTACCGCTGGACATATACGGCAGTACCGCTGAACATATACAGCAGTACCACTGGACATATACAGCAGCACAGGGACACCACCACTGGACTGATGCAGGACAATACAGCACCACTGCAATGGACTGGATTTATACAGCAACACTGGACATATGGCAGCAGAGGACACCACCACTGTGACTTGACTGATGCAGCACAAGACACCACCACTGGACTGATGCAGCACAACACAGCACCACTGGACTGTACTTATACAGCAGCACTGGACATATGGCAGTAGAGGACACCACCACTGTGACTGGACTGATGCAGCACAAGACACTAACACTGAACTGATGCAGGACACTGAGGACAGAGACACTTCCTCTATCTACACTCTCCAGTGCCGGAGTGAAAATGGCGGCGATGTGCGCCGACTTATATGGAATCCAAACCCCACAAGAATCTGACAGCTGGATGATGACGTTTTGCCTTGTTCTGGTTTCCGAGTCAGGCGGGAAAACCGGAGCCGGGCTCGGGTTCCAGGCTCGGGTGGTGAAGTTTGTGGGGGTTCGGTTCTCTGAGAACCGAACCCGCTCATCTCTAATATAAACTAGATCAGTTTGCTTTCCCAATCACAATCTGGTTAACATATACCTGTCTCTTTCAAAAATGTAAATATAACTCAAATTTCAATTGCATCCCTCCTTTCATGGAAAGTTCACACATGAAATTCTGAAAATCAACAAACAGTCTCTTCTCCTGTTTGTCTCTGTGAATTTTAAACATAGGCACAAGAATTCTCCCATGGACTGTATCTCAAAGAAATTGCTTGGACAGAGACCCTCATGCTGGTTCTGGGTCATTAATATATCAATTCCTATGTGACAATGGTGGTCATTCCGAGTTGTTCACTAGCTGTTTTCGGTAGCTGTGCAGCGATCAGGCAAAAATCGGCAATTCTGCGCATGCGTATGTGGCGCAATGCACTCGCGCGACGTACTTTCACAACAGCCGATGCAGTTTCACACAAGATCTAGCGACGCTTTTCAATCGCACTGCTGGCCGCAGAGTGATTGACAGGAAGTGGGTGTTTATGGGAGGTAACTGACCATTTTCGAGGAGTGTGTGTAAAAACGCAGGCGTCACATACAAACGCAGGCGTGCCTGGGGAATCGCAGGCGTGGCTGGCCGAACGCAGGGCGTGTTTGTGACGTCAAAACAGGAACTAAACAGTCTGAAGTGATCGCAAGCTAGGAGTAGGTCTCGAGCCGCTCAGAAACTGTACAATATTTTTTTGTAGCAGCGCTGCGATCCTTTCGTTCGTGCTTCTGCTAAGCTAAGATACACTCCCAGAGGGCGGCGGCTTAGCGTTTTCACGGCTGCTAAAAGCAGCTATCGAGCGAACAACTCGGAATGAGGGCCAATGTACCAAGAGCAATTTATTCCCAAATGTCAAAACCTTTTAAAACAGTGGGGGTCATTCCGAGTTGATCGCAGCGGATCTTCGCATTGCAAGCAGTGGGGATTAGCCCAATGCGCACCCGCAAAAGAACCAATGCGCATGTGCCAAGTCAGGAGTACGACGAATGTTCAGAAATACAAACGTTTTTTTGTGATCGCAGCCATGCAATGACAAAGAGGCGTTTTGAAGGCGGTGTGAGGGAATGGCTTTGCTAGCTAGCGTAAAGGGGCATAAAGGTGGGCGTCTTGTGTGGGAGTGTGCTAAGGGTAGCAGGTGTGGTTTTTGCACCACAGCAAAGCTGATCTTTGCTGATACAAACCAGGCGTTCGCAGCAGAGGAGTAGGTCTAGGGCTGCGCACATCTAGCGAAGTCTTGCTACAAGTGACTGACAGGGAGTAGCTAGCTAATAATTGCCAAGCTGTTGATCAGCAAACGCTTCAACACTGCAATTGTAGCAGGAGCACTTTCACAGATGGTATGTACATTTTCACTCCCAGGAAATGTTAAAATGTGAACCCATATCAAATTAGGATACACTGACAAGCAGCACACGTGTATTATTAGCAAATGCATGTATATTTGCAATATCCCACATGTCTGCTTTGTGTAGAAAATCAGTGTATTTTCCAAGTGTACAAACACAATGACTTTCCTTAAAAGCCCACATACATGCCATGTTTTCCAGAATCCAACATTAGTTATCTGTTTCATATAACAACAATACCAACATAACGCAGGCTAACCTATAATGGGGGTCATTCCGAGTTGTTCGCTCGGTAAAAATCTTCGCATCGCAGCGATTTTCCGCTTAATGCGCATGCGCAATGTCCGCACTGCGACTGCGCCAAGTAAATTTGCTATGCACTTAGGAATTTTACTCACGGCATTTTCATCGTTCTGGCGATCGTAATGTGATTGACAGGAAATGGGTGTTTCTGGGCGGAAACAGGCCGTTTTATGGGCGTGTGGGAAAAAACGCTACAGTTTCCGGAAAAAACGCAGGAATGGCTGGATAAACGGGGGAGTGTCTGGGCGAACGCTGGGTGTGTTTGTGACGTCAAACCAGGAACGACAAGCAGTGAAATGATCGCAGATGCCGAGTAAGTCTGAAGCTACTCAGAAACTGCTACGAGGTGTGTAATCGCAATATTGCGAATACATCGTTCGCAATTTTAAGATGCTAAGATTCACTCCCAGTAGGCGGCGGCTTAGCATGAGCAAATCTGCTAAAATTCACTTGCGAGCGAACAACTCGGAATGACCCCCAATGTTATAAAGCTTCTATCATCTGATGTTGGACCGCATGACATCATTACACAATAACCTTACAAATAACTGTGAACTAACTTAACTTATCTAGAAATAAATGACACAGAGAAATAACGACACGGACCACTGAAATGCCATTAAAATCGGTCAACCGTTATTTATTATGATATATTTAAACTAAGTATGGTGGCAATAAGAAAGAACGGCCAGATCAACAGTGACATTACGACTTATTGCCGCTACGCATGTCTACGACATGACTTCTTTATCTCATTGGCTTACGCCAATAAGTGCTGAGTTTCCAACTCTCTCCCCAATACACCATAATAGAGCCGGCCAGAGAGCCGAGCCTCAATGACCCCCGGTAAGGAGGGCCAGAGTATACGATGTATTGGGCAAAGAGCGCACCCACAAACAGCGGCGCAATAGCCACTGTAACTGCCGTTCTTTCCCGCCACAGAGAGTGGTTGACAAACCCCAACCGGCAAAGAAAAAGAAAAATGGGTGGGGAAAACGTGACTCGGGGAGGGAGGGTGGGAAAATCCTGAGAGAAAGAGACATAAAGCATATCCTGTCTCACACAAAATGTCTGCTAGCTCCTCCCTACACTCCCACTATTCTAATTAAGACCAACCCCCCAAGGCTATTAACTGTTAAGTAACCTAAACATTGTGTAAAGCCCATGCAATCCTAACAGCCTAGAATTTTACGCTCGCTTGCGCTATTCGCACGCGCTCTTCATAAAGCTTCTATCATCTGATGTCGGACCGCATGACATCATTACACAATAACCTAACAAATAACTGTGAACTAACTTAACTTATCTAGAAATAAATGACACAGAGAAATAACGACACGGACCACTGAAATGCCATTAAAATCGGTCAACCGTTATTTATTATGATATATTTAAACTAAGTATGGTGGCAATAAGAAAGAACGGCCAGACCAACAGTGACATTACGACTTATTGCCGCTACGCATGTCCACGACATGACTTCTTTATCTCATTGGCTTACGCCAATAAGTGCTGAGTTTCCAACTCTCTCCCCAATACACCATAATAGAGCCGGCCAGACAGCCGAGCCCCAATGACCCCCGGTAAGGAGGGCCAGAGTATACGATGTATTGGGCAAAGAGCGCACCCACAAACAGCGGCGCAATAGCCACTGTAACTGCCGTTCTTTCCCGCCACACACCGGCCTGTAAGGAGCCGGTGCCGCCACCATACCCTGACTAACAATGACTAACTAAAACTGACCTATAAAGAACTCGGAAACTACCTTCCAACCTAAACAAATGCCCTCATCAGACAAAAAAGAGACGCCATCAGGTCTACTGAAATGGGCGTCCTAAAAACGAGTAAGGGGCGGGGAGGGGAACTACCTGTCCCAAAGTGAAAACCTGCAAAACCTGCCGCAGAGGGCGCAGGCCAATAGCACCCTCTGGGAGCTCAGGAGAAAAGCAGGGCAAAATCCAACGGGACCCCCCACCGTACAAACGGTGACGAGTGGCCAAAAAAGGCTACAGGTCGAGTCCAGTCGAGGAGAGACGAAAAGACGGGTCAACGAGTCAGAGCCAAGGCACTCCCGCAGCCCGCCAAAAATGTAGCGGCTGGCAAGGGCCCCCCAACACCGACCCGCCGGCACGCCATCCCGTCGTCCCACGAGTGAACTGAAAAGAAACCAAGGAGAAAAAGAAAAATTTGAGGCAAACCAGAAGAAGGCCTGCCGTAAACTGGACAATGGAATCACCTGACATAGCGCTTGTAGGCATTGGATTTCCATCGACCAAGCGCTTTAATCTCAGTCTCAGAAAAACCCAATGAGGCGGCTGTTGTCGCAGCACCAATGCGAAAGGAATGTGTACCATACAGTGATGGCGACAATCCCAACGCAAGGATGCATTACTTAAATATCCACCGGAATTGGTACAACGTCAAAGGTGACCCATCGAGGTGGACAAGCCACGCTCCGCCACCACGTGGCCGGGAGTCACCATACACGCGTGCCAAGGTTACGGGGCAGATGCTAGTGTTAGGGCAGGCAGGCAAGGTAATCCAATGCCCACGCCCAAACTGATCCGTCTTAGAACGGCTTAATTTGCACACTAACGCATCCGCCAGCAACACATGGGACTCAAGCAAAGGAGGGGCCGCGGACCTGGAGGGGGCCACCAACTCGCCGATCCGAAAGGCTCCGTAAAAAGCCATAGCAAAGGCAAGCCGGAAAAGCAACACCTCATACTGAGAATCGCAAACGGATGGTAAGACCTCCATCAGGCAACCCAGCAGCGCAACCGATATAGGACGCCTGTTGTCCACAGACACAGGGGTGCCACGAGCCCAGCCCTGCAAACAGCGTCTCACCAAAAAGCTTTTAGTGAAATCATGGCTACCCTGTAAGCGCAGAAAAAAGGAGATACCTGCCAGCATCTGGCTGACAACAGCGCGCGACCTCCCAGCTTCGTACATACGCCAGACAAAAGCCAACAGTAGTCGAAAGGAAGGCTTACCTTCATTTCGCCTGTGCGCAATGAATGCCTCCCATCGATGGAACGCCGCCCGATATTTCGCCAGCGTGGCTGGAGCCACCGACTGGCTGGCCAAAGCAGTTATCCCAGCCATATAACCTGCCAGCAATGAGAAGGGCATACGTCACCTGTAAGCGCTGCAGCAGGGGCCAACGCGCGAAACCGAGCCCACTGTTGTCTAGAGAGAGCATCGGCAATGCTGTTGTCAACCCCTGGGACGTGCCGCGCAACGAAGTGAACATTCAGACGCAAACAGAGCAAGACCAGGCGGGCCAACAAGCGAAGAACTGGAAGCGAGGAAGATCGCTGCCCATTGATCGCCTGAACCACGCCCAGATTGTCACACCAGAAGACCACGTGCTGGTCTTTGATCCGCTCCCCCCACAGCTCCAATGCAACGACAATGGGAAACAGTTCCAGCAACATAAGGTTGCGGGTTAAGCCCTGCCGGAACCAGGAGACCGGCCAAGGGGCAGCGGACCATGCACCATCGAGGTACGCACCGTATCCCCAGGAACCCGACGCGTCGGTGAACAACTGGATACCTGGGCTGTGGACCGCATCAGACAGCCAAATGGCTACGCCATTAAACTCATGCAGAAAGGCATCCCAAACTCGCAGGTCCTTGCAAATCTTGGATGACAATCTAATGAAGTGATGAGGCTTACGAGCGCCAGCCGTCGCCCGCTCCAATTTGCGACAAAAGATTCTACCCATGGGAATGACCGTTAGAGATGAGCGGGTTCGGTTTCTCTGAATCCGAACCCGCCAGAACTTCATGTTTTTTTTCACGGGTCCGAGCGACTCGGATCTTCCCGCCTTGCTCGGTTAACCCGAGCGCGCCCGAACGTCATCATGACGCTGTCGGATTCTCGCGAGGCTCGGATTCTATCGCGAGACTCGGATTCTATATAAGGAGCCCGCGTCGCCGCCATTTTCACACGTGCATTGAGATTGATAGGGAGAGGACGTGGCTGGCGTCCTCTCCGTTTAGAATTAGAATAGATTAGAGAGACACTTGATTTACTAATTTTGGGGAGCATTAGGAGTACTCAGTAGTGTACAGTGCAGAGTTTTGCTGATAGTGACCAGTGACCACCACTTTTATTTATAATCCGTTCTCTGCCTGAAAAAAGCGATACACAGCACACAGTGACTCAGTCACATACCATATCTGTGTGCACTGCTCAGGCTCAGGCCAGTGTGCTGCATCATCTATATATATATTATATATCTGTCTGACTGCTCAGCTCACACAGCTTATAATTGTGGGGGAGACTGGGGAGCACTACTGCAGTGCCAGTTATAGGTTATAGCAGGAGCCAGGAGTACATAATATTATATTAAAATTAAACAGTGCACACTTTTGCTGCAGGAGTGCCACTGCCAGTGTGACTAGTGACCAGTGACCTGACCACCAGTATATAATATTAGTAGTATACTATCTCTTTATCAACCAGTCTATATTAGCAGCAGACACAGTACAGTGCGGTAGTTCACGGCTGTGGCTACCTCTGTGTCGGCACTCGGCAGCCCGTCCATAATTGTATATACCACCTAACCGTGGTTTTTTTTTCTTTCTTTATACATACATACTAGTTACGAGTATACTATCTCTTTATCAACCAGTCTATATATTAGCAGCAGACACAGTACAGTGCGGTAGTTCACGGCTGTGGCTACCTCTGTGTCGGCACTCGGCAGCCCGTCCATAATTGTATATACCACCTAACCGTGGTTTTTTTTTCTTTCTTTATACATACATACTAGTTACGAGTATACTATCTCTTTATCAACCAGTCTATATATTAGCAGCAGACACAGTACAGTGCGGTAGTTCACGGCTGTGGCTACCTCTGTGTCGGCACTCGGCAGCCCGTCCATAATTGTATATACCACCTAACCATGGTTTTTTTTTCTTTCTTTATACATACATACTAGTTACGAGTATACTATCTCTTTATCAACCAGTCTATATATTAGCAGCAGACACAGTACAGTGCGGTAGTTCACGGCTGTGGCTACCTCTGTGTCGGCACTCGGCAGCCCGTCCATAATTGTATATACCACCTAACCGTGGTTTTTTTTTCTTTCTTTATACATACATACTAGTTACGAGTATACTATCTCTTTATCAACCAGTCTATATATTAGCAGCAGACACAGTACAGTGCGGTAGTTCACGGCTGTGGCTACCTCTGTGTCGGCACTCGGCAGCCCGTCCATAATTGTATACTAGTATCCAATCCATCCATCTCCATTGTTTACCTGAGGTGCCTTTTAGTTGTGCCTATTAAAATATGGAGAACAAAAATGTTGAGGTTCCAAAATTAGGGAAAGATCAAGATCCACTTCCACCTCGTGCTGAAGCTGCTGCCACTAGTCATGGCCGAGACGATGAAATGCCAGCAACGTCGTCTGCCAAGGCCGATGCCCAATGGCATAGTACAGAGCATGTCAAAACCAAAACACCAAATATCAGTAAAAAAAGGACTCCAAAACCTAAAATAAAATTGTCGGAGGAGAAGCGTAAACTTGCCAATATGCCATTTACCACACGGAGTGGCAAGGAACGGCTGAGGCCCTGGCCTATGTTCATGGCTAGTGGTTCAGCTTCACATGAGGATGGAAGCACTCAGCCTCTCGCTAGAAAACTGAAAAGACTCAAGCTGGCAAAAGCACCGCAAAGAACTGTGCGTTCTTTGAAATCCCAAATCCACAAGGAGAGTCCAATTGTGTCGGTAGCGATGCCTGACCTTCCCAACACTGGACGTGAAGAGCATGCGCCTTCCACCATTTGCACGCCCCCTGCAAGTGCTGGAAGGAGCACCCGCAGTCCAGTTCCTGATAGTCAGATTGAAGATGTCAGTGTTGAAGTACACCAGGATGAGGAGGATATGGGTGTTGCTGGCGCTGGGGAGGAAATTGACCAGGAGGATTCTGATGGTGAGGTGGTTTGTTTAAGTCAGGCACCCGGGGAGACACCTGTTGTCCGTGGGAGGAATATGGCCGTTGACATGCCAGGTGAAAATACCAAAAAAATCAGCTCTTCGGTGTGGAGGTATTTCACCAGAAATGCGGACAACAGGTGTCAAGCCGTGTGTTCCCTTTGTCAAGCTGTAATAAGTAGGGGTAAGGACGTTAACCACCTCGGAACATCCTCCCTTATACGTCACCTGCAGCGCATTCATAATAAGTCAGTGACAAGTTCAAAAACTTTGGGTGACAGCGGAAGCAGTCCACTGACCAGTAAATCCCTTCCTCTTGTAACCAAGCTCACGCAAACCACCCCACCAACTCCCTCAGTGTCAATTTCCTCCTTCCCCAGGAATGCCAATAGTCCTGCAGGCCATGTCACTGGCAATTCTGACGAGTCCTCTCCTGCCTGGGATTCCTCCGATGCATCCTTGCGTGTAACGCCTACTGCTGCTGGCGCTGCTGTTGTTGCCGCTGGGAGTCGATGGTCATCCCAGAGGGGAAGTCGTAAGCCCACTTGTACTACTTCCAGTAAGCAATTGACTGTTCAACAGTCCTTTGCGAGGAAGATGAAATATCACAGCAGTCATCCTACTGCAAAGCGGATAACTGAGTCCTTGACAACTATGTTGGTGTTAGACGTGCGTCCGGTATCCGCCGTTAGTTCACAGGGAACTAGACAATTTATTGAGGCAGTGTGCCCCCGTTACCAAATACCATCTAGGTTCCACTTCTCTAGGCAGGCGATACCGAGAATGTACACGGACGTCAGAAAAAGACTCACCAGTGTCCTAAAAAATGCAGTTGTACCCAATGTCCACTTAACCACGGACATGTGGACAAGTGGAGCAGGGCAGGGTCAGGACTATATGACTGTGACAGCCCACTGGGTAGATGTATGGACTCCCGCCGCAAGAACAGCAGCGGTGGCACCAGTAGCAGCATCTCGCAAACGCCAACTCTTTCCTAGGCAGGCTACGCTTTGTATCACCGCTTTCCAGAATACGCACACAGCTGAAAACCTCTTACGGCAACTGAGGAAGATCATCGCGGAATGGCTTACCCCAATTGGACTCTCCTGTGGATTTGTGGCATCGGACAACGCCAGCAATATTGTGTGTGCATTAAATATGGGCAAATTCCAGCACGTCCCATGTTTTGCACATACCTTGAATTTGGTGGTGCAGAATTTTTTAAAAAACGACAGGGGCGTGCAAGAGATGCTGTCGGTGGCCAGAAAAATTGCGGGACACTTTCGGCGTACAGGCACCACGTACAGAAGACTGGAGCACCACCAAAAACTACTGAACCTGCCCTGCCATCATCTGAAGCAAGAAGTGGTAACGAGGTGGAATTCAACCCTCTATATGCTTCAGAGGTTGGAGGAGCAGCAAAAGGCCATTCAAGCCTATACAATTGAGCACGATATAGGAGATGGAATGCACCTGTCTCAAGTGCAGTGGAGAATGATTTCAACGTTGTGCAAGGTTCTGATGCCCTTTGAACTTGCCACACGTGAAGTCAGTTCAGACACTGCCAGCCTGAGTCAGGTCATTCCCCTCATCAGGCTTTTGCAGAAGAAGCTGGAGGCATTGAAGAAGGAGCTAGAAGGGAGCGATTCCGCTAGGCATGTGGGACTTGTGGATGCAGCCCTTAATTCGCTTAACAAGGATTCACGGGTGGTCAATCTGTTGAAATCAGAGCACTACATTTTGGCCACCGTGCTCGATCCTAGATTTAAAGCCTACCTTGGATCTCTCTTTCCGGCAGACACAGGTCTGCTGGGGTTGAAAGACCTGCTGGTGACAAAATTGTCAAGTCAAGCGGAACGCGACCTGTCAACATCTCCTCCTTCACATTCTCCCGCAACTGGGGGTGCGAGGAAAAGGCTCAGAATTCCGAGCCCACCCGCTGGCGGTGATGCAGGGCAGTCTGGAGCGACTGCTGATGCTGACATCTGGTCCGGACTGAAGGACCTGACAACGATTACGGACATGTCGTTTACTGTCACTGCATATGATTCTCTCAACATTGATAGAATGGTTGAGGATTATATGAGTGACCGCATCCAAGTAGGCACGTCACACAGTCCGTACTTATACTGGCAGGAAAAAGAGGCAATTTGGAGGCCCTTGCACAAACTGGCTTTATTCTACCTAAGTTGCCTTCCCACAAGTGTGTACTCCGAAAGAGTGTTTAGTGCCGCCGCTCACCTTGTCAGCAATCGGCGTACGAGGTTACATCCAGAAAATGTGGAGAAGATGATGTTCATTAAAATGAATTATAATCAATTCCTCCGCGGAGACATTGACCAGCAGCAATTGCCTCCACAAAGTACACAGGGAGCTGAGATGGTGGATTCCAGTGGGGACGAATTGATAATCTGTGAGGAGGGGGATGTACACGGTGATATATCGGAGGGTGAAGATGAGGTGGACATCTTGCCTCTGTAGAGCCAGTTTGTGCAAGGAGAGATTAATTGCTTCTTTTTTGGGGGGGGTCCAAACCAACCCGTCATATCAGTCACAGTCGTGTGGCAGACCCTGTCACTGAAATGATGGGTTGGTTAAAGTGTGCATGTCCTGTTTTGTTTATACAACATAAGGGTGGGTGGGAGGGCCCAAGGACAATTCCATCTTGCACCTCTTTTTTCTTTTCTTTTTCTTTGCATCATGTGCTGATTGGGGAGGGTTTTTTTGGAAGGGACATCCTGCGTGACACTGCAGTGCCACTCCTAGATGGGCCCGGTGTTTGTGTCGGCCACTAGGGTCGCTAATCTTACTCACACAGTCAGCTACCTCATTGCGCCTCTTTTTTTCTTTGCGTCATGTGCTGTTTGGGGAGGGTTTTTTGGAAGGGACATCCTGCGTGACACTGCAGTGCCACTCCTAGATGGGCCCGGTGTTTGTGTCGGCCACTAGGGTCGCTAATCTTACTCACACAGCTACCTCATTGCGCCTCTTTTTTTCTTTGCGTCATGTGCTGTTTGGGGAGGGTTTTTTGGAAGGGACATCCTGCGTGACACTGCAGTGCCACTCCTAGATGGGCCCGGTGTTTGTGTCGGCCACTAGGGTCGCTAATCTTACTCACACAGCTACCTCATTGCGCCTCTTTTTTTCTTTGCGTCATGTGCTGTTTGGGGAGGGTTTTTTGGAAGGGACATCCTGCGTGACACTGCAGTGCCACTCCTAGATGGGCCCGGTGTTTGTGTCGGCCACTAGGGTCGCTAATCTTACTCACACAGCTACCTCATTGCGCCTCTTTTTTTCTTTGCGTCATGTGCTGTTTGGGGAGGGTTTTTTGGAAGGGCCATCCTGCGTGACACTGCAGTGCCACTCCTAGATGGGCCCGGTGTTTGTGTCGGCCACTAGGGTCGCTAATCTTACTCACACAGCTACCTCATTGCGCCTCTTTTTTTCTTTGCGTCATGTGCTGTTTGGGGAGGGTTTTTTGGAAGGGCCATCCTGCGTGACACTGCAGTGCCACTCCTAGATGGGCCCGGTGTTTGTGTCGGCCACTAGGGTCGCTAATCTTACTCACACAGCTACCTCATTGCGCCTCTTTTTTTCTTTGCGTCATGTGCTGTTTGGGGAGGGTTTTTTGGAAGGGACATCCTGCGTGACACTGCAGTGCCACTCCTAGATGGGCCCGGTGTTTGTGTCGGCCACTAGGGTCGCTTATCTTACTCACACAGCGACCTCGGTGCAAATTTTAGGACTAAAAATAATATTGTGAGGTGTGAGGTATTCAGAATAGACTGAAAATGAGTGGAAATTATGGTTTTTGAGGTTAATAATACTTTGGGATCAAAATGACCCCCAAATTCTATGATTTAAGCTGTTTTTTAGTGTTTTTTGAAAAAAACACCCGAATCCAAAACACACCCGAATCCGACAAAAAAAATTCGGTGAGGTTTTGCCAAAACGCGGTCGAACCCAAAACACGGCCGCGGAACCGAACCCAAAACCAAAACACAAAACCCGAAAAATTTCAGGCGCTCATCTCTAATGACCGTGCATGCAAAATTGAAAAGACCGAGAAGGGATTGGCACTGGCGCAAGGTAACCTTGCCACCTGCCAATGCCCTCTCAATACACACACGCAACTTGGCAACTTTGTCTAAGGGCAATCGGCAGCATCCCGCCTCAGTATCCAGTTCGATGCCTAGATACGAGAGGCGGGTGCAAGGACCCTCACATTTATCCGGAGCGATTGGTACCCCGAACTCGGAAAAAAGTGCTTTAAGGAGAAGAGCAGCCGAGCACACCTGTCCGAGCCGCAAGGCCCGATGCACAGGAAATCGTCCAGATAATGTGCGACTCCCGGTTCCCCCGTCCCAGCGCAAACGCACCAATGGAGAAATGAACTAAAAGCCTCGAAAAAAGCACAGGAGACTGAGCAACCCATGGGTAGGCATTTGTCGATGTAAAAACCGTCGTCCAGCCTAAAGCCCATGAAACGAAACGAATCAGGGTGCAATGGCAAAAGACGAAATGCAGATTCCACATCAACTTTACCCAATAACGCATGGGGGCCCGCCGCTCGGACTAATTTCAAAGCATCATCAAACGATTGATACGTAACCGAGGATAGCGCCTCGGGGATCGCATCGTTAACAGACGCGCCATGGGGGTAAGACAGGTGCTGGATTAGCCTAAATTTGCCAGGAGTTTTCTTAGGGACCACTCCAACTGGGGATAAAACCAAATTTGGCAAAGGGGGTGCAGCGAAGGGGCCGGCCATGCGTCCCAGCTGCACTTCCTTGGCCACTTTACCCTGCAGAACGAGGGGAAGCTCTCTGGCCGAGCGCAAGTTCCGAGGAGCTGAGTAAGGGACCTCGCCGCTAATGGGGAGGCGAAATCCCTCGGTAAAACCTTCCAGCAAAAATTGGGCCTGAGGGCGAAGTGGGTACCAAGTAAGCCATTTGCGCATGGCGTCCAGCCGAACAGGGGAGGGGGCTTTACTGAGCACTAGTAACGCCGGGGGATCTGCCACCCGGACCCGCACCGGCAGGCTTGGGACATTCCTTAGCCGGGTGGGAAGCTCCGCAGCGCAGGCAGCTGTGCCGGAAGTGACATTTGGACCCAGATCCGCAATTGCCGTTGTTAAAGGCAAAACAACGACCTTTGGACCCTCGTCCCGCGGTGGCCCGAAAGGAGCCCCTAGCGGACGTGCTAACGGGCTGGGCCGCAGAGGCTTCCGGAAGCTCGAGGGAGCCCTCCGTAACCTCAAGCCATACTTTCACATCTTTGACACCGAAAGCCAGGAAATGAAGACCGTGCTGTTTACGCCTGAACTCCGTGTCGTACCGAAGCCAGGCGAGAGGCCTGTTAGAGAGGAATAGACCATGAATCATGTGCAGGTAGCGCACGATGTTCATGGCCTCTTCCGGGAGAGTCTCCAGGTAACAGGCTGCGAATGTGTAGAACCCCTTGAGCCAGATAACATAGGACCTATATGCGTCCTCACCTATCCCACTCTTTTTCTTGGCCGCCACCAAAGCCTTGCGGGACTTGGATGTTAATGCGAAGACATCCACGTAAGATCCGCTATCTATACGATCCCGTATCCGTGGGCGGAGACCCCGCATAACCTTGGTGTATGGGCAACGCACGACGTCGCTGGGGCTGCCCTCTTCCGGACTGCTGCTACTGCTACCATGCCTTCGGCGGCGCGATCGCTTACTGCGCTTGTGGGAACGCCCGTGCCTATGCCGTTTACCCTTGACAACCTTCGCCTGATCTTTGCCCCTGGCAGTCTCGGCCCCGGCACCCTGCTGACCCAAAACACCATTACCATTAGCCTCACCGGATGGGGATGCCTGGGAGGCCCGTCTCGTGGCAGTCGATGCAGAAGACTGGTCGCTGTCGCTGGAATCACTCTCCGGCATGTCCACCGGATCTGCAACAGTAGAGGGAACAGAAAGTGCCAGCGAAGAGCCTGGCAAGTGGTTAAGTGCAGGCGCCTGTGCAGCGGACCCAGTGGAAACAAGCGGCTGCTGACCTGCCGCAGAAGGGGGAGCGGCGCATAACGACGTCAGCTGAGCGACCAGTGGGGTGAGTGCAGACCGCAAGTCACCGAACTGGCCCGCCGAGCCACTTGAAGATGACCGAGCCGTAAACAGGGGAGTAAGAATTCCTATAACCGAGACCAGCAGTGCAGAAACTGCCGCCGTGTTCCCGTCCGCAGGAGCGGCCACTGTCGCAGGAGCAATAGGGAGGACCACGCTGCTGGTCGCAGGTGCGCCGGCGGCCAAAGGCCCCGCAGCACCAGCCGGATGCGCAGTACCTGAAGCTGTGCGTCTCGTCCTGCGCCCAGCGCCCACCCGGGACCGGCCAACAACCGCGAGGGGGCTGCCGACCGGACGGGGGGCACCTAATGCAGGGCGAGCATAAATCAATGCGGTCTCCCCCAGGCTGGGCGCAGCAGCACCGCGCCTCTCGGCACGCCGTGCCCGGGGGCTGCGTGGCGAGAAGAGCGCACGTGCCGCTGCCGGATGCACCCCGCGATCCCGTAGGGGCCTATCAGCGGGAATGGGTTGAACAGTATTGGGGGGAGACGAGCCCCTGGAGGCTGACAAAATATTCCCCCCAGTGGACTCGCCTTGCTCCCCACCAGCGGCCAGTGTCCGGGTGGTGCTGCGTGTGCCTCTGCGCCTGGAGGCTGTCGCAGCACCCCCAGGGGTAGTGTCCCCCTGTGTCCGCCCACGCGCCCCCGCCACCGGACCGTCCCGCGCGCCCTGCACGGCTGAGGGGGATGGGGCGGGAGAAGCGCCGTGTGTAGCCGCGATCCGCTGGAGCCCACGCGAGCGCGTCGCGGGACCTCCGGCGGAAGTAGCTCCCAGGCCGCCAGGGGAAGCACCCGCGGCAGCAGGCAGCAGGGCAGGGCTGAGGGACTGGCGGTGGCCCAGCGCGGAAGATACCGCTGACGCCGCACCAGACCCTGGGACTAGGTAGCGAGCAGGGGGATGCGCCCGTCTGCGTGGGCGAGCGGCCATTAGGAGAAGAATGAAAAAAGGTGATAGTGAGGGAATAAAAGAAAGAAGGGAGAATAAAGAGGCTAAAGAATAGATAGGAATTAGTGAAAAAAATAAAGCAGAGTGGAGAAAAAGGATTTTGGAGATAAGAAATTAAGTCAAAGAGCTACTCACACTCACAGGAGCATAGGTCCTTCTGCTGAAAAATCCTGAGAGAAAGAGACAGAAAGCATATCCTGTCTCACACAAAATGTCTGCTAGCTACTCCCTACACTCCCACTATTCTAATTAAGACCAACCCCCCAAGCCTATTAACTGTTAAGTAACCTAAACATTGTGTAAAGCCCATGCAATCCTAACAGCCTAGAATTTTACGCTCGCTTGCGCTATTCGCACGCGCTCTTCATTACCTGCTGCTTTACCTAATACATTGCTATGGATGATTTCTGACACTTCTAAGTTACATTTAATATGGCATGTTGCCCATAGTAACCAAACAACTTCATGCCATTATATTGTGTAAGGAGCCACAGACATGTTTGTTGTAGGAACAGCATTTATAGATAACCAACATGTTATGATTTTCTGGTTTTTACACATGCATAATAAATATTTGCTAAATATTATGCCAATAAATAACAACTTTCACACACCCACAATAATAAACACCCATTGGTGGTCATTCCGAATTGTTCTCTCGTTGCCGTTTTTCGCAACGGAGCGATTAGGTGGAAAATGCACATGGTACGCAGCGCGCATGCGTTCAGTAATTTAACACAAAACTTTGGAGATTTACACAAGCTCGAGCGACGTTTTTCAGTCGCTCGAGTGATCGTAGTGTGATTGACAGGAAGTGGATGTTTCTGGGCGGCAACTCAGCGTTTTCAGGGAGTGTGCTAAAAAAACGCAGGCGTGCCAGGTAAAAACGCAGGAGTGGCTGGAGAAACGGGGGAGTGGCTGGCCGAATGCAGGGCGTGTTTGTGACGTCAAACCAGGAACTAAACGGACTGAGGTGATCGCAATCTAGGAGTAGGTCTGGAGCTACTCAGAAACTGCAAGGAATTATTTAGTAGCAGTTCTGCTAATCTTTAATTCGCTATTCTGCTAAGCTAAGATACACTCCCAGAGGGCGGCGGCCTAGCGTTTGCAATGCTGCTAAAAGCAGCTAGCGAGCGAATAACTCGGAATGAGGGCCGAAGTGTATTTGTTAAAAATACTTTTTAATTTTATATAATTTACTGACTATAAAAAAAAAACATGGCAAAGCAACAAACACCTGCCAGTGCAGAAATTAGGGAGACAGAACCCAGTAGTCATGGCCACCCCATCTACTGGGCATCAAACACAAAAAGAGACTGGTGTCATGGCCCTGCCTGAGGATCATGCAGGTCAAATTGAGGAAGATTCTGGCCACAATACCCAAACACAACTATCCAGACCACAATATGAAGAGGAAGGTGGGACAAGTTCACAGGATAATGCATCACAGGCTAATACCAAAAACAGAACCCAGCAAACCCCATTCAGCATGAGGGAGTTTGGCATTCTGGTCCCACAAGCCATAGAAAATCCTTTTTGAACAGAAGAAACATGGGTGCTGGGAAATGTGTCCGCATCTGAAGAGAAATTACTTATTTTTCTGTAGTGGATGGTCACTGGTTGGTCTGCGAACTGACTTTCGAGGGCCCTGCCCAGTGGGATTTTGTTCCTGGGCAGGGGTAGGGGATGGTCTAGGTGTTGGAGGCTCCCTGACACTGTGGGCAAGAAGGTCAGCGATGGTGCCTGTAGTCCTTGTCCAACTGTGGTGTTTAATTGTTGGGCCGAGGAGGTGCGTTCAACCATACCTTGCCGAACACATGTGGTCAAATCATTGAGCCGAAAGGACATCTCATGTACCTCCCGGGTCATCACATCATGGAATTCGGTGTTAATAACTCCATGTCTGGCGATTTTGCCCACAATACCCGGGAGAGTGGGTTGGGTGGGGGGGCCAGTGTGTGGCTGGCCTGGTGGTATATCCTGCCCCACACTGGAGGTTTCGCTATCTCCCCCCACCTCAGCCTCCGCAAGATGCCCCTCCTGTGCTATGTTATGGTCAAATTCGTAATATGCGGATATAAACTTAGTATCAATTAACAAAATATGAACGAAAACACTTGACAATATATGTTAGGGAAGTTACCTGGCAAGTCATGTGTCCATAACATCTTAGGTGTGTCTGTGTCCATTTGTGACACACCTGCCACCTCCTCATAGGTCACACAGACCATCGTTCGCTCCTCTAGATCTGTATACTCCACAGTCTCAGGGGCTGGTCCTCCCCCTGTTGCCCTCAAAGCATTCCAGTTCGCAGCCCTTTTTTGCTTAAGGCGGGACTTGAAGTCTGCCCAACTACATATGTTTTTTGGATTTGGGTAAAGGAAAAGAAATGCATAGTAAGTTAATGTGAAGCATAGTTTAGGGACACATGTCATGGTTTTGGTTGCTATAGGCAACCTCACTTGGGCCAGTATTTACTATAAATCCGAGTTTGGCCGATTTGTGGGTTTTTTTCTAAGTCCCAATCCGGGAATTCACTAAGCACCAATCTCGGCAGTGTCTGGTCTATTCGTAATGGTTTGAATGACAACGTTCCGAAATACGAATGAATAGACCATTGGTCAAACGCGGCTGTTATTTCATAGAATACGGGAATTCACTATTCATTCATATTTGGGTGTTAGTCTCTGAGTGCTCAAGTGCAGGTCTGTTTTTTCCGATTCGTTAAAAAAAGCAGCAAAAAAATAGACCTGCATTTTCCAGTCGAGTTTGGATAACCATGCACGGATCAGTGAGATCTGTGCATGGTTATCTATGGGAAAGGGTCTGTTTAGTGTAAAATCTGAAAAAAAAATTGCGTGGGGTCCCCCCTCCTAAGCATAACCAGCCTCGGGCTCTTTGAGCCGGTCCTGGTTGAAAAAATATTGGGGAAAAAATGACAGGGGTTCCCCCATATTTCATCAACCAGCACCGGGCTCTGCGCCTGGTCCTGGTTCCAAAAATACGGGGAACTAAAAGCGTAGGGGTCCCCCGTATTTTTGAAACCAGCACCGGGCTCCACTAGCTGGGGAGATAATGCCACAGCCGGGGGACACTTTGATATCGGTCCCTGCGGCCGTGCCATTAAAACCCCAACTAGTTACCCCTGGCCGGGGTACCCTGGAGGAGTGGGGACCCCTTCAATCAAGGAGTCCCCCCCTCCAGCCACCCAAGGGCCAGGGGTGAAGCCCGAGGCTGTGTCCCCCATCCAAGGGCGGCGGATGGGGGGCTGATAGCCTTGTTTACAAAATGTGAATATTGTTTTTAGTAGCAGTACTACAAGTCCCAGCAAGCCTCCCCCGCAAGCTGGTACTTGGAGAACCAGAAGTACCAGCATGCGGTGGAAAACTGGGCCCACTGGTACCTGTAGTACAACTACTAAAAAATACCCCAATAAAAACAGGACACACACACCATGAAAGTACAACTTTATTACATACATGCACACCAACATACACACATACTTACCTATGTTCCCACGAGGCTCGGTCCTCTTCTCCATGTAGAATCCTAGGGGTACCTGTGTAAAAAATTATACTCACATAATCCAGGGTACCTTCTGTTCTTTGTATAATCCACGTACTTGGCAAAATAATAAAACGGAAACCCGACCAAGCACTGAAAGGGGCCCCATGTTTACACATGGGACCCCTTTCCCCGACTGCCAGGACCCCCCCTGACTCGTGTCAAAGAGGGTTCCTTCAGCCAATCAGGGAGCGCCACGTTGTGGCACTCTCCTGATTGGCTGTGTGCTCCTGTAGTGTCTGTCAGGCAGCACACGGCACAGATACAATGTAGCGCCTATGCGCTCCATTGTAGCCAATGGTGGGAACTTTGCGGTCAGCGGTGAGGTTACTTTCGGTCAACCGCTGACCGCAAAGTTCCCACCATTGGCTACAATGTATACATACATAGTTACATAGACATCTTCTCTTTATCAACCAGTCTATATTAGCAGCAGACACAGTACAGTGCGGTAGTTCACGGCTGTGGCTACCTCTGTGTCGGCACTCGGCAGCCCGTCCATAATTGTATATACCACCTAACCGTGGTTTTTTTTTCTTTCTTTATACATACATACTAGTTACGAGTATACTATCTCTTTATCAACCAGTCTATATATTAGCAGCAGACACAGTACAGTGCGGTAGTTCACGGCTGTGGCTACCTCTGTGTCGGCACTCGGCAGCCTGTCCATAATTGTATATACCACCTAACCGTGGTTTTTTTTTCTTTCTTTATACATACATACTAGTTACGAGTATACTATCTCTTTATCAACCAGTCTATATATTAGCAGCAGACACAGTACAGTGCGGTAGTTCACGGCTGTGGCTACCTCTGTGTCGGCACTCGGCAGCCCGTCCATAATTGTATATACCACCTAACCGTGGTTTTTTTTTCTTTCTTTATACATACATACTAGTTACGAGTATACTATCTCTTTATCAACCAGTCTATATATTAGCAGCAGACACAGTACAGTGCGGTAGTTCACGGCTGTGGCTACCTCTGTGTCGGCACTCGGCAGCCCGTCCATAATTGTATATACCACCTAACCGTGGTTTTTTTTTCTTTCTTTATACATACATACTAGTTACGAGTATACTATCTCTTTATCAACCAGTCTATATTAGCAGCAGACACAGTACAGTGCGGTAGTTCACGGCTGTGGCTACCTCTGTGTCGGCACTCGGCAGCCCGTCCATAATTGTATATACCACCTAACCGTGGTTTTTTTTTCTTTCTTTATACATACATACTAGTTACGAGTATACTATCTCTTTATCAACCAGTCTATATATTAGCAGCAGACACAGTACAGTGCGGTAGTTCACGGCTGTGGCTACCTCTGTGTCGGCACTCGGCAGCCCGTCCATAATTGTATATACCACCTAACCGTGGTTTTTTTTTCTTTCTTTATACATACATACTAGTTACGAGTATACTATCTCTTTATCAACCAGTCTATATATTAGCAGCAGACACAGTACAGTGCGGTAGTTCACGGCTGTGGCTACCTCTGTGTCGGCACTCGGCAGCCCGTCCATAATTGTATACTAGTATCCAATCCATCCATCTCCATTGTTTACCTGAGGTGCCTTTTAGTTGTGCCTATTAAAATATGGAGAACAAAAATGTTGAGGTTCCAAAATTAGGGAAAGATCAAGATCCACTTCCACCTCGTGCTGAAGCTGCTGCCACTAGTCATGGCCGAGACGATGAAATGCCAGCAACGTCGTCTGCCAAGGCCGATGCCCAATGTCATAGTACAGAGCATGTCAAATCCAAAACACCAAATATCAGTAAAAAAAGGACTCCAAAGCCTAAAATAAAATTGTCGGAGGAGAAGCGTAAACTTGCCAATATGCCATTTACCACACGGAGTGGCAAGGAACGGCTGAGGCCCTGGCCTATGTTCATGGCTAGTGGTTCAGCTTCACATGAGGATGGAAGCACTCAGCCTCTCGCTAGAAAAATGAAAAGACTCAAGCTGGCAAAAGCAGCACAGCAAAGAACTGTGCATTCTTCGAAATCCCAAATCCACAAGGAGAGTCCTATTGTGTCGGTAGCGATGCCTGACCTTCCCAACACTGGACGTGAAGAGCATGCGCCTTCCACCATTTGCACGCCCCCTGCAAGTGCTGGAAGGAGCACCCGCAGTCCAGTTCCTGATAGTCAGATTGAAGATGTCAGTGTTGAAGTACACCAGGATGAGGAGGATATGGGTGTTGCTGGCGCTGGGGAGGAAATTGACCAGGAGGATTCTGATGGTGAGGTGGTTTGTTTAAGTCAGGCACCCGGGGAGACACCTGTTGTCCGTGGGAGGAATATGGCCGTTGACATGCCAGGTGAAAATACCAAAAAAATCAGCTCTTCGGTGTGGAGGTATTTCACCAGAAATGCGGACAACAGGTGTCAAGCCGTGTGTTCCCTTTGTCAAGCTGTAATAAGTAGGGGTAAGGACGTTAACCACCTCGGAACATCCTCCCTTATACGTCACCTGCAGCGCATTCATAATAAGTCAGTGACAAGTTCAAAAACTTTGGGTGACAGCGGAAGCAGTCCACTGACCAGTAAATCCCTTCCTCTTGTAACCAAGCTCACGCAAACCACCCCACCAACTCCCTCAGTGTCAATTTCCTCCTTCCCCAGGAATGCCAATAGTCCTGCAGGCCATGTCACTGGCAATTCTGACGAGTCCTCTCCTGCCTGGGATTCCTCCGATGCATCCTTGCGTGTAACGCCTACTGCTGCTGGCGCTGCTGTTGTTGCCGCTGGGAGTCGATGGTCATCCCAGAGGGGAAGTCGTAAGCCCACTTGTACTACTTCCAGTAAGCAATTGACTGTTCAACAGTCCTTTGCGAGGAAGATGAAATATCACAGCAGTCATCCTACTGCAAAGCGGATAACTGAGGCCTTGGCATCCTGGGTGGTGAGAAACGTGGTTCCGGTATCCATCATTACTGCAGAGCCAACTAGAGACTTGTTGGAGGTACTGTGTCCCCGGTACCAAATACCATCTAGGTTCCATTTCTCTAGGCAGGCGATACCGAAAATGTACACAGACCTCAGAAAAAGAGTCACCAGTGTCCTAAAAAATGCAGCTGTACCCAATGTCCACTTAACCACGGACATGTGGACAAGTGGAGCAGGGCAGGGTCAGGACTATATGACTGTGACAGCCCACTGGGTAGATGTATGGACTCCCGCCGCAAGAACAGCAGCGGCAGCACCAGTAGCAGCATCTCGCAAACGCCAACTCTTTCCTAGGCAGGCTACGCTTTGTATCACCGCTTTCCAGAATACGCACACAGCTGAAAACCTCTTACGGCAACTGAGGAAGATCATCGCGGAATGGCTTACCCCAATTGGACTCTCCTGTGGATTTGTGGCATCGGACAACGCCAGCAATATTGTGTGTGCATTAAATATGGGCAAATTCCAGCACGTCCCATGTTTTGCACATACCTTGAATTTGGTGGTGCAGAATTTTTTAAAAAACGACAGGGGCGTGCAAGAGATGCTGTCGGTGGCCAGAAAAATTGCGGGACACTTTCGGCGTACAGGCACCACGTACAGAAGACTGGAGCACCACCAAAAACTACTGAACCTGCCCTGCCATCATCTGAAGCAAGAAGTGGTAACGAGGTGGAATTCAACCCTCTATATGCTTCAGAGGTTGGAGGAGCAGCAAAAGGCCATTCAAGCCTATACAATTGAGCACGATATAGTAGGTGGAATGCACCTGTCTCAAGTGCAGTGGAGAATGATTTCAACGTTGTGCAAGGTTCTGATGCCCTTTGAACTTGCCACACGTGAAGTCAGTTCAGACACTGCCAGCCTGAGTCAGGTCATTCCCCTCATCAGGCTTTTGCAGAAGAAGCTGGAGGCATTGAAGAAGGAGCTAAAAGGGAGCGATTCCGCTAGGCATGTGGGACTTGTGGATGCAGCCCTTAATTCGCTTAACAAGGATTCACGGGTGGTCAATCTGTTGAAATCAGAGCACTACATTTTGGCCACCGTGCTCGATCCTAGATTTAAAGCCTACCTTGGATCTCTCTTTCCGGCAGACACAGGTCTGCTGGGGTTGAAAGACCTGCTGGTGACAAAATTGTCAAGTCAAGCGGAACGCGACCTGTCAACATCTCCTCCTTCACATTCTCCCGCAACTGGGGGTGCGAGGAAAAGGCTCAGAATTCCGAGCCCACCCGCTGGCGGTGATGCAGGGCAGTCTGGAGCGACTGCTGATGCTGACATCTGGTCCGAACTGAAGGACCTGACAACGATTACGGACATGTCGTCTACTGTCACTGCATATGATTCTCTCAACATTGATAGAATGGTGGAGGATTATATGAGTGACCGCATCCAAGTAGGCACGTCACACAGTCCGTACTTATACTGGCAGGAAAAAGAGGCAATTTGGAGGCCCTTGCACAAACTGGCTTTATTCTACCTAAGTTGCCCTCCCACAAGTGTGTACTCCGAAAGAGTGTTTAGTGCCGCCGCTCACCTTGTCAGCAATCGGCGTACGAGGTTACATCCAGAAAATGTGGAGAAGATGATGTTCATTAAAATGAATTATAATCAATTCCTCCGCGGAGACATTGACCAGCAGCAATTGCCTCCACAAAGTACACAGGGAGCTGAGATGGTGGATTCCAGTGGGGACGAATTGATAATCTGTGAGGAGGGGGATGTACACGGTGATATATCGGAGGGTGAAGATGAGGTGGACATCTTGCCTCTGTAGAGCCAGTTTGTGCAAGGAGAGATTAATTGCTTCTTTTTTGGGGGGGGTCCAAACCAACCCGTCATATCAGTCACAGTCGTGTGGCAGACCCTGTCACTGAAATGATGGGTTGGTTAAAGTGTGCATGTCCTGTTTTGTTTATACAACATAAGGGTGGGTGGGAGGGCCCAAGGACAATTCCATCTTGCACCTCTTTTTTCTTTTCTTTTTCTTTGCATCATGTGCTGATTGGGGAGGGTTTTTTGGAAGGGACATCCTGCGTGACACTGCAGTGCCACTCCTAGATGGGCCCGGTGTTTGTGTCGGCCACTAGGGTCGCTAATCTTACTCACACAGTCAGCTACCTCATTGCGCCTCTTTTTTTCTTTGCGTCATGTGCTGTTTGGGGAGGGTTTTTTGGAAGGGACATCCTGCGTGACACTGCAGTGCCACTCCTAGATGGGCCCGGTGTTTGTGTCGGCCACTAGGGTCGCTAATCTTACTCACACAGCTACCTCATTGCGCCTCTTTTTTTCTTTGCGTCATGTGCTGTTTGGGGAGGGTTTTTTGGAAGGGCCATCCTGCGTGACACTGCAGTGCCACTCCTAGATGGGCCCGGTGTTTGTGTCGGCCACTAGGGTCGCTAATCTTACTCACACAGCTACCTCATTGCGCCTCTTTTTTTCTTTGCGTCATGTGCTGTTTGGGGAGGGTTTTTTGGAAGGGACATCCTGCGTGACACTGCAGTGCCACTCCTAGATGGGCCCGGTGTTTGTGTCGGCCACTAGGGTCGCTTATCTTACTCACACAGCGACCTCGGTGCAAATTTTAGGACTAAAAATAATATTGTGAGGTGTGAGGTATTCAGAATAGACTGAAAATTAGTGGAAATTATGGTTTTTGAGGTTAATAATACTTTGGGATCAAAATGACCCCCAAATTCTATGATTTAAGCTGTTTTTTAGTGTTTTTTGAAAAAAACACCCGAATCCAAAACACACCCGAATCCGACAAAAAAAATTCGGTGAGGTTTTGCCAAAACGCGTTCAAACCCAAAACACGGCCGCGGAACCGAACCCAAAACCAAAACACAAAACCCGAAAAATTTCAGGCGCTCATCTCTAGTTTGTGTACATTGAGCCATCAGAAAACAAAGGTTTCACTATCTCACTCTCACTCAAAAAGTCCGTATTTCGGAATATTCCGTATTTCGGAATATTTGGATATGGGATACTCAACCTGTACCTGCATATGTTTTTTTGCGGGAAATTGTACAAGTGATGCATACACAATTGCTTGATGTACTTTAATTGCATACACTATTTATTCAGGCTCCATGCGGCCTGTTTGTGGGTATATGCAGGAGAGGACAGACAGAGAGAGAGAGAGAGACAGACAGAGAGAGCGATAGAGAGAAGAGAGAAGGAGATGAAAATTTGGTGTTGGAGAGATGTGGGAGGTAAGTTATCTTTATGTATGTTTGCAGCAAACTCCTGCTTCCATGGTTTAGATGTTCTTTATTGCATTTCGTACACTTTTTTATCTTTTTATTTTGTTTCTTGCTCTTTTTCCTACATTAATTATGTTACAGTACATGTAGATTTTATATTGTTTAACAAAAAATGTATTGTTCAACATTTGTGATGGTGTTGGGCTTCATTATAATTGTAATATGTTTTTCTTTATTCTAATTAGAACAAGTGTATATATATATATATATTCCATAGACAAAAAACCTTACGGTTTCACATGTCCCATTAAGGCTTACACATAATCTGGCATTTCAGAAACCTGTTTTAACTCTTCCATTCAAACTCCAAAAAGCGATGAAATTCCGATCATTAAGGCTGACGCCTTAATGGACGTGTTCCTTGCGCAATACAGATATGGTATGCCATCACAGCCTGTGGGTAAGTGCAGATTCAGCACTCTCACAGAGTGACATTGCTGTCACTCACACAATGGTGGAGCTGCTAATTCACAGATTTGTGTGCTCATTGGAATACACACATGCAGTCTATGCAACTGAAGGTCTGAGCAGTTTTGTGGTGCTCCCATCCCACACAGTGCCCACAACCATCCCATTCGGTCACCACAACCATCCCACCTTGTTACAACATCCTTCTAACTCCATACATCCATCTCACTTAGTATACACATTTTGCTCCCTCAAACATCTTGGTTAATTGCTAAAACTATAATACCCCATCTACGGTCTATGCATCTACACTTACTTCCCCTATATACCCCCATGTTGCTCTGTCTTCCCCAATCCCTACTGCTGTGATCTCCCATCTGTGCTAGTCTGTACTAATTTATCTGCACCATCTGTCTTTCCGCACTTGTGCCTTGTCTGTACCACCATTTCCTTCTCTCTGTGCTGCTCAGTGTTTCCCTCTTCAACGTCACTCTTTCTCCTCCAATACATGGCACACTGTCTTCTCTCCCATCTGAACCAGTTTTCTACCCATCTGCATCGTTGCCCCCATCCGCACCATTCTGTCTCCCTTCCCATACTTGCTTAATCTACCTCCAATCCACAGCCCTCTTACCCCATTCATGTAGCTGAGGTTGCCCTATCCAACCCACCCAAGGATTAGGCCTAGCTGCCACACCCCAAGGGAAGGTAAAAATACTTATCCCTTCCAATGTTGAGACTGTATTCCCCTCATCCATGCTGCTCTGCCTTCCTCATCTGCACCGTTTCTTTCCATCTGTACTTTCCCCCTCATCCACACGGCACTGTCCACCCATTCACACAGCTCTGTCTCCCCACCATCTGTGCCACTGTCTTTTCCCCATCTGTTGCACACTGTCTTATCTCCCCTCATCTGTGGGGGTAATTCAGGGTTGATCGTAGATGTGCTAAATTTAGCACATCTACGATCATTTACTCTGACATGTGGGGGGTCCCGCACAGGGATAGTCCACTCCGCATGTCAGGCCCTACCACCCCATCCACAGGTATAAAAGCTTTGCACGGCGGTGATGCTTTTGTACCTGACAAGTAGCTCCCTGGCAGCGCAGCTCCTGCGCTCTTAGCAGGGGGATAACCACCGTAGTCTGCCCCCCCCCCAATGGTCCGGAAACGCCTCAGTTGTGCTGACCATGCCCCGCCAATGACGTTCTAATGCCGTTGGCATGCCCCCCTCCTTCCCCGCAACCGCCTCTGCTTGTCAATCAGGCAGGGCGATCGCAGCCAGTGAGATGCTCTCTGGTCTCCCGGGGTACGCATGCACAGTGCGGCCATTGCGCATGCGCACCCCACAAACTAATTCAGACTGCGATTGCTGCTGCTGCGGTCTGAATTATCCAGTGTTTCTTTGTCACCACCCATCAATGCTGCTTAGTCTTCCCTCTATTCACGCACTTCTGTTCCCCCATCCGCTCTGTCTCCTCCCTCCAACCAACAACACTCTTACCTCATCCGAGCAGCTTGGTCTTCCGCTCAGACCTTCAGTTGCATAGACTGCATGTGTGTATTCCAATGAGCACACAAATCTGTGAATTAGCAGCTCCACCATTGTGTGAGTGACAGCAATGTCACTCTGTGAGAGTGCTGAATCTGCACTTACCCACAGGCTGTGATGGCATACCATATCTGTATTGCGCAAGGAACACGTCCATTAAGGCGTCAGCCTTAATGATCGGAATTTCATCGCTTTTTGGAGTTTGAATGGAAGAGTTAAAACAGGTTTCTGAAATGCCAGATTATGTGTAAGCCTTAATGGGACATGTGAAACCGTAAGGTTTTTTGTCTATGGAATTTCATAGCTTTTTTTCAATTTATTTTTTTTAATTCAGAAATGTAAAAATTTCACACTAAGAATAAACATTTGATTTTTTAAATGTTTAATGAAAATGTTTTTATAACATCACTGTTCTGTACAAAATGCTAAATATTTTTATTTACCAAACAGAATTGTTATACTTTTAACTTTGGTCAAAATACTTTGTTGCCTTTGCGAATGATGCAGGTAGGGGGGTAGGCGGCAGCAGCCTGTGACTGAGGCTAGAGGCATGTGTGAAATGCATTGCGTGTACGTGTGAGGTGCCGTGTGCGTCAGGTGCTGTGGTTATATATCTATGTGTGTTTGTCAGATGCTGCATGTATATACATCTGTGTGTTTTAGGTCCTGCGCGTATATATGTGTGTGTCAGGTGCTGCACATATATGTGTGTGTGTCAGGTGGCGCACATATATATGTGTGTGTCAGGTGCCACGCGTATATATGTGTGTGTCAGGTGCCACGCGTATATATGTGTGTGTCAGGTGGCGCGCCTATATGTGTGTGTGTCAGGTGGCGCATGTATATATGTGTGTCAGGTGGCGCGCATATATATGTGTGTGTCAGGTGCTACGCATGTACATACGTATGTGTGTGGTGTCGATGCGCATGTATGTGTGTGTCACGTGCCACGCGTGTACATGTGTGTGTGTTTGTTAAATGCTACATCTGTGTATATGTGCATGTGTGCCAGGTGCTGCGTAAATGCTATGTGGATGTGTGTGTTTCAGGTGCTGCGTGTATATATGTGTGTGTGTCAGGTGCTGAATGTATGTGTGTGTGTCAGGTTCTGCGTGTGTGTGTGTGTGTGTCAGGTGCTGCGTGTTTGTATCAGGTGCTGCGTGTTTGTGTGTGTGTGTGTGTCAGGTGCTGCGTGTTTATGTGTGTGTATGTGTCAGGGCTGCGTGTTTATGTGTGTTTGTCAGGTGCTGCATGTTTATGTGTGTGTGTCAGGTGCCATGCGTGTATGTACACGTGTGTGTCAGGTGCCATGCGTGTATGTACACGTGTGTGTCAGGTGCCACGCGTGTATGTACATGTGTGTGGTGCAACGCATGTACGTACATAGGTGGGTAGGGTGCCGCGTGTGTACGTATAAGCATACAGTGCCATGCGTGTACGTACGCATGTGTGTGTATATATATATATATATATATATATAAGAGAGGTGTCGCGCGTGTATGTAAACGTGTGTGTATCAGTTAGGTGTCAGGCGTGTACGTACACGTGTGTGTGTCAGGTGTTGCACGCGTACGTACATGTGTGTCAGCTGTTGTGCGTGTACGTACACGTGTGTGTCAGGTGTCGCATGTGTGCATACACGTGTGTGTGGGTGTGTGTGTGTCAGGTGTTGCGCGTTTATGTACACACGTGCTTGTCAGGTGTCGTACGTACACGTGTGTGTCAGGTGTCGCGGGTGTGTGTCAGGTGTCACGCGTGTACGTACACGTGTGAGTGTCAGGCGTGTACGTACACGTGTGAGTGTCAGGCGTGTACGTACACGTGTGTCAGGTGTCATGCGTGAACGTACACACGTGTGTGTGTCAGGCGTCGCACGTGTATGTACACGTGTGTGTCAGGTGTCACGCGTGTAAGTACACATGTGTGTGTGTCAGGTGTCACGTGTGTACGTACACACGTGTGTGTGTCTGGTGTCGCGAGTGTACGTTCATGTGTATGTCAGGTGTCACACGTGTACGTTCATGTGTATGTCAGGTGTCACACGTGTACGTTCATGTGTATGTCAGGTGTCACGCGCGTACGTACACGTGTGTGTGTCAGGTGTCACACGTGTACTTACACGTGTGTGTCAGGTGTCACACATGTAAGTACACGTATGTGTGTGTCAGGCGTGTACGTACACGTATGTGTGTGTCAGGTGTCACGCGTGTACGTACACGTGTGTGTGTCAGGTGTCACGCGTGTATGTACACGTGTGTGTGTGTGTGTCAGGTGTCACGTGTGTATGTACACATGTGTGAGTGTCAGGTGTCACGCGTGTATGTACACATGTGTGAGTGTCAGGTGTTGCACATGTACATACACGTGTGTGTCAGGTGTCACGCGTGTATGTACACGTGTCTGTGTCAGGTGTCCCGTGTGTACATTCACACATGAGTGTGTCAGGTTCACACGTGTGTGTGTGTGTGTGTCAGGTGTAGCGCGTGCACGTACCGTGTGCGTGTCAGGTGTTGCGCATGTACGTACACGTGTGTGTTAGGTGTCACGCGTGTATGTACACACGTGTGTGTGTGTGTGTGTGTGTGTCAGGTGGCCAGCGTGTACATACACACGTGTGTCAGGTGTCACACGTGTGTGTGTCAGGTGTCACACGTGTGTGTGTCAGGTGTCACACGTGTGTGTGTCAGGTGTCACACGTGTGTGTGTCAGGTGTCACACGTGTGTGTGTCAGGTGCCGCGCGTGTACGTACACGCGTGTGTTTGTCAGGTGTCACACATGTACGTACACACGTGTGTGTGTGTGTGTGTGTGTGTGTCCGGCGTCACGAGTGTACGTACATGTGTATGTCAGGTGTCACGCACGTACGTATTTGTATGTGTCAGGTGTCACACGCGCGTACGTACGCGTGTGTGTCAGGTGTCACACGCGCGTACGTACGCGTGTGTGTGTCAGGTGTCACACGTGTACGTACACGTGTGTGTCAGGTGTCACGCGTGTACGTACACGTGTGTGTGTGTCAGGTGTTGCGCATGTACGTACACGTGTGTCAGGTGTCACGCGTGTATGTACACATGTGTCTGTCAGGTGTCGCGCGTGTACGTACACATGTGTGTGTCAGGTGTCACACGTGTGTGGTGTCGCGCGTGTGTGTGTGTCAGGTGTCGCGCATGTGTGTGTGTGTCAGGTGTCGCGCGTTTACGTACATGCGTGTGTGTGTGTGTGTCAGGTGTCGCGCATGTACGTACACGCGTGTGCGTGTCAGGTGTCGCGCGTTTACGTACATGCGCGTGTGTGTGTGTCAGGTGTCGCGCATGTACGTACACGCGTGTGCGTGTGTGTGTCAGGTGTCACGCGTGTGTGTGTCAGGTGTCGCATGTTTACGTACATGCGTGTGTGTGTCAGGTGTCGCGCGTGTACATACATGTGTGTGTGTGTGTGTGTCAGGTGTCGCGCGTGTACGTACATGTGGGTGTGTGTGTGTGTGAGGTGTCGCGCATGTACGTACACACGTGTGTGTGTGTTTGTCAGGTGTCATGTGTGTGTGTCAGGTGTCGTGCGTGTGTGTGTCAGGTGTCGCGCGTGTGCGTGCGTGCGTGTCAGGTGTCGCGCATGTACGTACACATGTGTGTGTGTGTCAGGTGTCGTGTGTGTGTGTCAGGTGTCGTGTGTGTGTCAGGTGTCGTGCGTGCGTGTCAGGTGTCGTGTGTGCGTGTCAGGTGTCGTGTGTGTGTGTGTGTGTGTGTGTCAGTCGTCGCACGTGTACGTACACGTGTGTGTCAGGCGTCTCGCGTGTACGTACACGCGTGTGTCAGGCGTCTCGCGTGTACGTACACGCGTGTGTCAGGCGTCACGCGTGTACGTACACGCGTGTGTCAGGCGTCACGCGTGTACGTACACGCGTGTGTCAGGCGTCACGCGTGTACGTACACGCGTGTGTCAGGCGTCACGCGTGTACGTACACGCGTGTGTCAGGCGTCACGCGTGTACGTACACGCGTGTGTCAGGCGTCACGCGTGTACGTACACGTGTGTGTCAGGCGTCACGCGTGTGTCAGGCGTCACGCGTGTACGTACACGTGTGTGTCAGGCGTCACGCGTGTACATACATGTGTCAGGTGTCATGTGTGTGTGTGTGTCAGGTGTCGTGCGTGCGCGTCAGGTGTCGCGCGTGCGCGTCAGGTGTCGCGCGTGCGCGTCAGGTGTGCGGGCGCGGGCACGTGCGCATCGCGCGCGTGTACGTACGCATGTGTGTGCGCGTCAGGTGTCGCGCGTGTACGTACGTACGCACGCACGTGTGCGTCAGGTGTCGCGCGTGTACGTACGCATGTGTGTGTGCGTCAGGTGTCGCACGCGCGTGTGTACAAGCGCGTGTGTGTCAGGTGTCGCGTACGTACAAGCGCGTGTGTGTCAGGTGTCGCGCGGACGGACGTACAATCGCGTGTCAGGTGTCGCGCACGTACGTACGGACGTACGTACGGACGTACACGCGCGTGTCAGGTGTCGCGCGCGTGTGTCAGGTGTCGCGCGCGTGTGTCAGGTGTCGCGCGCGTACGTACACGCGTGTGTGTCAGGTGTTGCGCGCGTACGTACACGCGTGTGTGTCAGGTGTCGCGCGCGTACGTACACGTGTGTGTGTCAGGTGTCGCGCGCGTACGTACATGCGTGTGTGTGTGTCAGGTGTCGCTTGCGTTTGTACACGCTTGTGTCAGGTGTCGCGTACGTACACGTGTGTGTGTGTCAGGTGTCGCGCGCGTACGTACACGCGTGCGTCAGGTGTCACGCGCGTACGTACACACTTGTGTGTCAGGTGTCACGCGTGTACGTACACATGTGTGTGTCAGGTGTTGCGCATGTACATACACATGTGTCAGGTGTCACGTGTGTACGTACACACGTGTGTGTGTCAGGTGTCGCACGCGTACGTACACGCTTGTGTGTCAGGTGTCGCGCGTGTGTGTCAGGTGTCACACGTGTATATACACGCGCATTTGTCAGGTGTCGCGCGTGTACGTACACGCGCGTGTGTCAGGTGTCACGTGTGTACGTGCATGTGTGTGTCATGTGTCGCATGTGTACGTAAGCGTGCGCGTTTCAGGTGACGCGCGTGTGTGTGTCAGGCGTGTACGTACACACGTGTGTGTGTGTCAGGCGTCGCACGTGTACGTACACACGTCAGGCGCCGCACATGTACGTACACATATGTGCGCGTCAGGTGTTGCGCATGTACGTACACATATGTGCACATGCACGTCAGGTGTCGCGCGTGTATATACACGTGTGTGCGCATCAGGTGTCGTGCATGTGCATCAGGTGTCGCACGTGTACGTACACGTGCATGTCAGGTGTCGCACGTGTGTGTGTGTGTGTGTCAGGTGTCTTGTGTGTGCATCAGGTGTCGCACATGTACGTACACGTGTGTGTCAGTTGTGTGAGGTGCCACGTGTTTGTCAGGTGCCGCACATGTATATGTGTGTTAAATGCTACATGCATTTATGTGTGTGCCAAGTACTGCATGTGTATATTAGTGTGTCTGATAATGTGCCTGTATCAGTTGCCGTGCGTGTGTGTGTCAGGTGTTGTGCGTGTATATATGTGTGTATAAGGTATTGCGCGTGTATATATGTGTGTGGCTGTGAGGTGCTGCGCGTGTATATGTAGGTGCTGTGTGTGTGTGTTTCAGGTGCTCTGCGTGTATATACGTGTGTCAGGTGCTGCGTGTATATACATGTGTGTCAGGTGCTGTGTGTATGTGTGAGTGGCAGATGCTGTGTGTATATGCAGTGAGTGGCAGATGCTTTGGGTGTATATGAGTGGCAGGTGCTGTGCATGTATATGTGTGTGTGTGTGTGTGTGTGTGTGTGTGTGTGTGTGTGAGGTGCTGCAAGTGTATGTGTGTTAGGTGCTGTGTGTGTATTAAATGCCACGTCTATGTATGTGTCAGGTGCTGCCTGTCTATGTGTGTGTCAGACGCTGCATGTTTATATTAGTGTGCCAGCTGTTGTGCATGTGTCAGGTGTTGCACGTCTACATTATGTGTGTGTGTCAGGTGCAGCACATGTATATGTGTGTGTTAGGTGATGCGCGTGTATATAAGAGTGTGTCAGGTGGTGCGAGTGTATGTGTGTGTGTCAGGTGGTGCGAGTGTATATGTGTGTGTCAGGTTCTGTGCGTGTTAAATGCCTTGTGTGTGTGTGTCAGTTGCTGCATGTGTAGATTAGTGTGTCTGATGTTATGCATGTGTGTATATGAGAGTCAGGTGCTGCCTTTGTGTGTGTCAGGTGTTGCACGTGTATATGAGTGTCATGTGCTGCATGTGTGTTAAATACCGCTCCCCCCCCCCCCAACACACACATACCGAGCTCTCTAGATCTGCTCTCTCTCCTGAGGAGCGCTGTTTTCCACAGATACTGGCAGGTTGTCTTTCCCCTGCCTGTCACCGGCTCTTCTGCTGTGAGCGTTCTTCTACGACTCCTGTCAGCATGCATTGCTTGTATGACTGCAGATCAATGGTTCCCCTCACACCCCTATATAAAAATAAATAAATAAATATATATGAGTGGAAAGCAACACTCAGGGCACAGGAGACTGTACTGAAGGGGCAACAAGCAAGGCGCAGGGGCTGGGTGGGGCGGCACGCAGACACAGGACTGTACGGGGGATCAACACTCAGGGCACAGGGGACTGTACAGTGGGGAAATGCACAGGGCGCATGGGACTATACAGGGGGGCAACACACAGGGCGCATGGGACTATACAGGGGGGCAACACACAGGGCGCATGGGACTATACAGGGGGGCAACACACAGGGCGCAGAAGACTGTTTAGGGGCGACATACAGGGTGCAGGGGACTGTTATGGAGGGGTGACTCGCAAGGTGCAGGATGCAGGGGACTGTATGGGGTGGTTACACGCAGGTGCAGGGGACAGTAACGGGTGTAAGCGACACGCTGGGTGCAGGGGACTGTACTGAAGGGGTCGACACGCAGGGTGCAGGGGATGTAGTGAGGGCAACATAAAGGGCATCGGGTACTGTAAGTAGGACAATATGCGGGCATAGGGTACTGTAAGTGGGGCAACATTCAGGGCCAGGGGACTGTACAAGGGGGGGCGGGAGCGACAACAGACAAGGTGCAGGGGACTGTACGGGTCTGTGGGCATCATACATGGGAATGTACAGGGGTAGGGCGACATGCAGGATGCAGGGGACTGTACGGGGGTGTGTGTGACTTGAAGGGCGCAGGGGACAGTACCGGGTAAAGCCACACGCAGGGGACTGTACTGAAGGGGGCGACATGCAGTGCGCAGGGGATTGTACACGCAGGGTGCAGGGGACTGTACAGGGGGAAAGCGACTCTCAGTGTGCAGGAGACTGTACTGAAGGAGTTGACACGCAGGGTGCTGACTGTACAGGGGTGGGCAACATGAGGGACTGTACGGTGGGGCTGACACACATAGGGTGCAGAGGACTGTACAGGGGGCGACTTGTAACAATCTGGGCAGCACTCACCTGATGAGAAGGAGCAGGAACAGGCATGGAGGTGTACACCGATGGCCATCCTTCTTTAGAGTGATCCCAGGCGCTAGGTACACAGACAGAGAGGGGAGGCAATCAAAGGGGGAGGGCTGTCAATGAACATATCCGGGCGGCTGCAGGGAGGATCAGTGAGTGCACCAGGCACACAGCTCGGAGGGTGGAGCCGGTCACAAAGCACAGGGGAAGAAGCGGGGAGCCGAGAACACAGCATAGGGGGTTGGAGTGGGTGAGCCGGGCACCCAGAACGAGGACAGGAGCGGGGGAGCCGGCACACAGAACGGGGCGGGGGGGGGGGGGAGCCGGAGGGAGGGGGTGGCCGGACATACAGCGGGAGGGGTGGGAGCCGGGCACACAGAGGGGTGGGAAGGGGCAGTCAGAACTCACCCATTGCTGTGCTACTGGTACCTTGGTGGAGGACTGGTTCTCTAAATTGTGCTGCTGAAGTGCGGTCTGTGCCTCTATGTCCTAGGACTTCTGGTGCTCGGATAGATATAGATATATATATATATATACACACACACACACACACACACACATATATACACACACACACACACACATATAACACACATATATACACATACACAAACATATAATCAAACACACATACACACATACATACATACTTACATACACAAGCACAAACAAACCCAAATACATACTGTACATATCATACAAATACACACAGAAACAAAGTAAAACTTACATATACAGTAAAACTTACATATAGTGTACACAGTGGGCTGGAGGCAGAGGGGCGAATGTGTGAGGACGGAGGGAGCTGCCGGCCCCGGGACATTCATGACTGTAAGCAGAGAGCTGCATCGGGCCGTGAGTACTGGCCTTTAGCTTTCTGTAGTTGCTGCAGCTCCGCACCCCGCGATCGCGTCTTTTTTTTTATTTTTTATTTTTTTCAGCTGTGTCTCCTGTGTCTCTGTCTCAAAAAGATAACTCGGCTCATCAGGGGGGGTTTCCAGGTACTCGGAAACCCCCCCTGCGTGCGCCACTGACCCAGAGGAGAATTTATGAAAGGGGACTCACTGACCGTGAGAGGCCTGCTAGAGAGACGAGCTGTGCTGGCCGGGTCTCCTGTTAGGGAACATAGCAGGCCCACTGTAGAGAAGAGAGCCGTGCTGTGGAGGAGGTCCAGGCAGTGCGTGACCTGGCGGCAACTTGGAGAAGTCAGTCTGAAGCGGCTGCTGAGGGAGGGGGCCGCACGTCCAAAATCCTGCTGGCGGCGCCTCCCTGATTCTGCCAGAGAACTCTCAAAGGAGACGGAGAGGCGGCGGTCGGCTCCTGGAGGCCAAGTGAGGCAGTGCCTGTGATCAATTATGTGTGACAGCAGGACGACCGCCTCTATCGCTCATCATAAAATCCGCTCTGTCTGTGACTGACGGAGCATAATGTGGGCGAGCAGGTGCAGGCTTCCAGCGGCAGCTGTCCGATCATGTGCGCCGACAGCCTGCTGGGGCCTGGCCTGCACAGATGTACTTTTAATGTGCAGCGCTGTTCTATCATCGGCGGATGCCGCGGCCAGGCCCCTGGTACTAGCCGGGCCCCAAGGGAGTGTCTTGGGTACTCCTCAAATCTGAAAGTGGCTGTGTGTACCTGTAACTGAGCATGCTGGCGGCTGCAGCGAGGGGTCTGGGCTACTGGCTTCAAAGTCGGCCATGCCTGTACACTCATATGAAGCCTCTCTCCGTACACCCCCTGCTGGCAGCCACTGCGCAGCCGCAACAAATTGAAAAGCCCTATCTTTATAATGGGGCATATTTTACTTAATTAAAAAAAAACTATAACTTTCTCAAAAACCACAACCCCAAAAGGCACTACACTGGGGCATACTCTATTTAGTAAAACAAACCCCAAGTCTTAATTCGTCCTCTATCCTGAGTTATGCCTTCCCAAAAATCTCCTCATTCATTCTATAGGAAAACGGTGTCAAAAAGCCACTGAGGGAGTGGCAGAAAAAAACTGACAGTTGAAATTTGGCATGCAGAAGCGGGTGACAATTCTACGCGTCCATGCCAAATTTCAGCTCAGTACGTCCAATCAGTTTTGAGGTGTAGCCCCTCAAACACCATGCCCCCATCTCAGAAGTTCCCTATGGGAGAATTCTGTTTGTTCGATTCAGCCTTAATATAAGGGCACGACCGTGCCCTTATAATATATATATATATATATATATATATATATATATATAACACTCAAAATGAAAACGGCACTCAGAGACAGGAGAATTGTAGAAAAAGGTTTACTTCATCCCATTAACGTTTCGGGGCAGCAAGCCCCGTCCTCAGAATGGACAGATATATATATATATATAAATACAAAATCCGGCACTCCTTGGGTACACATACATAATTGCTTTACAGAGTGCCCTCCACGATGAATGTCCTGCATGGACACGTCCCCATATTTTCTGCAACTTGGCGACACTCCGGTCAGTACTCACACGTTAGACAAGCAGGCTTGGTTTGCAATGTTTCAATGTCGTGTAATGACACTTTTGGCAACCAGTATAAGCGTCATTAAACGACGCTGAAACTTTGTAAACCAAGCCTGCTTGTCTAACGTGTGATTATTGACCGTAGTGCCGCCGGGTTGCAGAATATATATATATATATATTATATATATATATATATATATATATATATATATATATATATAAAAGAAGGGAAATACAGCGCCACTTCTGAGCCAAAAAGGAAAAATTACCACCAAATATTCACTATGGTAACTATGTACTGTATATACACTGTATATATAAAATCACCCACAGGCAACTTGCAGCCCACGCTACAAATAGGTGTGAATTTTCTATAGAAAATTAAACTTGAACAGACTATATATACACACACACAAGTTCACACACACTCGCATTAATACAATTACACACTGTACATACACAATCGTCATAGACACTCAGCTGCGCCTCCACTGAAAGCCCTCCGACAAGCACACTTCTCTCTACCTAATTATAATACCGCCAGATACCAGCCGCTCCGGAGCGCAGTCCACTTGATTGCCCGCTGTATGCTGCAGCTGCCGCTACTACAGATGACCCGCAGCTCCCCCAGCTCAGTCCTTTCCGGTGCACAGGAGAGCACAGAGAACTCTTGTTCGCGGAGCTCTGGCTGAGGAGCTGTCAGGCGGCAGCTCAGATCATGGCTGCGGCGGACACTGTAGAGATGGAGACGCTGTCTCCGTCTCAAAAAAAAAAAATCTCAGTCCATCAGGGGGGTTTCTGGGTACTCAGAAACCCCCCCTGCGTGCGCTACTGCGCCTCACCCAGCTCATTCACACAGACAGCTTCAAGTTCACACAAGAAGTGCCTGACTGAGAGGAGCGGCGCACTTCCGCTGTGGCTCTCCATACTTGCGGGCAGCGGCTGAGCGGCAGCCACATTATAGATAGTGCCTGTCTGCCTCCTCCATATAAAAAAATAAATAAATTGTTCAGCAGCGCTGAGTGATCGGCGGCCATGGGGGGGTTTCTAGGTACTCAGAAACCCCCCCTGCGTGCGCGTGTGCGTGCTGGCTGTCCTCCTGCAGCTCCACGTGACTCCTTCCCACTCTGTCTCCTCGTGCCCAACTGCCAGAGCTACTCTCTGTACACCCCCTGCTGGCGGCCACTGCGCAGCCGCAACAAATTGAAAAGCCCTATCTGTATAATGGGGCATATTTTACTTAATTAAGAAAAAACTGTAACTTCCTGAAAAACCTTAACCCCAAAAGGCACTAGACTGGGACATACTCTATTTAGTAAAACAAACCCCAAGTCTTAATTCGTCCTCTATCCTGAGTTATGCCTTCCCAAAAAAATCCTCATTCACTCTATGGGAATACGGTGTCAAAAAGCCACAGAGGGAGTGGCAGAAAAAAACTGACAGTTGGAACTTTAGGTTACTCCCAATTCCTCATTTTTTATTATTTTGCCCTGAAATTTGGCATGCAGCACCGGGTGACGATTCTACGCTCCCATGCCAAATTTCAGCTCAGTACGTCAAATCAGTTTTGAGGTGTAGCCCCTCAAACACCATGCCCCCATCTCAGAAGTTCCCTATGGGAGAATTCCGTTTGTTCGATTCAGCCTTAATATAAGGGCACGACCGTGCCCTTATAATATATATAAAATAAGATTTTACTCACCGGTAAATCTATTTCTCGTAGTCCGTAGTGGATGCTGGGACTCCGTAAGGACCATGGGGAATAGCGGCTCCGCAGGAGACTGGGCACAACTAAAGAGAGCTTTAGGACTACCTGGTGTGCACTGGCTCCTCCCCCTATGACCCTCCTCCAGACCTCAGTTAGGATACTGTGCCCGGAAGAGCTGACACTAAGCAAGGATTTTGAATCCCGGGTAAGACTCATACCAGCCACACCAATCACACCGTACAACTCGTGATATTATACCCAGTTAACAGTATGACAACGGAGCCTCTGCACAGATGGCTCTCAACAATAACCCTTTTGTTAACAATAACTATGTACAAGTATTGCAGACAATCCGCACTTGGGATGGGCGCCCAGCATCCACTACGGACTACGAGAAATAGATTTACCGGTGAGTAAAATCTTATTTTCTCTGACGTCCTAAGTGGATGCTGGGACTCCGTAAGGACCATGGGGATTATATCAAAGCTCCCAAACAGGCGGGAGAGTGCGGATGACTCTGCAGCACCGAATGAGCGAACTCCAGGTCCTCCTCAGTCAGGGTGTCAAACTTGTAAAATCTTGCAAACGTGTTTGACCCCGACCAAGTAGCAGCTCGGCAAAGTTGTAAAGCAGAGACCCCTCGGGCAGCCGCCCAAGAAGAGCCCACCTTCCTCGTGGAATGGTCTTTTACCGATCTAGAATGCGGAAGTCCCGCCGCAGAATGTGCAAGCTGAATTGTGCGAGCAATAGTCTGCTTTGAAGCAGGAGCACCCATCTTGTTTGGTGCGTAGAGGATAAACAGCGAGTCAGTTTTCCTGACTCCAGCCATTCTGGAAGCAAATTTTCAGGGCCCTGACTACATCCAGCAACTTGGAATCCTCCAAGTTCCGAGTAGCCGCAGGCACCACAATAGGTTGGTTCAAATGAAACGCTGAAACCACCTTAGGCAGAAATTGGGGACGAGTCCTCAATTCCACCCTATCCATATGGAAAAAAGGGCTTTTACATGACAAAGCCGCCAACTCTGACACACGCCTGGCCGAAGCCAGGGCCAATAGCATGACCACTTTCCACGTGAGATATTTTAACTCCACGGTTTTAAGTGGCTCAAACCAATGTGATTTAAGGAAATCCAACACCATGTTGAGATCCCAAGGTGCCACTGGAGGCACAAAAGGAGGCTGAATATGCAGCACTCCTTTAACAAAAGTCTGAACTTCCGGCAGGGAAGCCAGTTCTTTTTGGAAGAAAATCGACAGAGCCGAAATCTGGACCTTAATGGACCCCAATTTGAGGCCCATAGTCACCCCTGACTGTAGGAAGTGCAGGAATCAACCCAGTTGAAATTCCTCCATTGGGGCCTTCCTGTCCTCCCACCAAGCAACATATTTTCGCCATATGCGGTGATAATGTTTTGCGGTCACGTCCTTCCTGGATTTGATCAGCGTAGGAATGACTTCCTCCGGAATGCCCTTTTCCTTCAGGATCCGGTGTTCAACCGCCATGCCGTCAAACGCAGCCGCGGTAAGTCTAGGAACAGAGAAGGCCCCTGCTGCAGCAGGTCTTGTCTGAGCAGTAGAGGCCATGGGTCCTCTGAGATCATTTCTTGAAGTTCTGGGTACCAAGCTCTTCTTGGCCAATCCGGAACAATGAGTATAGGGGGTAATTCCAAGTTGATCGCAGCAGGAAATTTTTTAGCAGTTGGGCAAAACCATGTGCACTGCAGGTGGAGCAGATATAACATGTGCAGAAAGAGTTAGATTTGGGTGGGTTATTTTATTTCTGTGCAGGGTAAATACTGGCTGCTTTATTTTTACACTGCAAATTAGATTGCAGATTGAACACACCCCACCCAGATCTAACTCTCTCTGCACATGTTATATCTGCCTCCCCTGCAGTGCACATGGTTTTGCCCAATTGCTAACAGAATTCCTGCTGCAATCAACTTGGAATTACCCCCATAGTTCTTACTCTTCTCCTTCTTATTATCCTCAGCACCCTTGGTATGAGGGGAAGAGGAGGAAACACATAAACCGACCGGTACACCCACGGTGTCACTAGAGCATCCACCGATATCGCCTGAGGGTCCCTTGACCTGGCGCAATAGTTTTCTAGCTTTTTGTTGAGGCGGGACGCCATCATGTCCACCTGTGGCCATTCCCATCGGTTTGTAATCAGCCGAAAGACTTCTGGATGAAGTCCCCACTCTCCAGGGTGGAGGTCGTGTCTGCTGAGGAAGTCTGCTTCCCAGTTGTCCACTCCCGGAATAAACACTGAAGACAGTGCTAACATGTGATTTTCCGCCCATCGGAGAATCTTCATGGCTTCTGCCATCGCCATCCTGCTTCTCGTGCCGCCCTGTCGGTTTACATGGGCGACCACCGTGATGTTGTCTGAGTGAATCAGTACTAGCTGACTTTGAAGCAGGGGTCTTGCCTGACTTAGGGCATTGTAAATGGCTCTTAGTTCCAGAATATTTATGTGTAGGGACATTTCCTGGCTTGACTATAGTCCCTGGAAATTTCTTCCCTGTGTGACTGCTCCCCAGCTTCGAAGGCTGGCGTCCGTGGTTACCAGGACCCAGTCCTGTATGCCGAATCTGCAGCCCTCCAGAAGATGAGCACTCTGCAGCCACCAAAGTAGAGACACCCTGGTCCTTGCAGACAGGGTTATCCTCTGATGCATCTGAAGATGCGATCCGGACCACTTGTCCAACAGATCCCACTGAAAGATCCGTGCATGGAACCTTCCGAACAGAATTGCTTCGTAAGAAGCTACCATCTTTCCCAGGACTCGCGTGCAGTGGTGCACCGACACCTGTTTTGGTCTTAGGAGGTCTCTGACTAGCGATGACAACTCCTTGGCCTTCTCCTCCGGGAGAAACACCCTTTTCTGTTCTGTGTCCAGAACCATCCCCAGGAACAATAGACGTGTTGCAGGAACCAGCTGCGACTTTGGAATATTCAGGATCCAGCCGTGCTGTTGTAGCACCAGCCTAGAGCAAGTGCTACTCCGATCAACAACTGTTCCTTGGACCTCGCCTTTATCAGGAGATTGTCCAAGTACAGGATAATTATAACTCTTTTTTTCTGCAGGAGTATCATCATCTCGGCCATTACCTTGGTAAACACCCTCAGTGCCGTGGACAGACCAAACGGCAGCGCCTGGAATTGGTAATGACAGTCCTGTACCACAAATCTGAGGTACCCCTGGTGAGGAGTGTAAATGTGGACATGCAGGTAAGCATCCTTGATGTCCAGTGATATCATGTAATCTCCTTCCTCCAGGCTTGAAATAACCGCCCTGAGCGATTCCATCTTGAACTTGAACCGTTTTATATACGTGTTCAAAGATTTTAAATTTAAAATGGGTCTCACCGAACCGTCCGGTTTCGGTACCACAAACATTGTGGAATAGTAACCCCTTCCTTGTTGAAGGAGGGGTACCTTGACTATCACCTGCTGCGAATACAGATTGTGAATTTGCCTCTATCACAGCCTCCCTGTCCAAGGGAGATGTTGGCAAGGCAGATTTTAGGAAACGGCGAGGGGGAGACGTCTCGAATTCCAGCTTGTATCCCTGAGACACTACTTGTAGAATCCAGGGATCCACCTGTGAGCAAGCCCACTGACCGCTGAAGCACTTGAGACGGGCCCCCACCGCACCTGGCTCCACCAGTGGAGCCCCAGCATCATGCTGTGGACTTAGCGGAAGCGGGGGAGGACTCTTGTTCCTGGGAACTGGCTGTATATATATATGCACAAACACTCATGTATATACATGCATATACATGTATACACAAATACACATATGTACATGTTTATGTATGTATAATACACTGATAGAGTACATTATATTTATGAATTAATTGCTTCCCGATTCTGCAGCAGCATCATCAGCACCACCAGTGTTACTCACAGTCACTTCACACTGACTGCTGCACAACACATCACTTAATTTCTGGGCCGCCCGCCACCTGGTGAAGAGACATGGGAGATGAAGGACCAGCAGTGCCACGTTGAGCGGAAGTATTGTGAATTAGTTACCCACACACTCCTTGTGACACCTGCTCCCCGTCTGCCCTCCCACCCGCCGCCTGCTGTCCGGAACCCGCACTGACAAGTAAGTCTCAGCAGAATGTGTCTGCCGGCGGCTCCCAGTCCCCCCTAGAGGAACACTGCCAGTGGTGTGGCAGCCGCGGCACACTAGGACTGAGAGACCGCAGCGAGAGGAAAGCACGGATGGGCGGGAGGAGAGCATGGGCGGACATCACCACGTCACATTGCAAGGTGACACCAGTCCCCCCAGTGAGGCCGCCAACTAATGCACTCAGCATAGTATTAGCAGCAGGCAGAGGGGGGGGGGGGGGGGTGCAGCGGTGGTGGGAGGTACAGAAATGAGCTGCAGGCTAGGCTCCACTGATCACACACTCAGCGATCACTGTGCTACAGCAAGCGTGGCGTGCAGCAGGCACCCCCTGTACGCACGCCTATGCGCTACCACCCCCCATATGCCACACTACATCACTATGCTATAGCCCTCCCATATGCTGCACTTCATAGTTACACTATACCCCCCATACAACATACTACATCACCACACTACACTAGTCACAATAAAATTAAAACATCCCAGTTCCTCATTCTTAATGAGCTCACGTGAGTTCTCTCCCCAACGGAGCTCCAGACCAAGTAACAATGAAGACACCAGCAGCGTGTAGGGGGCAGGCCTGGTCCACTTGTCAGGAGAGAGCAGTCACTGGAGGGTAAGAAGGGGGCGGGGCCTAGTCCTACAGACAGGAGAGAGCACAGACAGGAGAGAGCAAGGTACAGGGGTAGAAGAGGACGGCTGATGTGAAGAAGGGGGAGGGGCCTATTCTTACAGGCTCTCAAAATTCGACTTTTTAAAATTCGACATTTGACAAATTCGACTTTTCTGCAATGGTACAAATGCGGCAATTCGACAAAAGTATATTCAATTGAAGTTTGTAAATTCGACAACAGTGCTTTTAAACAGTAAATTCGTCATTTTCAATCCGCCACACTTTGCAGGCGGAATCTAATAAAAAAAATTTAAATATGTTTTTTTTGCTGTTTTTTGGGGGGTAATAGCATATCTATTTATATTAGAAGGGATTAGGTACTTGGTTTGTCTTTATTGGAGGCACAAGTATTATTTATATATTTTTTAAAAGATTATTATTTGGGGTTTTTTTTTAAATGGAATGTGAAAAACACGAAAAAAAAATTGCGTGGGGTCCCCCCTCCAAAGCATAACCAGCCTCGGGCTCTTCGAGCCGGTCCTGGTTCTAAAAATCCGGGGGAAAAACGGACAGGGGATCCCCCATATTTTTAAAACCAGCGCCGGGCTCTGCGCCTGGTGCTGGTGCAAAAAATACGGGGGACAAAAAGAGTAGGGGTCCCCCGTATTTTTTACACCAGCATCGGGCTCCACTAGCTGGACAGATAATGCCACAGCCGGGGGTCACTTTTATACAGTGCCCTGCGGCCGTGGCATTAAATATCCAACTAGTCACCCCTGGCCGGGGTACCCTGGGGGAGTGGGGACCCCTTCAATCAAGGGATCCCCCCCTCAGCCACCCAAGGGCCAGGGGTGAAGCCCGAGGCTGTCCCCCCATCCAAGGGCTGCGGATGGGAGGCTGATAGCCTTGAGAAAATTGAAAGAATATTGTTTTTTCCAGTAGTACTACAAGTCCCAGCAAGCCTCCCCCGCAAGCTGGTACTTTGAGAACCACAAGTACCAGCATGCGGGAGAAAAACGGGCCCGCTGGTACCTGTAGTTCTACTGGAAAAAAATACCCAAATAAAAACAGGACACAGACACCGTGAAAGTATAACTTTATTTCACACCTGCCGACACACACATACTTACCTATGTTGACACGAAGCAGTCGGTCCTCTTCTCCAAGTAGAATCCACGGGTACCTGAAAATAAAAGATAATTATACTCACCTGATCCAGGTTCCAGATTAAATCCACGTACTTGGCAAAACAACAAACCGAACACCCGGACCAGACGGACTGAAAGGGGTCTCATGTTTACACATGTTACCCCTTTCCACGAATGCAGACATCCGAATCTCGTGGGAATCCGACAGCGGGATGATGACGTTCGGGCGCGCTTGGGTTAGCCGAGCTAGACGGGAAGGTTCGAGCCTGCCTCGTGTAAAATGGGTGAAGTTCGGGGGGTCCGGATTCCGACGAACCGAACCCACTCATCACTAGTATGTGCGTGTGCGTGTCAGGCGCTGCGTGTCAGTGTGTGTGCGTGTCAGGCGCTGCGTGTGAGTGTGTGTGCCTGTCAGGCGCTGCCTGTGAGTGCGCGTGTGTGTCAGGCGCTGCGTGTGAGTGCGCGTGTCTGTCAGGCGCTGCGTGTGAGTGTGTGTGCGTGTGCCTGTCAGGTGCTGCGTGTGAATGCGTGTGCGCGTGTCTGTCAGGCGCTGCGTGTGAGTGCGCGTGTCTGTCAGGCGCTGCGTGTGTCAGGCGCTGCGTGTCTGTGTCTGTCAGGCGCTGCGCGTCTGTGTGTCTGTGTCAGGCGCTGCGCGTCTGTGTGTGTGTGTGTCAGGCGCTGCACGTCTGTGTGTGTGTGTCAGGCGCTGCGCGTCTGTGTGTGTGTGTCAGGCGCTGCGCGTCTGTGTGTGTGTGTCAGGCGCTGCGCGTCTGTGTGTGTGTGTCAGGTGCTGCGCGTCTGTGTGTGTGTGTGTCAGGTGCTGCGTGCCTGTGTGTGTGTCAGGCGCTGCGCGTCTGTGTGTGTCAGGCGCTACGCGTCTGTGTGTGTGTGTCAGGTGCTGCGTGTGAGTGTGTGCGTGTGTCAGGTCCGTGTGAGTGTCAGGTGCTGCGTCTGGGGACGGCAGGGAGGGATGGACGGACACAGCAGGGAGGGCGGGGGGGATGGACGGACACAGCAGGGAGGGCGGGGGGGATGGACGGACACAGCAGGGAGGGCGGGGGGGATGGACGGACACAGCAGGGAGGGCGGGGGGGGGATGGACGGACACAGCAGGGAGGGCGGGGGGGGGATGGACGGACACAGCAGGGAGGGCGGGGGGGGGATGGACGGACACAGCAGGGAGGGCGGGGATGGACGAACACAGCAGGGAGGGCGGGGGGGGGGGATGGACGGACACAGCAGGGAGGGCGGGGGGGGGATGGACGGACACAGCAGGGAGGGCAGGGGGGGATGGACGGACAGAGCAGGGAGGGCGGGGGGGATGGACGGACACAGCAGGGAGGGCGGGGGGGGGATGGACGGACACAGCAGGGAGGGCGGGGGGGGATGGACGGACACAGCAGGGAGGGCGGGGGGGGATGGACGGACACAGCAGGGAGGGCGGGGGGGATGGGCGTACACAGCAGGGAGGGCGGGGGGGGAATGGGCGGACACAGCAGGGAGGGCGGGGGGGGGAATGGCGGACACAGCAGGGAGGGCGGGGGGGATGGGCGGACACAGCAGGGAGGGCGGGGGGATGGGCGGACACAGCAGGGAGGGCGGGGGGAATGGGCGTACACAGCAGGGAGGGCGGGGGGGATGGGCGTACACAGCAGGGAGGGCGGGGGGGATGGGCGTACACAGCAGGGAGGGCGGGGGGATGGGCGTACACAGCAGGGAAGGCGGGGGGGGGATGGGCGTACACAGCAGGGAGGGTGGGGGGGTGGGCGTACACAGCTAGGAGGGCGGAGGACGGACACAGCAGGGAGGGTGGGGGGGGGTGGGCGTACACAGCAGGGAGGGTGGGGGGGGTGGGCGTACACAGCAGGGAGGGTGGGGGTGGATGGGCGTACACAGCAGGGAGGGTGGGGGTGGATGCGCGTACACAGCAGGGAGGGTGGGGGTGGATGCGCGTACACAGCAGGGAGGGTGGGCGTACACAGCAGGGAGGGTGGGGGGGGTGGGCGTACACAGCAGGGAGGGAGGGGGGGGGGCGTACACAGCAGGGAGGGTGGGGGGGGGGCGTACACAGCAGGGAGGGTGGGGGGGGGGCGTACACAGCAGGGAGGGTGGGGGGGGGGCGTACACAGCAGGGAGGGTGGGGGGGGCGTACACAGCAGGGAGGGTGGGGGGGGGGCGTACACAGCAGGGAGGGTGGGGGGGGGCGTACACAGCAGGGAGGGTGGGCGTACACAGCAGGGAGGGTGGGGAGGGTGGGCGTACACAGCAGGGAGGGTGGGGATGGGCGTACACAGCAGGGAGGGTGGGGATGGGCGTACACAGTAGGGAGGGTGGGGATGGGCGTACACAGCAGGGAGGGAGGGCTGGCGGGCGGAGGACGGACACAGCATCGGATGACGGGCGGCCGGGCGGACACAGCCGGGCGGACACAGCAGGGCGGGCGGGCCGGCGGGCGCGCGACGGACACAGCAGGCCGGGGGCGGACACGGCCGGGCGGACACAGCAGGGCGGGGGGGGGGGGGCGGACACAGCAGGGCGGGGGGGGGGGCGGACACTGCAGGGCGGGCGGGAGAAGTATAAGAAAAATAAGAAAGGATAGCATACATCCTGCCGACGCTCCCGGCTTCCTCCGAGCTGCGGCTATCTCCTCCCGCTGACACTCCTGAAGGGGACCCGGCTTCTTCCAACTTCTTCCGGCTCTCTCCGTGTGACTGCTCCGTCGTTCTCCTCCCCCAGTAAGGCTCCCTCCGTCGCTCACGTCCCGCGATCTCCTCCGGGTCTTGTAGAGGCTCCCTCCTTCTCCTCCTCCCGCCGCCTGCAGCTGTCCTCGTCATGCACGAGACACTGCTTCCCGCGCTCTCCTCATGCACAACTTGACAAGCTCATCTATGTTCACCCCCTGCTGGCGGCCACTGCGCAGGCGCAACAAATTGAAAAGCCCTATCTTTAAAATGGGGCATATTTTACTTAATTAAAAAAAAACTATAACTTTTTGAAAAACCACAACCCCAAAAGGCACTACACTGGGACATACTCTATCTAATAAAACAAACCCCAAGTCTTAATTTGTCCTCTATCCTGAGTTATGCCTTCCCAAAAAAATCCTCATTCACTCTATAGGAAAAACGGTGTCAAAAAGCCACAGAGGGAGTGGCAGAAAAAAACTGACAGTTGGAACTTTAGCTTACTCCCAATTCCTAATTTTTTATTATTTTGCCCTGAAATTTGGCATGCAGCAGCGGGTGACGATTCTACACGTCCATGCCAAATTTCAGCTCGGTACGTCCAATCAGTTTTGAGGTGTAGCCCCTCAAACACCATGCCCCCATCTCTGAAGTTCCCTATGGGAGAATTCCGTTTGTTCGATTCAGCCTTAATATAAGGGCACGACCGTGCCCTTATAATATATATATATATATATATATATATATATATACACTGCTCAAAAAAATAAAGGGAACACTACTAAAATAACACATCCTAGATCTGAATTAATTAAATATTTTTATTAAATACTTTGTTCTTTACATAGTTGAATGTGCTGACAACAAAATCACACAAAAATGATCAATGGAAATCAAATTTATTAACCCATGGAGGTCTGGATTTGGAGTCACCCTCAAAACTAAAGTGGAAAAACAGACTACAGGCTGATCCAACTTTGCTGTAATGTCCTTAAAACAAGTCAAAATGAGGCTCAGTAGTGTGTGTGGCCTACACGTGCCTGTATGACCTCCCTACAACCCACACAAGTGGCTCAGGTAGTGCAGCTCATCCAGGATGGCACATCAATGCGAGCTGTGGCAAGAAGGTTTGCTGTGTCTGTCTGCGTAGTGTCCAGAGCATGGAGGCGCTACTAGGAGACAGGCCAGTACATCAGGAGACGTGGAGGAGGCTGTAGGAGGGCAACAACCCAGCAGCAGGACCGCTAACTCTGCCTTTGTGCAAGGAGGAACAGGAGGAGCACTGCCAGAGCCCTGCAAAATGACCTCCAGCAAGCCACAAATGTGCATGTGTCTACTCAAACGATCAGAAACAGACTCCTTGAGGGTGGTATGAGGGCCCGACGTCGACAGGTGGGGGTTGTGCTTACAGCCCAACACCGTGCAGGACGTTTGGCATTTGCCAGAGAACACCAAGATTGGCAATTTTGCCACTGGCGTCCTGTGCTCTTCACAGATGAAAGCAGGTTCTCACTGAGCACATGTGACAGACGTGACAGAGTCTGGAGACGCCAAGGAGAACGTTCTGCTGCATGCAACATCCTCCAGCATGACCAGTTTGGCAGTGGGTCAGTAATGGTGTGGGGTGGCATTTTTTGGGGGGGCCGCACAGACCTGCATGTGATCGCCAGAGGTAGCCTGACTGCCATTAGGTACCGAGATGAGATCCTCAAACCCCTTGTGAGACCATATGCTGGTGTGGTTGGCCCTGGGTTCCTCCTAATGCAAGACAATGCTAGACCTCATGTGGCTGGAGTGTTTCAGCAGTTCCTGCAAGACGAAGGCATTGATGCTATGGACTGGCCCGCCCGTTCCTCAGACCTGAATCCAATTGAGCACATCTGGGACATCATGTCTCGCTCCATCCACCAACGCCACGTTTTACCACAGACTGTCCAGGAGTTGGCGGGTGCTTTAGTCCAGGTCTGGGAGAAACTCCCTCAGGAGACCATCCGCCACCTCATCAGGAGCATGCCCAGGCGTTGTAGGGAGGTCATACAGGCACGTGGAGGCCACACACACTATTGAGCCTCATTTGGCTTGTTTTAAGGACATTACATCAAAGTTGGATCAGCCTGTAGTCTGTTTTTCCACTTTAATTTTGAGGGTGACTCCAAATCCAGACCTCCATGGGTTAATAAATTTGATTTCCATTGATCATTTTTGTGTGATTTTGTTGTCAGCACATTCAACTATGTAAAGAACAAAGTATTTAATAAGAATATTTCATTCATTCAGATCTATGATGTGTTATTTTAGTGTTCCCTTTATTTTTTTGAGCAGTGTATATAGATATATATATATATATATATAGTGGGGAGTATTTTGTGTCTAATTATTTTTGGCCAAGTGAGCCTTTATTTTTGTTTGAAGATTTGCCTTTTTCTTCTATCTGCTGGTAAGTATGTGCATTGTGTTTGGTGTGTTTTGGGTGGTGGGTGTCCTATTCTGGGAGTATGCGTCTTATTTTTTAAACCTATTCTTGTTCTTTTGTAGGGTGCATATTTTCAGTTATTTTTGGTAGTCAAGTGAGGCCTTTCCTGTTGTGTATTTTATTGGATTTTCTTCTATCTGCTGGTAAGTATGTGCATGGTGTTTGGTGTGTTATGGGTGGTGGGGTGTCCTATTCTGGGAGTATGCTTCTTATTTGTTAAGAACAATTCTTGTGCTTTGTAGGGTGCACATTTTCAGTTATTTTTGGTAGCCAAGTGAGGCCTTTTTTGTTGAGTTTTTTGTTGGTTTATCTTCTATCAGCTGGTAAGTATGTGTGTGGTGTTTGGTGTGTTTTGGGTGGTGGGGTGTTGATTTTTTGATTTGTTATTTAAGTATCCATGTAAGTATATATCTGTGTGAATAATATTTTTTAGGTAAGTATATGCATGCTAAGTGTGTGTTTGTAGTGTTTTATTTTTTTATATTTTTAAGCATGTTTTTGTCTGTTTAATTTTTTGCCTAATTTATTTATTTTCTTGTCTCCTGGTGTTGTACATTTAGAGATGGATTATGAGACTGAAGTAAGTTTTTTTTAAGATGAAGTACTGATTTTGATGTTGTAATTGTTTTAACACATTGGATGTTGTTTTGATTTTAATTTTTAACCTTTTCAAGATGCTGGTGGCCACATATCTAGCATCCGAAACCGTTCAACTCCAACCAGCCCCTCATCCTCGAAGGTTACGGAGGCGTGCAAGGCCTAGTATTTTCCGTACCCATGTCACCCTTTTTGGTATGCCAGATGACGAGGTTTTGCAGCGATACAGGCTGCCCCCTCATGTCATCCTAGAAACTCTCTCAATAATACAGAGTGATCTAGATACATCAATTTGGTATCCTACATCAATACTAGCATTGACACAATTCCTTGCTGTGTTACATTTCTGTGCCACGGGTTCCTACCAGCACATTGTTGGGGTGCTGGTAGGAATTTTGCAGGGGGCATTCTCAAAAGTACTTAGACGTGTCATTGCTGCTTTCTTCAAAAGAGTGCAGCAGTTCATATCAATGCCATTAGATGTTGGGGCCCTAGCTGTGTTGAAGCTGCAATTCCGGGTAGTCGCTTCCCACATGTTATTGGGGTTGTGGATGGGACACATGTTCCAAAAAACATAATGAGGAAATCTATAGGAACAGGAAAATGTTCCACTCTCTGAATGTGATGGTTGTGTGTGGCCCATCCCTTCAGATCCAGTCCCTGAATGCAAAGTACCCTGGCAGTGCCCATGATGCCCACTTCATTCGCCAATCAGGGATATGGCAAAGATTAAGATTGATGGAAGACCAAGACACGTGGCTATTGGGTGAGTTGTCTTTGCATCATGTGTTAAAGTTTATGTTTATTATGTGATGTTGGGTTATTTGGATAATAATGGTTGTTTTGTATTTTAACAGAAGATCATGGCTATCCTTGCACCCCCTGGCTCATGACTCCTTACAGCACACCCAGGCCAGGGCCACAAGCCACATTTAATTCGACGCTTACAGCTGGAAATAGTAAGTAAAATTGTGATCCTGTGTGCAATACTGCACAATATTGCTGTGAGGAGTCATGTAGAGCTTCTGCCATCTGAGGAATTACCTAGAGAGGATGAGGAACCAGGGGTTGGGCAGACATTGCTGAGGGGCACCGAGGCCCAGCATGGCCATGCCATTAGGGCAAGAAAAGTGCGGCAGAAATTTCAGGTATGCTTATGTCCAGAACACATTATACAACTCTTTATGCTACTATTGTTAGTTGAAATGTTGTGAGGTTTAACATATGTGACTCTAGCTTTGAGGACTAAAATGAATACATTTTTCTGGCAGACATTTTGAAAACATGGTTGCTATTAATGGGTGATGTCTATGGGGGTAATTCCAAGTGGATCGCAGCAGGAATTCTGTTAGCAATTGGGCAAAACCATGTGCACTGCAGGGGAGGCAGATATAACATGTGCAGAGAGAGTTAGATTTGGGTGTGGTGTGTTCAATCTGCAATCTAATTTGCAGTGTAAAAATAAAGCAGCCAGTATTTACCCTGCACAGAAATAAAATAACCCACCCAAATCTAACTCTCTCTGCAAATGTTATATCTGCCACACCTGCAGTGCACATGGTTTTGCCCAACTGCTAAAAAATTTCCTGCTGCGATCAACTTGGAATTACCCCTTATGTGTTTTGAGTAGTAACATAACTTACTGTGAACTTGATACATCTGTAAATGCCCATTGAACAACAGTATTGTTGCGTGATTAACACATACAGTATATTTATAATAGAGATGTGCGGCTGGCACTTTTCGTGTTTTTTGTTTTGATTTTGGTTCTAATTACACTTTCGTGTTTTGGTTTTGGCTTGGTTTTGCCAAAACCACCCTTTCATGTTTTTGTTTTGGATCTGGATGATTTAAAAAACAACAACATAAAAACGGCTAAAACCACAGAACTTGGGGGTAATTCTGTTCCTACTGTATTATTAATAGTGATGTGCACCGGACATTTTTCGGGTTTTGTGTTTTGGTTTTGGATTCGGTTCCGCAGCCGTGTTTTGGATTCTGACGCATTTTGGCAAAACCTCCCTGAAATTTTTTTGTCGGATTCGGGTGTGTTTTGGATTCTTTTTTTTTTTTTACAAAAACTCTCTCAAAAACAGCTTAAATCATAGAATTTGGGGGTCATTTTGATCCCATAGTATTATTAACCTCAATAACCATAATTTCCACTCATTTTCAGTCTATTCTGAACACCTCACACCTCACAATATTATTTTTAATCCTAAAATTTGCACAGAGGTCACTGGATGACTAAGCTAAGCGACCCAAGTGGCCGACACAAACACCTGGCCCATCTAGGAGTGGCACTGCAGTGTCAGGCAGGATGGCACTTCAAAAAAAATAGTCCCCAAACAGCACATGATGCAAAGAAAAAAAGAGGTGCACCAAGGTCGCTGGATGGCTAAGCTAAGCGACACAAGTGGCCGACACAAACACCTGGCCCATCTAGGAGTGGCACTGCAGTGTCAGGCAGGATAGCACTTCAAAAAAATAGTCCCCAAACAGCACATGATGCAAAGAAAAATGAAAGAAAAAAGAGGTGCAAGATGGAATTGTCCTTGGGCCCTCCCACCCACCCTAATGTTGTATAAACAGGACATGCACACTTTAACAAACCCATCATTTCAGCGACAGGGTCTGCCACACAACTGTGACTGAAATGACTGGTTGGTTTGGGCCCCCACCAAAAAAGAAGCAATCAATCTCTCCTTGCACAAACTGGCTCTACAGAGGCAAGATGTCCACCTCCTCCTCACCATCCGATTCCTCACCCCTTTCACTGTGTACATCCCCCTCCTCACAGATTATTAATTTGTCCCCACTGGAATCCACCATCTCAGGTCTCTGTGTACTTTCTGGAGGCAATTGCTGGTGAATGTCTCCACGGAGGAATTGATTATAATTCATTTTGATGAACATCATCTTCTCCACATTTTCTGGAAGTAACCTCGTACGCCGATTGCTGACAAGGTGAGCGGCTGCACTAAACACTCTTTCGGAGTACACACTGGAGGGTGGGCAACTTAGGTAAAATAAAGCCAGTTTGTGCAAGGGCCTCCAAATTGCCTCTTTTTCCTGCCAGTATACGTACGGACTGTCTGACGTGCCTACTTGGATGCGGTCACCAGAGGCGTAACTAGAGGGGTGCAAGCAGGGCTCTTGCCCTGGGCGCCATGGTGGACCCGGAAAAGGGGGGCGCACTGGGGCGGCATATATAAAGTGCATTTTATTGTGACCGCATCGCTGTGGTTTAAAATTGTGCGGTGCGGGCCTCCCGGCTGAACCAGAGTGTGCGGCGCTGGATGCCATGGGCTGCTTTCACTCCCGGTCCTCCTCTAGCTGTATCGCTGCAGCAGCCTGGATATACTGGCTGCTGGACGTGCGGAGCTCCCGGGCTGCAGCGTTGCGCTCCCTGTTCAGCCTCTGCCCCGGCGACAGTGTGTCCCTGCAACGGGGGTGTTTTGTTATTTATGCTGGCCCCTCCAGTGTGCCGCAGCTCCGCAGCCGCCCGGCCTTAATTACCGGCTGCTGGGCGTGCTGAGATCCTTGGCTGCGGCGTCGCTCTCCCCGGCCGGTCTCCACCCCGGGGACACTGTGGCCCTGCTGCTGGGGAATGAGACCAGCTACTTGGAGGCCTGGTTCAGGATAGCCAAGCTGGGTATGGTCGCTGCCTTCCTCACCTACGTCTGGACACTGGAGAGGGCCCCTGATGCACTGCCTCGGATCCAGCTGCCTCATCATTAGCCCAGGTCTGTCTCATGTGTTTGCATCATGTATGTTTTATGTACTGTGTGTGTCATGTATGTATCATGTACTGTGTCATGTATGTATCTATTATGTCTGTATATGTCATGTATCATGTATATATGTGTGTGTAATGTCTGTAATAATAACCTGTTGGGGCTGCTATTGTATATAATACATACTCATCGACAAACACTGACATACACACACTGACACCTGTACATTCACACCGACATACACACACTGACACCTGTACATACACACCAACATACACTGACATACACACACTGACACCTGTACATACACACTGACATACACACACTGACACCTGTACATACACACTGACATACACACACTGACACCTGTACATACACACTGACATACACACACTGACACCTATACGTACACACCGACATATACACACTGACACCTGTACATACACACCGACATACACACACTGACACCTGTACATATACACCAACATACACCGACATACACACACTGACACCTGTACATATACACCAACATACACTGACATACACACACTGACACCTGTACATTCACACCGACATACACACACTGGCACCTGTACATACACACCGACATACACACACTGACACCTGTAGATACACACTGACATACACACACTGACACCTGTACATACACACTGACATACACACACTGACAACTGTACATACACACTGACATACACACACTGACACCTATACGTACACACCGACATATACACATTGACACCTGTACATACACACCGACATACACACACTGACACATGTACATACACACTGACATACACACACTAACACCTGTACATACACACCGACACACACTGACATACACACACTGACACCTGTACATACACACTGACATACACACACTGACACCTGTACATACACACTGACATACACACACTGACACCTGTACATACACACTGACATACACACACTGACACCTATACGTACACACCGACATATACACATTGACACCTGTACATACACACCGACATACACACACTGACACCTGTACATATACACCGACATACACACACTGACACATGTACATACACACTGACATACACACACTAACACCTGTACATACACAGCGACACACACTGACATACACACACTGACACCTGTACATACACACCAACATACACTGACATACACACACTGACACCTGTACATACACACTGACATACACACACTGACACCTGTACATACACACTGACATACACACACTGACACCTGTACATACACACTGACATACACACACTGACACCTATACGTACACACCGACATATACACATTGACACCTGTACATACACACCGACATACACACACTGACACCTGTACACAGAGCCGGCCCTAACCAATATGATGCCCTAGGCAAGATTTTGGCTGGTGCCCCCTAGCACCACCGCTACTTCCGCCTCTGCACCCCTTTCCCAGCACCATTATTATTATTACATTTTATTTCTAAGGCACCAAAAGTGTTTTGCAGCGCCATACAAAGGACAGTACTGGGAGACAAAACTTAACATTACAATAAATAAGAAAATTAGAGTACAGGTAACAAAGAGCACCACAATTTTCAAAACATAATACAGCTTAGATGTAAGTATTGAGGGAGTAATCATCGTACTACTTGGAGCTGTCGGCCATAGATAGAGATGAGCCTTTACCAGCAGGAGAAAAAGTGGGTAAAGATGGTCGCTGAGTAGGAGAGAGCTGTGAGTGAAATGTGTCGAGAAGAGGGCTTTGACAACAAGAGGAAAGAGGGCCCTGCTCTGAGGAGCTAACAATCTAGTGGGAAGGGGCGACAGACAGATGACATGAGGTGCAAGCAAGCGGGAGGTAGCCTGATGGCAGGATCTAAGCAAAGCAGAGCTGTTCACCCCTCACCCATAGCAGTCCTTATTTTGGTGTTCCTACCCCCTGTAATTTAAATAAGAACAGTGCGCACATTCGGTGCACAGCCCAAAAAGGGGTGTGTTTTTGCTGGCAAGGGGCATGGCCACACAATAGTACCCCCAATTCAAATTATGCCACACAGTAGTGCAACTTTATTCACAATTAATTATGTGATAGTGTCCCTTATTCACATTACATCACACAGTAGTACCACTTTACCTTATATACGTTACTCCTCACCGTAGTGCCCCTCATTCCCATAACATCATACTGAATTGCTCCTCATTCACATTACACCACACCATATTGCTCTTTATTCACATTAGACCACACAGTAGTGCCCTTTCTATACATTACGCCACACAGTAGAGCACCTTATACACATAATGCCACACATTAGTAATGCATTTATACACATAATACCACACAGTAATGCCCCTTACACATATGACACACATTATTAATGTCCTTATAAACATATTGAACCTTACACATTGGGGGTGATTCCGAGTTGTTCGCTCGCTGGCTGCTTTTAGCAGCATTGCACACGCTAAGCCGCCGCCCTCTGGGAGTGTATCTTAGTTTAGCAGAATTGCGAATAGAAATTTCTTAGCAGTTTCTGAGTAGCTCCAGACCTACTCACAAATAGCGATCAGTTCAGTCAGTTTCGTTCCTGGTTTGACGTCACACACACGCCCAGCGTTCGCCCAGCCACTCCCACGTTTCTCCAGACACTCCTGCGTTTTTCCCTGAAACGCCTGCGTTTTTCCGCACACTCCCAGAAAACGGCCAGTTTCCGCCCAGAAACACCCACTTCCTGTCAATCACACTCCGATCACTTCAACGATGAAAAATCTTCGTTCGGACGTGAGTAAATCTACTAAGTTTTGTACTAAAATTCTAACTGCATGCGCACTGCGAACCATGCGCATGCGCATTTTTGCCTTAATCGCTCCGTTGCGAAAATCGGCAACGAGCGAACAACTCGGAATGACCCCCATTATGCCAACCCTTATTAATGCTCTTATACACATAATGTCCCTTACACATATGCCGCACATTATTAATGCCCTTATACACATAATGTCACACATAATGTCCCTTACAGATATGCCGCACATTATTAGTGTCCTTATACACATAATGACACACATAGTGCCCATTACACATGTCACACATTATTAATGCCCTTATACACATGACGCACATAGTGCCCCTTACACATATGTCACACATTATTAATGCCCTTATACACATAATGACACATACTGTATAGTGCCCTTTACACATTTGCTACACATTATTAATGCATTTATACACATGAAACGCATAATGCCCCTTACACATATGCCGAACACTATTGCACAACCAACCCACTCACACACACACACACACACACACACACACACACACACACACACACACACACACACACACACACAGCACTCACATGGCCGCTAACACTGTGACCTCTGCCTCTGCTTGGATACAGATGTGTCCTCATAAATCTTGCCTCCATGCGCCATGCAGCAGGAGATGCCTTGTGTGAGTCAACTGGCAGCTCTGCTAACAATGGGTGCCTATTTTTGATGAAAATGCATCTTATTTGCATTGCTATGTGGCTAGGATACACAAGCATCCTGCTGATTAAAATGATATGCGGCATGCCTATATACTGTGTGCGACTGTGGCTGTATCCACATACGAAATGCTACACACTGAATATAGGCATGCCGCATATCATTTTAATCAGCAGAAGATGTTGATGCCCCTTAGCATACCAGATGCCCTAGGCAATTGCCTAGTTTGCCTATGCCTAGGGCCGGCTCTGCCTGTACATATACACCGACATACACACACTGACACATGTACATACACACTGACATACACACACTAACACCTGTACATACACACCGACAGTGTGTCCCTGCAACGGGGGTGTTTTGTTATTTATGCTGGCCCCTCCAGTGTGCCGCAGCTCCGCAGCCGCCCGGCCTTAATTACCGGCTGCTGGGCGTGCTGAGATCCTTGGCTGCGGCGTTGCTCTCCCTGGCCGGTCTCCACCCCGGGGACACTGTGGCCCTGCTGCTGGGGAATGAGACCAGCTACTTGGAGGCCTGGTTCAGGATAGCCAAGCTGGGTATGGTCGCTGCCTTCCTCACCTACGTCTGGACACTGGAGAGGGCCCCTGATGCACTGCCTCGGATCCAGCTGCCTCATCATTAGCCCAGGTCTGTCTCATGTGTTTGCATCATGTATGTTTTATGTACTGTGTGTGTCATGTATGTATCATGTACTGTGTCATGTATGTATCTATTAGTCTGTTTATGTCATGTATCATGTATATATGTGTGTGTAATGTCTGTAATAATAACCTGTTGGGGCTGCTATTGTATATAATACATACTCATCGTCAAACACTGACATACACACACTGACACCTGTACATTCACACCGACATACACACACTGACACCTGTACATACACACCAACATACACTGACATACACACACTGACACCTGTACATACACACTGACACATACACACACTGACACCTGTACATACACACTGACATACACACACTGACACCTGTACATACACACTGACATACACACACTGACACCTATACGTACACACCGACATATACACACTGACACCTGTACATACACACCGACATACACACACTGACACCTGTACATATACACCAACATACACTGACATACACACACTGACACCTGTACATATACACCAACATACACTGACATACACACACTGACACCTGTACATTCACACCGACATACACACACTGACACCTGTACATACACACCAACATACACTGACATACACACACTGACACCTGTACATACACACCGACATACACACACTGACACCTGTAGATACACACTGACATACACACACTGACACCTATACGTACACACCGACATATACACATTGACACCTGTACATACACACCGACATACACACACTGACACCTGTACATATACACCGACATACACACACTGACACATGTACACACACACTGACATATACACACTAACACCTGTACATACACACCGACACACACTGACATACACACACTGACACCTGTACATACACACCGACACACACTGACATACACACACTGACACCTGTACATACACACCGACATACACTGACATACACACCGACATACACTGACATACACACCGACATACACTGACATACACACACTGACACAGGATCTTATGCTTATTTCGCTATTCTGTCTATATTATCTCCTATCTGTCTGTCTTTCTATCTCCCACTGCTTTCACTCTCTCCCTGGCGTCACCCTTACCTTGTGATTCACTGCTGTCACCCTCACCCTGTCAGTGAGATGACACAGGGAAGAAATGACAGTGTGCTGAGAGACAATGTGGGGGGGGGGGAGATGATGTTGTGCTGAGACACAATGCAGGGGGGAGACGATGTGCTGAGATAGGCAGGCTAGAGATGATGGTGTGCTGAGATACGCAGGCTAGAGATGATGGTGTGCTGAGATACGCAGACTGGAGATGATGGTGTGCTGAGAGACGCAGGCTGGAGATGATGGTGTGCTGAGAGACGCAGGCTGGAGATGATGGTGTGCTGAGAGACGCAGGCGGTGGCTGAATGCCGAAAGTGGCCCGCAATTCTTCGGGCCACCGACAGCATCTCTTGCACGCCCCTGTCGTTTTTTCAATAATTCTGCACCACCAAATTCAATGTATGTGCAAAACATGGGACGTGCTGGAATTTGCCCAAATGTAATGCACGCACAATATTGCTGGCGTTGTCCGATGTCACAAATCCCCAGGAGAGTCCATTTGGGGTAAGCCATTCTGCGATGATGTTCCTCAGTTTCGGTAAGAGGTTGTCAGCTGTGTGCCTCTTCTGGAAAGCGGTGATACAAAGCGTAGCCTGCCTAGGAACGAGTTGGCGTTTGCGAGATGCTGCTACTGGTGCCGCCGCTGCTTTTCTTGCTGCGGAAGGCAATACATCTACCCAGTGGGCTGTCACAGTCATATAGTCCTGAGTCTGCCCTGCTCCACTTGTCCACATGTCCGTGGTTAAGTGGACATTGGGTACAACTGCATTTTTTAGGACACTGGTGAGTCTTTTTCTGAGGTCTGTGTACATTTTCGGTATCACCTGCCTAGAGAAATGGAACCTAGATGGTATTTGGTACCGGGGACACAGTATCTCAATCAAGTCTGTAGTTGCCTGTGAATTAACGGTGGATACCGGAAACACGTTTCTCACCGCCCAGGCTGCCAAGGCCTGAGTTATCCGCTTTGCAGCAGGATGACTGCTGTGATATTTCATCTTCCTCGCAAAGGACTGTTGGACAGTCAATTGCTTACTGGAAGTAGTACAAGTGGTCTTCCGACTTCCCCTCTGGGATGCCGATCGACTCCCAGCAGCAACAACAGCAGCGCCAGCAGCAGTAGGCGTTACACTCAAGGATGCATCGGAGGAATCCCAGGCAGGAGAGGACTCGTCAGACTTGACAGTGACATGGCCTGCAGGACTATTGGCTTTCCTGTGTAAGGAGGAAATTGACACTGAGGGAGTTGGTGGTGTGGTTTGCAGGAGCTTGGTTACAAGAGGAAGGGATTTAGTGGTCAGTGGACTGCTTCCGCTGTCATCCAAAGTTTTTGAACTTGTCACTGACTTATGATGAATGCGCTGCAGGTGACGTATAAGGGAGGATGTTCTGAGGTGGTTAACGTCCTTACCCCTACTTATTACATCTTGACAAAGGCAACACACGGCTTGACACCTGTTGTCCGCATTTGTGTTAAAATAATTCCACACCGAAGAGGTGATTTTTTTTGTAATTTGACCAGGCATGTCAATGGCCATATTCGTCCCACGGACAACAGGTGTCTCCCCGGGTGCCTGACTTAAACAAACCACCTCACCATCAGAATCCTCCTTCTCAATTTCCTCCTCAGCACCAGCAACACCCATATCCTCATCCTGGTGTACTTCAACAGTGACATCTTCAATTTGACTATCAGGAACTGGACTGCGGGTGCTCCTTCCAGCACTTACAGGGGGCGTGCAAATGGTGGAAGGCGCCACCTCTTCCCGTCCAGTGTTGGGAAGGTCAGGCATCGCAGCCGACACAATTGGACTCTCCTTGGGGATTTGTGATTTAGAAGAACGCACAGTTCTTTGCTGTGCTTTTGCCAGCTTAAGTCTTTTCATTTTTCTAGCGAGAGGATGAGTACTTCCATCCTCATGTGAAGCTGAACCACTAGCCATGAACATAGGCCAGGGCCTCAGCCGCTCCTTGCCACTCCGTGTCGTAAATGGCATATTGGCAAGTTTACGCTTCTCCTCAGACGCTTTTAATTTAGATTTTTGGGTCATTTTACTGAACTTTTGTGTTTTGGATTTTACATGCTCTCTACTATGACATTGGGCATCGGCCTTGGCAGACGACGTTGATGGCATTTCATCGTCTCGGCCATGACTAGTGAAAGCAGCTTCAGCACGAGGTGGAAGTGGATCTTGATCTTTCCCTATTTTACCCTCCACCCTCCACATCTTTGTTCTCCATTTTTTAATGTGTGGAATTATATGCCAGTATCAATAGCAATGGCCTACTACTATATATACTGCGCACAACTGAAATGCACCACAGGTATGGATGGATAGTATACTTGACGACACAGAGGTAGGTAGAGCAGTGGCCTACTGTACCGTAATGCTATATATTATATACTGGTGGTCAGCAAACTGTGCAAAACTTAAATGCACCACAGGTATGGATGGATAGTATACTTGACGACACTAGAGATGAGCGGGTTCGGTTTCTCTGAATCCGAACCCGCCAGAACTTCATGTTTTTTTTTCACGGGTCCGAGCGACTCGGATCTTCCCGCCTTGCTCGGTTAACCCGAGCGCGCCCGAACGTCATCATGACGCTGTCGGATTCTCGCGAGGCTCGGATTCTATCGCGAGACTCGGATTCTATATAAGGAGCCGCGCGTCGCCGCCATTTTCACACGTGCATTGAGATTGATAGGGAGAGGACGTGGCTGGCGTCCTCTCCATTTAGATTATAAGAGACTGAGAGAGATTTACTGGAGCTGACTAGGAGGAGTACTGTTACTGTAGAAGTGTAGAGACTGAGTGGAGAGAGTTTACTAGAGAGGACAGTGCAGTTTACTTTATAATCCGTTCTCTGCCTGAAAAAAGCGATACACAGCACACAGTGACTCAGTCACATACCATATCTGTGTGCACTGCTCAGGCTCAGGCCAGTGTGCTGCATCATCTATTATCTATATATAATATTATATATATCTGTCTGACTGCTCAGCTCACACAGCTTATAATTGTGGGGGAGACTGGGGAGCACTACTGCAGTGCCAGTTATAGGTTATAGCAGGAGCCAGGAGTACATAATATATTATATAGTGAGTGACCACCAGACACACAGTGCAGTTTATTTAATATATCCGTTCTCTGCCTGAAAAAAGCGATACACACAGTGACTCAGTCAGTCACATACCATATCTGTGTGCACTGCTCAGGCTCAGGCCAGTGTGCTGCATCATCTATTATCTATATATAATATTATATATATCTGTCTGACTGCTCAGCTCACACAGCTTATAATTGTGGGGGAGACTGGGGAGCACTACTGCAGTGCCAGTTATAGGTTATAGCAGGAGCCAGGAGTACATAATATATTATATAGTGAGTGACCACCAGACACACAGTGCAGTTTATTTAATATATCCGTTCTCTGCCTGAAAAAAGCGATACACACAGTGACTCAGTCAGTCACATACCATATCTGTGTGCACTGCTCAGGCTCAGGCCAGTGTGCTGCATCATCTATATATATTATATATCTGTCTGACTGCTCAGCTCACACAGCTTATAATTGTGGGGGAGACTGGGGAGCACTACTGCAGTGCCAGTTATAGGTTATAGCAGGAGCCAGGAGTACATAATATATTATATAGTGAGTGACCACCAGACACACAGTGCAGTTTATTTAATATATCCGTTCTCTGCCTGAAAAAAGCGATACACACAGTGACTCAGTCAGTCACATACCATATCTGTGTGCACTGCTCGGGCTCAGGCCAGTGTGCTGCATCATCTATTATCTATATATAATATTATATATATCTGTCTGACTGCTCAGCTCACACAGCTTATAATTGTGGGGGAGACTGGGGAGCACTACTGCAGTGCCAGTTATAGGTTATAGCAGGAGCCAGGAGTACATAATATATTATATAGTGAGTGACCACCAGACACACAGTGCAGTTTATTTAATATATCCGTTCTCTGCCTGAAAAAAGCGATACACACAGTGACTCAGTCAGTCACATACCATATCTGTGTGCACTGCTCAGGCTCAGGCCAGTGTGCTGCATCATCTATTATCTATATATAATATTATATATATCTGTCTGACTGCTCAGCTCACACAGCTTATAATTGTGGGGGAGACTGGGGAGCACTACTGCAGTGCCAGTTATAGGTTATAGCAGGAGCCAGGAGTACATAATATATTATATAGTGAGTGACCACCAGACACACAGTGCAGTTTATTTAATATATCCGTTCTCTGCCTGAAAAAAGCGATACACACAGTGAATCAGTCAGTCACATACCATATCTGTGTGCACTGCTCAGGCTCAGGCCAGTGTGCTGCATCATCTATTATCTATATATAATATTATATATATCTGTCTGACTGCTCAGCTCACACAGCTTATAATTGTGGGGGAGACTGGGGAGCACTACTGCAGTGCCAGTTATAGGTTATAGCAGGAGCCAGGAGTACATAATATATTATATAGTGAGTGACCACCAGACACACAGTGCAGTTTATTTAATATATCCGTTCTCTGCCTGAAAAAAGCGATACACACAGTGACTCAGTCAGTCACATACCATATCTGTGTGCACTGCTCAGGCTCAGGCCAGTGTGCTGCATCATCTATATATATTATATATCTGTCTGACTGCTCAGCTCACACAGCTTATAATTGTGGGGGAGACTGGGGAGCACTACTGCAGTGCCAGTTATAGGTTATAGCAGGAGCCAGGAGTACATATTATATTAAAATTAAACAGTGCACACTTTTGCTGCAGGAGTGCCACTGCCAGTGTGACTGACCAGTGACCTGACCACACTGACCACCAGTATAGTTAGTAGTATACTTATATTGTGATTGCCTGAAAAAGTTAAACACTCGTCGTGTGACTTCACTTGTGTGTTTTTTTTTTTTTTATTCTATAAAAATAAAACTCATTCTGCTGACAGACAGTGTCCAGCAGGTCCGTCATTATATAATATATAATATATACCTGTCCGGCTGCAGTAGTGATATATATATATTTTTTATATCATTTATCATCCAGTCGCAGCAGACACAGTACGGTAGTTCACGGCTGTGGCTACCTCTGTGTCTCTGCACTCGGCAGGCAGTCCGTCCATAATTGTAATACCACCTAACCGTGGATTTTTTTCATTCTTCTTTATACATACATAGTTACATAGACATCTTCTCTTTATCAACCAGTCTATATTAGCTGCAGACACAGTACAGTACGGTAGTTCACGGCTGTGGCTACCTCTGTGTCTGCACTCGGCAGGCAGTCCGTCCATAATTGTATACCACCTAACCGTGGTTTTTTTTCATTCTTCTTTATACATACATAGTTACATAGACATCTTCTCTTTATCAACCAGTCTATATTAGCTGCAGACACAGTACAGTACGGTAGTTCACGGCTGTGGCTACCTCTGTGTCTGCACTCGGCAGGCAGTCCGTCCATAATTGTATACCACCTAACCGTGGATTTTTTTTCATTCTTCTTTATACATACATAGTTACATAGACATCTTCTCTTTATCAACCAGTCTATATTAGCTGCAGACACAGTACAGTACGGTAGTTCACGGCTGTGGCTACCTCTGTGTCTGCACTCGGCAGGCAGTCCGTCCATAATTGTATACCACCTAACCGTGGATTTTTTTCAGTCTTCTTTATACATACATAGTTACATAGACATCTTCTCTTTATCAACCAGTCTATATTAGCTGCAGACACAGTACAGTACGGTAGTTCACGGCTGTGGCTACCTCTGTGTCTGCAGTCGGCAGGCAGTCCATAATTGTATACTAGTATCCATCTCCATTGTTTACCTGAGGTGCCTTTTAGTTGTGCCTATTAAAATATGGAGAACAAAAATGTTGAGGTTCCAAAATTAGGGAAAGATCAAGATCCACTTCCACCTCGTGCTGAAGCTGCTGCCACTAGTCATGGCCGAGACGATGAAATGCCAGCAACGTCGTCTGCCAAGGCCGATGCCCAATGTCATAGTACAGAGCATGTCAAATCCAAAACACCAAATATCAGAAAAAAAAGGACTCCAAAACCTAAAATAAAATTGTCGGAGGAGAAGCGTAAACTTGCCAATATGCCATTTACCACACGGAGTGGCAAGGAACGGCTGAGGCCCTGGCCTATGTTCATGGCTAGTGGTTCAGCTTCACATGAGGATGGAAGCACTCAGCCTCTCGCTAGAAAAATGAAAAGACTCAAGCTGGCAAAAGCAGCACAGCAAAGAACTGTGCATTCTTCGAAATCCCAAATCCACAAGGAGAGTCCAATTGTGTCGGTTGCGATGCCTGACCTTCCCAACACTGGACGTGAAGAGCATGCGCCTTCCACCATTTGCACGCCCCCTGCAAGTGCTGGAAGGAGCACCCGCAGTCCAGTTCCTGATAGTCAGATTGAAGATGTCAGTGTTGAAGTACACCAGGATGAGGAGGATATGGGTGTTGCTGGCGCTGGGGAGGAAATTGACCAGGAGGATTCTGATGGTGAGGTGGTTTGTTTAAGTCAGGCACCCGGGGAGACACCTGTTGTCCGTGGGAGGAATATGGCCGTTGACATGCCAGGTGAAAATACCAAAAAAATCAGCTCTTCGGTGTGGAGGTATTTCACCAGAAATGCGGACAACAGGTGTCAAGCCGTGTGTTCCCTTTGTCAAGCTGTAATAAGTAGGGGTAAGGACGTTAACCACCTCGGAACATCCTCCCTTATACGTCACCTGCAGCGCATTCATAATAAGTCAGTGACAAGTTCAAAAACTTTGGGTGACAGCGGAAGCAGTCCACTGACCAGTAAATCCCTTCCTCTTGTAACCAAGCTCACGCAAACCACCCCACCAACTCCCTCAGTGTCAATTTCCTCCTTCCCCAGGAATGCCAATAGTCCTGCAGGCCATGTCACTGGCAATTCTGACGAGTCCTCTCCTGCCTGGGATTCCTCCGATGCATCCTTGCGTGTAACGCCTACTGCTGCTGGCGCTGCTGTTGTTGCCGCTGGGAGTCGATGGTCATCCCAGAGGGGAAGTCGTAAGCCCACTTGTACTACTTCCAGTAAGCAATTGACTGTTCAACAGTCCTTTGCGAGGAAGATGAAATATCACAGCAGTCATCCTACTGCAAAGCGGATAACTGAGGCCTTGACAACTATGTTGGTGTTAGACGTGCGTCCGGTATCCGCCGTTAGTTCACAGGGAACTAGACAATTTATTGAGGCAGTGTGCCCCCGTTACCAAATACCATCTAGGTTCCACTTCTCTAGGCAGGCGATACCGAGAATGTACACGGACGTCAGAAAAAGACTCACCAGTGTCCTAAAAAATGCAGTTGTACCCAATGTCCACTTAACCACGGACATGTGGACAAGTGGAGCAGGGCAGGGTCAGGACTATATGACTGTGACAGCCCACTGGGTAGATGTATGGACTCCCGCCGCAAGAACAGCAGCGGCGGCACCAGTAGCAGCATCTCGCAAACGCCAACTCTTTCCTAGGCAGGCTACGCTTTGTATCACCGCTTTCCAGAATACGCACACAGCTGAAAACCTCTTACGGCAACTGAGGAAGATCATCGCGGAATGGCTTACCCCAATTGGACTCTCCTGTGGATTTGTGGCATCGGACAACGCCAGCAATATTGTGTGTGCATTAAATATGGGCAAATTCCAGCACGTCCCATGTTTTGCACATACCTTGAATTTGGTGGTGCAGAATTATTGAAAAAACGACAGGGGCGTGCAAGAGATGCTGTCGGTGGCCAGAAAAATTGCGGGACACTTTCGGCGTACAGGCACCACGTACAGAAGACTGGAGCACCACCAAAAACTACTGAACCTGCCCTGCCATCATCTGAAGCAAGAAGTGGTAACGAGGTGGAATTCAACCCTCTATATGCTTCAGAGGTTGGAGGAGCAGCAAAAGGCCATTCAAGCCTATACAATTGAGCACGATATAGGAGGTCGAATGCACCTGTCTCAAGTGCAGTGGAGAATGATTTCAACGTTGTGCAAGGTTCTGATGCCCTTTGAACTTGCCACACGTGAAGTCAGTTCAGACACTGCCAGCCTGAGTCAGGTCATTCCCCTCATCAGGCTTTTGCAGAAGAAGCTGGAGGCATTGAAGAAGGAGCTAAAAGGGAGCGATTCCGCTAGGCATGTGGGACTTGTGGATGCAGCCCTTTATTCGCTTAACAAGGATTCACGGGTGGTCAATCTGTTGAAATCAGAGCACTACATTTTGGCCACCGTGCTCGATCCTAGATTTAAAGCCTACCTTGGATCTCTCTTTCCGGCAGACACAAGTCTGCTGGGGTTGAAAGACCTGCTGGTGACAAAATTGTCAAGTCAAGCGGAACGCGACCTGTCAACATCTCCTCCTTCACATTCTCCCGCAACTGGGGGTGCGAGGAAAAGGCTCAGAATTCCGAGCCCACCCGCTGGCGGTGATGCAGGGCAGTCTGGAGCGACTGCTGATGCTGACATCTGGTCCGGACTGAAGGACCTGACAACGATTACGGACATGTCGTCTACTGTCACTGCATATGATTCTCTCAACATTGATAGAATGGTGGAGGATTATATGAGTGACCGCATCCAAGTAGGCACGTCACACAGTCCGTACTTATACTGGCAGGAAAAAGAGGCAATTTGGAGGCCCTTGCACAAACTGGCTTTATTCTACCTAAGTTGCCCTCCCACAAGTGTGTACTCCGAAAGAGTGTTTAGTGCCGCCGCTCACCTTGTCAGCAATCGGCGTACGAGGTTACATCCAGAAAATGTGGAGAAGATGATGTTCATTAAAATGAATTATAATCAATTCCTCCGCGGAGACATTGACCAGCAGCAATTGCCTCCACAAAGTACACAGGGAGCTGAGATGGTGGATTCCAGTGGGGACGAATTGATAATCTGTGAGGAGGGGGATGTACACGGTGATATATCGGAGGGTGAAGATGAGGTGGACATCTTGCCTCTGTAGAGCCAGTTTGTGCAAGGAGAGATTAATTGCTTCTTTTTTGGGGGGGGTCCAAACCAACCCGTCATATCAGTCACAGTCGTGTGGCAGACCCTGTCACTGAAATGATGGGTTGGTTAAAGTGTGCATGTCCTGTTTTGTTTATACAACATAAGGGTGGGTGGGAGGGCCCAAGGACAATTCCATCTTGCACCTCTTTTTTCTTTTCTTTTTCTTTGCATCATGTGCTGATTGGGGAGGGTTTTTTGGAAGGGACATCCTGCGTGACACTGCAGTGCCACTCCTAGATGGGCCCGGTGTTTGTGTCGGCCACTAGGGTCGCTAATCTTACTCACACAGTCAGCTACCTCATTGCGCCTCTTTTTTTCTTTGCGTCATGTGCTGTTTGGGGAGGGTTTTTTGGAAGGGACATCCTGCGTGACACTGCAGTGCCACTCCTAGATGGGCCCGGTGTTTGTGTCGGCCACTAGGGTCGCTAATCTTACTCACACAGCTACCTCATTGCGCCTCTTTTTTTCTTTGCGTCATGTGCTGTTTGGGGAGGGTTTTTTGGAAGGGACATCCTGCGTGACACTGCAGTGCCACTCCTAGATGGGCCCGGTGTTTGTGTCGGCCACTAGGGTCGCTAATCTTACTCACACAGCTACCTCATTGCGCCTCTTTTTTTCTTTGCGTCATGTGCTGTTTGGGGAGGGTTTTTTGGAAGGGCCATCCTGCGTGACTGCAGTGCCACTCCTAGATGGGCCCGGTGTTTGTGTCGGCCACTAGGGTCGCTAATCTTACTCACACAGCTACCTCATTGCGCCTCTTTTTTTCTTTGCGTCATGTGCTGTTTGGGGAGGGTTTTTTGGAAGGGATATCCTGCGTGACACTGCAGTGCCACTCCTAGATGGGCCCGGTGTTTGTGTCGGCCACTAGGGTCGCTTATCTTACTCACACAGCGACCTCGGTGCAAATTTTAGGACTAAAAATAATATTGTGAGGTGTGAGGTATTCAGAATAGACTGAAAATGAGTGTAAATTATGGTTTTTGAGGTTAATAATACTTTGGGATCAAAATGACCCCCAAATTCTATGATTTAAGCTGTTTTTTAGTGTTTTTTGAAAAAAACACCCGAATCCAAAACACACCCGAATCCGACAAAAAAAATTCGGTGAGGTTTTGCCAAAACGCGTTCGAACCCAAAACACGGCCGCGGAACCGAACCCAAAACCAAAACACAAAACCCGAAAAATTTCAGGCGCTCATCTCTAGACGACACAGAGGTAGGTAGAGCAGTGGCCTATTGTACCGTACTGCTATATATTATATACTGGTGGTCAGCAAACTGTGCAAAACTGAAATGCACCACAGGTATGGATGGATAGTATACTTGACGACACAGAGGTAGGTAGAGCAGTGGCCTTCTGTACCGTACTCCTATATATTATATACTGGTGGTCAGCAAAATTATGCACTGTACTCCTACTATATACTATAATGCAGCACAGATATGGAGCGTTTTTCAGGCAGAGAACGTATAATACTGGTGGTCACTGGTCAGCAAAACTCTGCACTGTACTCCTCCTATATAATACTGCTGGTCCCCAGTCCCCACAATAAAGCAGTGTGAGCACAGATATATGCAGCACACTGAGCACAGATATGGAGCGTTTTTCAGGCAGACAACGTATACTGGTGGTCACTGGTCAGCAAAACTCTGCACTGTACTCCTATATAATACTGCTGGTCCCCAGTCCCCACAATAAAGCAGTGTGAGCACAGATATATGCAGCACACTGAGCACAGGTATGGAGCGTTTTTCAGGCAAACAACGTATACTGGTGGTCACTGGTCAGCAAAACTCTGCACTGTACTCCTCCTATCCTATATAATACTGCTGGTCCCCAGTCCCCACAATAAAGCAGTGTGAGCACAGATATATGCAGCACACTGAGCACAGATATGGAGCGTTTTTCAGGCAGATAACGTATACTGGTGGTCACTGGTCAGCAAAACTCTGCACTGTACTCCTCCTATATAATACTGCTGGTCCCCAGATTAAAGATATGCAGCCCGCTGAAACAAAGTGAGAGGACGCCAGCCACGTCCTCTCACTATCATTTCCAATACACGAGTGAAAAATGGCGGCGACGCGCGGCTCCTTATATAGAATCCGAATCTCGCGAGAATACGACAGTGGGATGATGACGTTCGGGCGCGCTCGGGTTAACCGAGCCATACGGGAGAATCCGAGTATGCCTCGGACCCGTGTAAAATGGGTGAAGTTCGGGGGGGGTTCGGATTCCGAGAAACCGAACCCGCTCATCTCTAATTATTAACCTCAATAACATTCATTTCCACTCATTTCCAGTCTATTCTGAATACCTCACACCTCAATATATTGTTTTAAGGCCAAAAGGTTGCACTGAGGTTGCTGGATGACTAAGCTAAGCGACACAAGTGGACAACACAAACACCTGGCCCATCTAGGAGTGGCACTGCAGTGGCAGACAGGTGTCACAATCCTGACTGTAGGTTTCATATTTGGTGACTTACCCTTGCCATCTGTCCCGGATCCTGTGTCTTTTTCTCACTGAGTAAAACAGCTTGTCAGCACTATGAGTTTTCTTGAGTCCTCTGCCTGAGAGGTAATGGTTAATTAGCTCCACATGTGGTGATCTCCTGTGTGAGGCTGAATTCAGTGGTCTGAGGTTTGGGCCTAAAAGCCAGCATCCTATGTTTTGCAGAAGTTCAGGCTTCAATGTTCTCTCGGCCTGCTAGGCCTCATTCTACATCACAGCCTAGTCTAGAGTAGTCACATGACAGTTCACCTGACCCAGAGTTGTCCAATCCTCTGCCAGCCTGAGACTCTCTGCATCACCTAATCCTGCTCACTAATCACCAAGGACCAGGAAGTATAAGTTGGGAGACTGAGTTGGAAACTGGGCCAGTTCCTCGTGTCACACACAGCTCTGTGTGAGTCTTAAAGCTGAGCTCACTAAAGGTAACCTTTGTACCTAAGTTCCTGTGGAAACTGTTCCCTTGTTACCCTGTTTGGTTTCCTTTTGTGTTGCCACTGATTTCACTGTTTCCATGAGTCCCAATGTAAAGGCACAGCTGTAGTGGTTTATCTTAAAGGCACAGTACTGTATTCCATAGTCTCCATTGAAAACCACAGCTGCCGTGTTTCAGTTTTACTGCTGTTGTAGTTGTGATCTCCAGAGCTCCTGTGGCTTCCGTGCCTCCAAGAACCTCTGTGCTTCAGCACCTCCGTGCCTCAGCATCTCCGTGCCTCAGCACTTCCGTGCCTCCAAGAACCTCCGTGCCTCAGCACTTCCGTGCCTCCAAGAACCTCCATGCCTCCAAGAACCTCCGTGCCTCAGCACCTCCGTGCCTCAGCACCTCCGTGCCTCCAAGAACCTCCGTGCCTCAGCACTTCAGTGCCTCCATGCACCTCCGTGCCTCCAAGCACCTCCGTGCCTCCAGGCACTTCTGCACCTCAGTGCCTCCAAGCACCTCAGTGCCTCCAAGCACCTCAGTGCCTCCAAGCACCTCTGTGCCTCCAAGCACCTCTGCACCTCCGTGCCTCCAAGCACCTCTGCACCTCCGTGCCTCCAAGCACCTCTGCACCTCCGTGCCTCCAAGCACCTCCGTGCCTCCAGGCACTTCTGCACCTCGGTGCCTCCAAGCACCTCAGTGCCTCCAAGCACTTCTGCACCTCAGTGCCTCCAAAAACCCAGTGCTCACAAGCGTAGTTGGTGTCTCCAGCATCCGGTACTCCTTAATTCTTTCCTCAGCACCTTTTTCAAGTTCTGTCTTTCAGGAGACCTCCAGCATCCATACCCGCTTCCTGTCTGCCGACCAAATCCTGCATGAGGAAAACCTAGATTCAGTCATCTCTGCTGCGGTCCCTCTTCCTGGTCACCGGAAGAAACCCCGAGCCCACAACACCTCCAAACCAGGTCAGTGAAAGTATTCACATAGTCCTCCAGTCGCCCGAACAGACTTCACTAACACCGGGTTCACAAAACCTCAGTCATGACAACACGATGGCACTTCAAAAAAAAAAAAAAAAAAAAAAAATATATATATATATATATATATATAAAAAAGGCCCCAAACAGCATCTCATGCAAAGATGTAGAAGAGGTGCAATGAGGTAGCTATATGACTAAGCCATGTGACACAAACAATTGGCCCATCTAGGAATGGCACTGCAGTGGCAGACAGGATGGCACTTTTCAAAAACTAGGCCCAAAGCAGCACCTCATGCAAAGATGCAGAAGAGGTGCAATGAGGTAGCTGTATGACTAAGCCAAGCGACACAAACAATTGGCCCATCTAGGAGTGGCACTGCAGTGGCAGACAGGAGAGCAGATATTAAAAAAAGGCCCCAAACAGCACCTCATGCAAAGATGTACAAGAGGTGCAATGAGGTAGCTATATGACTAAGCCAAGCAACACAAACAATTCCCACTGGAATTATACAGCAATATCACTGGAATTATACAGCAATATCACTGGAATTATATGGCAGTACCATTGGACATATACGGCAGTATCACTGGAATTATATAGCAGTACCACTGGACATATACGGAAGTGTCAGACAGGATGGCACTTTAAAAAAATAGTCCCCAAACAGCACATGATGCAAAGAAAAAGAAATGCAAGATGAAATTGTCCTTAGGCCCTCCCACCCACCCTTATGTTGTATAAACAGGACATGCACACTTTAACAAACCAATCATTTCAGCGACAGGGTCTGCCACATGACTGTGGCTGAAATGACTGGTTTGTTTGGGCCCCCACCAAAAAGAAGCAATCAATCTCTCCTTGCACAAACTGGCTCTACAGAGGCAAGATGTCGAGCTCATCCTCAATCATCTTCTCCACATTTTGTGGAAGTAACCTCCTACACCGATCGCTGACAAGGTTACCGGCTGCACTAAACACTCTTTCGGAGTACACACTTGTGGGAGGGCAACTTAGGTAAAATAAAGCCAGTTTGTGCAAGGGCATCCAAATTGCCTTTTTTCCTGCCAGTATACATACAGACTGTCTGACATGCCTACTTGGATGCTGTCACTCATATAATCCTCCACCATTCTTTCAATGGTGACTGAATCATATGCAGTGACAGTAGACATGTCAGTAATCATTGGCAAGTCCTTCAGTCCAGACCAGATGTCAGCTTTCGCTCCTGACTGCCTTGCATCACTGCCAGCAGGTGGGCTAGGAAATCTTTTCCTTTACCTTGCAGCACCAGTGGTGGGAGAAATTGAAGGAGGAGCTGTTGACGGGTCACATTCCCGACAATTTACTCACCAGCAGGTTTTTGAACCTCTGCAGACTTGTATCTGCCGAAAGAGAGATACAACATAGGCTTTAAACCTAGGATCAAGCACGGTGGCCAAAATGTAGTGCTCTAATATCAACAGATTGACCACCCTTGAATCCTGGCGTACCACTCAAGGATCCTCCGGAGGAATCCCGGTTAGGAGAGGACTCATCAGTCTTGCCAGGAACATGGCCTGCAGGACTACGGACGTTCATGGCTGAGGAGGAAGTTGACGTTGAGGGAGTTGGTGGTGTGGCTTGCAGGAGCTTGGGTACAAGAGGAAGAAGGGATTTAGGTGTCAGCGCTGCAGGTGACGTATAAGGGAGGATGTTCCTAGGTGGTTAACATCCTTACCCCTACTTATTACAGATTGACAGAGGCAACACACGGCTTGGCACCTGTTGTCTGGATTTGTGGAGAAATAATTCCACACCGAAGAGGTGGCTTTTTTGGTATTTTGCCCAGGCATCACAATGGGATTCTTCATCCCATGGCCAACAGGTGTCTCCCCCGGTGCCTCATTTAAACAAACCACATCACCATCAGAATCCTCATCGTCAACTTCCTCCTCAGTGCCAGCAACACCCATATCCTCATCTTGGTGTACTTCAACAGTGGCATCTTCAATTTGAATATCAGAAACTGGACTGTGGTTGCTCCTTCCAGCACTTGCAGGGGGTGTGCAAATGGTGGAAGGAGCCACCTCTTCCCGTCCAGTGTTGAGAAAGTCAGGCATTGCAACTGCTGACACACTTAGATTCTCCTTGGGGATTTGTGATACCATCTCAGAGCGCACAGTTCTTTTTGTGCTTTTTCCAGCTTAACTTTTTTTAACTTTTCTAGCGGGAGGATGAGGGCTTCCATCGCCATGTAAAGCTGAACCACTAGTCATAAACATAGGCCAGGGCCTTAGCCGTTCCTTGCCACTCCGTGTCGTAAGTGGCATATTGGCAAGTTTACGTTTCTCCTCAGACCATTTACATTTATTTTTTTGGGGTCATTTTACTAAACTTTGGCTTTTTGGATTTTACATGCCCTCTACTATCACATTGGGCATTGGCCTTGGCAGACGACGTTGATTGCATTTCATCATCTATGTCATGACTAGTGGCAGCAGCTTCATCACTAGGAGGAAGTGATTCTTGATCTTTCCCTATTTTATCCTCCTAATTTTTGTTCTCCATTATTTTTCTGGAGTTATATAACACAATATGCGGCACAGAATCACTGGACATATGCTAGCAGAGGATACCACTGTGACTGGTCACTGGACTGACTGATGGCTGATGCACAGGACACTACCACTGGTCTGATGCAGGACAACACAGCAACACTGTAAGGGACTTGTTATTATTATACAGCAGCACTGGACATATGGCAGCAGGGGATAACACTGTGACTGGTCACTGGAATGACTGATGGCTGATGCACAGGACACTAACACTGGTCTGATGCAGGACACCACAGCAACACTGTAAGGGACTTGTTGTTGATATTATACAGCAGCACTGGACATATGGCAGCAGAGGAACATTGGGAGGCAATGGAGTCGGCTGCCGCTGGGCTCCTGACCTCTAGGGGGCACCTCCCCTCCTTTGTCTCCAGTTCCGTGCTGGCCGCAGTGAGCCAGACTGGCTCTCTCTCGTTCTCTCTCTCTCTCTCTCTCTCTCTCTCTATATATATATATATATATATATATATATGTGTGTGTATGTATGTATGTATGTATGTATGTGTGTGTGTATATATATATATATATATATATATATATACATCCACCAGATCCGGCACTCTTGTTGTCCCAGAACAAAAACTTGCCAGGTGCCCTCCGTGACGGCCGTATTGCAGCGGCCCACAATATCCTCACACCACTCGGCGGCACTCCGGACAAATAAATTGGAGACTACAACGTCATCTTGGATTAAATCAACGTTTCAGTGCTTGGCGGCACTTTTATCAAGATTATCAGACAGCATAAGAAACCATTGTGTATACACCATATAAATAGCATCAGTGAAACCACACGTTGCATATCAGGTCCCACCCCACTTCCAATCAACGTGGTGCCGGGCGTGACGTGCAGGCAGCTGAATCAAATTAACATTTACAAGAAATGCACATTATAAACATCACAGTGATCAAAGATATAAAAATCACAAAAGTTACACATACAAACAAAAAACATCTAAATAAAACATGTGAAAAAATGACCAGAATAAAAACCAATGACAAGCACTAGACTTTTAGAACAAGTATTTCCTCATATAGCTACAAACAAATGTAGCTACACATCTGACAGAATGGAATGCCTGTGCTATTTAAATTAATAACCACTACATAGTCTAAGACAATTCCTTACCTATAGATGGCTTGCAAAATAGCATTCTGTAGGTCCATCTATAACAATGTATTAAAGATGCACCAATCTTTTTATCACAGAAAGCAGTGTAACCCTAGGGATTCATTTAACCCTCGAGGGGAAAGTGTACCAAGCCTTTCAATCCACTGTGTCTCACGCTGTAACAGCAGTTTTTTTCTATCACCTCCTCTACTAAGGACAGGTATATGATCAATCATTCTATATTTAATTGCTGTTAAGTTATGTGTAGCAGTTGCATAATGGCGAGCTAAAGGCTGATCACTAGTGCCTTTGAGAATTGCGGCTTTGATGGCCGATCTGTGAAGTGCCATTCTCTCTTTAAATTGGCGCTCCGTCTTCCCCACATATTGTAAAGAGCAAGGGCAAGTGATCACATAGATCACATATTGGCTTGAACAGGTAAGGTGATGTCTAATAAAAAACTTTTTCCCAGAATAAGGATGATTAAATACCGCGCCTGTTTGTAAAAAACCACACGTAGTGCAGTTCGGGCAGCGAAAACAGCCATGTTTGGGGGATCCCCAAAAGGTTGTACCCCGTACTGTATTACCACCCATACCTGTAATATCCGTACGAACCAAAAAAAAGTTAAGATTCTTGCCCCTGCGGTAGCAGGGCATTAGTGAAGAATTAGACAGGTTTAAATCACTGTCAGTCTGAACGAGAGGCCAAAGCTTCTTGGCCGTTTTGGTCACCAGAGGACTTAGGTGAGTATATGTGTTAGGCCACGCAAAAGGTTAAGTGGCCTTAATTGCCTTCTTATTACCAACTAATAAATTATCAATAGGTACTGCTAAAGCTTTACGTTTCAGCATATCAAGGTTCTTGGGACAATAACCTCTCTCCAAGAATTTTTTATACATTAGATCGACCTGCATCAGAGCTTCAGTTCTATTACTAGAAATACGTAGCACCCTTAAAAATTGACTATAAGGCAAATAATCTTTTGACGCCTTAGGGTGTGCACTTGAAGCCAACAAAAGATTATTTCTGTCAGTAGCTTTCGTAAATAATGACGTCTCCAAAACGTCACCCTTTCTTGTGATGGTTACATCAAGGTAATTAACTGTATCTCTGCTAAGCTGGTAAGTAAATTTAACCGGGCTGTTAGACTGATTATGCTCTTCTATTAAAGCCACAAACTCACATTCCAAACCCTGCCACAAAATGAGCACATCATCTATATAGCGGAAATATGCAAATATTTTACTAGCGACTGTGGGGTTGGTAAAGAATACATCCTGCTCGATCATAAACATGTAAGAATTTGCTAGCGACGGAGCCACTGAGGACCCCATCGCCACACCGGATGTCTGCAGGTAATATTTCCCATCAAAATAGAAATAATTCTTGGATAAAATCATTTCTAACAAAGACATAAATAGCTCTATATCTGGACCCGCATATTTCACATTGTTAGCCAACAGCAACCTAACGGAAAACAGCCCCTGTTTATGCGGAATACATGTGTATAAATTACATACATCAACAGAAATAAGCAACAAATCAGATGGTAATGAAGGTAACTTTCTCAATGACATAAGCAGTGACGTAGTATCTTTCAGAAAAGTAGGTTTAGATTGAATTAAGGGCTGCAAAAAACCATCTAAATAAACTGATACCGGATAGAAGATCGATCCCCGCGCAGATATAATAGGTCGCCCCGGTGGTCTAGTGGGGTGCTTATGCACCTTAGGCAACGTGTATAGAATCGGTTTAATGGGACAGGTAGTCACTAAACAGTTCCTAACTTGGTCGGAAATTAGATTCTCTTTCACGGCATTGTCCAAGACAGAATCCAGTTCTTTCTTGAATATAGCAGTCGGGTCCTGTGTCAACAATTTGTAAGTGTCAGTATCCGACAATTGTCGGTAGATCTCAGCCCGATATGACGAAAGGTCCTGTATGACAATAGAACCACCTTTGTCCGACTGACGGATAATGATGTCATCATAAGAGGAAAGTGCTTTTAGAGCCAATTTTTCTTTTTTATGCAAATTCCAATAATTAGGTTTAAACGCTCCTGGATTGCTCATTACCTCATGGTTAAGTAACCTGGTGAATGTCTTTAAAGATGGATTATTACTGATAGGATCAAATCTGGAGCGTGTTCTAAATGCCATAAGATGGGGTGGTAACATATTTGCTTCAGAAGATGGAGCCATTTTGCCAAAGTGTTCTTTAAGTTTGATATTTCTGTTAAGATTAAACAGATCAACCTTCCATTGCAAATTGTCAAAAGGAGTAGTGGGGACGAAGGATAAACCTTTCTGTAGAACGTTCATTTCATCTTCAGAAAATGAATGTGACGATAAATTAAAGATTAAGTCCTGCGTTTGACCGGTGGCTTTTTGTTGTTTGTTTTTCCCCTGCCGCGTGTTTTGCCTGCCGCGGCGGGTGTATCCCCGTTTGGGATTTGAAGTTGAGCTCGCGTCTGCATCCCTAAAGGGAGACGTCTGGAAAAAGCCCCTTCATTATAGGAATCACTATCACTGCCTGTCGTGGCTAGATCTGACTGGAATTTATTACCCCTTTTGGTGAAGCGTTTTCTAAAATGTGGTTTGCTTCGCTCATCACCATAGGATCCTGTTAGCGAACCATAAACCCTCTGATGATCATAGTCTAAATCAACTTTGACCCGTTTCTCCTTTTTATATTTAATAAGATCTTGTTTATAATTCTCAACATCTTTTTCCAATTTATTGATCCAATCACCTTCCTTATCACCAGAAAGTTTCTCTAAATGTGCCTCTTCAAAGATTTTAATTTTACTTTTAGCCAATTCCATCTCCCGTCTGGCTTCTTCAATGACTAAAAGTAAAAGGTCAAAAGAACATTTGTTCAAAATTGATGTCCATTTAATACAAAAATCTGGGTCATATCTTCCAATCGTGGGAACCTTTTTAATTCTAAAGCCCCGTGGAATGCGTTTATCACGATAATAATTGGAAAGTGTTAAACCGTGAAAGAAAAAATCTAATTCACGTTTTTTCAGTTTAAAAAGGTCTCTATAAAGATCTTGTGAATTGGCTTTACCTGTATGAACTTCCCCATTATCAGTGAAAAGGATATTCTCCGCTTCCGATTCTGAAAAGCTAAACAGCTTACCGGGTGTTAATACTAATGATGAGCACCGGAAATTTTTCGGGTTTTGTGTTTTGGTTTTGGGTTCGGTTCCGCGGCCGTGTTTTGGGTTCGAACGCGTTTTGGCAAAACCTCACCGAATTTTTTTTGTCGGATTCGGGTGTGTTTTGGATTCAGTTTTTAAAAAAAAAAAAAACCTAAAAAACAGCTTAAATCATAGAATTTGGGGGTCATTTTGATCCCAAAGTATTATTAACCTCAATAACCATTATTTCCACTCATTTTCAGTCTATTCTGAACACCTCACAATATTATTTTTAGTCCTAAAATTTGCACCGAGGTCGCTGGATGACTAAGCTCAGCGACCCAAGTGGCCGACACAAACACCTGGCCCATCTAGGAGTGGCACTGCAGTGTCACGCAGGATGGCCCTTCCAAAAAACACTCCCCAAACAGCACATGATGCAAAGAAAAAAAGAGGCTCAATTAGGTAGCTGTGTGAGTAAGATAAGCGACCCAAGTGGCCGACACAAACACCTGGCCCATCTAGGAGTGGCACTGCAGTGTCACGCAGGATGGCCCTTCCAAAAAACACTCCCCAAACAGCACATGACGCAAAGAAAAAAAGAGGCGCAATTAGGTAGCTGTGTGAGTAAGATAAGCGACCCAAGTGGCCGACACAAACACCTGGCCCATCTAGGAGTGGCACTGCAGTGTCACGCAGGATGGCCCTTCCAAAAAACACTCCCCAAACAGCACATGACGCAAAGAAAAATGAAAGAAAAAAGAGGTGCAAGATGGAATTGTCCTTGGGCCCTCCCACCCACCCTTATGTTGTATAAACAGGACATGCACACTTTAACCAGCCCATCATTTCAGTGACAGGGTCTGCCACACGACTGTGACTGAAATGACGGGTTGGTTTGGACCCCCACCAAAAAAGAAGCAATTAATCTCTCCTTGCACAAACTGGCTCTACAGAGGCAAGATGTCCACCTCATCATCATCCTCCGATATATCACCGTGTACATCCCCCTCCTCACAGATTATCAATTCGTCCCCACTGGAATCCACCATCTCAGCTCCCTGTGTACTTTGTGGAGGCAATTGCTGCTGGTCAATGTCTCCACGGAGGAATTGATTATAATTAATTTTAATGAACATCATCTTCTCCACATTTTCTGGATGTAACCTCGTACGCCGATTGCTGACAAGGTGAGCGGCGGCACTAAACACTCTTTCGGAGTACACACTTGTGGGAGGGCAACTTAGGTAGAATAAAGCCAGTTTGTGCAAGGGCCTCCAAATTGCCTCTTTTTCCTGCCAGTATAAGTACGGACTGTCTGACGTGCCTACTTGGATGCGGTCACTCATATAATCCTCCACCATTCTTTCAATGGGGAGAGAATCATATGCAGTGACAGTAGACGACATGTCCGTAATCGTTGTCAGGTCCTTCAGTCCGGACCAGATGTCAGCATCAGCAGTCGCTCCAGACTGCCCTGCATCACCGCCAGTGGGTGGGCTCGGAATTCTGAGCCTTTTCCTCGCACCCCCAGTTGCGGGAGAATGTGAAGGAGGAGATGTTGACAGGTCGCGTTCCGCTTGACTTGACAATTTTGTCACCAGCAGTTCTTTGAACCCCAGCAGACTTGTGTCTGCCGGAAAGAGAGATCCAAGGTAGGTTTTAAATCTAGGATCGAGCACGGTGGACAAAATGTAGTGCTCTGATTTCAACAGATTGACCACCCGTGAATCCTTGTTAAGCGAATTAAGGGCTCCATCCACAAGTCCCACATGCCTAGCGGAATCGCTCTGTGTTAGCTCCTCCTTCAATGTCTCCAGCTTCTTCTGCAAAAGCCTGATGAGGGGAATGACCTGACTCAGGCTGGCAGTGTCTGAACTGACTTCACGTGTGGCAAGTTCAAAAGGTTGCAGAACCTTGCACAACGTTGAAATCATTCTCCACTGCGCTTGAGACAGGTGCATTCCACCTCCTATATCGTGCTCAGTTGTATAGGCTTGAATGGCCTTTTGCTGCTCCTCCAACCTCTGAAGCATATAGAGGGTTGAATTCCACCTCGTTACCACTTCTTGCTTCAGATGATGGCAGGGCAGGTTCAGGCATTTTTGGTAGTGCTCCAGTCTTCTGTACGTGGTGCCTGTACGCCGAAAGTGTCCCGCAATTCTTCTGGCCACCGACAGCATCTCTTGCACGCCCCTCTCGTTTTTTAAATAATTCTGCACCACCAAATTCAAGGTATGTGCAAAACATGGGACGTGCTGGAATTTGCCCAGATTTAATGCACACACAATATTGCTGGCGTTGTCCGATGCCACAAATCCACAGGAGAGTCCAATTGGGGTAAGCCATTCTGCGATGATCTTCCTCAGTTGCCGTAAGAGGTTTTTAGCTGTGTGCGTATTCTGGAAAGCGGTGATACAAAGCGTAGCCTGCCTAGGAAAGAGTTGGCGTTTGCGAGATGCTGCTACTGGTGCCGCCGCTGCTGTTCTTGCGGCGGGAGTCCATACATCTACCCAGTGGGCTGTCACAGTCATATAGTCCTGAGCCTGCCCTGCTCCACTTGTCCACATGTCCGTGGTTAAGTGGACATTGGGTACAACTGCATTTTTTAGGACACTGGTGAGTCTTTTTCTGAGGTCTGTGTACATTTTCGGTATCGCCTGCCTAGAGAAATGGAACCTAGATGGTATTTGGTACCGGGGACACAGTACCTCCAAATAGTCTCTAGTTGGCTCTGCAGTAATGATGGATACCGGAACCACGTTTCTCATCGCCCAGGATGCCAAGGCCACAGTTATCCGCTTTGCAGCAGGATGACTGCTGTGATATTTCATTTTCCTCGCAAAGGACTGTTGGACAGTCAATTGCTTGGTGGAAGTAGTAAAAGTGGTCTTACGAGTACGACTTCCCCTCTGGGATGACCATCGACTCCCAGCAGCAACAACAGCAGCGCCAGCAGCAGTAGGCGTTACACGCAAGGATGCATCGGAGGAATCCCAGGCAGGAGAGGACTCGTCAGAATTGCCAGTGACATGGCCTGCAGGACTATTGGCATTCCTGGGGAAGGAGGAAATTGACACTGAGGGAGTTGGTGGGGTGGTTTGCGTGAGCTTGGTTACAAGAGGAAGGGATTTACTGGTCAGTGGACTGCTTCCGCTGTTGCCCAAAGTTTTTGAACTTGTCACTGACTTATGATGAATGCGCTGCAGGTGACGTATAAGGGAGGATGTTCCGAGGTGGTTAACGTCCTTACCCCTACTTATTACAGCTTGACAAAGGCAACACACGGCTTGACAAATGTTGTCCGCATTTCTGTTGAAATACTTCCACACCGAAGAGCTGATTTTTTTTGGTATTTTCACCAGGCATGTCAATGGCCATATTCCTCCCACGGACAACAGGTGTCTCCCCGGGTGCCTGACTTAAACAAACCACCTCACCATCAGAATCCTCCTGGTCAATTTCCTCCCCAGCGCCAGCAACACCCATATCCTCCTCATCCTGGTGTACTTCAACACTGACATCTTCAATCTGACTATCAGGAACTGGACTGCGGGTTCTCCTTCCAGCACTTGCAGGGGGCGTGCAAATGGTGGAAGGCGCATGCTCTTCACGTCCAGTGTTGGGAAGGTCAGGCATCGCAAACGACACAATTGGACTCTCCTTGTGGATTTGTGATTTCGAAGAACGCACAGTTCTTTGCTGTGCTTTTGCCAGCTTGAGTCTTTTCATTTTTCTAGCGAGAGGCTGAGTGCTTCCATCCTCATGTGAAGCTGAACCACTAGCCATGAACATAGGCCAGGGCCTCAGCCGTTCCTTGCCACTCCGTGTGGTAAACGGCATATTGGCAAGTTTACGCTTCTCCTCCGACAATTTTATTTTAGATTTTTGAGTCCTTTTTTTACTGATATTTGGTGTTTTGGATTTTACATGCTCTGTACTATGACATTGGGCATCGGCCTTGGCAGACGACGTTGCTGGCATTTCATCGTCTCGGCCATGACTAGTGGCAGCAGCTTCAGCACGAGGTGGAAGTCGATCTTGATCTTTCCCTATTTTTGGAACCTCAACATTTTTGTTCTCCATATTTTAATAGGCACAACTAAAAGGCACCTCAGGTAAACAATGGAGATGGATGGATACTAGTATACTTATGGATGGACGAGCGACTGCCGACACAGAGGTAGCTACAGCCGTGGACTACCGTACTGCGTCTGCTGCTAATATAGACTGGATGATAATGATATAAAAAATATATATATATCACTACTGCAGCCGGACAGGTATATATTATATAATGACGGACCTGCTGGACACTGTCAGCACTGCAGACTCCTAAAGTAAGCTACTAGTATCAAGAAGATAGAAAAAAAAAAACACCACAGGTAGGTGGTATACAATTATGGATGGACGAGCGACTGCCGACACAGAGGTAGCTACAGCCGTGGACTACCGTACTGCGTCTGCTGCTAATATAGACTGGATGATAATGATATAAAAAATATATATATATCACTACTGCAGCCGGACAGGTATATATTATATAATGACAGACCTGCTGGACACTGTCAGCACTGCAGACTCCTAAAGTAAGCTACTAGTATCAAGAAGATAGAAAAAAAAAAACACCACAGGTAGGTGGTATACAACTATGGATGGACGAGCGACTGCCGACACAGAGGTAGCTACAGCTGTGGACTACCGTACTGCGTCTGCTGCTAATATAGACTGGATGATAATGATATAAAATATATATATATATCACTACTGCAGCCGGACAGGTATATATTATATAATGACGGACCTGCTGGACACTGTCAGCAGCACTGCAGACTCCTAAAGTAAGCTACTAGTAGTATCAAGAAGATAGAAAAAAAAAAACACCACAGGTAGGTGGTATACAATTATGGATGGACGAGCGACTGCCGACACAGAGGTAGCTACAGCCGTGGACTACCGTACTGCGTCTGCTGCTAATATAGACTGGATGATAATGATATAAAAAATATATATATATCACTACTGCAGCCGGACAGGTATATATTATATAATGACGGACCTGCTGGACACTGTCAGCAGCACTGCAGACTCCGAAAGTAAGCTACTAGTAGTATCAAGAAGATAGAAAAAAAAAAACACCACAGGTAGGTGGTATACAATTATGGATGGACGAGCGACTGCCGACACAGAGGTAGCTACAGCCGTGGACTACCGTACTGCGTCTGCTGCTAATATAGACTGGATGATAATGACATAAAAAATATATATATATATGTCACTACTGCAGCCGGACAGGTATATATTATATAATTAATGACGGACCTGCTGGACACTGTCAGCAGAATGCGTTTATAGAATAAAAACACCACACGACGAGTGTTTAACTTTTTCAGGCAGACAATCACAATATACTGGTGGTCAGACAGTGGTCACTGGTCAGTCACACTGGCAGTGGCACTCTGGCAGCAAAAGTGTGCACTGTTAAATAATATGTACTCCTGCTACTGCTCCCCAGTCTCCCCCACAATTAAGCTGTGTGAGCACTGAGCACTCAGCACAGTCAGATATACATAGATGATGCAGCACACTGAGGCTGAGCACAGATATGGTATACTGTTACTGTGTCACTGTGTATCGTTTTTTTTCAGGCAGAGAACGGATTATATTAAATAATAATATAATAAAACTGCACTGGTGGTCACTGGTCAGTCACTAGTAAACTCTGCACTCTCTGAGTACTCCTAAGCTCCAGTAAATCAAGTGTCTCACTCTCACTCTCTCTCTTCTAATCTAAATGGAGAGGACGCCAGCCACGTCCTCTCCCTATGAATCTCAATGCACATGTGAAAATGGCGGCGACGCGCGGCTCCTTATATAGAATCCGAGTCTCGCGATAGAATCAGAGTCTCGCGAGAATCCGACAGCGGGATGATGACGTTCGGGCGCGCTCGGGTTAGCCGAGCAAGGCGGGAAGATCCGAGTCTGCCTCGGATCCGTGTAGAAAGGCTGAAGTTCGGGGGTGTTCGGATTCTGAGGAACCGAACCCGCTCATCACTAGTTAATACTACACGCTGATGAACCGCTTCAGGTTTCTCTGGTTTGTTATTAGACATTTTCACTGTATCATAAAACAAGCCAGGTAGGAATTAGGGCATAAGCATCCTTTAAGTTGCACAGGTCAGTGTAGAACAGTTCCAAAAGTGCAAAAGTGCTTAATCACTGTGATAAGTGCAGGTGTCTCTGTTCCCCCTCAATAAAAGCGTGAAGTGAGAATGTAGGTAAATACTAAAAGATGCAGTTCACTGAGCCTTGATATGACAGGCAATATAGGAGTCGGTGCCTTGATCAATAAACTTCTCCCATACTCACGATCCTGAGATAGTGGCGAGAAAGTTCCATATACATCCACCAGATCCGGCACTCTTGTTGTCCCAGAACAAAAACTTGCCAGGTGCCCTCCGTGACGGCCGTATTGCAGCAGCCCACAATATCCTCACACTTCACTGATGCTATTTATATGGTGTATACACAATGGTTTCTTATGCTGTCTGATAATCTTGATAAAAGTGCCGCCGAGCACTGAAACGTTGATTTAATCCAAGATGACGTTGTAGTCGTTGTAGTCTCCAATTTATTTGTCCGGAGTGGGACATTTACACCAAGTACTGAACGAGCGGCCGCATGCTCTATGACCGAGTGCGTGGATGTAAGCACAGCCGGATGCAAACCATTTGAAGTTCCCCGTCTGAATCACTGCTGGGCACGATCCGGAAACGTTTCCTGTGGGGTTTTGGAGGAGGGTGCCGGTATTTACTTACCTCGATGTATGTGAGCATTTATCTTTTTATTAGTAAAGATTTCAAACTTTGCTTTATTTGTCCGGAGTGCCGCCGAGTGGTGTGAGGGTTCTACACTGACCTGTGCAACTTAAAGGATGCTTATGCCCTAATTCCTACCTGGCTTGTTTTATGATACAGTGAAAATGTCTAGTAACAAACCAGAGAAACCTGAAGCGGTTCATCAGCGTGTTATTAACACCCGGTAAGCTGTTTAGCTTTTCAGAATCGGAAGCGGAGAATATCCTTTTCACTGATAATGGGGAAGTTCATACAGGTAAAGCCAATTCACAAGATCTTTATAGAGACCTTTTTAAACTGAAAAAACGTGAATTAGATTTTTTTTCTTTCACGGTTTAACACTTTCCAATTATTATCGTGATAAACGCATTCCACGGGGCTTTAGAATTAAAAAGGTTCCCACGATTGGAAGATATGACCCAGATTTTTGTATTAAATGGACATCAATTTTGAACAAATGTTCTTTTGACCTTTTACTTTTAGTCATTGAAGAAGCCAGACGGGAGATGGAATTGGCTAAAAGTAAAATTAAAATCTTTGAAGAGGTACATTTAGAGAAACTTTCTGGTGATAAGGAAGGTGATTGGATCAATAAATTGGAAAAAGATGTTGAGAATTATAAACAAGATCTTATTAAATATAAAAAGGAGAAACGGGTCAAAGTTGATTTAGACTATGATCATCAGAGGGTTTATGGTTGGCTAACAGGATCCTATGGTGATGAGCGAAGCAAACCACATTTTAGAAAACGCTTCACCAAAAGGGGTAATAAATTCCAGTCAGATCTAGCCACGACAGGCAGTGATAGTGATTCCTATAATGAAGGGGCTTTTTCCAGACGTCTCCCTTTAGGGATGCAGACGCGAGCTCAACTTCAAAACCCAAACGGGGATACACCCGCCGCGGCAGGCAAAACACGCGGCAGGGGAAAAACAAACAACAAAAAGCCACCGGTCAAACGCAGGACTCAATCTTTAATTTATCGTCACGTTCATTTTCTGAAGATGAAATGAACGTTCTACAGAAAGGTTTATCCTTCGTCCCCACTACTCCTTTTGACAATTTGCAATGGAAGGTTGATCTGTTTAAACTTAACAGAAATATCAAACTTAAAGAACACTTTGGCAAAATGGCTCCATCTTCTGAAGCAAATATGTTACCACCCCATCTTATGGCATTTAGAACACGCTCCAGATTTGATCCTATCAGTAATAATCCATCTTTAAAGACATTCACCAGGTTACTTAACCATGAGGTAATGAGCAATCCAGGAGCGTTTAAACCTAATTATTGGAATTTGCATAAAAAAGAAAAATTGGCTCTAAAAGCACTTTCCTCTTATGATCACATCATTATCCATCAGTCGGAAAAAGGTGGTTCTATTGTCATACAGGACCTTTCGTCATATCGGGCTGAGATCTACCGACAATTGTCGGATACTGACACTTACAAATTGTTGACACAGGACCCGACTGCTATATTCAAGAGAGAACTGGATTCTGTCTTGGACAATGCCGTGAAAGAGAATCTAATTTCCGACCAAGTTAGGAACTGTTTAGTGACTACCTGTCCCATTAAACCGATTCTATACACGTTGCCTAAGGTGCATAAGCACCCCACCAGACCACCGGGGCGACCTATTATATCTGCGCGGGGATCGATCTTCCAGCCGGTATCAGTTTATTTAGATGGTTTTTTGCAGCCCTTAATTCAATCTAAACCTACTTTTCTGAAAGATACTACGTCACTGCTTATGTCATTGAGAAAGTTACCTTCATTACCATCTGATTTGTTGCTTATTTCTGTTGATGTATGTAATTTATACACATGTATTCCGCATAAACAGGGGCTGTTTTCCGTTAGGTTGCTGTTGGCTAACAATGTGAAATATGCGGGTCCAGATATAGAGCTATTTATGTCTTTGTTAGAAATGATTTTATCCAAGAATTATTTCTATTTTGATGGGAAATATTACCTGCAGACATCCGGTGTGGCGATGGGGTCCTCAGTGGCTCCGTCGCTAGCAAATTCTTACATGTTTATGATCGAGCAGGATGTATTCTTTACCAACCCCACAGTCGCTAGTAAAATATTTGCATATTTCCGCTATATAGATGATGTGCTCATTTTGTGGCAGGGTTTGGAATGTGAGTTTGTGGCTTTAATAGAAGAGCATAATCAGTCTAACAGCCCGGTTAAATTTACTTACCAGCTTAGCAGAGATACAGTTAATTACCTTGATGTAACCATCACAAGAAAGGGTGACGTTTTGGAGACGTCATTATTTACGAAAGCTACTGACAGAAATAATCTTTTGTTGGCTTCAAGTGCACACCCTAAGGCGTCAAAAGATTATTTGCCTTATAGTCAATTTTTAAGGGTGCTACGTATTTCTAGTAATAGAACTGAAGCTCTGATGCAGGTCGATCTAATGTATAAAAAATTCTTGGAGAGAGGTTATTGTCCCAAGAACCTTGATATGCTGAAACGTAAAGCTTTAGCAGTACCTATTGATAATTTATTAGTTGGTAATAAGAAGGCAATTAAGGCCACTTAACCTTTTGCGTGGCCTAACACATATACTCACCTAAGTCCTCTGGTGACCAAAACGGCCAAGAAGCTTTGGCCTCTCGTTCAGACTGACAGTGATTTAAACCTGTCTAATTCTTCACTAATGCCCTGCTACCGCAGGGGCAAGAATCTTAAATTTTTTTTGGTTCGTACGGATATTACAGGTATGGGTGGTAATACAGTACGGGGTACAACCTTTTGGGGATCCCCCAAACATGGCTGTTTTCGCTGCCCGAACTGCACTACGTGTGGTTTTTTACAAACAGGCGCGGTATTTAATCATCCTTATTCTGGGAAAAAGTTTTTTATTAGACATCACCTTACCTGTTCAAGCCAATATGTGATCTATGTGATCACTTGCCCTTGCTCTTTACAATATGTGGGGAAGACGGAGCGCCAATTTAAAGAGAGAATGGCACTTCACAGATCGGCCATCAAAGCCGCAATTCTCAAAGGCACTAGTGATCAGCCTTTAGCTCGCCATTATGCAACTGCTAAACATAACTTAACAGCAATTAAATATAGAATGATTGATCATATACCTGTCCTTAGTAGAGGAGGTGATAGAAAAAAACTGCTGTTACAGCGTGAGACACAGTGGATTGAAAGGCTTGGTACACTTTCCCCTCGAGGGTTAAATGAATCCCTAGGGTTACACTGCTTTCTGTGATAAAAAGATTGGTGCATCTTTAATACATTGTTATAGATGGACCTACAGAATGCTATTTTGCAAGCCATCTATAGGTAAGGAATTGTCTTAGACTATGTAGTGGTTATTAATTTAAATAGCACAGGCATTCCGTTCTGTCAGATGTGTAGCTACATTTGTTTGTAGCTATATGAGGAAATACTTGTTCTAAAAGTCTAGTGCTTGTCATTGGTTTTTATTCTGGTCATTTTTTCACATGTTTTATTTAGATGTTTTTTGTTTGTATGTGTAACTTTTGTGATTTTTATATCTTTGATCACTGTGAGTTTTATAATGTGCATTTCTTGTAAATGTTAATTTGATTCAGCTGCCTGCACGTCACGCCCGGCACCACGTTGATTGGAAGTGGGGTGGGACTTGACATGCAACGTGTGGTTTCACTGATGCTATTTATATGGTGTATACACAATGGTTTCTTATGCTGTCTGATAATCTTGATAAAAGTGCCGCCGAGCACTGAAACGTTGATTTAATCCAAGATGACGTTGTAGTCTCCAATTTATTTGTCCGGAGTGGGACATTTACACCAAGTACTGAACGAGCGGCCGCATGCTCTATGACCGAGTGCGTGGATGTAAGCACAGCCGAATGCAAACCATTTGAAGTTCCCCGTCTGAATCACTGCTGGGCACGATCCGGAAACGTTTCCTGTGGGGTTTTGGAGGAGGGAGCCGGTATTTACTTACCTCGATGTATGTGAGCATTTATCTTTTTATTAGTAAAGATTTCAAACTTTGCTTATTTGTGCGCCTTCCTTTCTTCTGCTTTTTCACATGTACTGAGCCGGTGGATCGGCTTTTCAGGAATTGGCAGCACGTACATCGATAAAAAGAAAAGAACTGATCATTTGAATTTGGACTGAGAGCAATATCCCATGCGCAGTTAACAACTGTGGTATGTATATATATTAGTGATGAGCGGGTTCGGTTTCTCGGAAACCGAACCCCCCCGAACTTCACGCTTTTTACACGGGTCCGAGGCAGACTCGGATCTTCCCGCCTTGCTCGGCTAACCCGAGCGCGCCCGAACGTCATCATCCCGCTGTCGGATTCTCGCGAGGCTCGTATTCTATCGCGAGACTCGGATTCTATATAAGGAGCCGCGCGTCGCCGCCATTTTCACACGTGCATTGAGATTGATAGGGAGAGGACGTGGCTGGCGTCCTCTCCGTTTAGAATAGAAATAGATAGTTAGAGTGAGACACTTGATTTACTGGAGCTTAGGAGTACTCAGAGAGTGCAGAGTTTACTTGTGACTGACCAGTGACCACCAGTGCAGTTTTATTATTATTTAATATAATCCGTTCTCTGCCTGAAAAAAAAACGATACACAGTGACACAGTATACCATATCTGTGCTCAGCTTCAGTGTGCTGCATCATCTATATCTGACTGTGCTGAGTGCTCACTGCTCACACAGCTTAATTGTGGGGGAGACTGGGGAGCAGTTATAGCAGGAGTACATATATTTAACAGTGCACACTTTTGCTGCCAGAGTGCCACTGCCAGTGTGACTGACCAGTGACCACCAGTATATTGTGATTGTCTGCCTGAAAAAGTTAAACACTCGTCGTGTGGTGTTTTTATTCTATAAACGCATTCTGCTGACAGTGTCCAGCAGGTCCGTCATTATATAATATATACCTGTCCTGCAGTAGTGATATATATATATTTTTTTATATCATTATCATCCAGTCTATACTAGCAGCAGACGCAGTACGGTAGTCCACGGCTGTAGCTACCTCTGTGTCGGCAGTCGCTCGTCCATAATTGTATACCTACCTGTGGTGTTTTTTTTTTTTTTTCTATCTTCTTCATACTAGTAGTTAACTTTAGGAGTCTGCAGTGCTGACAGTGTCCAGCAGGTCCGTCAATATATAATATATACCTGTCCGGCTGCAGTAGTGATATATATATATTTTTTATATCATTATCATCCAGTCTATATTAGCAGCAGACGCAGTACGGTAGTCCACGGCTGTAGCTACCTCTGTGTCGGCAGTCGCTCGTCCATCCATAATTGTATACCACCTACCTGTTGTGTTTTTTTTTTTCTATCTTCTTGATACTAGTAGCTTACTTTAGGAGTCTGCAGTGCTGACAGTGTCCAGCAGGTCCGTCATTATATAATATATACCTCTCCGGCTGCAGTAGTGATATATATATATTTTTTATATCATTATCATCCAGTCTATATTAGCAGCAGACGCAGTACGGTAGTCCACGGCTGTAGCTACCTCTGTGTTGGCAGTCGCTCGTCCATCCATAATTGTATACCACCTACCTGTTGTGTTTTTTTTTCTATCTTCTTGATACTAGTAGCTTACTTTAGGAGTCTGCAGTGCTGACAGTGTCCAGCAGGTCCGTCATTATATAATATATACCTGTCCGGCTGCAGTAGTGATATATATATATTTTTTATATCATTATCATCCAGTCTATATTAGCAGCAGACGCAGTACGGTAGTCCACGGCTGTAGCTACCTCTGTGTCGGCAGTCGCTCATCCATCCATAAGTATACTAGTATCCATCCATCTCCATTGTTTACCTGAGGTGCCTTTTAGTTGTGCCTATTAAAATATGGAGAACAAAAATGTTGAGGTTCCAAAAATAGGGAAAGATCAAGATCGACTTCCACCTCGTGCTAAAGCTGCTGCCACTAGTCATGGCCGAGACGATGAAATGCCATCAAAGTCGTCTGCCAAGGCCGATGCCCAATGTCATAGTACAGAGCATGTAAAATCTAAAACACCAAATATCAGTAAAAAAAGGACTCAAAAATCTAAAATAAAATTGTCGGAGGAGAAGCGTAAACTTGCCAATATGCCATTTACCACACGGAGTGGCAAGGAACGGCTGAGGCCCTGGCCTATGTTCATGGCTAGTGGTTCAGCTTCACATGAGGATGGAAGCACTCAGCCTCTCGCTAGAAAAATGAAAAGACTCAAGCTGGCAAAAGCACAGCAAAGAACTGTGCGTTTTTCGAAATCACAAATCCACAAGGAGAGTCCAATTGTGTCGTTTGCGATGCCTGACCTTCCCAACACTGGACGTGAAGAGCATGCGCCTTCCACCATTTGCACGCCCCCTGCAAGTGCTGGAAGGAGAACCCGCAGTCCAGTTCCTGATAGTCAGATTGAAGATGTCAGTGTTGAAGTACACCAGGATGAGGAGGATATGGGTGTTGCTGGCGCTGGGGAGGAAATTGACCAGGAGGATTCTGATGGTGAGGTGGTTTGTTTAAGTCAGGCACCCGGGGAGACACCTGTTGTCCGTGGGAGGAATAGGGCCATTGACATGCCTGGTGAAAATACCAAAAAAATCAGCTCTTCGGTGTGGAAGTATTTCAACAGAAATGCGGACAACATTTGTCAAGCCGTGTGTTGCCTTTGTCAAGCTGTAATAAGTAGGGGTAAGGACGTTAACCACCTCGGAACATCCTCCCTTATACGTCACCTGCAGCGCATTCATCATAAGTCAGTGACAAGTTCAAAAACTTTGGGCGACAGCGGAAGCAGTCCACTGACCAGTAAATCCCTTCCTCTTGTAACCAAGCTCACGCAAACCACCCCACCAACTCCCTCAGTGTCAATTTCCTCCTTCCCCAGGAATGCCAATAGTCCTGCAGGCCATGTCACTGGCAATTCTGGTGAGTCCTCTCCTGCCTGGGATTCCTCCGATGCATCCTTGCGTGTAACGCCTACTGCTGCTGGCGCTGCTGTTGTTGCTGCTGGGAGTCGATGGTCATCCCAGAGGGGAAGTCGTACTCGTAAGACCACTTTTACTACTTCCACCAAGCAATTGACTGTCCAACAGTCCTTTGCGAGGAAGATGAAATATCACAGCAGTCATCCTGCTGCAAAGCGGATAACTGAGGCCTTGGCATCCTGGGCGGTGAGAAACGTGGTTCCGGTATCCATCATTACTGCAGAGCCAACTAGAGACTTGTTGGAGGTACTGTGTCCCCGGTACCAAATACCATCTAGGTTCCATTTCTCTAGGCAGGCGATACTGAAAATGTACACAGACCTCAGAAAAAGACTCACCAGTGTCCTAAAAAATGCAGTTGTACCCAATGCCCACTTAACCACGGACATGTGGACAAGTGGAGCAGGGCAGGCTCAGGACTATATGACTGTGACAGCCCACTGGGTAGATGTATGGACTCCCGCCGCAAGAACAGCAGCGGCGGCACCAGTAGCAGCATCTCGCAAACGCCAACTCTTTCCTAGGCAGGCTACGCTTTGTATCACCGCTTTCCAGAATAAGCACACAGCTAAAAACCTCTTACGGCAACTGAGGAAGATCATCGCAGAATGGCTTACCCCAATTGGACTCTCCTGTGGATTTGTGGCATCGGACAACGCCAGCAATATTGTGTGTGCATTAAATATGGGCAAATTCCAGCACGTCCCATGTTTTGCACATACCTTGAATTTGGTGGTGCAGAATTATTTAAAAAACGAGAGGGGCGTGCAAGAGATGCTGTCGGTGGCCAGAAGAATTGCGGGACACTTTCGGCGTACAGGCACCACGTACAGAAGACTGGAGCACCACCAAAAACGCCTGAACCTGCCCTGCCATCATCTGAAGCAAGAAGTGGTGACGAGGTGGAATTCAACCCTCTATATGCTTCAGAGGTTGGAGGAGCAGCAAAAGGCCATTCAAGCCTATACAACTGAGCACGATATAGGAGGTGGAATGCACCTGTCTCAAGCGCAGTGGAGAATGATTTCAACGTTGTGCAAGGTTCTGCAACCTTTTGAACTTGCCACACGTGAAGTCAGTTCAGACACTGCCAGCCTGAGTCAGGTCATTCCCCTCATCAGGCTTTTGCAGAAGAAGCTGGAGACATTGAAGGAGGAGCTAACACAGAGCGATTCCGCTAGGCATGTGGGACTTGTGGATGGAGCCCTTAATTCGCTTAACAAGGATTCACGGGTGGTCAATCTGTTGAAATCAGAGCACTACATTTTGTCCACCGTGCTCGATCCTAGATTTAAAACCTACCTTGGATCTCTCTTTCCGGCAGATACAAGTCTGCAGGGGTTCAAAGAACTGCTGGTGACAAAATTGTCAAGTCAAGCGGAACGCGACCTGTCAACATCTCCTCCTTCACATTCTCCCGCAACTGGGGGTGCGAGGAAAAGGCTCTGAATTCCGAGCCCACCCGCTGGCGGTGATGCAGGGCAGTCTGGAGCGACTGCTGATGCTGACATCTGGTCCGGACTGAAGGACCTGACAACGATTACGGACATGTCGTCTACTGTCACTGCATATGATTCTCTCCCCATTGAAAGAATGGTGGAGGATTATATGAGTGACCGCATCCAAGTAGGCACGTCAGACAGTCCGTACTTATACTGGCAGGAAAAAGAGGCAATTTGGAGGCCCTTGCACAAACTGGCTTTATTCTACCTAAGTTGCCCTCCCACAAGTGTGTACTCCGAAAGAGTGTTTAGTACCGCCGCTCACCTTGTCAGCAATCGGCGTACGAGGTTACATCCAGAAAATGTGGAGAAGATGATGTTCATTAAAATGAATTATAATCAATTCCTCCGTGGAGACATTGACCAGCAGCAATTGCCTCCACAAAGTACACAGGGAGCTGAGATGGTGGATTCCAGTGGGGACGAATTGATAATCTGTGAGGAGGGGGATGTACACGGTGTTATATCGGAGGATGATGATGAGGTGGACATCTTGCCTCTGTAGAGCCAGTTTGTGCAAGGAGAGATTAATTGCTTCTTTTTTGGTGGGGGTCCAAACCAACCCGTCATTTCAGTCACAGTCGTGTGGCAGACCCTGTCACTGAAATGATGGGTTGGTTAAAGTGTGCATGTCCTGTTTATACAACATAAGGGTGGGTGGGAGGGCCCAAGGACAATTCCATCTTGCACCTCTTTTTTCTTTCATTTTCCTTTGCGTCATGTGCTGTTTGGGGAGTAGTTTTTGGAAGGGCCATCCTGCGTGATACTGCAGTGCCACTCCTAGATGGGCCAGGTGTTTGTGTCGGCCACTTGGGTCGCTTATCTTAGTCACACAGCTACCTCATTGCGCCTCTTTTTTTCTTTGCGTCATGTGCTGTTTGGGGGGTGTTTTTTGGAAGGGCCATCCTGCGTGACACTGCAGTGCCACTCCTAGATGGGCCAGGTGTTTGTGTCGGCCACTTGGGTCGCTTATCTTAGTCACACAGCTACCTCATTGCGCCTCTTTTTTTCTTTGCGTCATGTGCTGTTTGGGGGGTGTTTTTTGGAAGGGCCATCCTGCGTGACACTGCAGTGCCACTCCTAGATGGGCCAGGTGTTTGTGTCGGCCACTTGGGTCGCTTATCTTAGTCACACAGCTACCTCATTGCGCCTCTTTTTTTCTTTGCGTCATGTGCTGTTTGGGGGGTGTTTTTTGGAAGGGCCATCCTGCGTGACACTGCAGTGCCACTCCTAGATGGGCCAGGTGTTTGTGTCGGCCACTAGGGTCGCTTATCTTAGTCACACAGCTACCTCATTGCGCCTTTTTTTTTTCTTCTTTGCGTCATGTGCTGTTTGGGGAGTAGTTTTTTGAAGGGCCATCCTGCGTGACACTGCAGTGCCACTCCTAGATGGGCCAGGTGTTTGTGTCGGCCACTTGGGTCGCTGAGCTTAGTCATCCAGCGACCTCGGTGCAAATTTTAGGACTAAAAATAATATTGTGAGGTGTGAGGTGTTCAGAATAGACTGAAAATGAGTGGAAATTATGGTTATTGAGGTTAATAATACTTTGGGATCAAAATGACCCCCAAATTCTATGATTGAAGCTGTTTTTTAGGGTTTTTTGAAAAAAACACCCGAATCCGACAAAAAAAATTCGGTGAAGTTTTGCCAAAACGCGTTCGAACCCAAAACACGGCCGCGGAACCGAACCCAAAACCAAAACACAAAACCCGAAAAATTTCCGGTGCTCATCACATATATATATATATATATATATATATATATATATATATATATATATATATATATATTCCAAATCACCCGGCACTCACTGATTGGCGTCTGTTATATTTGCTTGGGGTGCCCTCCATGAGGAAATCTCCAATGCACGAAGCAAGAATGGCGGCACTCCCAGTCTTTCTTTGATAGAAAATTCAGTGTTTTATTTCAACGTTTCGGGAACCTGTCCCGTCGTCAGGAATCCTGACGACGGGACAGGTTCCCGAAACGTTGTAATATCGTATATATATATATATATATATATATATATATATATATATATATATTATAATGTCTAAATATAGGGGTGGGGGACCAATATTTATCTTGCCTCCGGGCGTCTGGGATGAACTTACGCCACTGGTCACTGGAATGACTGATGCACAGGACACTGGACTGATGCAGCACAATACACCACCACTGAACTGATGCAGCACAACATAGCACCCTATACAGCAGCACTGGACATATGGCAGCAGAGGATACCACTGTGACTGGACTGATGCAGCACAATACACCACCACTGAACTGATGCAGCACAACACAGCACCCTATACAGCAGCACTGGACATATGGCAGCAAGAGGACAGAAACCACTGTGACTGGACAGATGCAGCACAAGACACGGACACTGAGAGAATGGAGACACGTCCTCTCTCTACACTCTCCAATGCTGGAGTGAAAATGGCGGTGACGCGCGTCTCCTTATATGGAATCCAAACACCGTGAGAATCCGACAGCGGGATGATGACATTTTGCCTCGTTCTGGTTTCCGAGTCAGGCGGGAAAACCCGAGCCTGACTCGGATCCGGACTCGGGTAGGGAGGTTTGGTAGGGTTCGGATCTCAGGGATTCGAACCCGCTCATCTCTAATTTATAAGTCCTGCTTTTTTATGTTTCTTCACCAAGAAATATTTTCTAATGTTAACCTACAAAATGCGATCATTATTTTTCCTGTTCACATTTCACATGCAAGCCTTTTATTTTTATTTTTATATTTTATTTTTTATTTTTTTACATAACAACCTACTCATCTGCCCACACTAATACTACAATCTGGGATTGATTAGCTGAATCATGCCTCCAAATGTGGTGAGTTTTATATATAAACCTCACCACATATATATATATATATATATATATATATATATGTATAGCATTGAGATTTTTAGCAGTGTGAGAGTCGCTAACAATCGCTTATGCATACGCAAGGGAGACCACATCACTGTAATGAAAGTGGCCAAGCTGGAGCCAGAAACCAATAGGGGAAGGTGGTAGGGCAATGCACAGTGGACCGCCGCACAACTCCCGTGTACTCCTGTGGCACATTAGATTGTGTGTGTGTGTGTGTGTGTGTGTGTGTGTGTGTAATTTAGAATAGGCCAAAAATGATAAGGGAAAAGAAAAGAAAAATAAAAAAATTACATACAAAACACTTTTTATTTGTTAAAAAGGAACATGACAAATAACACAATGGGACCATATGACACAAACATTTTCAAAACAAACTTTTAATTGCAAAAAAATAACATATTTGTGTCTTTCTATCTTTTTAGGCACATCACCAAGCCAAGAAGCCCAGGAGGAAGTGGGCGAAGCCTCCCCCCCCCTAAATCACTAGTGAGGCCACACCTTGTGGCCTCACTAGTGAGGCCACACCTTGAATATTGTGTACAATTCTGGGCACCCTACTACAAAAAGGATATCCTGGAGCTAGAAAAGGTTCAGAGGCGGGCGACCAAACTAATTAAGGGCATGGAGACACTGGAATACGAGGAAAGGCTTGAAAGACCAGGCATGAGGAGACTAAAAGGGGACATGATCAACATCTACAAATATATAAGGGGACAATACACAGAGCTTGCGCGGGACCTGTTTTTGGTTAGATCAACACAGAGGACTCCTGGACACTCGCTCAGGTTAGAGGAGAGGAGATTCCGCACAATACGGCATAAAGGCTTTTTCACGGTAAGGACAATACGTGTTTGGAATTCCCTGCCTGAGAGAGTAGTAATGGCGGACTCTGTCAACATCTTTAAGAATGGGTTAGCTAAATTCCTAATGGATAAGGATATTAAGGGTTGTGGTGCATAGTCACGCACTATAGTTACTATAAAAAGGGATAAATGCAATGGCTGACATCAGCATCAGTCAAAATTTTAGACAAAATAATCCTGCATAGGAGACCACAAATAGGTTGAACTCGATGGACAATTGTCTTTTTATCAACCTTAGATACTATACTATACTATGTTACCCCGACCCCCATTACAACTCCTCATACTCCTCTGAAACCCCCTCCCCCTCTCAACAACCCACCCCTCATCAATCCGCATCCTCCTCTTCCTCCTCCTCCCCCTCTCAAACCCCCTGCCCCTCAACAACCCATCCCCATCAATCCGCTTCCTCCTCCTCCTCCTCCTCCTCTGAACACCCCTCTACCCTTCAAAAACCGGCCCCCCATCAATCCGCAGCCTTCTTTTCCTCCTCCTCCTCTCCCTCTCAAACCCACTCCCCCTCTCTATCTAACCCACTCTCAACTCCCCTCGCCCTCTCAATCTGACCCCCCCTCTCAACCCCTCTCCCCCTCTCAATCTGACCACCCCTCTCAAAGCCCCTCACCCATCCATCCTCCATCCCACTTTCAAGCCCCTTCCCCATCCAACCTCCTTCCCCATCCCACAGACCATCCCCTTTCAATCCCCTTCCCCATCCAACCTCCTTCCCCATCCAACCTCCCACCCCCTTTCAACCCACTTCCCCCATCCCAAGCGAACATGGAGAGTGGGCAGCTGAGGTGGAGGGTGCCGTTCATCCATCGGGGGAGAGTAAGTTCTACCACAGAAATGTATTTGTAAGCTGGTTGAAATTTAGATTCAGGTACATGTGTTTTCAAACTGTGACCCTGCAAATGCTGTTCTGAAACAAATACCAACATTCCCTGTCTCACCTGATGTATTAAGGCATGCTAACACTGAGTCAGGACATGCTTGTATATGTAGTTCACCAGCAGATGTAGAGACGCAGTCTGCTGAGGCAGGGCCTACAGGTGAAATGGTGAGCCCTGGCTACTCCAGATGTGGCTGAGGTACACATCCCAGCATGGCCTGCACCCGTTTTTGCATGCCAATTTTGGGATTACATTGCAGGCCATGCTGGTATGTATTGTTCATCAACAGCTGGAGGGCCAAACGTTCAACATCCCTGACCTAGCTAGTGACCGCTTAAAGCGTGCTTTGTGCCTTGCTTATATATTGCCTAATGTGATTAAGTTATTTTGTATTGTTTACATTCATTACAGATGCTGCAGTTGGAGATCCCTATGTGGGAATCCCTGAAATTTTACAACAGATGGAGCACCACTGCCATGGCCAGTGCCGTTTCTTGCGGCGGGCGAGCCGTGCAACCGCACGGGGCGCCCGCCGCGGCACTTCATCATACTTTGAAACCCCCTTCTCCCTCCTCCCGAGTGCCCAGCTCGGGGGGCGGGGTTTCGCAGAATGACGCGATTGCGTCGTGACGTCACGACGCAAACGCGTCATTCCGCGAAACCCCGCCCCCCGAGCTGGGCACTCGGGAGGAGGGAGAAGGGGGAGCCGCGCAGACTAGGAGGGAGAGGCGGCTGAAGAGCGGCGAGAACCGCTACAAATGTAAGTCAGCCCCTCTCCCTCTCTCTCCCTTTCTCCCTCCCCACCACCTGCAGTAATGTGTAAAATGGGGACCTGTCTGCCTTAATGTATAAAATGGGGACCTGTCTGCCTTAATGTGTAAAATGGGGACCTGTCTGCCTTAATGTGTAAAATGGGGACCTGTCTGCCTTAATGTGTAAAATGGGGACCTGTCTGCCTTAATGTGTAAAATGGGGACACCTGTCTGCCGCAGTGTGTAAAATGGGAACACTTGCCTGCGTACTGTGTAAAATGGGGGCACGTGTCTGCCGCAGTGTGTAAAATGGGGACACTTGCCTGCGTACTGTGTAAAATGGGGGCACGTGTCTGCCGCAGTGTGTAAAATGGGGACACTTGCCTGCGTACTGTGTAAAATGGGGGCACGTGTCTGCCGCAGTGTGTAAAATGGGGACACTTGCCTGCGTACTGTGTAAAATGGGGGCACGTGTCTGCCGCAGTGTGTAAAATGGGGACACTTGCCTGCGTACTGTGTAAAATGGGGGCACGTGTCTGCCGCAGTGTGTAAAATGGGGACACTTGCCTGCGTACTGTGTAAAATGGGGGCACGTGTCTGCCGCAATGTGTAAAATGGGGACACCTGTCTGCCGCAATGTGTAAAATGGGGACACCTGTCTGCCGCAATGTGTAAAATGGGGACACTTGCCTGTCGTACTGTGTAAAATGAGGACACTTTTTCCTGCCGCAATGTGTAAAATGGGGGCACGTGCCTGCCGCAATGTGTAAAATGGGGACACTTGCCTGCCGTGCTGTGTAAAATGAGGACACTTTTTCCTGCCGCAATGTGTAAAATGGGGACACTTGCCTGTCGTACTGTGTAAAATGGGGACACTTTTTCCTGCCGCAATGTGTAAAATGGGGGCACGTGCCTGTCGTACTGTGTAAAATGGGGACACTTGCCTGCCGTGCTGTGTAAAATGGGGTAGCGTGCCTGCTGTAATGTGTAAAATGAGGACTTTTTTTTTTTTATATCCTGTGGTGGCCGTGTTGATGAGATCAGATGAGGCCACGCCCATCTTAACAAAGCCACGCCCATTTTAATGAGGTCACGCCCCTTACCGGGAGCGCGCGCGCCTTCGGCGCGCGCATGCTTTTCCTCTTTATATCTATGTGGGGGGGGCGCATTTTTAAATCTCGCACTGGGAGCCAAATTGGCTAGAAACAGCCCTGGCCATGGCCTCCTGCACGAGATAGTTTCTTTAAAGCAAAAATTCCAATAATTTGTTATTTTGTTTACAAATTTAAAGTTAATTTGCTTTAAAAACATATTTAATAAATAATTTTTTTGAAGGCAAAATTGGTGTGTTGTGTAAAAATGAAATAACATACACTGCTCAAAAAAATAAAGGGAACACTAAAATAACACATCATAGATCTGAATGAATGAAATATTCTTATTAAATACTTTGTTCTTTACATAGTTGAATGTGCTGACAACAACTGAGCCTCATTTTGACTTGTTTTAAGGACATTACAGCAAAGTTGGATCAGCCTGTAGTCTGTTTTTCCACTTTAATTTTGAGGGTGACTCCAAATCCAGACCTCCATGGGTTAATAAATTTGATTTCCATTGATCATTTTTGTGTGATTTTGTTGTCAGCACATTCAACTATGTAAAGAACAAAGTATTTAATAAAAATATTTAATTAATTCAGATCTAGGATGTGTTATTTTAGTGTTCCCTTTATTTTTTTGAGCAGTGTATGTAAAGATGTTGCATCACTTTTAAGGGTTAAAATGAAGAGTGAGAAATGACTAGTTAATCAACTACTAACTGACACTTTAAAAAAAGGGCTGTGACATGACAGTTAGGAGCTGATTGTTTGGTACTTTATCACTCCCCATTTTAACACAGAAAAAAATATGTTAAACTGTTATGTACATTATGTCAGTCAAGGATTATTTAATATTAAAATCTGTGGTATTGAGCAAATAGGGCTACAAATATTGGAAAAATATATATTGGAATCCTTAATTTTGGATTGTTATTGTGCAATTAGGTGTTCAAACTCTTCTTTTTGAAGACTTTGAACACTTAATTGGACAATCACATTAATTAATCCTTAGCCTAATTGGTAGCTTAATAGAGAAAAGGATGGGATGAAATATTTAGCAAAAAACAACAACAAGCACTGGCCCTCATTCCGAGTTGTTCGCTCGTTGCCGATTTTCTCTATTTTGCGATTAGTCGCTTACTGCGCATGCGCAATGTTCGCAGAGCGCATGCGCTTAGTTATTTTACTCAACAGTTAGGTATTTTACTCACGGCATTACGAGGAATTTTCTTCGTTCTGGTGAATGGACTGTGATTGACAGGAAGTGGGTGTTTCTGGGCGGAAACTGGCCGTTTTATGGGTGTGAGTGAAAAAAAACGCTGCCGTTTCTGGGAAAAACGCGGGAGTGTCTGGAGAAACGGGGGAGTGTCTGGGCGAACGCTGGGTGTGTTTGTGACGTCAAACCAGGAACAAAACTGACTGAACTGATCGCAGTGGCAGAGTAAGTGTGGAGCTATTCAGAAACTGCTAAGAAATTTCTATTCGCAATTTTGAGAATCTTTCGTTCGCATTCTGCTAAGCTAAGATTCACTCCCAGTAGGCGGCGGCTTAGCGTGTGCAATGCTGCTAAAAGCAGCTTGCGAGCGAACAACTCGGAATGAGGGTCACTGTGCGAATATTTGCAAGCTAACGAAAACATGTGTAAGCCTGCGAAGGTAGAGCACATGTACGACAGTGTATGTGTTGCTGGCGATGCATTTTGCAGTCATGCAAATGGATCACTACCATGCGATCCTAACTAATACACACCTACTTTGTGCATTGTTGCATGCTCGTTTGCAGTAGTACGTGGTGGGCGTTTGCATTCGTGCGATGTGTTCGCTGCTGTGCGAACGCTGCTTGGAGCGAATCAAATAGCGATCAACTCAGAATGAGGGCCAATATACCTTAAACATTCCTCATAAGTGCAATGCCCGTGCATTTACACATGCACTCCCATAATTCCCCAACTGAACATAGGGCACTGTATATAATAGTTTAAAACACATTATTACCTATACATTTACAGTATATGGCGCCTAGCGCCAATTTGTCCATTTAGAAAATGGAGAATGAGCCACGAGTTTATCATGTGCGACAGGCCTTCAGCCACACTGTGAATAAAATGCTAGATGATAATGCCTTAGGTGACACTGTGCAGAAGCAGGGTCTGTCAGAGTATTAGCTTGCACTGGTGAAATCTCCACCCCCGAGCTAGCAATCCTGAATGATTTTTAAAACTATGGGGCCGGATGTTATGGCTTGGGAGACGGCCGGAGCTCCGAGACTCTGGTCAAACTTGTACTTTTTTTAAAGCAGCAAACGTTTACAAGGCAAAACCAACCAGGTTTTGACTTGAAAATGTTTGCTGCTTTAAAAAAACGTACGAGTTCGGCCAGAGCCTTGGTGCTTTGGCTGAACTCGCAAGCCATTACATCTGGTCCCTGGTGTCTGATGGTGCTCTCTCTTTCCTGATGTAGGTACCAGGGGACTAGAGATATACAATGTGTACTGCAGGTGCTGTATATGGAGGTGAGAGACTCCATTCTTGTGGAGATGGGGCAGAGGGACGCAGGCCCTGGCTGTGTGTCAGCTGAGGTAGCGCCCCAGGGAAGTAGAGTGTTCCCCACACAATTCCATAAATTCCCAGGTGGGTGTGCAAGGGAAAACACACCTAGTCACATATCATGCTCGACTTAGCAGCGGCTGCTGCGACAGGCGAGGAATTAACTGAAGCACACTATAGTGAGGAGTTAACTGAGATGCAGAGAAGACAGGTAGTGGATGCACTGCACTAGGGTGGCCTATCCCGGGATCGGGATCAGCTGGATCCCGGGATTTAGGCCAAAAATAGGCCTGGAAGCTCCAATCCTGGGAATGCGGGATCAGGTGGCCCATTAATACTCAACGCTGCCTGGCTCCATCCTCCCAGCTCCCCCTGCACAGCGTGACCTGTGACTGTGAGGTCATGCTGCGCAGTCAGCAGCTGCTGAGCCCGATGGTATGGCAGTCATCACCCACCGCCTCCTCCTCTCAGCTCCCCCTGCACTCACCATGTGTGAATGAAGTTTCCCAGCTGCCCGGCACCGCAGTTTTGTAAGTTTATTTATGTCTGCGGGGCAGGTGGGGAGAGGCGGACACAGTAAAAAAGCCAATCCTGGGATTGAAAAAATGGCCCAGGGTTGGCCTCCCTACACTGTACTCTTACCAGGGACATTTCACAGGGAAGTCAGGAAAAACACCCTTATTCACGCAACATGTAGACACGGGCAATCAGACACCCCTTAGAAAGCCAGCATACAGGGCCTCATTAGAGGTGATGAGTGCCATGAAATGAGAGGTGGATGAGATGCAGTTGGGTGTGATACAAAGGTCTTGCAGCTCATGGGTTGTGCCCATTGTACTAGTCCCCAAGAAATGTGGGGGCAATAGGTTCTATGTGGACTATACTAGATTGAATGATTCCACAGTGTTGGATGCCTATCCCATTCCCAGGATGGATAAACCTTTAGATCTGCCCATCCATGCAGGGTAACGACAGCTGTCAGAATACGGCATGGGAAACTGTGGTATGAAGGTCTACTGCCCCATGCTTATCTTAGAGATATAATATCAGAATGGGCATAATAGTGGCATTGGTAACAGTATGTGTTATGATCCCCTGTATATATGTTTTAAAATTGTATCAGCTAACTAATACCCCTTTCCCACCTAAGTACCAGGGGGTTTATTTACTAATATTCGTGTTTGTGGCGTTTTTAAGGGAGTTTGATCTCGAAAGGTTTCGGGTGCATTTTCCTTCAACTTTTTGAATCCTGATACGGTTATTTACTAAGCTGATGAGTTTTCAACATTCGTATTTTCCGATGTCGATGTGATTCGTAATGTCGGGCAGTGTTTTACGGGAGTGATTAGTAAAACACTGCCTGACAAAACACAAGGAAAGACTGTGTAGGGCACCTTGTGTGCCAGAACAGCATAAACTCACCGGACTGGGCACCTTAGCATGTCAGGCAAAGCATCACTGTGGCCTGTCAGGGGTTAAGGCTTTTGGGGGTGGAACATTGTGTGGGTGCTGTTGTAATTTGATTGGTTGTGATAAAGTCAGGGGTGGTGTTGCTAGGGATATAGGAACTTAGCCTAGAAGTTTCTGCCTCTTTGCAGTTTTATCGTTGGACTGATGAGTACATTGTGAATTATATTGTACCTGTGTTTCATTCTGCTCTCTAGCTGTTCATTCTTTTCACTTCCTCTTTCACTGTATATAACTTTGTCTTCTCTTTTCTTTCTCCCATACCTTTCCTTTCTATCTATATCTTTATCCTTCCTATCCTACCTTCATTTTCAGTGCAGTACAGTTTAAGTCATCCTCGTGTTCCTGTCCGCCGGGGGCAGCGCGGGCCTGCCTTCTCGCTTGGTTGACTCCTCTGTCGGCCGGGCGAGTCTGGCCTGGCCTGAGGCACCTGCTGAAAGGGGACCCTCTGCCGTTCGCGGGCGGCCTCTCCCGCCAGCGCAGCTGTGCAGGGGGTGCCTTCTCCGTCTCCGCCGCGAATCGCGGCGGAGGCGGGGGACGTCAGGTGATTATAACCGCGGGAGCTCGGCGGCTGCGATCCGGCCGGCAGGCTCGGGTGGGCATGTCTGCGCACAGCGGCCGCTACATCCAGCGGTAGGCAGGCGGCCTTGGCCTGGACAGGCCGGTCAGCGCGCCTGCCCAGCCGTTACCGGGCCGGACGTTCCGGCCTGCATTAAGGGGGGCCGGGTTTATAACGGCCCGCGCTCGGGGGGGCTGCACGGGGCCAAAACTTGCCGGGCAGTGTGCCCACTGAGAATGTTTGGGCCCCAGACTACATAAAAATCCGGTGCTTGCTGTGTTTAGCCATGGGAGCTCTGCGGCAGCGATCCGGCCGGCCGGCTCGGGCGGGTGTGTCCGCGCCCGGGCGGCCGCTACATCCAGCGGGGGGGCAGGCGGGCTTGGCCTGGAGAGGCCAGTCTGTGCGACTGCCCAGCCGTTACCGGGCCAAACATTCCGGCCTGCATTAAAGGGGGCCGGGTCGACAACGGCCCGCCCTGGGGTGAGCTGCTCGGGGCCTAGACTTCCGGGCAGTGTGCCCACTGAGAATGCTTAGGCCCCAGATTAAATAAAGATCCGGCGCTAGACCACGATGTTTAGCCGCTGGAACTCTGCGGCAGCGGCAGTCCGCCGGGCTCGGGTGGGTGTGTCTGCGCCCATGCGGCCGCTACATCAAGCGTGGGGCAGGCAGGCTAGGCTTGGACAGGCCGGTCAGTGCGTCTGCCCAGCAGTGACCGTGCCGGACTTTCCGGCCTGCATTAATGGGGCCGGGTGACAACGGCCCGCGCTGGGGGTGGCTGCATTGGGCCTAGACGAGCCGGGCAGCCTGCCCACTGAGAATGTTCAGGCCCTAGGTTACATACAAATCCGGCGCTACGCCACGAGGTGGACGGGCGCTACGGGCCTGGGCAGCCCAGGTTGTGTTCACGGCCTGGTTTACACAGGCCAGTGTTGGGACGGGTGCGTAGGGCCTGGCTGTCTGTAGGGTCAGGCCTCACTCCTCTCGGGTGTTCACAGTGTAGTGCTTACAAGAGGTCACCGCGGGGAAGCAGCTCTGCACCGTCAATCAGTGCGGGTATCCCACGGATGGTGCTATTAGGAGTTATCCCAGACTGCTTTTGGGGATGGGAGCGCGCAGGGCTTCGGCGCGTGCGTTAATTCTTTACTTCGGCGCATGTGTAGGCGCACACAGGCCAGTATAACCTGGCGTAGGGCTCTTAGGCAGGTGACTGTGAGTGCTCAGGGAGGTCCTTTATGCCGGCGGGGTTAACCCACTTTTGGCTTCAATAAGTTTCTTGGTTCCCTGGGCCTGGTTTCCGGCCTGATCAGGGTGCCTGCGCCTGCGACCGGCAACTATGTCTCTCTTGTTTCCACAGTGCCATGGTCCTCAATCGCCATGGAAGGACAGGAAGCGTCTGGATGGGGGCACGGCGGACCAGCGTCAGCGGCCGTGGCTGTGCAGGCGGGTGAGTCTTCTGAGGATCTGTCCTGGTCCGGGGTGAGTGTGGGTAGCCCTGGTATTGGAGCGGACTCTTGTACCCGGTCCTCCTCCTCGGGCGCATGCTGGTATACGGGTACGGGCTCCACTAAGCGCAGTAGGACGAGGCGCATACAGAGGGTTACTTACCCTTCCTGGTTTACCAGTCTCAAAGGTCCTCATCTTACGGCGGGGTTTTTCCGCAGGGTTAGTACTAGACTACGACTTTTTGCACTGGCATTACAGTTCTATTTCTTTCCAGGTGTCGTAGACTCGTATACGGTCCCCTGTGCGCACACAGCGGTAAGCTGGGGTTGAGGTCGTTAAATTTCTATATTCGCGCTTCCAGGTTATGATTGGAGCTTTGCTAGCAGCTATTCAGCCAGAACGGGGTGCAGATACCTTTCGTTCTTCTCAGAATGGGGCTAGCTGTGTGCAGCTATTTTCGGCTTGTTCTTGGAGTTTCAGCCCGAGGAGTACAGGACAGTTTTGCCCTACCTATCTCTGATTCATATTAGCCTCACTACGTATCATTCATAGGCGTGGGGACTATTCGATTAGAATTTTTTTATAGGGAAGCAGCAAGCGCGCCGCATTTTTACGTTATCCATGTCGCAGAAGTCGCGACTGCCGGTAACGGCTTTATAGTGCTGGGTCGCTATCTGGCTCAGGGTTCTATGGCGTTAGGGCAAGCCCGTCGCGTGCGGTACACATTCACTGCTTTGCAGGTCACATTGGCCAGGGTGAGTTGGTAAGGGGGTGTCTTTCCGGCACTCAGGCATTATGTTCGGGGGTAGCCACGCTATACAGGCTGCAGCAATCCGGCGACAAGGGTGGCTGCCGCGCGGCGACTCGGCAATACCGCGGTCCGGCGGGCTTGGTCATTGGGTAAGGCTCCCTCTCCTATTAAACCTCAGGGCTTCTGCGATCGGGTTTCCCTGTTGGCTTCCCCTTACCTATTTCTTAGTCTATTCCGGGCTGTTTTTGTGTGGGACTTCTCGCCGCGTGGATTTCCCGGACTTGTTGAGGGCGACAGTCTATCTCACGGTTCCATTCGGTATTTTGTGCTGTCACCATGAAAGGTAGTCCCGTTACATGTCGGGTTGACCTTTGGACTTATACAGGATCCTTCCTATCATTTACGGGGCATCAGTTGCTCCCGCAATCCCGGGGGGTGCATTACAGGGGGATTTCATGTCCTTGACTCGGCATTGGAGATGGTCAGATCGTTTGGCAGTGGTACGCTCATGGGCTCATTGTATGTCGAGTCGGATTTCCTCCTCCTTCCTTCACACCCATCGGCGTTTCGCTTTGGGGGTTTCGGTTGACGGATGGAGTTTTTTCTGCTACCAGATTCTTGCCTATGGGTTATTCACCTTCTTGCGCGTATTTCGCATGGTTTAGCTAATTCTTACACTGGTGTTTACATTAGGCCTTGGGGTAGCCGGGTCTTATGCGCTACCTGGAGGAATTTCTTTTAGCCTGCACCCCGCATTCGGATAGAGATGGTTCTGCTAAACTACTCGCTTTATTTGTTTGAGGTTTTTCGGGTGCCAATTGCGGGTAACAAGTCAGTGGGTTCTCCGGACTCTTTAGGGTATTGGGGTATCCACATTCAGCACTACCTGTAGGATTTTTCTTTTAACCTGCCTCTGATACACTACTGACTTGCATTGTTTGACTTTTAGAGCGCCTATGCGGGTGCAAGTCAGAGGGTCCTACGGATCCTTTGGCGCATTTGGGTATCCTAAACGGATACTCAGGCGGGCCTGTGCAGGCTTACGGATGATAGACGGGGTATTGTGAGCACTAGTGGCAGACACACTCGCACTTCAGAAGGCTGCATTTATGGTGGGTTCGCTTGTCTTCACCGGCCGGGTGTTTTTCGTAGGGAATTGGGAATGAGACAGCAGGAATTAGAAGTATACGTCATTTAGGGTTCGTCGCGTGAGATTCCGAGGGATTTGTGCGTTTGGGACGCCTTTCTATTCCGTTTATTTTGTAGCTACTGACGGCGGTTCCCAGCATGGTCTTGGAATTTTGACGGACTCAGCAGGGACCTTTGGCGAGTTGGCCTGGTTTGTCAATAGCTTAACACACTTGTGGTTGCTCTACATGTGGTTGCTCTACATTTTCCTGTTAGGTTGGCGTTGGAAGTATGGGACCACTGCCTGCGTACTGAGGGATTTCTATTTGAGTGTGACAACATGGGAGTTGCTCTGCCATGATTAGACTGAGGTCTCCTTCCTTGCCGGTATTTAGGGTTCTTGCCTAAATAGTTTCTATATGCTTGGTGTACAACATCACGTTGCAAGCCAAGCGTGTGCCGGATGTCTATAGCGGCATTGCTTATGCCCTCCCCCCTATCCCGTTTGAGCGGTTTACGTGTTGGACGGTTGGCTCCTTTGGCACTTTATGGGGTGATGAAGGTCCTGATTAGGTGTGTCAGGTTCTCTGACAACATGTGCGCCTTCTTTGGCTTCTTAGGAGTGCTGGAGCCGTTTGCCTGTGGGAAGGGGGTCATAGGGGTAAGACCATTCCTGAATTAATTTTTTGCCCTTGTTTGCCGATTTTATGTCAACTCACGCCACGTGCGTATGGTCGTATGGGTTCTTGCGGGCATATTACGGTTTTGCATCATTGCAGAGAGAGGTACTTTCCTACATCCTTTTTCTGGCGCGGGTTCCCTGTTGAGTCGAATTTTGGGGTCACTGAGGAGCCTCAGCTCCTTGGACTGCGGAGCTTGCCTTTTCAGGATGGCTTTTGTTTGGCTTATGATGGTGCGTTCAGGGTGGGCGGGCTGGTGGCGCGCTCCCGTGCAGCAGCTTCGCCCATCCTGACATGCCAAAACGTCGTATACCCGTCGGTTTGTGGTGCAAGAATCAGTGTTACAAGGCCGGCGTAGTGGCCAGGGAAGCAGTGGGTCCGAATGGGTCAGGCCAGTTTACGCCGCTTTTGCCCGGTGGTCTCGGCCAGGGCTTATTTGGGCTTTCTGCCTCTTTCGCCTGGCGGGTGGCTCGTTCATAGTGACGGTTCCCCGCTGACTTGGTACCATTTCCTGTCGGTTTGTTGGAACGCTGTTTCTTGGCCCTGGGTCTGTCACCGGTCGATTATGGGACTCGCTCTTTCCACATCGGCGCGATTTCCTCTGCCGCTGTGGCGGGTGGGTCCGAAGTCGAGATCCGGGCACTGGGTAGGGGGAGGTTTGGTGCAGTTATGTGCTATATCAGGCCTTCCCCTGGCAGTGCGCCCCTTTGAGGATTAGCCGCTCGTCGCAATCGCCTTTGCGATTGTGGGGGCCTTGAGGAATTTTTGTTTTACCGTCGGTTTTAATTACGGCTTTTGCCGGCTGACGGATGTTTTGTTTTTTGCCTCAAGTCAAATTGGGCGACCCACAACTTCCCCTCCCTCCCCATCATCCTGTCACTGTTGATTTTCCCCTCATGTTATGTAGGAGTTTACACTTATTCCTGCCTTTCTACTCCATTCTTTTACTGGGTGGCTGTGGTATCCGCTAATTGTGTGGTTGCTTGGCCATTCTCATATTTCCTGGCTATCCATTTCATATGTGGCCAGTGATGATGTGGGTTTCCCGGAGCTGCAGCTCATGCGCCGATTGGGGGGCGCTGGGGCCTCAGGTAGGACGATTTTGATGAGACATCATCGGGTTCTCGAGATCTGTTAGTTTGTTGAGTTTAGGGTTTTGGTGGTGGTGGCAGGTTTGGAGGAACCTGGCAGTTGGCCGGTTCAGAACGGTTATTTAATTTTGATTTATTAGGTTTAATTTTCTTAAGTTATTGGAATTAAGTTTTGGTTACTTTTATAGTTTTACCATGGGCATCACTGTACCAGGTGATGAGCAGCATACGTGGATCTTGGGGCTGGTGACCCAATTTTTTATTCCGTAGGGGCGGAGTTTAGCTCTGTCCTTACGAGTTGTGTTGTGGTCAGGGGTAGTGGCAGCAGGTCGACCCCTGGCCATGGAGGAAAAGGCAGATGGCCCATGGTTAGGTTGGATTCGGGATGGTCAGGGATGGTGGCAGAAGGCCGATCCCTGAACATCTGGGCAGAAGGCCCTCAGGGATGGTGGCAGGAGGCTGATCCCGGAACATCTGGGCAGAAGGCCCTCCAACATTTAGGATATTATTTCAAATTGTAATTTTGAGATATTTTATTTTCATGTGCTGTCTGCTTTATGCTATGTGTGATAAATATTTTAACCGTTCTTCTCCCCGCCACCTTAGTTAGAGAGGGAGTTTTCATCCAAGTTTAGCTTTAATAGGCCTTCCTCTCAGTCAATAAAAGCCGACCCCTTTCACGCCACATTTGGTTGTCAGTGTCATTATTTATTTAGATAAGTGGGCTTGAATGATGTGCGGATGCATCTGGACGTGTGAAGTTTATCCCGGCCGGATCTGTGAGATCCATGCAGAGCTTCATTGTGTGCATTCTGAGAAGTGCAGAATGGGTTAAAAATTAAAAAAAAATTGCGTGGGGTCCCTCCTCCTAAGCATAACCAGCCTCGGGCTCTTTGAGCCGGTCCTGGTTGTAAAAATAAAGGGAAAAAACTGACTGGGGTTCCCCCCTATTTAAACAACCAGCACCGGGCTCTGCGCCTGGTCCTGGTGCCAAAAATACGGGGGACAAAAAACGTAGGGGTCCCCCGTATTTTTACCACCAGCACCGGGCTCTACTAGTCAGATAGATAATGCCACAGCCGGGGGACCAATTTATAGTGGTCCCTGCGGCCCTGGCATTAAATCCCCAAATAGCCACTCCTGACCGGAGTACTCCGGAGGAGTGGGGACCCCTTAAATCAAGGGATCCCCCCTCCAGCCACCCAAGGACCAGGGGTGAAGCCCGAGGCTGTCACCCCGATCCATGGGCGGTGGATGGGAGGCTGATAGCCTTTTGTTTAAAAAAAGAATATTGTTTTTTGTAGCAGAACTACAAGTCCCAGCAAGCCTCCCCTGCAAGCTGGTACTTGGAGAACCACAAGTACCAGCATGCGGGGGGGAAACAGGCCCGCTGGTACCTGTAGTTCTACTACAAAAAAATACCCAAATAAAAACAAAACACACACACCGTGACAGTAAAACTTTAATGTACATACATGCACACTTACATACATACATACTTACCTATGTTGACCCGAAGTACTCAGTCCCCTTGTCCAGTAGAATCAAGAGTGACCCCACTTAACCTCGCGGTCTACCGCAGACCGCAAAGTTCCCATCATTGGATATAATGTAGTGCCGCTACGCTACATTGTATCCACAGTGCTCCGTCTGACTGACAGTGCACAGCCAATCAGGAGAGTGCCATGACGTGGTGCTCCCTGATTGGCTGAAGGGACCCTCTTTAATAGGAGTCACGGGAGGTCCCGACATTCGGGATAAGAGGATCCATGTGTAAACATGGATCCCCTTTCAGTTCATGGTTCGGATGAGCGGTTTGGTGTTTTGCCAAGTCCCTGGATTATAACTTTTAAGAAGAGGACCGATCTACACCGGATTCTTTGTAAGTATAATTTTATTTACAGGTACCCATGGATTCTCCTAGAGGGCTAGTTCTCGACGCCATTATTTGAAAAGGAGGAGAGTGCTGATATCAGCCAGTGTTACTTCTATTATAAGAATGAGCACTACACCAAGCCGAAGAATGTGGGTGAGAGATCGCAGACATGGAGAAGCATTCATGCAGACCATTTTAGCGTATCAGGAGGAGTAGTGGATGGCCCATTTCAGGATGTCTTTTGCTACATTCAACTATATATTGGAACTACTGTCCCCCACAATCTCCAAGCAGACCACCAAGTTCTGGAAGCCCATTGTGCCGAGCAGGAGATTAGCGATTGCTCTCTTTTGGTATGCTACCCGTGGAGAGTATAACATACTCTCCTGTTTATTTGGAGTAGGGATTCGCACAGTCTGCAAGATTGTCTACCAGGTCACGCGGGCATTGCTGGATACCATGTACCATTGATTTATTTACTTGCCACAAGGACAGTGGCTAGATGAGACTATAAAAGGATTTAAGAACTGTGGCTATGAACAGTGTGCTGGTGCCATAGATGGGACCCACATCCCCATCATCGCCCCCCGTGACAACCCAGTAGACTACTATAATCGCAAGGGTTGGTGGCATTCCATTGTGCTGCAAGCCGTAGTGGACCACAAATACTGGTAAATACTGTTTTACTAATGTGTTTGAAATAGGCTTGTGCTTTTTTCGGATGAGGCATAAACTGTAATAAACTTTTATTTTATTTTCACAGATTTCTTCATAGGGTCGCCCGGATAGTCACATGATGCGAGGGTTCTCAGCAACTCCGATCTTTACAATATTGCTGAGGACAAGTTCGGTGCATGGCTTTTCCTAGAGAGGTAAGATTATTTACTCCTTAAACTAATGTTCACCCATAAATCAATATTCATGTTTTACACCTGGAATAATATTAATATTTTATTAACAGAAATCGGTCCACCTCATTGGTGATGCAGCCTACTCATTACAGTGCTGGCTGATGAAGGGCTACACCCAGCATGTTCAGTTATCTCCCGAATTGATATCATACATCCATGCCCTAAGTTTGGTTCGTATGGCAGTTGAAAATGCGTTTGGGTGTTTAAAAGGACACTGGCGCTGCCTCATGATGAGGAATGATGAGGACTTGAAAATCCCACCAGATATAGTAGCAGCCTGCTGCATTCTCCATAATATATGTGAGATACAAAAGGAAAACTTTGTCCCCGAGTGGAATGTGCATGATCATGAGGTGGGGGGCACTGTACATGATGCATCAGGCTTGGTGGGGGGGCATGACATAGCCGGCAAGTGTATCAGGGCCACCATTGCAGCCAATCGTCCCTCAATGTTGCAATAGATAGAGAAGACAGACAAGTTTTTGTGTGCAGTTTTGTGTTTATTTTGTTTTCTATAATTTCTCAGTTATAAAAATTGTTCAAAAGTTATTAGTTGTATATTCTTTCTTTCAAGCAGTTGTCAAACAGTTGGCACACATTTTCTGAGGTAACAATATAACATTTTCAAGTGCAAACAGAACACTCTGTAAAAATCCCCATAACCCAGTGGGTCCTTAACATATGGCCCTCAAGCTGTTGTGGAACTACATGTCCCAGCATGCCTTGCTATGTATTTCCACAACAGCTAGAGGGCCACAGGTTGAAGACTCCTGTCTTAATGGCAGGTATCAGGGTAACCCCAATATTTGGATCCCACTGCCACACATCCTTGAGGTAACAATATAAAATAGTAAAGTGCAAACAAAACACTGTGTAAAAATTAGTGATGAGCGGGTTCGGTTTCTCGGAAACCGAACCCCCCCGAACTTCACCCTTTTTACACGGGTCCGAGCCATACTCGGATTCTCCCGTATGGCTCGGTTAACCCGAGCGTGCCCGAACGTCATCATCCCGCTGTCGGATTCTCGCGAGATTCGGATTCTATATAAGCAGCCGCGCGTCGCCGCCATTTTCACTCGTTCATTGGAAATGTTAGGGAGAGGACGTGGCTGGCGTCCTCTCCGTTTATGTTGATACATTGCAAATATTTTGTGCTTGCTTATTACTTAATTGTGGGGACTGGGGAGCAGCTGTATATAGGAGGAGTACAGTGCAGAGTTTTGCTGACAGTGACCACCAGTAATACGTTGTCTGCCTGAAAAACACTCCATATCTGTGCTCAGTGTGCTGCATATATCTGTGCTCACACTGCTTAATTGTGGGGACTGGGGAGCAGCTGTATTATATAGCAGGAGTACAGTGCAGAGTTTTGCTGACAGTGACCACCAGTATACGTTGTCTGCCTGAAAAACACTCCATATCTGTGCTCAGTGTGCTGCTTTATTGTGGGGACTGGGGACCACCAGTATAATATTATATAGGAGGAGTACAGTGCAGAGTTTTGCTGACCAGTGACCACCAGTATATAATATATAGCATTACGGTACAGCAGGCCACTGCTGTACCTACCTCTGTGTCGTCATTAAGTATACTATCCATCTACATTCTATATCTGTGGTGCATTTCAGTTGTGCAGTTTGCTGACACAGTGACCACCAGTATACTATATATAGCAGTACGGTACGGAAGGCCACTGCTGTACCTACCTCTGTGTCGTCATTAAGTATACTATCCATCTGCATTCTATACCTGTGGTGCATTTTAGTTTTGCAGTTTGCTGACACAGTGACCACCAGTATATATAGCAGTACGGTACGGTACGGTACTATCCATCTACATTCTATACCTGTGGTGCATTTCAGTTGTGCAGTTTGCTGACACAGTGACCACAAGTATATATAGCAGTACGGTACGGAAGGCCACTGCTGTACCTACCTCTGTGTCGTCATTAAGTATACTATCCATCTACATTCTATACCTGTGGTGCATTTTAGTTTTGCAGTTTGCTGACACAGTGACCACCAGTATACTATATATAGCAGTACGGTACGGAAGGCCACTGCTGTACCTACCTCTGTGTCGTCATTAAGTATACTATCCATCTACATTCTATACCTGGGGTGCATTTTAGTTTTGCAGTTTGCTGACACAGTGACCACCAGTATACTATATATAGCAGTACGGTACGGAAGGCCACTGCTGTACCTACCTCTGTGTCGTCATTAAGTATACTATCCATCTACATTCTATACCTGTGGTGCATTTTAGTTTTGCAGTTTGCTGACACAGTGACCACCAGTATACTATATATAGCAGTACGGTACGGAAGGACACTGCTGTACCTACCTCTGTGTCGTCATTAAGTATACTATCCATCTACATTCTATACCTGTGGTGCATTTTAGTTTTGCAGTTTGCTGACACAGTGACCACCAGTATACTATATATAGCAGTACGGTACGGAAGGCCACTGCTGTACCTACCTCTGTGTCGTCATTAAGTATACTATCCATCTACATTCTATACCTGTGGTGCATTTTAGTTTTGCAGTTTGCTGACACAGTGACCACCAGTATACTATATATAGCAGTACGGTACGGAAGGCCACTGCTGTACCTACCTCTGTGTCGTCATTAAGTATACTATCCATCTACATTCTATACCTGTGGTGCATTTTAGTTTTGCAGATTGCTGACACAGTGACCACCAGTATATATAGCAGTACGGTACGGAAGGCCACTGCTCTACCTACCTCTGTGTCGTCAAGTATACTATCCATCCATACCTGTGGTGCATTTCAGTTGTGCGCAGTATATATAGTAGTAGGCCATTGCTATTGATACTGGCATATAATTCCACACATTAAAAAATGGAGAACAAAAATGTGGAGGTTAAAATAGGGAAAGATCAAGGTCCACTTCCACCTCGTGCTGAAGCTGCTGCCACTAGTCATGGCCGAGACGATGAAATGCCATCAACGTCGTCTGCCAAGGCCAATGCCCAATGTCATAGTAGAGAGCATGTAAAATCCAAAAAACAAAAGTTCAGTAAAATGATCCAAAAATCTAAATTGAAAGCGTCTGATGAGAAGCGTAAACTTGCCAATATGCCATTTATGACACGGAGTGGCAAGGAACGGCTGAGGCCCTGGCCTATGTTCATGGCTAGTGGTTCAGATTCACATGAGGATGGAAGCACTCATCCTCTCGCTAGAAAAATGAAAAGACTTAAGCTGGCAAAAGCACAGCAAAGAACTGTGCGTTCTTCTAAATCACAAATCCCCAAGGAGAGTCCAATTGTGTCGGTTGCGATGCCTGACCTTCCCAACACTGGACGGGAAGAGCTTGCGCCTTCCACCATTTGCACGCCCCCTGCAAGTGCTGGAAGGAGCACCCGCAGTCCAGTTCCTGATAGTCAAATTGAAGATGTCACTGTTGAAGTACACCAGGATGAGGATATGGGTGTTGCTGGCGCTGGGGAGGAAATTGACAAGGAGGATTCTGATGGTGAGGTGGTTTGTTTAAGTCAGGCACCCGGGGAGACACCTGTTGTCCGTGGGACGAATATGGCCATTGACATGCCTGGTCAAAATATAAAAAAAATCACCTCTTCGGTGTGGAATTATTTCAACACAAATGCGGACAACAGGTGTCAAGCCGTGTGTTGCCTTTGTCAAGCTGTAATAAGTAGGGGTAAGGACCACCTAGGAACATCCTCCCTTATACGTCACCTGGTCCGCATTCATCAGAAGTCAGTGACAAGTTCAAAAATTTTGGATGACAGCGGAAGCAGTCCACTGACCACTAAATCCCTTCCTCTTGTAACCAAGCTCCTGCAAACCACACCACCAACTCCCTCAGTGTCAATTTCCACCTTACACAGGAAAGCCAATAGTCCTGCAGGCCATGTCACTGGCAAGTCTGACGAGTCCTCTCCTGCCTGGGATTCCTCCGATGCATCCTTGAGTGTAACGCCTACTGCTGCTGGCGCTGCTGTTGTTGCTGCTGGGAGTCGATCGGCATCCCAGAGGGGAAGTCAGAAGACCACTTGTACTACTTCCAGTAAGCAATTGACTGTCCAACAGTCCTTTGCGAGGAAGATGAAATATCACAGCAGTCATCCTGCTGCAAAGCGGATAACTCAGGTCTTGTCAGCCTGGGTGGTGAGAAACGTGGTTCCGGTATCCACCATTAATTCAGAGGCAACTAGAGACTTGATTGAGGTACTGTGTCCCCGGTACCAAATACCATCTAGGTTCCATTTCTCTAGGCAGGCGATACCGAAAATGTACACAGACCTCAGAAAAAGAGTCACCAGTGTCCTAAAAAATGCAGTTGTACCCAATGTCCACTTAACCACGGACATGTGGACAAGTGGAGCAGGGCATACTCAGGACTATATGACTGTGACAGCCCACTGAGTAGATGTATTGCCTCCCGCAGCAAGAACAGCAGCGGCGGCACCAGTAGCAGCATCTCGCAAATGCCAACTCGTTCCTAGGCAGGCTACGCTTTGTATCACCGCTTTCCATAAGAGGCACACAGCTGACAACCTCTTACGGAAACTGAGGAACATCATCGCAGAATGGCTTACCCCAATTAGACACTCCTGGGGATTTGTGACATCGGACAACGCCAGCAATATTGTGCGTGCATTATATCTGGGCAAATTCCAGCACGTCCCATGTTTTGCACATACATTGAATTTGGTGGTGCAGAATTATTGAAAAAACGACAGGGGCGTGCAAGAGATGCTGTCGGTGGCCCGAAGAATTGCAGGCCACTTTCGGCATTCAGCCACCGCATGCCGAAGACTGGAGCACCACCAAACAGTCCTGAACCTGCCCTGCCATCATCTGAAGCAAGAGGTGGTAACGAGGTGGAATTCAATCCTCTATATGCTTCAGAGGATGGAGGAGCAGCAAAAGGCCATTCAAGCCTATACATCTGCCCATGATATAGGCAAAGGAGGGGGAATGCACCTGACTCAAGTGCAGTGGAGAATGATTTCAACGTTGTGCAAGGTTCTGCAACCCTTTGAAGGGTGACACGTGACACGTGAAGTCAGTTCAGACACTGCCAGCCTGAGTCAGGTCATTCCCCTCATCAGGCTTTTGCAGAAGAAGCTGGAGACATTGAAGGAGGAGCTAAAACAGAGCGATTCCGCTAGGCATGTGGGACTTGTGGATGGAGCCCTTAATTCGCTTAACCAGGATTCACGGGTGGTCAATCTGTTGAAATCAGAGCACTACATTTTGGCCACCGTGCTCGATCCTAGATTTAAAACATATGTTGTATCTCTCTTTCCGGCAGACACAAGTCTGCAGAGGTTCAAAGACCTGCTGGTGAGAAAATTGTCAAGTCAAGCGGAACGTGACCCGTCAACAGCTCCTCCTTCACATTCTCCCGCAACTGGGGGTGCGAGGAAAAGGCTAAGAATTCCGAGCCCACCCGCTGGCGGTGATGCAGGGCAGTCTGGAGCGAGTGCTGACATCTGGTCCGGACTGAAGGACCTGCCAATGATTACTGACATGTCGTCTACTGTCACTGCATATGATTCTCTCACCATGGAAAGAATGGTGGAGGATTATATGAGTGACCGCATCCAAGTAGGCACGTCAGACAGTCCGTACGTATACTGGCAGGAAAAAGAGGCAATTTGGAGGCCCTTGCACAAACTGGCTTTATTCTACCTAAGTTGCCCTCCCTCCAGTGTGTACTCCGAAAGAGTGTTTAGTGCAGCCGCTCACCTTGTCAGCAATCGGCGTACGAGGTTACTTCCAGAAAATGTGGAGAAGATGATGTTCATCAAAATGAATTATAATCAATTTCTCCGTGGAGACATTCACCAGCAGCAATTGCCTACAGAAAGTACACGGGGACCTGAGATGGTGGATTCCAGTGGTGACGAATTAATAATCTGTGAGGAGGGGGATGTACACAGTGAAAGGGGTGAGTAATCGGAGGATGATGATGAGGTGGACATCTTGCCTCTGTAGAGCCAGTTTGTGCAAGGAGAGATTGATTGCTTCTTTTTTGGTGGGGGCACAAACCAACCAGTCATTTCAGTCACAGTCGTGTGGCAGACCCTGTCGCTGAAATGATGGGTTCATTAAAGTGTGCATGTCCTGTTTATACAACATAAGGGTGGGTGGGAGGGCCCAAGGACAATTCCATCTTGCACCTCTTTTTTCTTTCATTTTTCTTTGCATCATGTGCTGTTTGGGGACAATTTTTTGGAAGTGCCATCCTGTCTTGATTGACACTGCAGTGCCACTCCTAGATGGGCCAGGTGTTTGTGTCGGACACTTGTGTCGCTTAGCTTAGTCAAACAGCCACCTTGGTGCGCCTCTTTTTTTCTTTGCATCATGTGCTGTTTGGGGACAATTTTTTGGAAGTGTCATCCTGCCTGACACTGCAGTGCCACTCCTAGATGGGCCAGGTGTTTGTGTCGGCCACTTGTGTCGCTTAGCTTAGTCACACAGCCACCTTGGTGCGCCTCTTTTTTTCTTTGCATCATGTGCTGTTTGGGGACAATTTTTTGAAAGTGCCATCCTGTCTTGATTGACACTGCAGTGCCACTCCTAGATGGGCCAGGTGTTTGTGTCGGACACTTGTGTCGCTTAGCTTAGTCAAACAGCCACCTTGGTGCGCCTCTTTTTTTCTTTGCATCATGTGCTGTTTGGGGACAATTTTTTTAAAGTGCCATCCTGCCTGACACTGCAGTGTCACTCCTAGATGGGCCAGGTGTTTGTGTCGGCCACTTGTGTCGCTTAGCTTAGTCACACAGCCACCTTGGTGCTCCTCTTTTTTTCTTTGCATCATGTGCTGTTTGGGGACAATTTTTTGGAAGTGCCATCCTGTCTTGATTGACACTGCAGTGCCACTCCTAGATGGGCCAGGTGTTTGTGTCAGACACTTGTGTCGCTTAGCTTAGTCACACAGCCACCTTGGTGCGCCTCTTTTTTTCTTTGCATCATGTGCTGTTTGGGGACAATTTTTTGGAAGTGCCATCCTGCCTGACACTGCAGTGCCACTTCTAAATGGGCCAGGTGTTTGTGTCGGCCACTTGTGTCGCTTAGCTTAGTCAAACAGCCACCTTGGTGCGCCTCTTTTTTTCTTTGCATCATGTGCTGTTTGGGGACAATTTTTTTGAAGTGCCATACTGTCTTGATTGACACTGCAGTGCTACTCCTAGATGGGCCAGGTGTTTGTGTCGGCCACTTGTGTCACTTAGCTTAGTCACACAGCCACCTTGGTGCGCCTCTTTTTTTCTTTGCATCATGTGCTGTTTGGGGACAATTTTTTGGAAGTGCCATCCTGTCTTGATTGACACTGCAGTGCCACTCCTAGATGGGCCAGGTGTTTGTGTCGGCCACTTGTGTCGCTTAGCTTAGTCAAACAGCCACCTTGGTGCGCCTCTTTTTTTCTTTGCATCATGTGCTGTTTGGGGACATTTTTTTGGAAGTGCCATCCTGTCTTGCTTGACACTGCAGTACCACTCCTAGATGGGCCAGGTGTTTGTGTCGGACACTTGTGTCGCTGAGCTTAGTCACACAGCCACCTTGGTGCGCCTCTTTTTTTCTTTGCATCATGTGCTGTTTGGGGACAATTTTTTGGAAGTGCCATCCTGTCTTGATTGACACTGCAGTGCTACTCCTAGATGGGCCAGGTGTTTGTGTCGGCCACTTGTGTCGCTTAGCTTAGTCACACAGCCACCTTGGTGCGCCTCTTTTTTTCTTTGCATCATGTGCTGTTTGGGGACAATTTTTTGGAAGTGCCATCCTGTCTTGATTGACACTGCAGTGCCACTCCTAGATGGGCCAGGTGTTTGTGTCGGCCACTTGTGTCGCTTAGCTTAGTCAAACAGCCACCTTGGTGCGCCTCTTTTTTTCTTTGCATCATGTGCTGTTTGGGGACTATTTTTTAAATCGGCCATCCTGTCTGACACTGCAGTGCCACTCCTAGATGGGCCAGGTGTTTGTGTCGGCCACTTGTGTCGCTTAGCTTAGTCAAACAGCCACCTTGGTGCGCCTCTTTTTTTCTTTGCATCATGTGCTGTTTGGGGACAATTTTTTGGAAGTGCCATCCTGCCTGACACTGCAGTGCCACTTCTAGATGGGCCAGGTGTTTGTGTCGGCCACTTGTGTCGCTTAGCTTAGTCACACAGCCACCTTGGTGCGCCTCTTTTTTTCTTTGCATCATGTGCTGTTTGGGGACAATTTTTTTGAAGTGCCATACTGTCTTGATTGACACTGCAGTGCTACTCCTAGATGGGCCAGGTGTTTGTGTCGGCCACTTGTGTCGCTTAGCTTAGTCACACAGCCACCTTGGTGCGCCTCTTTTTTTCTTTGCATCATGTGCTGTTTGGGGACAATTTTTTGGAAGTGCCATCCTGTCTTGATTGACACTGCAGTGCCACTCCTAGATGGGCCAGGTGTTTGTGTCGGCCACTTGTGTCGCTTAGCTTAGTCAAACAGCCACCTTGGTGCGCCTCTTTTTTTCTTTGCATCATGTGCTGTTTGGGGACATTTTTTTGGAAGTGCCATCCTGTCTTGATTGACACTGCAGTGCCACTCCTAGATGGGCCAGGTGTTTGTGTCGGACACTTGTGTCGCTGAGCTTTGTCACACAGCCACCTTGGTGCGCCTCTTTTTTTCTTTGCATCATGTGCTGTTTGGGGACAATTTTTTGGAAGTGCCATCCTGTCTTGATTGACACTGCAGTGCTACTCCTAGATGGGCCAGGTGTTTGTGTCGGCCACTTGTGTCGCTTAGCTTAGTCACACAGCCACCTTGGTGCGCCTCTTTTTTTCTTTGCATCATGTGCTGTTTGGGGACAATTTTTTGGAAGTGCCATCCTGTCTTGATTGACACTGCAGTGCCACTCCTAGATGGGCCAGGTGTTTGTGTCGGACACTTGTGTCGCTTAGCTTAGTCAAACAGCCACCTTGGTGCGCCTCTTTTTTTCTTTGCATCATGTGCTGTTTGGGGACAATTTTTTGGAAGTGCCATCCTGCCTGACACTGCAGTGCCACTTCTAGATGGGCCAGGTGTTTGTGTCGGCCACTTGTGTCGCTTAGCTTAGTCACACAGCCACCTTGGTGCGCCTCTTTTTTTCTTTGCATCATGTGCTGTTTGGGGACAATTTTTTTGAAGTGCCATACTGTCTTGATTGACACTGCAGTGCTACTCCTAGATGGGCCAGGTGTTTGTGTCGGCCACTTGTGTCGCTTAGCTTAGTCACACAGCCACCTTGGTGCGCCTCTTTTTTTCTTTGCATCATGTGCTGTTTGGGGACAATTTTTTGGAAGTGCCATCCTGTCTTGATTGACACTGCAGTGCCACTCCTAGATGGGCCAGGTGTTTGTGTCGGCCACTTGTGTCGCTTAGCTTAGTCAAACAGCCACCTTGGTGCGCCTCTTTTTTTCTTTGCATCATGTGCTGTTTGGGGACATTTTTTTGGAAGTGCCATCCTGTCTTGATTGACACTGCAGTGCCACTCCTAGATGGGCCAGGTGTTTGTGTCGGACACTTGTGTCGCTTAGCTTAGTCACACAGCCACCTTGGTGCGCCTCTTTTTTTCTTTGCATCATGTGCTGTTTGGGGACAATTTTTTGGAAGTGCCATCCTGTCTTGATTGACACTGCAGTGCTACTCCTAGATGGGCCAGGTGTTTGTGTCGGCCACTTGTGTCGCTTAGCTTAGTCACACAGCCACCTTGGTGCGCCTCTTTTTTTCTTTGCATCATGTGCTGTTTGGGGACAATTTTTTGGAAGTGCCATCCTGTCTTGATTGACACTGCAGTGCCACTCCTAGATGTGCCAGGTGTTTGTGTCGGACACTTGTGTCGCTTAGCTTAGTCAAACAGCCACCTTGGTGCGCCTCTTTTTTTCTTTGCATCATGTGCTGTTTGGGGACAATTTTTTTAAAGTGCCATCCTGCCTGACACTGCAGTGCCACTCCTAGATGGGCCAGGTGTTTGTGTCGGCCACTTGTGTCGCTTAGCTTAGTCACACAGCCACCTTGGTGCTCCTCTTTTTTTCTTTGCATCATGTGCTGTTTGGGGACAATTTTTTGGAAGTGCCATCCTGTCTTGATTGACACTGCAGTGCCACTCCTAGATGGGCCAGGTGTTTGTGTCAGACACTTGTGTCGCTTAGCTTAGTCAAACAGCCACCTTGGTGCGCCTCTTTTTTTCTTTGCATCATGTGCTGTTTGGGGACAATTTTTTGGAAGTGCCATCCTGCCTGACACTGCAGTGCCACTTCTAAATGGGCCAGGTGTTTGTGTCGGCCACTTGTGTCGCTTAGCTTAGTCAAACAGCCACCTTGGTGCGCCTCTTTTTTTCTTTGCATCATGTGCTGTTTGGGGACAATTTTTTTGAAGTGCCATACTGTCTTGATTGACACTGCAGTGCTACTCCTAGCTGGGCCAGGTGTTTGTGTCGGCCACTTGTGTCACTTAGCTTAGTCACACAGCCACCTTGGTGCGCCTCTTTTTTTCTTTGCATCATGTGCTGTTTGGGGACAATTTTTTGGAAGTGCCATCCTGTCTTGATTGACACTGCAGTGCCACTCCTAGATGGGCCAGGTGTTTGTGTCGGCCACTTGTGTCGCTTAGCTTAGTCAAACAGCCACCTTGGTGCGCCTCTTTTTTTCTTTGCATCATGTGCTGTTTGGGGACATTTTTTTGGAAGTGCCATCCTGTCTTGATTGACACTGCAGTACCACTCCTAGATGGGCCAGGTGTTTGTGTCGGACACTTGTGTCGCTGAGCTTAGTCACACAGCCACCTTGGTGCGCCTCTTTTTTTCTTTGCATCATGTGCTGTTTGGGGACAATTTTTTGGAAGTGCCATCCTGTCTTGATTGACACTGCAGTGCTACTCCTAGATGGGCCAGGTGTTTGTGTCGGCCACTTGTGTCGCTTAGCTTAGTCACACAGCCACCTTGGTGCGCCTCTTTTTTTCTTTGCATCATGTGCTGTTTGGGGACAATTTTTTGGAAGTGCCATCCTGTCTTGATTGACACTGCAGTGCCACTCCTAGATGGGCCAGGTGTTTGTGTCGGCCACTTGTGTCGCTTAGCTTAGTCAAACAGCCACCTTGGTGCGCCTCTTTTTTTCTTTGCATCATGTGCTGTTTGGGGACTATTTTTTAAATCGGCCATCCTGTCTGACACTGCAGTGCCACTCCTAGATGGGCCAGGTGTTTGTGTCGGACACTTGTGTCGCTTAGCTTAGTCAAACAGCCACCTTGGTGCGCCTCTTTTTTTCTTTGCATCATGTGCTGTTTGGGGACAATTTTTTGGAAGTGCCATCCTGCCTGACACTGCAGTGCCACTTCTAGATGGGCCAGGTGTTTGTGTCGGCCACTTGTGTCGCTTAGCTTAGTCACACAGCCACCTTGGTGCGCCTCTTTTTTTCTTTGCATCATGTGCTGTTTGGGGACAATTTTTTTGAAGTGCCATACTGTCTTGATTGACACTGCAGTGCTACTCCTAGATGGGCCAGGTGTTTGTGTCGGCCACTTGTGTCGCTTAGCTTAGTCACACAGCCACCTTGGTGCGCCTCTTTTTTTCTTTGCATCATGTGCTGTTTGGGGACAATTTTTTGGAAGTGCCATCCTGTCTTGATTGACACTGCAGTGCCACTCCTAGATGGGCCAGGTGTTTGTGTCAGACACTTGTGTCGCTTAGCTTAGTCAAACAGCCACCTTGGTGCGCCTCTTTTTTTCTTTGCATCATGTGCTGTTTGGGGACAATTTTTTGGAAGTGCCATCCTGCCTGACACTGCAGTGCCACTTCTAGATGGGCCAGGTGTTTGTGTCGGCCACTTGTGTCGCTTAGCTTAGTCACACAGCCACCTTGGTGCGCCTCTTTTTTTCTTTGCATCATGTGCTGTTTGGGGACAATTTTTTTGAAGTGCCATACTGTCTTGATTGACACTGCAGTGCTACTCCTAGATGGGCCAGGTGTTTGTGTCGGCCACTTGTGTCGCTTAGCTTAGTCACACAGCCACCTTGGTGCGCCTCTTTTTTTCTTTGCATCATGTGCTGTTTGGGGACAATTTTTTGGAAGTGCCATCCTGTCTTGATTGACACTGCAGTGCCACTCCTAGATGGGCCAGGTGTTTGTGTCAGACACTTGTGTCGCTTAGCTTAGTCAAACAGCCACCTTGGTGCGCCTCTTTTTTTCTTTGCATCATGTGCTGTTTGGGGACAATTTTTTGGAAGTGCCATCCTGCCTGACACTGCAGTGCCACTTCTAAATGGGCCAGGTGTTTGTGTCGGCCACTTGTGTCGCTTAGCTTAGTCAAACAGCCACCTTGGTGCGCCTCTTTTTTTCTTTGCATCATGTGCTGTTTGGGGACAATTTTTTTGAAGTGCCATACTGTCTTGATTGACACTGCAGTGCTACTCCTAGATGGGCCAGGTGTTTGTGTCGGCCACTTGTGTCACTTAGCTTAGTCACACAGCCACCTTGGTGCGCCTCTTTTTTTCTTTGCATCATGTGCTGTTTGGGGACAATTTTTTGGAAGTGCCATCCTGTCTTGATTGACACTGCAGTGCCACTCCTAGATGGGCCAGGTGTTTGTGTCGGCCACTTGTGTCGCTTAGCTTAGTCAAACAGCCACCTTGGTGCGCCTCTTTTTTTCTTTGCATCATGTGCTGTTTGGGGACATTTTTTTGGAAGTGCCATCCTGTCTTGATTGACACTGCAGTACCACTCCTAGATGGGCCAGGTGTTTGTGTCGGACACTTGTGTCGCTGAGCTTAGTCACACAGCCACCTTGGTGCGCCTCTTTTTTTCTTTGCATCATGTGCTGTTTGGGGACAATTTTTTGGAAGTGCCATCCTGTCTTGATTGACACTGCAGTGCTACTCCTAGATGGGCCAGGTGTTTGTGTCGGCCACTTGTGTCGCTTAGCTTAGTCACACAGCCACCTTGGTGCGCCTCTTTTTTTCTTTGCATCATGTGCTGTTTGGGGACAATTTTTTGGAAGTGCCATCCTGTCTTGATTGACACTGCAGTGCCACTCCTAGATGGGCCAGGTGTTTGTGTCGGCCACTTGTGTCGCTTAGCTTAGTCAAACAGCCACCTTGGTGCGCCTCTTTTTTTCTTTGCATCATGTGCTGTTTGGGGACTATTTTTTAAATCGGCCATCCTGTCTGACACTGCAGTGCCACTCCTAGATGGGCCAGGTGTTTGTGTCGGACACTTGTGTCGCTTAGCTTAGTCACACAGCCACCTTGGTGCGCCTCTTTTTTTCTTTGCATCATGTGCTGTTTGGGGACAATTTTTTGGAAGTGCCATCCTGCCTGACACTGCAGTGCCACTTCTAGATGGGCCAGGTGTTTGTGTCGGCCACTTGTGTCGCTTAGCTTAGTCACACAGCCACCTTGGTGCGCCTCTTTTTTTCTTTGCATCATGTGCTGTTTGGGGACAATTTTTTTGAAGTGCCATACTGTCTTGATTGACACTGCAGTGCTACTCCTCGATGGGCCAGGTGTTTGTGTCGGCCACTTGTGTCGCTTAGCTTAGTCACACAGCCACCTTGGTGCGCCTCTTTTTTTCTTTGCATCATGTGCTGTTTGGGGACAATTTTTTGGAAGTGCCATCCTGTCTTGATTGACACTGCAGTGCCACTCCTAGATGGGCCAGGTGTTTGTGTCGGCCACTTGTGTCGCTTAGCTTAGTCAAACAGCCACCTTGGTGCGCCTCTTTTTTTCTTTGCATCATGTGCTGTTTGGGGACAATTTTTTTGAAGTGCCATACTGTCTTGATTGACACTGCAGTGCTACTCCTAGATGGGCCAGGTGTTTGTGTCGGCCACTTGTGTCACTTAGCTTAGTCACACAGCCACCTTGGTGCGCCTCTTTTTTTCTTTGCATCATGTGCTGTTTGGGGACAATTTTTTGGAAGTGCCATCCTGTCTTGATTGACACTGCAGTGCCACTCCTAGATGGGCCAGGTGTTTGTGTCGGCCACTTGTGTCGCTTAGCTTAGTCAAACAGCCACCTTGGTGCGCCTCTTTTTTTCTTTGCATCATGTGCTGTTTGGGGACATTTTTTTGGAAGTGCCATCCTGTCTTGATTGACACTGCAGTACCACTCCTAGATGGGCGAGGTGTTTGTGTCGGACACTTGTGTCGCTGAGCTTAGTCACACAGCCACCTTGGTGCGCCTCTTTTTTTCTTTGCATCATGTGCTGTTTGGGGACAATTTTTTGGAAGTGCCATCCTGTCTTGATTGACACTGCAGTGCTACTCCTAGATGGGCCAGGTGTTTGTGTCGGCCACTTGTGTCGCTTAGCTTAGTCACACAGCCACCTTGGTGCGCCTCTTTTTTTCTTTGCATCATGTGCTGTTTGGGGACAATTTTTTGGAAGTGCCATCCTGTCTTGATTGACACTGCAGTGCCACTCCTAGATGGGCCAGGTGTTTGTGTCGGCCACTTGTGTCGCTTAGCTTAGTCAAACAGCCACCTTGGTGCGCCTCTTTTTTTCTTTGCATCATGTGCTGTTTGGGGACTATTTTTTAAATCGGCCATCCTGTCTGACACTGCAGTGCCACTCCTAGATGGGCCAGGTGTTTGTGTCGGACACTTGTGTCGCTTAGCTTAGTCAAACAGCCACCTTGGTGCGCCTCTTTTTTTCTTTGCATCATGTGCTGTTTGGGGACAATTTTTTGGAAGTGCCATCCTGCCTGACACTGCAGTGCCACTTCTAGATGGGCCAGGTGTTTGTGTCGGCCACTTGTGTCGCTTAGCTTAGTCACACAGCCACCTTGGTGCGCCTCTTTTTTTCTTTGCATCATGTGCTGTTTGGGGACAATTTTTTGGAAGTGCCATCCTGCCTGACACTGCAGTGCCACTTCTAGATGGGCCAGGTGTTTGTGTCGGCCACTTGTGTCGCTTAGCTTAGTCACACAGCCACCTTGGTGCGCCTCTTTTTTTCTTTGCATCATGTGCTGTTTGGGGACAATTTTTTTGAAGTGCCATACTGTCTTGATTGACACTGCAGTGCTACTCCTCGATGGGCCAGGTGTTTGTGTCGGCCACTTGTGTCGCTTAGCTTAGTCACACAGCCACCTTGGTGCGCCTCTTTTTTTCTTTGCATCATGTGCTGTTTGGGGACAATTTTTTGGAAGTGCCATCCTGTCTTGATTGACACTGCAGTGCCACTCCTAGATGGGCCAGGTGTTTGTGTCGGCCACTTGTGTCGCTTAGCTTAGTCAAACAGCCACCTTGGTGCGCCTCTTTTTTTCTTTGCATCATGTGCTGTTTGGGGACAATTTTTTTGAAGTGCCATACTGTCTTGATTGACACTGCAGTGCTACTCCTAGATGGGCCAGGTGTTTGTGTCGGCCACTTGTGTCACTTAGCTTAGTCACACAGCCACCTTGGTGCGCCTCTTTTTTTCTTTGCATCATGTGCTGTTTGGGGACAATTTTTTGGAAGTGCCATCCTGTCTTGATTGACACTGCAGTGCCACTCCTAGATGGGCCAGGTGTTTGTGTTGGCCACTTGTGTCGCTTAGCTTAGTCAAACAGCCACCTTGGTGCGCCTCTTTTTTTCTTTGCATCATGTGCTGTTTGGGGACATTTTTTTGGAAGTGCCATCCTGTCTTGATTGACACTGCAGTACCACTCCTAGATGGGCGAGGTGTTTGTGTCGGACACTTGTGTCGCTGAGCTTAGTCACACAGCCACCTTGGTGCGCCTCTTTTTTTCTTTGCATCATGTGCTGTTTGGGGACAATTTTTTGGAAGTGCCATCCTGTCTTGATTGACACTGCAGTGCCACTCCTAGATGGGCCAGGTGTTTGTGTCGGCCACTTGTGTCGCTTAGCTTAGTCAAACAGCCACCTTGGTGCGCCTCTTTTTTTCTTTGCATCATGTGCTGTTTGGGGACTATTTTTTAAATCGGCCATCCTGTCTGACACTGCAGTGCCACTCCTAGATGGGCCAGGTGTTTGTGTCGGACACTTGTGTCGCTTAGCTTAGTCAAACAGCCACCTTGGTGCGCCTCTTTTTTTCTTTGCATCATGTGCTGTTTGGGGACAATTTTTTGGAAGTGCCATCCTGCCTGACACTGCAGTGCCACTTCTAGATGGGCCAGGTGTTTGTGTCGGCCACTTGTGTCGCTTAGCTTAGTCACACAGCCACCTTGGTGCGCCTCTTTTTTTCTTTGCATCATGTGCTGTTTGGGGACAATTTTTTTGAAGTGCCATACTGTCTTGATTGACACTGCAGTGCTACTCCTAGATGGGCCAGGTGTTTGTGTCGGCCACTTGTGTCGCTTAGCTTAGTCACACAGCCACCTTGGTGCGCCTCTTTTTTTCTTTGCATCATGTGCTGTTTGGGGACAATTTTTTGGAAGTGCCATCCTGTCTTGATTGACACTGCAGTGCCACTCCTAGATGGGCCAGGTGTTTGTGTCGGCCACTTGTGTCGCTTAGCTTAGTCAAACAGCCACCTTGGTGCGCCTCTTTTTTTCTTTGCATCATGTGCTGTTTGGGGACATTTTTTTGGAAGTGCCATCCTGTCTTGATTGACACTGCAGTGCTACTCCTAGATGGGCCAGGTGTTTGTGTCGGACACTTGTGTCGCTGAGCTTAGTCACACAGCCACCTTGGTGCGCCTCTTTTTTTCTTTGCATCATGTGCTGTTTGGGGACAATTTTTTGGAAGTGCCATCCTGTCTTGATTGACACTGCAGTGCCACTCCTAGATGGGCCAGGTGTTTGTGTCGGACACTTGTGTCGCTTAGCTTAGTCAAACAGCCACCTTGGTGCGCCTCTTTTTTTCTTTGCATCATGTGCTGTTTGGGGACAATTTTTTGGAAGTGCCATCCTGCCTGACACTGCAGTGCCACTTCTAGATGGGCCAGGTGTTTGTGTCGGCCACTTGTGTCGCTTAGCTTAGTCACACAGCCACCTTGGTGCGCCTCTTTTTTTCTTTGCATCATGTGCTGTTTGGGGACAATTTTTTTGAAGTGCCATACTGTCTTGATTGACACTGCAGTGCTACTCCTAGATGGGCCAGGTGTTTGTGTCGGCCACTTGTGTCGCTTAGCTTAGTCACACAGCCACCTTGGTGCGCCTCTTTTTTTCTTTGCATCATGTGCTGTTTGGGGACAATTTTTTGGAAGTGCCATCCTGTCTTGATTGACACTGCAGTGCTACTCCTAGATGGGCCAGGTGTTTGTGTCGGCCACTTGTGTCGCTTAGCTTAGTCACACAGCCACCTTGGTGCGCCTCTTTTTTTCTTTGCATCATGTGCTGTTTGGGGACAATTTTTTGGAAGTGCCATCCTGTCTTGATTGACACTGCAGTGCCACTCCTAGATGGGCCAGGTGTTTGTGTCGGCCACTTGTGTCGCTTAGCTTAGTCAAACAGCCACCTTGGTGCGCCTCTTTTTTTCTTTGCATCATGTGCTGTTTGGGGACTATTTTTTAAATCGGCCATCCTGTCTGACACTGCAGTGCCACTCCTAGATGGGCCAGGTGTTTGTGTCGGACACTTGTGTCGCTTAGCTTAGTCAAACAGCCACCTTGGTGCGCCTCTTTTTTTCTTTGCATCATGTGCTGTTTGGGGACAATTTTTTGGAAGTGCCATCCTGCCTGACACTGCAGTGCCACTTCTAGATGGGCCAGGTGTTTGTGTCGGCCACTTGTGTCGCTTAGCTTAGTCACACAGCCACCTTGGTGCGCCTCTTTTTTTCTTTGCATCATGTGCTGTTTGGGGACAATTTTTTTGAAGTGCCATACTGTCTTGATTGACACTGCAGTGCTACTCCTAGATGGGCCAGGTGTTTGTGTCGGCCACTTGTGTCGCTTAGCTTAGTCACACAGCCACCTTGGTGCGCCTCTTTTTTTCTTTGCATCATGTGCTGTTTGGGGACAATTTTTTGGAAGTGCCATCCTGTCTTGATTGACACTGCAGTGCCACTCCTAGATGGGCCAGGTGTTTGTGTCGGCCACTTGTGTCGCTTAGCTTAGTCAAACAGCCACCTTGGTGCGCCTCTTTTTTTCTTTGCATCATGTGCTGTTTGGGGACATTTTTTTGGAAGTGCCATCCTGTCTTGATTGACACTGCAGTGCCACTCCTAGATGGGCCAGGTGTTTGTGTCGGACACTTGTGTCGCTGAGCTTAGTCACACAGCCACCTTGGTGCGCCTCTTTTTTTCTTTGCATCATGTGCTGTTTGGGGACAATTTTTTGGAAGTGCCATCCTGTCTTGATTGACACTGCAGTGCTACTCCTAGATGGGCCAGGTGTTTGTGTCGGCCACTTGTGTCGCTTAGCTTAGTCACACAGCCACCTTGGTGCGCCTCTTTTTTTCTTTGCATCATGTGCTGTTTGGGGACAATTTTTTGGAAGTGCCATCCTGTCTTGATTGACACTGCAGTGCCACTCCTAGATGGGCCAGGTGTTTGTGTCGGACACTTGTGTCGCTTAGCTTAGTCAAACAGCCACCTTGGTGCGCCTCTCTTTTTCTTTGCATCATGTGCTGTTTGGGGACAATTTTTTGGAAGTGCCATCCTGCCTGACACTGCAGTGCCACTTCTAGATGGGCCAGGTGTTTGTGTCGGCCACTTGTGTCGCTTAGCTTAGTCACACAGCCACCTTGGTGCGCCTCTTTTTTTCTTTGCATCATGTGCTGTTTGGGGACAATTTTTTTGAAGTGCCATACTGTCTTGATTGACACTGCAGTGCTACTCCTAGATGGGCCAGGTGTTTGTGTCGGCCACTTGTGTCGCTTAGCTTAGTCACACAGCCACCTTGGTGCGCCTCTTTTTTTCTTTGCATCATGTGCTGTTTGGGGACAATTTTTTGGAAGTGCCATCCTGTCTTGATTGACACTGCAGTGCCACTCCTAGATGGGCCAGGTGTTTGTGTCGGCCACTTGTGTCGCTTAGCTTAGTCAAACAGCCACCTTGGTGCGCCTCTTTTTTTCTTTGCATCATGTGCTGTTTGGGGACATTTTTTTGGAAGTGCCATCCTGTCTTGATTGACACTGCAGTGCCACTCCTAGATGGGCCAGGTGTTTGTGTCGGACACTTGTGTCGCTGAGCTTAGTCACACAGCCACCTTGGTGCGCCTCTTTTTTTCTTTGCATCATGTGCTGTTTGGGGACAATTTTTTGGAAGTGCCATCCTGTCTTGATTGACACTGCAGTGCTACTCCTAGATGGGCCAGGTGTTTGTGTCGGCCACTTGTGTCGCTTAGCTTAGTCACACAGCCACCTTGGTGCGCCTCTTTTTTTCTTTGCATCATGTGCTGTTTGGGGACAATTTTTTGGAAGTGCCATCCTGTCTTGATTGACACTGCAGTGCCACTCCTAGATGGGCCAGGTGTTTGTGTCGGACACTTGTGTCGCTTAGCTTAGTCAAACAGCCACCTTGGTGCGCCTCTTTTTTTCTTTGCATCATGTGCTGTTTGGGGACAATTTTTTGGAAGTGCCATCCTGCCTGACACTGCAGTGCCACTCCTAGATGGGCCAGGTGTTTGTGTCGGCCACTTGTGTCGCTTAGCTTAGTCACACAGCCACCTTGGTGCTCCTCTTTTTTTCTTTGCATCATGTGCTGTTTGGGGACAATTTTTTGGAAGTGCCATCCTGTCTTGATTGACACTGCAGTGCCACTCCTAGATGGGCCAGGTGTTTGTGTCAGACACTTGTGTCGCTTAGCTTAGTCAAACAGCCACCTTGGTGCGCCTCTTTTTTTCTTTGCATCATGTGCTGTTTGGGGACAATTTTTTGGAAGTGCCATCCTGCCTGACACTGCAGTGCCACTTCTAAATGGGCCAGGTGTTTGTGTCGGCCACTTGTGTCGCTTAGCTTAGTCAAACAGCCACCTTGGTGCGCCTCTTTTTTTCTTTGCATCATGTGTTGTTTGGGGACAATTTTTTTGAAGTGCCATACTGTCTTGATTGACACTGCAGTGCTACTCCTAGCTGGGCCAGGTGTTTGTGTCGGCCACTTGTGTCACTTAGCTTAGTCACACAGCCACCTTGGTGCGCCTCTTTTTTTCTTTGCATCATGTGCTGTTTGGGGACAATTTTTTGGAAGTGCCATCCTGTCTTGATTGACACTGCAGTGCCACTCCTAGATGGGCCAGGTGTTTGTGTCGGCCACTTGTGTCGCTTAGCTTAGTCAAACAGCCACCTTGGTGCGCCTCTTTTTTTCTTTGCATCATGTGCTGTTTGGGGACATTTTTTTGGAAGTGCCATCCTGTCTTGATTGACACTGCAGTACCACTCCTAGATGGGCCAGGTGTTTGTGTCGGACACTTGTGTCGCTGAGCTTAGTCACACAGCCACCTTGGTGCGCCTCTTTTTTTCTTTGCATCATGTGCTGTTTGGGGACAATTTTTTGGAAGTGCCATCCTGTCTTGATTGACACTGCAGTGCTACTCCTAGATGGGCCAGGTGTTTGTGTCGGCCACTTGTGTCGCTTAGCTTAGTCACACAGCCACCTTGGTGCGCCTCTTTTTTTCTTTGCATCATGTGCTGTTTGGGGACAATTTTTTGGAAGTGCCATCCTGTCTTGATTGACACTGCAGTGCCACTCCTAGATGGGCCAGGTGTTTGTGTCGGCCACTTGTGTCGCTTAGCTTAGTCAAACAGCCACCTTGGTGCGCCTCTTTTTTTCTTTGCATCATGTGCTGTTTGGGGACTATTTTTTAAATCGGCCATCCTGTCTGACACTGCAGTGCCACTCCTAGATGGGCCAGGTGTTTGTGTCGGACACTTGTGTCGCTTAGCTTAGTCAAACAGCCACCTTGGTGCGCCTCTTTTTTTCTTTGCATCATGTGCTGTTTGGGGACAATTTTTTGGAAGTGCCATCCTGCCTGACACTGCAGTGCCACTTCTAGATGGGCCAGGTGTTTGTGTCGGCCACTTGTGTCGCTTAGCTTAGTCACACAGCCACCTTGGTGCGCCTCTTTTTTTCTTTGCATCATGTGCTGTTTGGGGACAATTTTTTTGAAGTGCCATACTGTCTTGATTGACACTGCAGTGCTACTCCTAGATGGGCCAGGTGTTTGTGTCGGCCACTTGTGTCGCTTAGCTTAGTCACACAGCCACCTTGGTGCGCCTCTTTTTTTCTTTGCATCATGTGCTGTTTGGGGACAATTTTTTGGAAGTGCCATCCTGTCTTGATTGACACTGCAGTGCCACTCCTAGATGGGCCAGGTGTTTGTGTCAGACACTTGTGTCGCTTAGCTTAGTCAAACAGCCACCTTGGTGCGCCTCTTTTTTTCTTTGCATCATGTGCTGTTTGGGGACAATTTTTTGGAAGTGCCATCCTGCCTGACACTGCAGTGCCACTTCTAAATGGGCCAGGTGTTTGTGTCGGCCACTTGTGTCGCTTAGCTTAGTCAAACAGCCACCTTGGTGCGCCTCTTTTTTTCTTTGCATCATGTGCTGTTTGGGGACAATTTTTTTGAAGTGCCATACTGTCTTGATTGACACTGCAGTGCTACTCCTAGATGGGCCAGGTGTTTGTGTCGGCCACTTGTGTCACTTAGCTTAGTCACACAGCCACCTTGGTGCGCCTCTTTTTTTCTTTGCATCATGTGCTGTTTGGGGACAATTTTTTGGAAGTGCCATCCTGTCTTGATTGACACTGCAGTGCCACTCCTAGATGGGCCAGGTGTTTGTGTCGGCCACTTGTGTCGCTTAGCTTAGTCAAACAGCCACCTTGGTGCGCCTCTTTTTTTCTTTGCATCATGTGCTGTTTGGGGACATTTTTTTGGAAGTGCCATCCTGTCTTGATTGACACTGCAGTACCACTCCTAGATGGGCCAGGTGTTTGTGTCGGACACTTGTGTCGCTGAGCTTAGTCACACAGCCACCTTGGTGCGCCTCTTTTTTTCTTTGCATTATGTGCTGTTTGGGGACAATTTTTTGGAAGTGCCATCCTGTCTTGATTGACACTGCAGTGCTACTCCTAGATGGGCCAGGTGTTTGTGTCGGCCACTTGTGTCGCTTAGCTTAGTCACACAGCCACCTTGGTGCGCCTCTTTTTTTCTTTGCATCATGTGCTGTTTGGGGACAATTTTTTGGAAGTGCCATCCTGTCTTGATTGACACTGCAGTGCCACTCCTAGATGGGCCAGGTGTTTGTGTCGGCCACTTGTGTCGCTTAGCTTAGTCAAACAGCCACCTTGGTGCGCCTCTTTTTTTCTTTGCATCATGTGCTGTTTGGGGACTATTTTTTAAATCGGCCATCCTGTCTGACACTGCAGTGCCACTCCTAGATGGGCCAGGTGTTTGTGTCGGACACTTGTGTCGCTTAGCTTAGTCAAACAGCCACCTTGGTGCGCCTCTTTTTTTCTTTGCATCATGTGCTGTTTGGGGACAATTTTTTGGAAGTGCCATCCTGCCTGACACTGCAGTGCCACTTCTAGATGGGCCAGGTGTTTGTGTCGGCCACTTGTGTCGCTTAGCTTAGTCACACAGCCACCTTGGTGCGCCTCTTTTTTTCTTTGCATCATGTGCTGTTTGGGGACAATTTTTTTGTAGTGCCATACTGTCTTGATTGACACTGCAGTGCTACTCCTAGATGGGCCAGGTGTTTGTGTCGGCCACTTGTGTCGCTTAGCTTAGTCACACAGCCACCTTGGTGCGCCTCTTTTTTTCTTTGCATCATGTGCTGTTTGGGGACAATTTTTTGGAAGTGCCATCCTGTCTTGATTGACACTGCAGTGCCACTCCTAGATGGGCCAGGTGTTTGTGTCGGCCACTTGTGTCGCTTAGCTTAGTCAAACAGCCACCTTGGTGCGCCTCTTTTTTTCTTTGCATCATGTGCTGTTTGGGGACATTTTTTTGGAAGTGCCATCCTGTCTTGATTGACACTGCAGTGCCACTCCTAGATGGGCCAGGTGTTTGTGTCGGACACTTGTGTCGCTGAGCTTAGTCACACAGCCACCTTGGTGCGCCTCTTTTTTTCTTTGCATCATGTGCTGTTTGGGGACAATTTTTTGGAAGTGCCATCCTGTCTTGATTGACACTGCAGTGCTACTCCTAGATGGGCCAGGTGTTTGTGTCGGCCACTTGTGTCGCTTAGCTTAGTCACACAGCCACCTTGGTGCGCCTCTTTTTTTCTTTGCATCATGTGCTGTTTGGGGACAATTTTTTGGAAGTGCCATCCTGTCTTGATTGACACTGCAGTGCCACTCCTAGATGGGCCAGGTGTTTGTGTCGGACACTTGTGTCGCTTAGCTTAGTCAAACAGCCACCTTGGTGCGCCTCTTTTTTTCTTTGCATCATGTGCTGTTTGGGGACAATTTTTTGGAAGTGCCATCCTGCCTGACACTGCAGTGCCACTTCTAGATGGGCCAGGTGTTTGTGTCGGCCACTTGTGTCGCTTAGCTTAGTCACACAGCCACCTTGGTGCGCCTCTTTTTTTCTTTGCATCATGTGCTGTTTGGGGACAATTTTTTTGAAGTGCCATACTGTCTTGATTGACACTGCAGTGCTACTCCTAGATGGGCCAGGTGTTTGTGTCGGCCACTTGTGTCGCTTAGCTTAGTCACACAGCCACCTTGGTGCGCCTCTTTTTTTCTTTGCATCATGTGCTGTTTGGGGACAATTTTTTGGAAGTGCCATCCTGTCTTGATTGACACTGCAGTGCCACTCCTAGATGGGCCAGGTGTTTGTGTCGGCCACTTGTGTCGCTTAGCTTAGTTAAACAGCCACCTTGGTGCGCCTCTTTTTTTCTTTGCATCATGTGCTGTTTGGGGACATTTTTTTGGAAGTGCCATCCTGTCTTGATTGACACTGCAGTGCCACTCCTAGATGGGCCAGGTGTTTGTGTCGGACACTTGTGTCGCTGAGCTTAGTCACACAGCCACCTTGGTGCGCCTCTTTTTTTCTTTGCATCATGTGCTGTTTGGGGACAATTTTTTGGAAGTGCCATCCTGTCTTGATTGACACTGCAGTGCTACTCCTAGATGGGCCAGGTGTTTGTGTCGGCCACTTGTGTCGCTTAGCTTAGTCATACAGCCACCTTGGTGCGCCTCTTTTTTTCTTTGCATCATGTGCTGTTTGGGGACAATTTTTTGGAAGTGCCATCCTGTCTTGATTGACACTGCAGTGCCACTCCTAGATGGGCCAGGTGTTTGTGTCGGCCACTTGTGTCGCTTAGCTTAGTCAAACAGCCACCTTGGTGCGCCTCTTTTTTTCTTTGCATCATGTGCTGTTTGGGGACAATTTTTTGGAAGTGCCATCCTGCCTGACACTGCAGTGCCACTCCTAGATGGGCCAGGTGTTTGTGTCGGCCACTTGTGTCGCTTAGCTTAGTCACACAGCCACCTTGGTGCTCCTCTTTTTTTCTTTGCATCATGTGCTGTTTGGGGACAATTTTTTGGAAGTGCCATCCTGTCTTGATTGACACTGCAGTGCCACTCCTAGATGGGCCAGGTGTTTGTGTCAGACACTTGTGTCGCTTAGCTTAGTCAAACAGCCACCTTGGTGCGCCTCTTTTTTTCTTTGCATCATGTGCTGTTTGGGGACAATTTTTTGGAAGTGCCATCCTGCCTGACACTGCAGTGCCACTTCTAAATGGGCCAGGTGTTTGTGTCGGCCACTTGTGTCGCTTAGCTTAGTCAAACAGCCACCTTGGTGCGCCTCTTTTTTTCTTTGCATCATGTGCTGTTTGGGGACAATTTTTTTGAAGTGCCATACTGTCTTGATTGACACTGCAGTGCTACTCCTAGATGGGCCAGGTGTTTGTGTCGGCCACTTGTGTCACTTAGCTTAGTCACACAGCCACCTTGGTGCGCCTCTTTTTTTCTTTGCATCATGTGCTGTTTGGGGACAATTTTTTGGAAGTGCCATCCTGTCTTGATTGACACTGCAGTGCCACTCCTAGATGGGCCAGGTGTTTGTGTCGGCCACTTGTGTCGCTTAGCTTAGTCAAACAGCCACCTTGGTGCGCCTCTTTTTTTCTTTGCATCATGTGCTGTTTGGGGACATTTTTTTGGAAGTGCCATCCTGTCTTGATTGACACTGCAGTACCACTCCTAGATGGGCCAGGTGTTTGTGTCGGACACTTGTGTCGCTGAGCTTAGTCACACAGCCACCTTGGTGCGCCTCTTTTTTTCTTTGCATCATGTGCTGTTTGGGGACAATTTTTTGGAAGTGCCATCCTGTCTTGATTGACACTGCAGTGCTACTCCTAGATGGGCCAGGTGTTTGTGTCGGCCACTTGTGTCGCTTAGCTTAGTCACACAGCCACCTTGGTGCGCCTCTTTTTTTCTTTGCATCATGTGCTGTTTGGGGACAATTTTTTGGAAGTGCCATCCTGTCTTGATTGACACTGCAGTGCCACTCCTAGATGGGCCAGGTGTTTGTGTCTGCCACTTGTGTCGCTTAGCTTAGTCAAACAGCCACCTTGGTGCGCCTCTTTTTTTCTTTGCATCATGTGCTGTTTGGGGACTATTTTTTAAATCGGCCATCCTGTCTGACACTGCAGTGCCACTCCTAGATGGGCCAGGTGTTTGTGTCGGACACTTGTGTCGCTTAGCTTAATCAAACAGCCACCTTGGTGCGCCTCTTTTTTTCTTTGCATCATGTGCTGTTTGGGGACAATTTTTTGGAAGTGCCATCCTGCCTGACACTGCAGTGCCACTTCTAGATGGGCCAGGTGTTTGTGTCGGCCACTTGTGTCGCTTAGCTTAGTCACACAGCCACCTTGGTGCGCCTCTTTTTTTCTTTGCATCATGTGCTGTTTGGGGACAATTTTTTTGAAGTGCCATACTGTCTTGATTGACACTGCAGTGCTACTCCTAGATGGGCCAGGTGTTTGTGTCGGCCACTTGTGTCGCTTAGCTTAGTCACACAGCCACCTTGGTGCGCCTCTTTTTTTCTTTGCATCATGTGCTGTTTGGGGACAATTTTTTGGAAGTGCCATCCTGTCTTGATTGACACTGCAGTGCCACTCCTAGATGGGCCAGGTGTTTGTGTCGGCCACTTGTGTCGCTTAGCTTAGTCAAACAGCCACCTTGGTGCGCCTCTTTTTTTCTTTGCATCATGTGCTGTTTGGGGACATTTTTTTGGAAGTGCCATCCTGTCTTGATTGACACTGCAGTGCCACTCCTAGATGGGCCAGGTGTTTGTGTCGGACACTTGTGTCGCTGAGCTTAGTCACACAGCCACCTTGGTGCGCCTCTTTTTTTCTTTGCATCATGTGCTGTTTGGGGACAATTTTTTGGAAGTGCCATCCTGTCTTGATTGACACTGCAGTGCTACTCCTAGATGGGCCAGGTGTTTGTGTCGGCCACTTGTGTCGCTTAGCTTAGTCACACAGCCACCTTGGTGCGCCTCTTTTTTTCTTTGCATCATGTGCTGTTTGGGGACAATTTTTTGGAAGTGCCATCCTGTCTTGATTGACACTGCAGTGCCACTCCTAGATGGGCCAGGTGTTTGTGTCGGACACTTGTGTCGCTTAGCTTAGTCAAACAGCCACCTTGGTGCGCCTCTTTTTTTCTTTGCATCATGTGCTGTTTGGGGACAATTTTTTGGAAGTGCCATCCTGCCTGACACTGCAGTGCCACTTCTAGATGGGCCAGGTGTTTGTGTCGGCCACTTGTGTCGCTTAGCTTAGTCACACAGCCACCTTGGTGCGCCTCTTTTTTTCTTTGCATCATGTGCTGTTTGGGGACAATTTTTTTGAAGTGCCATACTGTCTTGATTGACACTGCAGTGCTACTCCTAGATGGGCCAGGTGTTTGTGTCGGCCACTTGTGTCGCTTAGCTTAATCACACAGCCACCTTGGTGCGCCTCTTTTTTTCTTTGCATCATGTGCTGTTTGGGGACAATTTTTTGGAAGTGCCATCCTGTCTTGATTGACACTGCAGTGCCACTCCTAGATGGGCCAGGTGTTTGTGTCGGCCACTTGTGTCGCTTAGCTTAGTCAAACAGCCACCTTGGTGCACCTCTTTTTTTCTTTGCATCATGTGCTGTTTGGGGACATTTTTTTGGAAGTGCCATCCTGTCTTGATTGACACTGCAGTGCCACTCCTAGATGGGCCAGGTGTTTGTGTCGGACACTTGTGTCGCTGAGCTTAGTCACACAGCCACCTTGGTGCGCCTCTTTTTTTCTTTGCATCATGTGCTGTTTGGGGACAATTTTTTGGAAGTGCCATCCTGTCTTGATTGACACTGCAGTGCTACTCCTAGATGGGCCAGGTGTTTGTGTCGGCCACTTGTGTCGCTTAGCTTAGTCACACAGCCACCTTGGTGCGCCTCTTTTTTTCTTTGCATCATGTGCTGTTTGGGGACAATTTTTTGGAAGTGCCATCCTGTCTTGATTGACACTGCAGTGCCACTCCTAGATGGGCCAGGTGTTTGTGTCGGACACTTGTGTCGCTTAGCTTAGTCAAACAGCCACCTTGGTGCGCCTCTTTTTTTCTTTGCATCATGTGCTGTTTGGGGACAATTTTTTGGAAGTGCCATCCTGCCTGACACTGCAGTGCCACTCCTAGATGGGCCAGGTGTTTGTGTCGGCCACTTGTGTCGCTTAGCTTAGTCACACAGCCACCTTGGTGCGCCTCTTTTTTTCTTTGCATCATGTGCTGTTTGGGGACAATTTTTTTGAAGTGCCATACTGTCTTGATTGACACTGCAGTGCTACTCCTAGATGGGCCAGGTGTTTGTGTCGGCCACTTGTGTCGCTTAGCTTAGTCACACAGCCACCTTGGTGCGCCTCTTTTTTTCTTTGCATCATGTGCTGTTTGGGGACAATTTTTTGGAAGTGCCATCCTGTCTTGATTGACACTGCAGTGCCACTCCTAGATGGGCCAGGTGTTTGTGTCGGCCACTTGTGTCGCTTAGCTTTGTCAAACAGCCACCTTGGTGCGCCTCTTTTTTTCTTTGCATCATGTGCTGTTTGGGGACATTTTTTTGGAAGTGCCATCCTGTCTTGATTGACACTGCAGTGCCACTCCTAGATGGGCCAGGTGTTTGTGTCGGACACTTGTGTCGCTGAGCTTAGTCACACAGCCACCTTGGTGCGCCTCTTTTTTTCTTTGCATCATGTGCTGTTTGGGGACAATTTTTTGGAAGTGCCATCCTGTCTTGATTGACACTGCAGTGCTACTCCTAGATGGGCCAGGTGTTTGTGTCGGCCACTTGTGTCGCTTAGCTTAGTCACACAGCCACCTTGGTGCGCCTCTTTTTTTCTTTGCATCATGTGCTGTTTGGGGACAATTTTTTGGAAGTGCCATCCTGTCTTGATTGACACTGCAGTGCCACTCCTAGATGGGCCAGGTGTTTGTGTCGGACACTTGTGTCGCTTAGCTTAGTCAAACAGCCACCTTGGTGCGCCTCTTTTTTTCTTTGCATCATGTGCTGTTTGGGGACAATTTTTTTAAAGTGCCATCCTGCCTGACACTGCAGTGCCACTCCTAGATGGGCCAGGTGTTTGTGTCGGCCACTTGTGTCGCTTAGCTTAGTCACACAGCCACCTTGGTGCTCCTCTTTTTTTCTTTGCATCATGTGCTGTTTGGGGACAATTTTTTGGAAGTGCCATCCTGTCTTGATTGACACTGCAGTGCCACTCCTAGATGGGCCAGGTGTTTGTGTCAGACACTTGTGTCGCTTAGCTTAGTCAAACAGCCACCTTGGTGCGCCTCTTTTTTTCTTTGCATCATGTGCTGTTTGGGGACAATTTTTTGGAAGTGCCATCCTGCCTGACACTGCAGTGCCACTTCTAAATGGGCCAGGTGTTTGTGTCGGCCACTTGTGTCGCTTAGCTTAGTCAAACAGCCACCTTGGTGCGCCTCTTTTTTTCTTTGCATCATGTGCTGTTTGGGGACAATTTTTTTGAAGTGCCATACTGTCTTGATTGACACTGCAGTGCTACTCCTAGCTGGGCCAGGTGTTTGTGTCGGCCACTTGTGTCACTTAGCTTAGTCACACAGCCACCTTGGTGCGCCTCTTTTTTTCTTTGCATCATGTGCTGTTTGGGGACAATTTTTTGGAAGTGCCATCCTGTCTTGATTGACACTGCAGTGCCACTCCTAGATGGGCCAGGTGTTTGGGTCGGCCACTTGTGTCGCTTAGCTTAGTCAAACAGCCACCTTGGTGCGCCTCTTTTTTTCTTTGCATCATGTGCTGTTTGGGGACATTTTTTTGGAAGTGCCATCCTGTCTTGATTGACACTGCAGTACCACTCCTAGATGGGCCAGGTGTTTGTGTCGGACACTTGTGTCGCTGAGCTTAGTCACACAGCCACCTTGGTGCGCCTCTTTTTTTCTTTGCATCATGTGCTGTTTGGGGACAATTTTTTGGAAGTGCCATCCTGTCTTGATTGACACTGCAGTGCTACTCCTAGATGGGCCAGGTGTTTGTGTCGGCCACTTGTGTCGCTTAGCTTAGTCACACAGCCACCTTGGTGCGCCTCTTTTTTTCTTTGCATCATGTGCTGTTTGGGGACAATTTTTTGGAAGTGCCATCCTGTCTTGATTGACACTGCAGTGCCACTCCTAGATGGGCCAGGTGTTTGTGTCGGCCACTTGTGTCGCTTAGCTTAGTCAAACAGCCACCTTGGTGCGCCTCTTTTTTTCTTTGCATCATGTGCTGTTTGGGGACTATTTTTTAAATCGGCCATCCTGTCTGACACTGCAGTGCCACTCCTAGATGGGCCAGGTGTTTGTGTCGGACACTTGTGTCGCTTAGCTTAGTCAAACAGCCACCTTGGTGCGCCTCTTTTTTTCTTTGCATCATGTGCTGTTTGGGGACAATTTTTTGGAAGTGCCATCCTGCCTGACACTGCAGTGCCACTTCTAGATGGGCCAGGTGTTTGTGTCGGCCACTTGTGTCGCTTAGCTTAGTCACACAGCCACCTTGGTGCGCCTCTTTTTTTCTTTGCATCATGTGCTGTTTGGGGACAATTTTTTTGAAGTGCCATACTGTCTTGATTGACACTGCAGTGCTACTCCTAGATGGGCCAGGTGTTTGTGTCGGCCACTTGTGTCGCTTAGCTTAGTCACACAGCCACCTTGGTGCGCCTCTTTTTTTCTTTGCATCATGTGCTGTTTGGGGACAATTTTTTGGAAGTGCCATCCTGTCTTGATTGACACTGCAGTGCCACTCCTAGATGGGCCAGGTGTTTGTGTCAGACGCTTGTGTCGCTTAGCTTAGTCAAACAGCCACCTTGGTGCGCCTCTTTTTTTCTTTGCATCATGTGCTGTTTGGGGACAATTTTTTGGAAGTGCCATCCTGCCTTACACTGCAGTGCCACTTCTAAATGGGCCAGGTGTTTGTGTCGGCCACTTGTGTCGCTTAGCTTAGTCAAACAGCCACCTTGGTGCGCCTCTTTTTTTCTTTGCATCATGTGCTGTTTGGGGACAATTTTTTTGAAGTGCCATACTGTCTTGATTGACACTGCAGTGCTACTCCTAGATGGGCCAGGTGTTTGTGTCGGCCACTTGTGTCACTTAGCTTAGTCACACAGCCACCTTGGTGCGCCTCTTTTTTTCTTTGCATCATGTGCTGTTTGGGGACAATTTTTTGGAAGTGCCATCCTGTCTTGATTGACACTGCAGTGCCACTCCTAGATGGGCCAGGTGTTTGTGTCGGCCACTTGTGTCGCTTAGCTTAGTCAAACAGCCACCTTGGTGCGCCTCTTTTTTTCTTTGCATCATGTGCTGTTTGGGGACATTTTTTTGGAAGTGCCATCCTGTCTTGATTGACACTGCAGTACCACTCCTAGATGGGCCAGGTGTTTGTGTCGGACACTTGTGTCGCTGAGCTTAGTCACACAGCCACCTTGGTGCGCCTCTTTTTTTCTTTGCATCATGTGCTGTTTGGGGACAATTTTTTGGAAGTGCCATCCTGTCTTGATTGACACTGCAGTGCTACTCCTAGATGGGCCAGGTGTTTGTGTCGGCCACTTGTGTCGCTTAGCTTAGTCACACAGCCACCTTGGTGCGCCTCTTTTTTTCTTTGCATCATGTGCTGTTTGGGGACAATTTTTTGGAAGTGCCATCCTGTCTTGATTGACACTGCAGTGCCACTCCTAGATGGGCCAGGTGTTTGTGTCGGCCACTTGTGTCGCTTAGCTTAGTCAAACAGCCACCTTGGTGCGCCTCTTTTTTTCTTTGCATCATGTGCTGTTTGGGGACTATTTTTTAAATCGGCCATCCTGTCTGACACTGCAGTGCCACTCCTAGATGGGCCAGGTGTTTGTGTCGGACACTTGTGTCGCTTAGCTTAGTCAAACAGCCACCTTGGTGCGCCTCTTTTTTTCTTTGCATCATGTGCTGTTTGGGGACAATTTTTTGGAAGTGCCATCCTGCCTGACACTGCAGTGCCACTTCTAGATGGGCCAGGTGTTTGTGTCGGCCACTTGTGTCGCTTAGCTTAGTCACACAGCCACCTTGGTGCGCCTCTTTTTTTCTTTGCATCATGTGCTGTTTGGGGACAATTTTTTTGAAGTGCCATACTGTCTTGATTGACACTGCAGTGCTACTCCTAGATGGGCCAGGTGTTTGTGTCGGCCACTTGTGTCGCTTAGCTTAGTCACACAGCCACCTTGGTGCGCCTCTTTTTTTCTTTGCATCATGTGCTGTTTGGGGACAATTTTTTGGAAGTGCCATCCTGCCTGACACTGGAGTGCCACTTCTAAATGGGCCAGGTGTTTGTGTCGGCCACTTGTGTCGCTTAGCTTAGTCAAACAGCCACCTTGGTGCGCCTCTTTTTTTCTTTGCATCATGTGCTGTTTGGGGACAATTTTTTTGAAGTGCCATACTGTCTTGATTGACACTGCAGTGCTACTCCTAGATGGGCCAGGTGTTTGTGTCGGCCACTTGTGTCACTTAGCTTAGTCACACAGCCACCTTGGTGCGCCTCTTTTTTTCTTTGCATCATGTGCTGTTTGGGGACAATTTTTTGGAAGTGCCATCCTGTCTTGATTGACACTGCAGTGCCACTCCTAGATGGGCCAGGTGTTTGTGTCGGCCACTTGTGTCGCTTAGCTTAGTCAAACAGCCACCTTGGTGCGACTCTTTTTTTCTTTGCATCATGTGCTGTTTGGGGACATTTTTTTGGAAGTGCCATCCTGTCTTGATTGACACTGCAGTACCACTCCTAGATGGGCCAGGTGTTTGTGTCGGACACTTGTGTCGCTGAGCTTAGTCACACAGCCACCTTGGTGCGCCTCTTTTTTTCTTTGCATCATGTGCTGTTTGGGGACAATTTTTTGGAAGTGCCATCCTGTCTTGATTGACACTGCAGTGCTACTCCTAGATGGGCCAGGTGTTTGTGTCGGCCACTTGTGTCGCTTAGCTTAGTCACACAGCCACCTTGGTGCGCCTCTTTTTTTCTTTGCATCATGTGCTGTTTGGGGACAATTTTTTGGAAGTGCCATCCTGTCTTGATTGACACTGCAGTGCCACTCCTAGATGGGCCAGGTGTTTGTGTCGGCCACTTGTGTCGCTTAGCTTAGTCAAACAGCCACCTTGGTGCGCCTCTTTTTTTCTTTGCATCATGTGCTGTTTGGGGACTATTTTTTAAATCGGCCATCCTGTCTGACACTGCAGTGCCACTCCTAGATGGGCCAGGTGTTTGTGTCGGACACTTGTGTCGCTTAGCTTAGTCAAACAGCCACCTTGGTGCGCCTCTTTTTTTCTTTGCATCATGTGCTGTTTGGGGACAATTTTTTGGAAGTGCCATCCTGCCTGACACTGCAGTGCCACTTCTAGATGGGCCAGGTGTTTGTGTCGGCCACTTGTGTCGCTTAGCTTAGTCACACAGCCACCTTGGTGCGCCTCTTTTTTTCTTTGCATCATGTGCTGTTTGTGGACAATTTTTTTGAAGTGCCATACTGTCTTGATTGACACTGCAGTGCTACTCCTAGATGGGCCAGGTGTTTGTGTCGGCCACTTGTGTCGCTTAGCTTAGTCACACAGCCACCTTGGTGCGCCTCTTTTTTTCTTTGCATCATGTGCTGTTTGGGGACAATTTTTTGGAAGTGCCATCCTGTCTTGATTGACACTGCAGTGCCACTCCTAGATGGGCCAGGTGTTTGTGTCGGCCACTTGTGTCGCTTAGCTTAGTCAAACAGCCACCTTGGTGCGCCTCTTTTTTTCTTTGCATCATGTGCTGTTTGGGGACATTTTTTTGGAAGTGCCATCCTGTCTTGATTGACACTGCAGTGCCACTCCTAGATGGGCCAGGTGTTTGTGTCGGACACTTGTGTCGCTTAGCTTAGTCACACAGCCACCTTGGTGCGCCTCTTTTTTTCTTTGCATCATGTGCTGTTTGGGGACAATTTTTTGGAAGTGCCATCCTGTCTTGATTGACACTGCAGTGCTACTCCTAGATGGGCCAGGTGTTTGTGTCGGCCACTTGTGTCGCTTAGCTTAGTCACACAGCCACCTTGGTGCGCCTCTTTTTTTCTTTGCATCATGTGCTGTTTGGGGACAATTTTTTGGAAGTGCCATCCTGTCTTGATTGACACTGCAGTGCCACTCCTAGATGGGCCAGGTGTTTGTGTCGGACACTTGTGTCGCTTAGCTTAGTCAAACAGCCACCTTGGTGCGCCTCTTTTTTTCTTTGCATCATGTGCTGTTTGGGGACAATTTTTTGGAAGTGCCATCCTGCCTGACACTGCAGTGCCACTTCTAGATGGGCCAGGTGTTTGTGTCGGCCACTTGTGTCGCTTAGCTTAGTCACACAGCCACCTTGGTGCGCCTCTTTTTTTCTTTGCATCATGTGCTGTTTGGGGACAATTTTTTTGAAGTGCCATACTGTCTTGATTGACACTGCAGTGCTACTCCTAGATGGGCCAGGTGTTTGTGTCGGCCACTTGTGTCGCTTAGCTTAGTCACACAGCCACCTTGGTGCGCCTCTTTTTTTCTTTGCATCATGTGCTGTTTGGGGACAATTTTTTGGAAGTGCCATCCTGTCTTGATTGACACTGCAGTGCCACTCCTAGATGGGCCAGGTGTTTGTGTCGGCCACTTGTGTCGCTTAGCTTAGTCAAACAGCCACCTTGGTGCGCCTCTTTTTTTCTTTGCATCATGTGCTGTTTGGGGACATTTTTTTGGAAGTGCCATCCTGTCTTGATTGACACTGCAGTGCCACTCCTAGATGGGCCAGGTGTTTGTGTCGGACACTTGTGTCGCTGAGCTTAGTCACACAGCCACCTTGGTGCGCCTCTTTTTTTCTTTGCATCATGTGCTGTTTGGGGACAATTTTTTGGAAGTGCCATCCTGTCTTGATTGACACTGCAGTGCTACTCCTAGATGGGCCAGGTGTTTGTGTCGGCCACTTGTGTCGCTTAGCTTAGTCACACAGCCACCTTGGTGCGCCTCTTTTTTTCTTTGCATCATGTGCTGTTTGGGGACAATTTTTTGGAAGTGCCATCCTGTCTTGATTGACACTGCAGTGCCACTCCTAGATGGGCCAGGTGTTTGTGTCGGACACTTGTGTCGCTTAGCTTAGTCAAACAGCCACCTTGGTGCGCCTCTTTTTTTCTTTGCATCATGTGCTGTTTGGGGACAATTTTTTTAAAGTGCCATCCTGCCTGACACTGCAGTGCCACTCCTAGATGGGCCAGGTGTTTGTGTCGGCCACTTGTGTCGCTTAGCTTAGTCACACAGCCACCTTGGTGCTCCTCTTTTTTTCTTTGCATCATGTGCTGTTTGGGGACAATTTTTTGGAAGTGCCATCCTGTCTTGATTGACACTGCAGTGCCACTCCTAGATGGGCCAGGTGTTTGTGTCAGACACTTGTGTCGCTTAGCTTAGTCAAACAGCCACCTTGGTGCGCCTCTTTTTTTCTTTGCATCATGTGCTGTTTGGGGACAATTTTTTGGAAGTGCCATCCTGCCTGACACTGCAGTGCCACTTCTAAATGGGCCAGGTGTTTGTGTCGGCCACTTGTGTCGCTTAGCTTAGTCAAACAGCCACCTTGGTGCGCCTCTTTTTTTCTTTGCATCATGTGCTGTTTGGGGACAATTTTTTTGAAGTGCCATACTGTCTTGATTGACACTGCAGTGCTACTCCTAGATGGGCCAGGTGTTTGTGTCGGCCACTTGTGTCACTTAGCTTAGTCACACAGCCACCTTGGTGCGCCTCTTTTTTTCTTTGCATCATGTGCTGTTTGGGGACAATTTTTTGGAAGTGCCATCCTGTCTTGATTGACACTGCAGTGCCACTCCTAGATGGGCCAGGTGTTTGTGTCGGCCACTTGTGTCGCTTAGCTTAGTCAAACAGCCACCTTGGTGCGCCTCTTTTTTTCTTTGCATCATGTGCTGTTTGGGGACATTTTTTTGGAAGTGCCATCCTGTCTTGATTGACACTGCAGTACCACTCCTAGATGGGCCAGGTGTTTGTGTCGGACACTTGTGTCGCTGAGCTTAGTCACACAGCCACCTTGGTGCGCCTCTTTTTTTCTTTGCATCATGTGCTGTTTGGGGACAATTTTTTGGAAGTGCCATCCTGTCTTGATTGACACTGCAGTGCTACTCCTAGATGGGCCAGGTGTTTGTGTCGGCCACTTGTGTCGCTTAGCTTAGTCACACAGCCACCTTGGTGCGCCTCTTTTTTTCTTTGCATCATGTGCTGTTTGGGGACAATTTTTTGGAAGTGCCATCCTGTCTTGATTGACACTGCAGTGCCACTCCTAGATGGGCCAGGTGTTTGTGTCGGCCACTTGTGTCGCTTAGCTTAGTCAAACAGCCACCTTGGTGCGCCTCTTTTTTTCTTTGCATCATGTGCTGTTTGGGGACTATTTTTTAAATCGGCCATCCTGTCTGACACTGCAGTGCCACTCCTAGATGGGCCAGGTGTTTGTGTCGGACACTTGTGTCGCTTAGCTTAGTCAAACAGCCACCTTGGTGCGCCTCTTTTTTTCTTTGCATCATGTGCTGTTTGGGGACAATTTTTTGGAAGTGCCATCCTGCCTGACACTGCAGTGCCACTTCTAGATGGGCCAGGTGTTTGTGTCGGCCACTTGTGTCGCTTAGCTTAGTCACACAGCCACCTTGGTGCGCCTCTTTTTTTCTTTGCATCATGTGCTGTTTGGGGACAATTTTTTTGAAGTGCCATACTGTCTTGATTGACACTGCAGTGCTACTCCTAGATGGGCCAGGTGTTTGTGTCGGCCACTTGTGTCGCTTAGCTTAGTCACACAGCCACCTTGGTGCGCCTCTTTTTTTCTTTGCATCATGTGCTGTTTGGGGACAATTTTTTGGAAGTGCCATCCTGTCTTGATTGACACTGCAGTGCCACTCCTAGATGGGCCAGGTGTTTGTGTCAGACACTTGTGTCGCTTAGCTTAGTCAAACAGCCACCTTGGTGCGCCTCTTTTTTTCTTTGCATCATGTGCTGTTTGGGGACAATTTTTTGGAAGTGCCATCCTGCCTGACACTGCAGTGCCACTTCTAAATGGGCCAGGTGTTTGTGTCGGCCACTTGTGTCGCTTAGCTTAGTCAAACAGCCACCTTGGTGCGCCTCTTTTTTTCTTTGCATCATGTGCTGTTTGGGGACAATTTTTTTGAAGTGCCATACTGTCTTGATTGACACTGCAGTGCTACTCCTAGATGGGCCAGGTGTTTGTGTCGGCCACTTGTGTCACTTAGCTTAGTCACACAGCCACCTTGGTGCGCCTCTTTTTTTCTTTGCATCATGTGCTGTTTGGGGACAATTTTTTGGAAGTGCCATCCTGTCTTGATTGACACTGCAGTGCCACTCCTAGATGGGCCAGGTGTTTGTGTCGGCCACTTGTGTCGCTTAGCTTAGTCAAACAGCCACCTTGGTGCGCCTCTTTTTTTCTTTGCATCATGTGCTGTTTGGGGACATTTTTTTGGAAGTGCCATCCTGTCTTGATTGACACTGCAGTACCACTCCTAGATGGGCCAGGTGTTTGTGTCGGACACTTGTGTCGCTGAGCTTAGTCACACAGCCACCTTGGTGCGCCTCTTTTTTTCTTTGCATCATGTGCTGTTTGGGGACAATTTTTTGGAAGTGCCATCCTGTCTTGATTGACACTGCAGTGCTACTCCTAGATGGGCCAGGTGTTTGTGTCGGCCACTTGTGTCGCTTAGCTTAGTCACACAGCCACCTTGGTGCGCCTCTTTTTTTCTTTGCATCATGTGCTGTTTGGGGACAATTTTTTGGAAGTGCCATCCTGTCTTGATTGACACTGCAGTGCCACTCCTAGATGGGCCAGGTGTTTGTGTCGGCCACTTGTGTCGCTTAGCTTAGTCAAACAGCCACCTTGGTGCGCCTCTTTTTTTCTTTGCATCATGTGCTGTTTGGGGACTATTTTTTAAATCGGCCATCCTGTCTGACACTGCAGTGCCACTCCTAGATGGGCCAGGTGTTTGTGTCGGACACTTGTGTCGCTTAGCTTAGTCAAACAGCCACCTTGGTGCGCCTCTTTTTTTCTTTGCATCATGTGCTGTTTGGGGACAATTTTTTGGAAGTGCCATCCTGCCTGACACTGCAGTGCCACTTCTAGATGGGCCAGGTGTTTGTGTCGGCCACTTGTGTCGCTTAGCTTAGTCACACAGCCACCTTGGTGCGCCTCTTTTTTTCTTTGCATCATGTGCTGTTTGGGGACAATTTTTTTGAAGTGCCATACTGTCTTGATTGACACTGCAGTGCTACTCCTAGATGGGCCAGGTGTTTGTGTCGGCCACTTGTGTCGCTTAGCTTAGTCACACAGCCACCTTGGTGCGCCTCTTTTTTTCTTTGCATCATGTGCTGTTTGGGGACAATTTTTTGGAAGTGCCATCCTGTCTTGATTGACACTGCAGTGCCACTCCTAGATGGGCCAGGTGTTTGTGTCGGCCACTTGTGTCGCTTAGCTTAGTCAAACAGCCACCTTGGTGCGCCTCTTTTTTTCTTTGCATCATGTGCTGTTTGGGGACATTTTTTTGGAAGTGCCATCCTGTCTTGATTGACACTGCAGTGCCACTCCTAGATGGGCCAGGTGTTTGTGTCGGACACTTGTGTCGCTGAGCTTAGTCACACAGCCACCTTGGTGCGCCTCTTTTTTTCTTTGCATCATGTGCTGTTTGGGGACAATTTTTTGGAAGTGCCATCCTGTCTTGATTGACACTGCAGTGCTACTCCTAGATGGGCCAGGTGTTTGTGTCGGCCACTTGTGTCGCTTAGCTTAGTCACACAGCCACCTTGGTGCGCCTCTTTTTTTCTTTGCATCATGTGCTGTTTGGGGACAATTTTTTGGAAGTGCCATCCTGTCTTGATTGACACTGCAGTGCCACTCCTAGATGGGCCAGGTGTTTGTGTCGGACACTTGTGTCGCTTAGCTTAGTCAAACAGCCACCTTGGTGCGCCTCTTTTTTTCTTTGCATCATGTGCTGTTTGGGGACAATTTTTTGGAAGTGCCATCCTGCCTGACACTGCAGTGCCACTTCTAGATGGGCCAGGTGTTTGTGTCGGCCACTTGTGTCGCTTAGCTTAGTCACACAGCCACCTTGGTGCGCCTCTTTTTTTCTTTGCATCATGTGCTGTTTGGGGACAATTTTTTTGAAGTGCCATACTGTCTTGATTGACACTGCAGTGCTACTCCTAGATGGGCCAGGTGTTTGTGTCGGCCACTTGTGTCGCTTAGCTTAGTCACACAGCCACCTTGGAGCGCCTCTTTTTTTCTTTGCATCATGTGCTGTTTGGGGACAATTTTTTGGAAGTGCCATCCTGTCTTGATTGACACTGCAGTGCCACTCCTAGATGGGCCAGGTGTTTGTGTCGGCCACTTGTGTCGCTTAGCTTAGTCAAACAGCCACCTTGGTGCGCCTCTTTTTTTCTTTGCATCATGTGCTGTTTGGGGACATTTTTTTGGAAGTGCCATCCTGTCTTGATTGACACTGCAGTGCCACTCCTAGATGGGCCAGGTGTTTGTGTCGGACACTTGTGTCGCTGAGCTTAGTCACACAGCCACCTTGGTGCGCCTCTTTTTTTCTTTGCATCATGTGCTGTTTGGGGACAATTTTTTGGAAGTGCCATCCTGTCTTGATTGACACTGCAGTGCCACTCCTAGATGGGCCAGGTGTTTGTGTCGGACACTTGTGTCGCTGAGCTTAGTCACACAGCCACCTTGGTGCGCCTCTTTTTTTCTTTGCATCATGTGCTGTTTGGGGACAATTTTTTGGAAGTGCCATCCTGTCTTGATTGACACTGCAGTGCCACTCCTAGATGGGCCAGGTGTTTGTGTCGGACACTTGTGTCGCTTAGCTTAGTCAAACAGCCACCTTGGTGCGCCTCTTTTTTTCTTTGCATCATGTGCTGTTTGGGGACAATTTTTTGGAAGTGCCATCCTGCCTGACACTGCAGTGCCACTTCTAGATGGGCCAGGTGTTTGTGTCGGCCACTTGTGTCGCTTAGCTTAGTCACACAGCCACCTTGGTGCGCCTCTTTTTTTCTTTGCATCATGTGCTGTTTGGGGACAATTTTTTTGAAGTGCCATACTGTCTTGATTGACACTGCAGTGCTACTCCTAGATGGGCCAGGTGTTTGTGTCGGCCACTTGTGTCGCTTAGCTTAGTCACACAGCCACCTTGGAGCGCCTCTTTTTTTCTTTGCATCATGTGCTGTTTGGGGACAATTTTTTGGAAGTGCCATCCTGTCTTGATTGACACTGCAGTGCCACTCCTAGATGGGCCAGGTGTTTGTGTCGGCCACTTGTGTCGCTTAGCTTAGTCAAACAGCCACCTTGGTGCGCCTCTTTTTTTCTTTGCATCATGTGCTGTTTGGGGACATTTTTTTGGAAGTGCCATCCTGTCTTGATTGACACTGCAGTGCCACTCCTAGATGGGCCAGGTGTTTGTGTCGGACACTTGTGTCGCTGAGCTTAGTCACACAGCCACCTTGGTGCGCCTCTTTTTTTCTTTGCATCATGTGCTGTTTGGGGACAATTTTTTGGAAGTGCCATCCTGTCTTGATTGACACTGCAGTGCTACTCCTAGATGGGCCAGGTGTTTGTGTCGGCCACTTGTGTCGCTTAGCTTAGTCACACAGCCACCTTGGTGCGCCTCTTTTTTTCTTTGCATCATGTGCTGTTTGGGGACAATTTTTTGGAAGTGCCATCCTGTCTTGATTGACACTGCAGTGCCACTCCTAGATGGGCCAGGTGTTTGTGTCGGACACTTGTGTCGCTTAGCTTAGTCAAACAGCCACCTTGGTGCGCCTCTTTTTTTCTTTGCATCATGTGCTGTTTGGGGACAATTTTTTGGAAGTGCCATACTGCCTGACACTGCAGTGCCACTCCTAGATGGGCCAGGTGTTTGTGTCGGCCACTTGTGTCGCTTAGCTTAGTCACACAGCCACCTTGGTGCTCCTCTTTTTTTCTTTGCATCATGTGCTGTTTGGGGACAATTTTTTGGAAGTGCCATCCTGTCTTGATTGACACTGCAGTGCCACTCCTAGATGGGCCAGGTGTTTGTGTCAGACACTTGTGTCGCTTAGCTTAGTCAAACAGCCACCTTGGTGCGCCTCTTTTTTTCTTTGCATCATGTGCTGTTTGGGGACAATTTTTTGGAAGTGCCATCCTGCCTGACACTGCAGTGCCACTTCTAAATGGGCCAGGTGTTTGTGTCGGCCACTTGTGTCGCTTAGCTTAGTCAAACAGCCACCTTGGTGCGCCTCTTTTTTTCTTTGCATCATGTGCTGTTTGGGGACAATTTTTTTGAAGTGCCATACTGTCTTGATTGACACTGCAGTGCTACTCCTAGATGGGCCAGGTGTTTGTGTCGGCCACTTGTGTCACTTAGCTTAGTCACACAGCCACCTTGGTGCGCCTCTTTTTTTCTTTGCATCATGTGCTGTTTGGGGACAATTTTTTGGAAGTGCCATCCTGTCTTGATTGACACTGCAGTGCCACTCCTAGATGGGCCAGGTGTTTGTGTCGGCCACTTGTGTCGCTTAGCTTAGTCAAACAGCCACCTTGGTGCGCCTCTTTTTTTCTTTGCATCATGTGCTGTTTGGGGACATTTTTTTGGAAGTGCCATCCTGTCTTGATTGACACTGCAGTACCACTCCTAGATGGGCCAGGTGTTTGTGTCGGACACTTGTGTCGCTGAGCTTAGTCACACAGCCACCTTGGTGCGCCTCTTTTTTTCTTTGCATCATGTGCTGTTTGGGGACAATTTTTTGGAAGTGCCATCCTGTCTTGATTGACACTGCAGTGCTACTCCTAGATGGGCCAGGTGTTTGTGTCGGCCACTTGTGTCGCTTAGCTTAGTCACACAGCCACCTTGGTGCGCCTCTTTTTTTCTTTGCATCATGTGCTGTTTGGGGACAATTTTTTGGAAGTGCCATCCTGTCTTGATTGACACTGCAGTGCCACTCCTAGATGGGCCAGGTGTTTGTGTCGGCCACTTGTGTCGCTTAGCTTAGTCAAACAGCCACCTTGGTGCGCCTCTTTTTTTCTTTGCATCATGTGCTGTTTGGGGACTATTTTTTAAATCGGCCATCCTGTCTGACACTGCAGTGCCACTCCTAGATGGGCCAGGTGTTTGTGTCGGACACTTGTGTCGCTTAGCTTAGTCAAACAGCCACCTTGGTGCGCCTCTTTTTTTCTTTGCATCATGTGCTGTTTGGGGACAATTTTTTGGAAGTGCCATCCTGCCTGACACTGCAGTGCCACTTCTAGATGGGCCAGGTGTTTGTGTCGGCCACTTGTGTCGCTTAGCTTAGTCACACAGCCACCTTGGTGCGCCTCTTTTTTTCTTTGCATCATGTGCTGTTTGGGGACAATTTTTTTGAAGTGCCATACTGTCTTGATTGACACTGCAGTGCTACTCCTAGATGGGCCAGGTGTTTGTGTCGGCCACTTGTGTCGCTTAGCTTAGTCACACAGCCACCTTGGTGCGCCTCTTTTTTTCTTTGCATCATGTGCTGTTTGGGGACAATTTTTTGGAAGTGCCATCCTGTCTTGATTGACACTGCAGTGCCACTCCTAGATGGGCCAGGTGTTTGTGTCGGCCACTTGTGTCGCTTAGCTTAGTCAAACAGCCACCTTGGTGCGCCTCTTTTTTTCTTTGCATCATGTGCTGTTTGGGGACATTTTTTTGGAAGTGCCATCCTGTCTTGATTGACACTGCAGTGCCACTCCTAGATGGGCCAGGTGTTTGTGTCGGACACTTGTGTCGCTGAGCTTAGTCACACAGCCACCTTGGTGCGCCTCTTTTTTTCTTTGCATCATGTGCTGTTTGGGGACAATTTTTTGGAAGTGCCATCCTGTCTTGATTGACACTGCAGTGCTACTCCTAGATGGGCCAGGTGTTTGTGTCGGCCACTTGTGTCGCTTAGCTTAGTCACACAGCCACCTTGGTGCGCCTCTTTTTTTCTTTGCATCATGTGCTGTTTGGGGACAATTTTTTGGAAGTGCCATCCTGTCTTGATTGACACTGCAGTGCCACTCCTAGATGGGCCAGGTGTTTGTGTCGGACACTTGTGTCGCTTAGCTTAGTCAAACAGCCACCTTGGTGCGCCTCTTTTTTTCTTTGCATCATGTGCTGTTTGGGGACTATTTTTTAAATCGGCCATCCTGTCTGACACTGCAGTGCCACTCCTAGATGAGCCAGGTGTTTGTGTCAGCCACTTGGGTCGCTTAGCTTAGTCATCCAACGACCTTGGTGCAAATTGTAGGACTAAAAATAATATTGTGAGGTGTGAGGTGTTCAGAATAGACTGGAAATGAGTGGAAATTATGGTAATTGAGGTTAATAATACTATGGGATCAAAATGACCCCCGAATTCTATGATTTAAGCTGTTTTTTAGGGGTTTTTGAAAAAAACACCCGAATCCAAAACACACCCGAATCCGACAAAAAAATTTCGGTGAGGTTTTGCCAAAACGCGTCCGAATCCAAAACACGGCCGCGGAACCGAATCCAAAACCAAAACACAAAACCCGAAAAATTTCCGGTGCACATCACTAGTAATGACCATTTCCACTGCACATTTACCCGGGTCATTCCAGAGTTCAACCCAGGTAGCTACCCGGGTAGGATTCCAGGGTCACTCAACCCATGTTTTTTTGTTTGGGAATTATATCCACTTACTAAAAACCTCTGTCAATGCGTGCCTCCGTGCAAAAACACAGGTATATTAAGCTAGTGGAAAGGGGGTATAAATGATTAGAAAAGTCACAGCAGGCCAAAAGTCATAGCAGGCCAGAATGTTTACATTTATGCAAGAACTAATTGAGCTTCAGATGTGGCTGATGCCCGGTGTACAATCTGCATGCCAAAGAAATGTGCCAGTGTATTGTATAAGTGGTGTGACTAGCAGGGGGCTAATCAGGGCCGGTGCAAGGATTCTTAGAACCCTAGGCAAAACGTCTGCACAACGCCCCCCCCCCCCCCCCCCTCCACACACACACAGACACACACCAATACCCACTTTCCAGCGGTTGTTGTCAAATAGGGAAACAACCCACTGGCATCCCGAACGACCGTTCAGTAAGGCTGCGCTCAGGTAAGCAGCAGGGGGTGGGGGTTGGGGTTATATATAGGCTGTGGGAGGGGGGAGGGTTAGGGTTAAACTGCAGAGAGGGGGGTTAGGTTTAGGCACCACAAGGGAGGGTTAGGGATAGGCTGCGGGTTTAGGTTTAGGCTGCCGCGAGGGAGGGTTAGAGGGGTATTGGGGGAAGGTAAGTATAATTACCTAGCCCCTTTTAGGATTCTAGGCATCGGGATGCTGCAGTCAGACTTCTGATGCCGGCATATCGCACACACACACATATATATATACACGGTATGTATATATATATATATATATATATATATATGTCAGTGCACTGCATACTAGTGAAGGACAGCAGCCAGCAGTAAAGGCACCGTGGACTCACCCAGCCAATACAGTGTAGTAAGATTATCTGTCACCCTGCAGTCACCCAGTCGCGCCGCCGCTTCCTTTAAACTTCTCGGTGGCGACGCAGCAGGAATTATGTGACGTCACGCACTGCGACGTCACATGGTGCGGGGGTCCAAGACACTATGCGGGGAAGGGAGCTCGAGTTGCTCTGAACCTGGCATCCAAAGGGGCAGGTTGCGGTCGGTGGGCGGAGTCCTACGGGTCAGGGGAGGAGCTTCCGACGGGCGCTTGCACTGCAGGCTATGCAACAGGAATAAAAGGGCAAGCTACGGGATCCCTGGGGGGTTGCGCCTCTTGCTAACTGCGGCAGCAAGCTACGGGGGCGGGTGGGACAGCCCAGTGAAGGGATTTATGTTGCACTGTCCTCTTTTGGTGGGGGAAAAAGTTATTTTTACACCAGTCAGTCACGGCGGGCCGCGCCTCAGGTCCCGGCGCTCATAGGCAGCTGCCTAAAGCTGCCTAATGAAAGCGCCGGCTCTGGGGCTAATGGGAAATAGAAATTCACATTTGTAGATAATCTGAAATGTAAGCCTGTTTTCGCAGTATGCTAGAGCAGGAAGAAAAAGGTGAGATCTTGTGACTGTGTCATATTTTATGCTGCCCACAGTCTTATCCCTATCTATTAGACAGGAACACTATTCTGAGGAAAGGGTCCGGCAATCACACCTGGCACCAGAGAAATAATTAAAGCTCAGACTTTCTGTCTCTCTCTCCCATATCTGGCAGATAGGCAGCCCAACAGACTAGTTACATTAGCCAGGCAAACTGTGCAGTCTGTGTAATTCGCTTAAGGCAACCATATGGCGAGGATGCCCAACTCTTATCAGGGGAGACCTTAACCCCAGGACTTTGTTCATTCAAAGACGAACACTGAACTCTGTTTTTATTATTTTTACTATCTTTGAGATTGTCTGTAATAAGTGTGTATTTTTAAATAATCATATATTCTTTGTCATTTTTTTTGTAACTGCCAGCTTTGAAGTTACAGTATTCTTGAAATTAAAACTTAATTTCTAGTTATGATATTCTGTCTTCTTAGACCTATGGCCCTGTGTGGCTCATGTTACCTGTTTTGTGAAATATTAATAACTGTGTATGTAGGTAGAAGCAAAGAGCTACCTAGTGTCATATCACTGAATCTCTTTGCTGGTGACAGTACCGTGTCTGATTAACTGCACATGATGAAGCAACCAGATTGACATATCTGGAGAATCAGATGTTACCTCTGTGAATAGCCTCTTTAATGTGTTGAAGTTGTATACCCTATACCCTTTAAGATTGAGAATGTTAGTTGTGGTTTTCTGCTGTCTTATAGGATTGGTAGGGGAGAAGTTTGTGGAGTCTTAGGAGATGCTAGACAGATTCAGTACCTCTGTGATATGGTTCACCCTTCCACCCTCCCTACTGTATTTCTCCATTGTGTGTGTCAATGTAATGTATTTGTTCATCTAACTCAAATGAAGGCCACAAGCAACAAGAATGTGCAATAATAACAGGGGGATTCCTTTATAATAGTTTTTTTTAAGAAGTCATGGCGCCATGCCTGTAGTCACAGCATCATGAAAAAAATGTAGTTGTTTTTTTTTAAATCACCAAGTGGATAATGAGCAGGGTTGGCTAAACCAGACAACTCTGCTCATTACCCACTTGATGATTCCATTACCACAGCATGGTGAATCAGTTACTTTATAAAAAAAATGTGTCTGGGTTACACAAATTGTCAAACTTTTATCAAATGTATTTAGATATAGCCCCAAGATGTCCCCATCTTGCAGTTAAAATTCTGAAAATTTAGAGTTAATTTTGGAATCTGAATTTACCAAATTGTGTAAACACACATTGTAACATGTCTAATGACTGGTGATTCCGTTACTGACTTTGAAAGTAGGCTGATTTCTCAAGGATAACTTACATAAGATAGCACTAGAGGCAAAAAATAAGTAAGGTCAGGACCATAGTGAAGGCCATTTTGTTGAAACCAAAATGCATTTAAATAAAGGCAGATTCACACAAAATCATCATCAAAACTTTTTTGATTAAACAGGGAGTGTCTATCACTGCTAGCTAACCACGTTCTGGCTAATATCTTAAGATTTGTTTCTTATTTCCAGTGGATCCCGTTGAGTTTACATTTGTAAACCAAATTGGAACTTTTTCCGTTGGTATACAAAATTACATAACTTTGGAAGTCACAAAGGACCTGAAGCACTGCGTACATGTAATCAAATGTGTATATTCACCTGTAGACAGAGTTGTATAAATCTCTGCAGTCAGTCCACCACTATCCATATGCTTAGTATCATCACGAGGGCACACTTGGGGGCCTATGTACTAAGCCCTGGACAAGGATAAAGTGGAGAGAGATAAAGTACCAGCTTATTCAGCTCCTAATTGTCATGCTACAGGCTGTGTTTGGAAAATGACAGGAACTGATTAGTTGGTATTTTATTTCTCCACTTTATCTATCTCTTAGGCTTAGCACATAGACCCCTAGCACTCATGATGATGACGACATCTATAATGATGACAGCTATGCAAAAAAAAAAAACACCTGAAAACAGAGACAGCAAAAAGCTCCATCAGCACTGCGATCAGGGAAAATCATATAATATATACTCCAGATACAACATAGCGACTCCTTAAATATAAGGTGGCCCTACCCCTCTACAGCATCCTTCTAATGTGATATAGCCACATTTAGTGCCTCAGGGCTAACCCTACACCTTCCCCCGTTTCCAATTTCTTACCTTGTGCGCCAATACAACAGACTGACAAGCACACTGAGAAATTTATTATGTATGTGTACTGTGCAGTCAAGCATCAGGTACAGTAGCACGCATCAGGAAGAAAAGTAGACCCTAACTCGTCAACACAGAAATAATTGGCCATATTTGGTTCACATCAAACATGGAGTATAGTACACACCTACAAAACAATATGATTAAAGTACTCCTAGCTCAATGTAAGAAGATGATTTCCCTTGGCTAAGTTGTCATTACCCCAGGGGTCATCCCACCCACCTCTAACTCAACTTTTTACCCGTACCACATCCTATTATTTTATTTATAATCATCTTGATAGTTTGCAATCTGCTATTTTTCCTTGTACCACATTATGATTTGGCTGTCTGTTTGGGATACATTCATCATGTCGATGGTCAGAATGCCACAGTCAAAATCCCGGCACCGGAATCCAGACTGCCGGCAACCCCGATTGTAAGTATGTGGGGACTCTTAGGTTTAGGCTGCGGGGGTGAGTGGGGGTGGGGTTAGGTTTAGGTGCCATTGGGAAGGGTTAGGGTTAGGCTGCGGGGAAGCAAAGGTTAGGGTTAGGCTGTGGAGAGTTGGGTTAGGTTTTATCACCACCAGGAAGGGTTAGAGTTAGGCTGCTGGGGAGGGTGGAGTAGGGTTAGGCTATGGGGAGGAAGAGTTAGGTTGGTTCATGGGGGAAGGTAAGTATACTTACCTGCTCCTTGTCAGGATCTTCTCTGTCAGGATGCAGCTGTCGGTCAATGGACCGCCTGCATTCTATATGCTGGTAAAAGGTATTACACCCTTCTGTTATGGTATACCTTATTCTGACAGTGCCATAATATCCTATAAACCCTTAAATAGTTTAAAAAGAACATTTTTTATGTGCCATGAACAAATTTGAACTTATCATCCATGGGTTTACCACATGTGAACTGAAAATGCATAGTATTTGTCACAATTCTGGGTCTATACTAGAACTGGAATTAGAATAGCAGATACTGGAACCAGGCAGAAGCCAATAAGACTGGTATACGACTGGGCTGAGACTGGAACTGATGTGCAATAGCTAGAAGCTGATGCTGAAAATGAAACCAAGCAGAAGCTGGTATAGCTGGAATTAAATGGGCTGGGACCAGACTGGAAATACAGGAACCAGGCTGGAACCAGCAATGCTCATGTGCCGGGCTGGGACTGGTTATTGGTACAGGAAATGGGCTGGAACCGGTAATGCTCATGTGCCCGGCTGAAGCCGGCTATTGGTACAGGAACCGGCCTGGAACCAGTAATGCTCATGTGCTGGGCTGGAACAGCTATTGGTACAGGAACCAGGCTGGAACCAGTAATGCTCACATGCTGGGCTGGGACTGGTTATTGGTCCAGGAACCTGTCTGGAAGCGGTAATGCTCTTGTGCTGGGCTGCAACTGGCTATTGGTACAGGAACCGACTGGTCTGGAACTGATAATACCTACGTGGCAGCTGGAACAGCTAATGATACAGGGACCATTTTGAAACCGGTAATGCTTGTGTAACCCATCATATTAGTTTTGTATGGGTCTATATATATATTGTTAGCAATTTCAAGAATTGTGGTCATATATATATTTATATATTGTATATTATATCTGTATTATATATTGTGTTGCGTATGTATTGTTAAGGGGCTGATAAGAGAGAATAGAAGTTTCCAGAGCCTCGCGTGTTGTAATGCAGGGCCCCCCCCCCCCCCAAGGAGCCAACTGTCAAGGAGAGTGCATAGTCAGATGAGAGAGGGATCGGAGACAGAGAGCGGGGAGAGCTGAGACCAGAAGGGGCACAGAAGGAAGCGAGTGAAATGACCTGTCGTGGATCTGGATGCCTGGGACTCAGTGGAAATAAGCTGCCTTTCAGGGTAGGAGACGGGGCTATATCACACTGCCGCGATACAACGATCCGACATCATCCAGACAAGGCAACGTATTGCTGAGAGGAGGGGGGAGCGGCCTATCTCATAGCGGGAGGAGCCAGTGCTTAATGATACCTCCTAGCAGTCTGGTATACTACTCTTTACCCCTCCCCAGGTTATGGTGGAGGGTACTAATCTGTGCTGTACATATTCAGGTCTAACACAATTTTAGGAGACTGCTATAATAATTAATATAACACAGGCTAATTACATCGTTCAGACCAGCACAGAGGATCTCCTATGGCAGCAATAGCAGTACGCTGAAAGGAGGCGAGGGCAGTTGCTCATGGGACGGTAACTGGGATTATATCACATTCTCACATCTTCAGAGACAAGTAAAATGGATAGTGCATAGTCCCCATTTCTCAGCTGAAAGAAATGTACTGTGTAGGTAATTTATGACAACGTGTGTACAATAACTAATAATAAAGTATCCTTGCGAGTCCCATGACCTTATAAAGGGATAATGAGTGGATACATATTGATGATAGCTGGACGTACTGTTGAAACATGACGACAGCAATTGGAACATTGCATTGTTTCTGAGTTCAGGCCCAGACTATTTAACTAATTATTATTGATATACTGAGAGTGTAAAGAGATTATATCCCCGCTGCTCCTCTTGAAACACATTTAGGAGACACTTCGAGGAAATATCCTGTATAACGAGGATGAGAATACGATTACAAGTGAGAAGCTGATGGCATTTAACCTAGTGGCTCAGGTCAAGTGTAGAAAGTACTGACCATATCGGAGTCAACATCAGTAGATACCTATTGCCTGGAGAGTCAGATCTTTGAAGCTATTACCCTTTTGAATTAACTGCACCGTTAGGAGTCAGCAATAGAGCCCAGGCTGCATAGACTGACATTTGATTTAGATGACATTAATTGAGGAAAGCTTGTTCAACTCTAGGCTGAGAGCATTGAAAAAAGGGGAAGAAGATTGCCCATCACAACTCCCCTCGTTTAACAGCAACGACAGGATTTCTAGTAAGAACATTTACTACAGCTAACTGATTGAATATTGGCCAGTCCAGCGAGCTAACCATAGTGATCACTTACGATATTATCATACCATAATATACATGTGTAAATTCCCCGAAGGTAAAAGGTAATATGGTAATTTTTATATAAAACCCCCGGGTCCATAGTCATATAGACTGTGGTAGGTAATTTTTGTGTATTGCATGCATCTATGGATGTGATTTCGAAGTTATTGTAATGTGGAGAGTTTAACGGGGCATTATATTCTTTGCAGAAGGCCCTTTGAATAGAGATTAATTGTTTATTATTATACTAAAACTAGGTGCTTCATCGCGCCCTACGGGCGCTCTTCACACCGTCGCAAGGGGCTACGCCCCCTTAACCCTTGCATGCCTTTCTGGGGTTCAATATTTATATTATATAAAGTTTTACGTGCATTCCTTTGTTAGTGGTTAAATATTGCACAATGAAAGGGCGTGCGATGGTGAAGGAGGCGCAGCCCCTTGCGACGGCGTGAACAGCACCTGCAGGGCACGATGTACAGAATGTAGCGGGTGCGGGGGGGGCTGCGGATGGTGTCTGTAGATGCTGCAGGTGGAGGGGGGGCAAAAGTGGGGGTGGGGCCCGGATGGGGAAGAGTCGGGAGGTGCTGCGGGTGGGGGAGGGGCAGAGGAGTGGGGGATGCAGATTGGGGAGGGGTCCGGAGGCACTGCAGGTGGGGGAGGGGCAGGGGTGCCATGGGTGGAAGAGGGGCAGGTGTGGGGATGTTGTGGATGGGTGAAGGGTTCCGGAGGTGCTGTGGGATGGGAAGGGGCGGGAGTGCCGGGGGTGGGGTAGGGGTCCGCAGGCGCCATGGGTAGGGGAGGGGCAGGTACGGGTGGTGCGGCGCATAGGGAAGAAGGTCCGGAGGTGCTGCTGGTGGTGGAGGGGCAGGTGCGGTGGTGCCATTGGTGGGGGAGGGGTGGGGGAGGGGGGGACCGCGGATGGAGGAGGGTGTCTACAGATGCTGCGGGTGGAGGGGGGCAGGTGTGGGGGGAGACATATAAAGGGGGTGGATGGTGGAGGGGGCCTGGAGGTGCTGTGGGTGGTAAAGGGGCGGAGGAGTGGGAGCCGCGGGTGGTGTAGGGGGTCTGGAGGCACAGCGTGTGGGGGAGGGGTGGAGTGCCGCATGTGGTGGAGGGGAAGGTGCGGAGGTGTGGTGCATTGGGGAGAGGTCTGGAGGCGCTGCGGGTACTGTACCTGCCAAAAAGGTAGTTGGAGGGTATGCAGTAACAGGGCCAGGACAGGGGTGACAGGGTCAGAACAGGGTTGACGGGGCCAGCACAGGGGTGACAGGGTCAGAAAAGGGGTGACGGGGCCAGGACAGGGGCGACGGGGCCAGGACAGAAATGACAGGGACAGGATAGGGGTGACAGGCCAGGGTAGGGGTGGCAGGAACAGGACAGGGGTGACAGTGCCAGTATAGGGTTGACAGGGCAAGCACAGGGGTAACAGGGCCAGGATAGGGGTAACAGGGCCAGCATAAGGGTAACAGGGCCAGCATAAGGGTGACAGGGCCAGCATAAGGGTGAAAGGGCCAGGATAAGGGTGACAGGGCCAGGATAAGGGTGAAAGGGCCAGGATAAGGGTGGCAGGGCAAGGCCAGGGACATGACAGAACACAGGGCATGGGAGAGATTGGTATTAGGGACAAAACAGTGTGCCAGACAGATGTGTCTTACCGGAGTCACTGCTGCAGGCTGCTGCTGTTCCACTCCAACCTGTTGGCATCTGCTGCTGGTGGAGACTTGGCATGGCAGACTCTCTTAGGCTGGAGTCCTGCTTCCTCTGCCCGTCCGCATCCCTCCCCCCCTCCTCAGTCACACACCGCAGACCTCGCGCAGCTGCCGGGCACTGTGGTAAGGGGAGACTGGGAGTGACTGGTTAGCCCCCAGGAGATGCTGCGGCTGGAGGGAGGAGGGCGTCGGAGCCTGCAAGCAGCTCGGACTTCTGCAGCGTTACCCGCCGGCTAAAGTGTGTGGAGGAGCTGGGCGCACCTCACTGTGGGTGGCAGCGCTGCAGCTAGCGGTGGGGTTGCCGGGGCTGGAGATAACAGAGGCAGTACGGAACCTGCACAGCGGCAGGTGCCCCACAAAACTGCAGCTAAGAAGCGTGGAGTGTGCCAGAAAGTGACGCTCCTCCGTGCCAGAGAGGGGGGGGGGTCAAGCACACAGTGAGCCGGTGCCCGTCTGTCTGTACGGCATACCCCCTCACACACCCCCATACCTCCCAAATGTCCCGATTTTCGCGGGACAGTCCCATTTTTTTGGGTCTGTCCCGCTGTCCCACCCGCGGGTAGCAGTGTCCCGCGGTAACGGGGGGGTCAGTTGGAAAGCTCCTGTACTCGCTGTTCTGCATAGCAGAGCAGCGGTGAATAGTGGAGACAGAGGGAGAGGGGGCATCAGGGGGTATGGATTAAGGGGGGTTCCAGCAGCAGAGCCGGATTAAGGGGGGGGGGGGCAGGGGGTACGTACCGTTGGCCCCACAGTTTTAGGGGGCCCCCCGGCTCGAGTAGCTCTGTCCCAGCTCAGAAGCTCCCCCCCCTGTCCTGCTAGCAACAACGGCAGCATTGTGCTACTGTCAGCACACGCTGCTGCGTATTGGCAGGTCTGTGGTGTTGCAGGAAGGCAGCAGTCTCCCTGCTTTCTTCTGCCTGTGCGGGTGTGTAGAGGGGAGCGACCACCCCCTCTGGATTTACCCCTAGCTGAGGGGCCAAAATTCCATGTAAAAAAAAACAAAAAACAAAAAAACGGAATTTGCGTAAGGGGGCGTGGCCTCGCGGGCCGCGATTAGGCCACGCCCCAACCCACAGCAGGCACAGCCATGAGATAGGGCTCCCCTGTCACAAGTGCCCTGGGCCCCCCGGACTCATAATCAGCCCCTGGGGGCATGCCAGCAGCTCACAGAGCACTGGGCATGCCCCCTCACTGACGAAAACGGGGACCCTCCCGTGAAGCCACGCCCCCTTTTCGCCGAGTGTGTTTCCCTCCTTCTGCCTGAAGAAAGCTCCTGCAGAAAGCTGGGAGGTGTGCACTCCTGCCTGTGCCATGCCCATACTATCTGCTTCTGCTCCTAGTCTCCTATAGATTTGGCCAGATCTGTGACTCATTTGACTAACTCCGCCCAGTGTTGTGACTCCGCCCAGCGTTAGCAAATGAATCACAAAGTCACAGATCTGAGCTATTATATAGGAGATAAAACTACTTACCTGTTATAGCTGGTACTGAGTATTCGATCTCTCTTGTTGGAAGAGCCCTGGAAGATAAGAGAGGAATCCTATGAAGGTTGGAGGTAAAAAAAAAAAAAAAAAAAAAGGTGAGGAATCTGTATATCTATAATTATCTTATACTACACAACTGGATATATAATCGTCCACACCCCCTATCCTACTAAAGGAAGGCTTTCCCAAGCGAGCCCGGGTGTGTATGCTTGGGTGGAGGCACGCCAATAAGGAAGTAAGGTTACACTTGCATGACGGCTGTTCCGTCTAATGATACAGGAACTCCCCGAAAAGCAGATAGCCTGGACGCTGTAATGCTCTGGGGAATGGTATTGCAGGGAAGAGAGGTCAGGCTGGAACCTGTAGTGCTCTGGAGAAATGTGTTACATAAAAGCACTGAGTAGAGAAGTCAGGCCGGCTGGGACCAGTATCTCCGCTGGCACTGAGAACTGGAAGCTGGAACACAGGGAACAACAAGAAACTGTCTGGAAACAGTAGGGCTCTAGGCAACAGTGCTGGGTACAGGACCCTGTAGACTGACCACCAGGGAATAGAGCCTTGAGACATGGCAGGAAGCAACTTTGTACAGGCTATTTTCTCTGACGTCCTAGTGGATGCTGGGAACTCCGTAAGGACCATGGGGAATAGACGGGCTCCGCAGGAGACTGGGCACTCTAAAAGAAAGATTAGGTACTATCTGGTGTGCACTGGCTCCTCCCACTATGACCCTCCTCCAGACCTCAGTTAGATTTCTGTGCCCGGCCGAGCTGGATGCACACTAGGGGCTCTCCTGAGCTCCTAGAAAGAAAGTTTATTTTAGGTTTTTTATTTTACAGTGAGACCTGCTGGCAACAGGCTCACTGCATCGAGGGACTAAGGGGAGAAGAAGCGAACCTACCTGCTTGCAGCTAGCTTGGGCTTCTTAGGCTACTGGACACCATTAGCTCCAGAGGGATCAACCGCATGGAACTGGCCTTGGTGTTCGTTCCCGGAGCCGCGCCGCCGTCCCCCTTACAGAGCCAGAAGCAAGAAGAGGTCCGGAAAATCGGCGGCAGAAGACTTCGGTCTTCACCAAGGTAGCGCACAGCACTGCAGCTGTGCGCCATTGCTCCTCATGCACACTTCACACTCCGGTCACTGAGGGTGCAGGGCGCTGGGGGGGGCGCCCTGAGGGCAATATATGACACCTTGGCTGGCAAATCTACATCATATATAGTCCTAGAGGCTATATAGATGTAAAATTACCCCTGCCAGTATTCCAGAAAAAGCGGGAGAAAGTCAGTTGAAAAAGGGGCGGGGCTTCTCCCTCGGCACACTGGCGCCATTTTCTCTTCACAGTGCAGCTGGAAGACAGCTCCCCAGGCTCTCCCCTGTAGTTTTCAGGCTCAAAGGGTTAAAAAGAGAGGGGGGGGGGCACAAAATTTAGGCGCAATATTGTATATACAAGCAGCTATTGGGAAAAATTCACTCAATATAGTGTTAATCCCAAAATTATATAGCGCTCTGGTGTGTGCTGGCATACTCTCTCTCTGTCTCCCCAAAGGGCTGTGTGGGGTCCTGTCCTCAGTCAGAGCATTCCCTGTGTGTGTGTGCGGTGTGTCGGTACGGCTGTGTCGACACGTTTGATGAGGAGGCTTATGTGATGGCAGAGCAGATGCCGATAAATGTGATGTCGCCCCCTGTGGGGCCGACACCAGAGTGGATGGATAGGTGGAAGGTATAAACCGACAGTGTCAACTCCTTACATAAAAGGCTGGATGACGTAACAGCTATGGAACAGCCGGCTTCTCAGCCCGCGCCTGCCCAGGCGTCTCAAAGGCCATCAGGGGCTCAAAAACGCCCGCTCCCTCAGATGGCAGACACAGATGTCGACACGGAGTCTGACTCCAGTGTCGACGAGGTTGAGACATATACACAATCCACTAGGAACATCCGTTACATGATCCCGGCAATAAAAAATGTGTTACACATTTCTGACATTAACCCAAGTACCACTAAAAAAGGGTTTTATGTTTGGGGAGAAAAAGCAGGCAGTGTTTTGTTCCCCCATCAAATGAGGGAATGAAGTGTGAAAAAGCGTGGGTTCCCCCGATAAGAAACTGGTAATTTCTAAAAAGTTACTGATGGCGTACCCTTTCCCGCCAGAGGATAAGTTACGCTGGGAGATATCCCCTAGGGTGGATAAGGCGCTCACACGTTTGTCAAAAAAGGTGGCACTGCCGTCTTAGGATACGGCCACTTTGAAGGTACCTGCTGATAAAAAGCAGGAGGCTATCCTGAAGTCTGTATTTACACACTCAGGTACTAGACTGAGACCTGCAGATAGTGCTGCTGCAGCGTGGTCTGTAACCCTGTCAAACAGGGATACTATTTTGCGAACATAAGACGTCGTCTTATATATGAGATATGCACAGAGGGATATTTTGCCGGCTGGCATCCAGAATTAATGCAATGTCCATTCTGTCAGGAGGGTATTAGAGACCCGACACTGGACAGGTGATGCTGACTTTAAAAGGCACATAGAGCCTTATAAGGGTGAGGAATTGTTTGGGGATGGTCTCTGGGACCTCGTATCCACAGCAACAGCTGGGAAGAAAATTTTTTACCTCAGGTTTCCTCACAGCCTAAGAAAGCACTGTATTATCAGGTACAGTCCTTTCGGCTTCAGAAAAGCAAGCGGGTCAAAGGCGCTTCCTTTCTGCACAGATACGAGGGAAGAGGGAAAAAGCTGCACCAGTCAGCCAGTTCCCAGAATCAAAATTCTTCCCCCGCTTCCTCTGAGTCCACCGCATGACGCCGGGGCTCCACAGGCGTAGCCAGGTACGGTGGGGGGCCGCCTCAAAAATTTCAGCGATCAGTGGGCTCGCTCACAGGTGAATCCCTGGATCCTTCAAGTAGTATCTCAGGGGTACAAGCTGGAATTCGAGGCGTCTCCCCCCCGCCGTTTCCTCAAATCTGCCTTGCCGACAACTCCCTCAGGCAGGGAGGCTGTGCTAGAGGCAATTCACAAGCTGTATTCCCAGCAGGTGATAGTCAAGGTGCCCCTACTTCAACAAGGACGGGGTTACTATTCCACACTGTTTGTGGTACCGAAACCGGACGGTTCGGTGAGACCCATTTGAAATTTGAAATCCTTGAACACATACATAAAAAAATTCAAGTTCAAGATGGAATCGCTCAGGGCGGTTATTGCAAGCCTGGAGGAGGGGGATTACATGGTATCCCTGGACATCAAGGATGCTTACCTACATGTCCCCATTTACCATCCTCACCAGGAGTACCTCAGATTTGTGGTACAGGATTGCCATTACCAATTCCAAACCAGGGCCGGCGACAGGGGGGGTCAAAGGGGACAACTGTACCGGGCCCCAAGGGTCAGAGGGGCCCCAAGGATATGCCACTTAGTGACCGTCAGGGATGTGAGCCGTCTTGTCCAAATAGGGCAGCGAGCTGTAGGTGGTGTGGGCACAGCCTCAGAGTAAACAGGAGGGCGGGGGTAGCAAGTCTGCGCTGTATAGGACTGAGACAGTTGGCCATGTGGAGAGTGCCAGGGCTCCCTAAGGGCTCAGTACAAAAGTACAAAATGAAAAAGGGGGTGTGCTCTCTACAATGGAGCCTCAGAGTGACAGGAGCCTCTTACACACAGTCATTATGCGGCACAAGTGTGCACCTGCTATTCCGGTCCCTATCTGTTGCAAGCAGTTATGGGACATGGCAGCAGCTCCGCTGGGCAGGATTCCTGTGCCCTGTGCTGGCCTCTTCTGGTGGGGTGTGAGGGCCGCATGGTACCTGCTGTGTGGTGTGCGGGTCTGGATAGTGGAAAGTGCAGCGCAGGTGAATCTCTCCCCGGGGTAAGAGTGGATTGGTGAGGGTATATATTGCTTTGGCATAGGGTAGGGGAGCTGGGAATGCAGCATGTAGTCATTGGGGACAGACAGACTGAGGGAACCACAGCTGGGTTGGACACATGTCCCCAGCATGGACGTTATTTGTGAGAATATTCCAATATGCCATATGCTGACTTTGCACTAGTCGTGTCTTGGATGACATTAAATAACTTTATGCTATGAATGGAGTGCTGGAGCCTCTGTGTGTGGATATATATATATATATATATATATATATAAAATTAGATGGGGCCCCACAGATATCACTGTACGGGGCCCCGAGATTTCTGTTGCCGGCCCTGTTCCAAACACTGCCGTTTGGACTGTCCACGGCACCAAGGGTCTTTACCAAGGTAATGGCAGAAATTATGATACTCCTTCGAAAAAAGGGAGTTTTAATTGTCCCGTACTTGGACGATCTCCTTATAAAGGCGAGGTCCAAGGAGCAGTTGTTGGTCGGAGTAGCACTATCTTGGGAAGTGCTACAACAGCACGGATGGATTCTATACATTCCAAAGTCACAGCTGGTTCCTACCACACGCCTACTGTTCCTGGGGATGGTTCTGGACACAGAACAAAAAAAAGTGTTTCTCCCGCAGGAGAAAGCCAAGGAGCTGTCATCTCTAGTCAGAGACCTCCTGAAACCAAAACAGGTATCGGTGCATCACTGCACACTAGTCCTGGGAAAAATGGTAGCTTCTTACGAAGCAAAATTCCATTCGGCAGGTTCCATGCAAGAACCTTTCAGTGGGACCTCTTGGACAAGTGGTCGGGATCGCATCTTCAGATGCATCGGCTGATAACCCTGTCTCCAAGGACCAGGGTATCTCTACTGTGGTGGCTGCAGAGTGCTCATCTTCAAGAGGGCCGCAGATTCGGCATACAGGACTGGGTCCTGGTAACCACGGATGCCAGCCTTCGAGGCTGGGGGGCAGTCACACAGGGAAGAAATTTCCAAGGACTTTGGTCAAGTCGGGAGTCGTCCCTACACATAAATATTCTGGAACTGAGGGCCATTTACAATGCCCTAAGTCTGGCAAGGCCTCTGCTTCAAAACCAGCCGGTACTGATCCAATCAGACAACATCACGGCAGTCGCCCATGTAAACCGACAGGGCGGCACAAGAAGCAGGATGGCGATGGCAGAAGCCACAAGGATTCTCCGATGGGCGGAAAATCACGTCTTAGCACTGTCAGCAGTGTTCATTCCGGGAGTGGACAACTGGGAAGCAGACTTCCTCAGCAGACACGACCTACACCCGGGAGAGTGGGGACTTCATCCAGAAGTCTTCCAACTGTTGGTAAACCATTGGGAAAGGCCACAGGTGGACATGATGGCGTCCCGCCTAAACAAAAAACTAGATATTGCGCCAGGTCAAGGGACCCTCAGGCAATAGCTGTGGACGCTCTAGTGACACCGTGGGTGTACCAGTCGGTTTATGTATTCCCTCCTCTGCCTCTCATACCAAAGGTACTGAGAATAATAAGAAAACGAGGAGTAAGAACGATACTCATGGTTCCGGATGGGCCAAGAAGAGCTTGGTACCCAGAACTTCAAGAAATGATATCAGAGGACCCATGGCCTCTACCGCTCAGACAGGATCTGCTACAGCAGGGGCCCTGTCTGTTCCAAGACTTACCGTGGCTGCGTTTGACGGCATGGCGGTTGAATTCCGGATCCTAAAGGAAAAGGGCATTCCGGAAGAAGTCATTCCTACGCTGATAAAAGCCTGGAAAGAAGTAACCGCAAACCATTATCACCGTATTTGGCGAAAATATGTTGCGTGGTGTGAGGCCAGGAAGGCCCCAACAGAGGAATTTCAGCTGGGTCGTTTTCTGCACTTCCTACAGTCAGGGGTGACTATGGGCCTAAAATTGGGTTCCATTAAGGTCCAGATTTCGGCTCTGTCGATTTTCTTCCAGAAAGAACTGGCTTCACTGCCTGGAGTTCAGACATTTGTAAAGGGAGTGCTACATATTCAGCCCCCTTTTGTGCCTCCTGTGGCACCTTGGGATCTCAACGTGGTGTTGAGTTTCTTAAAATCACATTGGTTTGAGCCACTTAAAACTGTGGATTTGAAATATCTCACGTGGAAAGTGGTCATGTTATTGGCCTTGGCTTCGGCCAGGCGTGTGTCAGAATTGGCGGCTTTGTCATGTAAAAGCCCTTATCTGATTTTCCATATGGATAGGGCAGAATTGAGGACTCGTCCCCAGTTTCTCCCTATGGTGGTATCAGCTTTTCACTTGAACCAACCTATTGTAGTGCCTGCGGCTACTAGGGACTTGGAAGATTCCAAGTTACTGGACGTAGTCAGGGCCTTAAAAATTTATATTTCCAGGACGGCTGGAGTCAGGAAAACTGACTCGCTTTTTATCCTGTAGGCACCCAACAAAATAGGTGCTCCTGCTTCTAAGCAGACTATTGCTCGCTGAATTTGTAGCACAATTCAGCTGGAGCATTCTGCGGCTGGATTGCCGCATCCTAAATCAGTAAAAGCCCATTCCACGAGGAAAGTGGGCTCATCTTGGGCGGCTGCCCGAGGGGTCTCGGCTTTACAATTTTGCCGAGCTGCAACTTGGTCAGGGGCAAACACGTTTGCTAAATTCTACAAAATTGATACCCTGGCTGAGGAGGACCTTGAGTTCTCTCATTCGGTGCTGCAGAGTCATCCGCACTCTCCCGCCCGTTTGGGAGCTTTGGTATAATCCCCATGGTCCTTACGGAGTTCCCAGCATCCACTAGGACGTCAGAGAAAATAAGATTTTACTCACCGGTAAATCTATTTCTCGTAGTCCGTAGTGGATGCTGGGCGCCCATCCCAAGTGCGGATTGTCTGCAATACTTGTATGTAGTTATTGCCTAACTAAGGGTTATTGTTGAGCCATCTGTTGAGAGGCTCAGTTATATTTCATACTGTTAACTGGGTGTAGTATCACGAGTTATACGGTGTGATTGGTGTGGCTGGTATGAGTCTTACCCGGGATTCAAAATCCTTCCTTATTGTGTCAGCTCTTCCGGGCACAGTATCCTAACTGAGGTCTGGAGGAGGGTCATAGTGGGAGGAGCCAGTGCACACCAGATAGTACCTAATCTTTCTTTTAGAGTGCCCAGTCTCCTGCAGAGCCCGTCTATTCCCCATGGTCCTTACGGAGTTCCCAGCATCCACTACGGACTACGAGAAATAGATTTACCGGTGAGTAAAATCTTATTTACTGTTGAGCCCGTTGCCCTTATATATACTGGGCTGTGCGGAGATTGGTGCAGAAGGTCAGCTGGTCTAAAGTCATGCTCCCATTGGAGGTTCAGCAGTCAGCTGATAAGAGCCAAAATTGTGGCGCCCAGTGTCCGGAGCTGGTGGAAATACCATGGGGACCCCGACTCACTGAAGCGACCCCCACAGCAGAACCTCCGTAGTGACCTGCCAACAGCCACTTTTGAGGATCGGAACCAAGGTCAGAGCAGGATGACACAGAGCTGTGGTGAGTAACTGCATGCCACTGCCCTAGCCCTGACAGTATTTATATGTGTTTTCACTTGTGGTTTGCACTGCATGTTTGAACATCACACCTCTGTCTCCTGACTAAAATTGCGGGTCGTAGCTGGGAGTCTGACATGGGTGCTACCCGCATCAGCCCCCTTTCCCACTGCAGTCACCAACCCGGCATTTTGTTTATACTGCACAGTTTGCCAGGTTAAACCCGTGTTCAACCCTGCAAACTACCCGAGTTGGAATACAGGGTCACTCGACCCGGATTATTCCAACTCGACCCTTTTACACCAACCAGCAACACGGGTTATGCACACTTATGTGCAATAACCCGTGTTATATGCTGGCAGGGTGTAAAAGGGGTATTAGTAGTATTAAAGCAAAAGGTAAATTGAAGCAGTGAGCTATTATACAGTCAGTGATGTGTATTTGCTCTATGAAGAAGCTTGATGTAATCATAATATCTGCAGCAAGTAAAAAAAATACTTTTTAAATCCTAATTTCTGTGCACCAAAAACCAGCGGTCTGAGGGCCTAATTCAGACCTGATCATAGCAGCAAATTTGTTAGCACCAGGGGAGGCAGATATAACATGTGCAGAGAGAGATAGATTTGGGTGGGTTATATTGTTTCTGCGCAGGGTAAATACTGGCTGCTTTATTTTTACACTGAAATTTAGATTTCAGTTTGAACACACCCCACCCAAATCTAACTCTCTCTGCACATGTTATATCTGCCCCCCCCCCCCCCCCTGCAGTGCACATGGGGGGTCATTCCGAGTTGATCGTATCTGTGCTAAATTTAGCACAGCTACGATCATCTTTCCTGACATGCGAGGGGACGCCCAGCATGGGACTGGTCTGCCCCGCATGTCAGTCCGGCCCCCACTCGCAGAAGTGCAAATGCACCGCACTGCGGCGATGCCTTTGCACTTCAGGAGTAGCTCCCGACTAGCGCAGCTTTAGCGTGCTGGCCGGGAGCTACTCCTCGCTCCCTGGCCCGCAGCGGCTGCGTATGACGTCACGCAGCCGCAGCGCCCCCCCCCCCCGTTCGGTCTGGCCACACCTGCGTTGGCCGGACCGCGCCTACGAAACGGCGGCCAAATTTGGCCGCCGTTTCGCCCCTCCCGCCCATCGATCGCCTCTGCTTGTCAATCAGGCAGAGGCGATCGCTGTACTGCTACGGCCTTCGGTCGTCCCGCATGCGCAGGCGCACTACGGCGCTGGCGCATGCGCAGCAGGGACCCGTTCGCTCTGCTGCGTTAAAACGCAGCGAGTGAACGGGTCGGAATGACCCCCATGGTTTTGCCCATCTGCTAACAAATTTGCTGCTATGATCAGGTCTGAATTAGGCCCTCATTAGTCTGCTTTATTATGTGTCCATTACAGGGTGCACTGCCAGCTGTTTCCAAGTTGAAAGCATATTTTAGAGCAGCATCGGTGTGGTCATTTTAGAGCATTGTTTTGCAAGTGTCTTTAGTAAACTCCACTAATTAACCTTTCCTGGGAATTCCTCTTTATAATAACCTTTCCCTTCTTCCTGTGACAAAGCCTCCAACTCACCATTGTCCGCTGACGGAAATGTGCTCTTTCCTGAGAGTAATACAGAGATATTGTGTCCTGGCAGCACAGGACGTGGTGGTTCTGATCAATGGTAAACTCATTGTAAAGTAATGTTCTTTCTTTTTAGAATTAAACAAAATTCTATGAATAGAGAATAATCTGAACCTAATTTAATGTTATTCACCTGTGGAAAGGCACATTTTTTTCAGGGAGTATTTCAATTTAAATGAATCTTAGCACTGATTAATACGTAGCTATATTGTAGCTGGTGCTGTATATAGCCATTGACTACACTTCAGTAGATACTCTGTCATCCAGGTTGTCACTAAGTAATATAAGTAAGATTATTAGGGATAATACTAAGGAGGCCAATCCCGGGCCTTTTTTTCAATCCCGGGAAGCGTGAAAGAAAAATGATCAATCCCGGGATACCCAGAATTGGTTCCCTTGCAATTTCCGCCGCTGTCCCGCCTTGCCCAGACTAGTGATGTGCACCGGACATTTTTCGGGTTTTGTGTTTTGGTTTTGGATTCGGTTCCGCGGCCGTGTTTTGGATTCGGACGCGTTTTGGCAAAACCTCCCTGAAAATTTTTTGTGGATTCGGGTGTGTTTTGGATCTGGGTGTTTTTTACAAAAACCCCTCAAAAACTGCTTAAATCATAGAATTTGGGTGTCATTTTGATCCCATAGTATTATTAACCTCAATAACCATAATTTCCACTCATTTCCAGTCTATTCTGAACTCCTCACACCTCACAATATTATTTTTAGTCCTAAAATTTGCACAGAGGTCGCTGGATGACTAAGCTAAGCGACCCAAGTGGCCGACACAAACACCTGGCCCATCTAGGAGTGGCACTGCAGTGTCAGGCAGGATGGCACTTCAAAAAAATAGTCCCCAAACAGCACATGATGCAAAGAAAAAAAGAGGTGCACCAAGGTCGCTGGATGGCTAAGCTAAGCGACACAAGTGGCCGACACAAACACCTGGCCCATCTAGGAGTAGCACTGCAGTGTCAGGCAGGATGGCACTTCAAAAAAATAGTCCCCAAACAGCACATGATGCAAAGAAAAATGAAAGAAAAAAGAGGTGCAAGATAGAATTGTCCTTGGGCCCTCCCACCCACCCTTATGTTGTATAAACAGAACATGCACACTTTAACAAACCCATCATTTCAGCGACAGGTTCTGCCACACAACTGTGACTGAAATGACTGGTTGGTTTGGGCCCCCACCAAAAAAGAAGCAATCAATCTCTCCTTGCACAAACTGGCTCTACAGAGGCAAGATGTCCATCTCATCCTCATCGTCCGATTCCTCACCCCTTTCACTGTGTACATCCCCCTCCTCACAGATTATTAATTCGTCCCCACTGGAATCCACCATCTCAGGTCCCTGTGTACTTTCTGGAGGCAATTGCTGGTGAATGTCTCCACGGAGGAATTTTGATCATCATCTTCTCCACATTTTCTGGAAGTAACCTCGTACGCCGATTGCTGACAAGGTGAGCGGCTGCACTAAACACTCTTTCGGAGTACACACTGGAGGGTGGGCAACTTAGGTAAAATAAAGCCAGTTTGTGCAAGGGCCTCCAAATTGCCTCTTTTTCCTGCCAGTATACGTACGGACTGTCTGACGTGCCTACTTGGATGCGGTCACTCATATAATCCTCCACCATTCTTTCAATGGTGAGAGAATCATATGCAGTGACAGTAGACGACATGTCAGTAATCGTTGGCAGGTCCTTCAGTCCAGACCAGATGTCAGCACTCGCTCCAGACTGCCCTGCATCACCGCCAGCGGGTGGGCTCGGAATTCTTAGCCTTTTCCTCGCACCCCCAGTTGCGGGAGAATGTGAAGGAGGAGCTGTTGACGGGTCACGTTCCGCTTGACTTGACAATTTTCTCACCAGCAGGTCTTTGAACCTCTGCAGACTTGTGTCTGCCGGAGAGAGAGATACAACTTAGGTTTTAAATCTAGGATCGAGCACGGTGGCCAAAATGTAGTGCTCTGATTTCAACAGATTGACCACCCGTGAATCCTGGTTAAGCGAATTAAGGGCTCCATCCACAAGTCCCACATGCCTAGCGGAATCGCTCTGTTTTAGCTCCTCCTTCAATGTCTCCAGCTTCTTCTGCAAAAGCCTGATGAGGGGAATGACCTGACTCAGGCTGGCAGTGTCTGAACTGACTTCACGTGTGGCAAGTTCAAAGGGTTGCAGAACATTGCACGACGTTGAAATCATTCTCCACTGCGCTTGAGTCAGGTGCATTCCCCCTCCTTTGCCTATATCGTAGGCAGATGTATAGGCTTGAATGGCCTTTTGCTGCTCCTCCATCCTCTGAAGCATATAGAGGGTTGAATTCCACCTCGTTACCACCTATTGCTTCAGATGATGGCAGGGCAGGTTCAGGAGTGTTTGCTGGTGCTCCAGTCTTCGGCACGCAGTGGCTGAATGACGAAAGTGGCCCGCAATTCTTCGGGCCACCGACAGCATCTCTTGCACGCCCCTGTCATTTTTTCAATAATTCTGCACCACCAAATTCAATGTATGTGCAAAACATGGGACGTGCTGGAATTTGCCCAGATGTAATGCACGCACAATATTGCTGGCGTTGTCCGATGTCACAAATCCCCAGGAGAGTCCATTTGGGGTAAGCCATTCTGCGATGATGTTCCTCAGTTTCCGTAAGAGGTTGTCAGCTGTGTGCCTCTTATGGAAAGCGGTGATACAAAGCGTAGCCTGCCTAGGAACGAGTTGGCGTTTGCGAGATGCTGCTACTGGTGCCGCCGCTGCTGTTCTTGCTGCGGGAGGCAATACATCTACCCAGTGGGCAGTCACAGTCATATAGTCCTGAGTATGCCCTGCTCCACTTGTCCACATGTCCGTGGTTAAGTGGACATTGGGTACAACTGCATTTTTTAGGACACTGGTGACTCTTTTTCTGAGGTCTGTGTACATTTTCGGTATCGCCTGCCTAGAGAAATGGAACCTAGATGGTATTTGGTAACGGGGACACAGAATCTCAATCAAGTCTGTAGTTGCCTGTGAATTAACGGTGGATACCGGAAACACGTTTCTCACCGCCCAGGCTGCCAAGGCCTGAGTTATCCGCTTTGCAGCAGGATGACTGCTGTGATATTTCATCTTCCTCGCAAAGGACTGTTGGACAGTCAATTGCTTACTGGAAGTAGTACAAGTGGTCTTCCGACTTCCCCTCTGGGATGCCGATCGACTCCCAGCAGCAACAACAGCAGCGCCAGCAGCAGTAGGCGTTACACTCAAGGATGCATCGGAGGAATCCCAGGCAGGAGAGGACTCATCAGACTTGCCAGTGACATGGCCTGCAGGACTATTGGCTTTCCTGTGTAAGGAGGAAATTGACACTGAGGGAGTTGGTGGTGTGGTTTGCAGGAGCTTGGTTACAAGAGGAAGGGATTTAGTGGTCAGTGGACTGCTTCCTCTGTCATCCAAAGTTTTTGAACTTGTCACTGACTCATGATGAATGCGCTGCAAGTGACGTATAAGGGAGGATGTTCCTAGGTGGTTAACGTCCTTACCCCTACTTATTACAGCTTGACAAAGGCAACACACGGCTTGACACCTGTTGTCCGCATTTGTGTTAAAATAATTCCACAACGGAGAGGGTGATTTTTTTTGTAATTTGACCAGGCATGTCAATGGCCATATTCGTCCCACGGACAACAGGTGTCTCCCCGGGTGCCTGACTTAAACAAATCACCTCACCATCAGAATCCTTCTTTGTCAATTTCCTCCTCAGTGCCAGCAACACCCATATCCTCATCCTGGTGTACTTCAACAGTGACATCTTCAATTTGACTATCAGGAACTGGACTGCGGGTGCTCCTTCCAGCACTTGTAGAGGGCGTGCAAATGGTGGAAGGCGCCACCTCTTCCCGTCCAGTGTTGGGAAGGTCAGGCATCGCAGCCGACACAATTGGACTCTCCTTGGGGATTTGTGATTTAGAAGAACGCACAGTTCTTTGCTGTGCTTTTGCCAGCTTAAGTCTTTTCATTTTTCTAGCGAGAGGATGAGTGCTTCCATCCTCATGTGAAGCTGAACCACTAGCCATGAACATAGGCCAGGGCCTCAGCCGTTCCTTGCCACTCCGTGTCGTAAATGGCATATTGGCAAGTTTACGCTTCTACTCAGACGCTTTTAATTTTGATTTTTGGGTCATTTTACTGAACTTTTGTGTTTTGGATTTTACATGCTCTCTACTATGACATTGGGCATCGAACTTGGCAGACGACGTTGATGGCATTTCATCGTCTCGGCCATGACTAGTGGCAGCAGCTTCAGCACGAGGTGGAAGTGGATCTTGATCTTTCCCTATTTTACCCTCCACATTTTTGTTCTCCATTTTTTAATGTGTGGAATTATATGCTAGTATTAATAGCAATGGCCTACTACTATAAATACTGCGCACAACTGAAATGCACCACAGGTATGGATGGATAGTATACTTGACGACACAGAGGTAGGTAGAGCAGTGGCCTACTGTACCGTACTGCTATATATTATATACTGGTGGTCAGCAAACTGTGCAAAACTGAAATGCACCACAGGTATGGATGGATAGTATACTTGACGACACAGAGGTAGGTAGAGCAGTGAAAAAAGGACAAAATTGCTGCGCCTGTGTCTACCAGTTATAGATTATGCAGGACTAATATCCTCAACCTGGAATTGACAGTGTCAAATGTACGTACGCCTCTATAAGGAGTTGTGTGCTACTCCTGAGCTAAAGGAATTGGAAGGGAAAGGTTAAATAGAGGCGCTCATTTCATTCTGACATTGTGAAGTCCTAGTTAATTCACAACCAAAGAGTCAGATAAAAATATAAAATAAATATTTATTATAAACCTATAAAAAACACTTCGTTTAGCACAAGCTCATATGTAAAATATAATACATGAAACCCTATCCTCACTGAATAGCCACATATGTTGAATTAGGAGCTCACATAAATTGCTTATATTGTTTCAATGAATATGGAAAACAAACTGCCGACTATGTATCAATTAAATGGCTAGCATCAGTCCAGATGAAACAACTATTGCAACACTGTTACCAAGGCTGCTGTGTAAAGCTGTTAAGTTGTTGATTAAAACACAGTTGCTGAGTGTAAATAGCAATGTTGAGAGCAATTATAGGCTCTATATTCTTAGGCTGTATTGTGAATAGCCTCAAAGTTCCAGAAGCCGGTATATAAATGAATTTAAATAATTAAATTACTTCTCCAATAGGGCTAAAAAAGACCCGAGCGTCCTCGGGTAGGTCCAGAGAGCCCAAATAGGTTGCAGAGTTGGAGGGTTTAGCCGTGCTGGCCGGGATCCCACTGTTATGAACCAGATTTCCCTGGGCGTGCACCGCCCGCTGCAGTGTATGGGGAAAGGCAGGTGTGCGGCTGATTCAATGGGAGCCGCTGTGGGGATCCAGTGTGTGGTAAAGCTCCTCCAATACTCCCTGGACACGCACCGTCTGTTAGAGATGGGAGGGAGAGAGACTGTTGATCGGCCACTGAAGCCGCACGGATCTGACACTCCGGCTTCGTCCTGTGCTGGAACATGTACCACTTGTTCCTGTAGCCAGTGGAGTAAGGCTATAAGAAATGTCCCAGAACGTGCGGTCGATCAGTGAGAAAGGGGGAGGAGTCCTGACGCGTTTCGTCACGTGACCCGTGACTTTTTCAAAGAACTTCTGACTCTTAGGTAGAGCAGTGGCCTACTGTACCGTAATGCTATATATTATATACTGGTGGTCAGCAAACTGTGCAAACTTAAATGCACCACAGGTATGGATGGATAGTATACTTGACGACACAGAGGTAGGTAGAGCAGTGGCCTTCTGTACCGTATTGCTATATATTATATACTGGTAGTCAGCAAACTGTGCAAAACTTAAATGCACCACAGGTATGGATGGATAGTATACTTGACGACACAGAGGTAGGTAGAGCAGTGGCCTACTGTACTGTACTGCTATATATTATATACTGGTGGTCAGCAAACTGTGCAATACTTAAATGCACCACAGGTATGGATGGATAGTATACTTGACGACAGAGGTAGGTAGAGCAGTGGCCTACTGTACCGTACTGCTATATATGATATACTGGTGGTCAGCAAACTGTGCAAAACTGAAATGCACCACAGGTATGGATGGATAGTATACTTGACGACACAGAGGTAGGTAGAGCAGTGGCCTACTGTACCGTACTGCTATATATTATATACTGGTGGTCAGCAAACTGTGCAAAACTGAAATGCACCACAGGTATGGATGGATAGTATACTTGACGACACAGAGGTAGGTAGAGCAGTGGCCTTCTGTACCGTACTCCTATATATTATATACTGGTGGTCAGCAAAATTATGCACTGTACTCCTACTATATACTACAGTGCAGCACAGATATGGAGCGTTTTTCAGGCAGAGAACGTATAATACTGGTGGTCACTGGTCAGCAAAACTCTGCACTGTACTCCTCCTATATAATACTGCTGGTCCCCAGTCCCCACAATAAAGCAGTGTGAGCACAGATATATGCAGCACACTGAGCACAGATATGGAGCGTTTTTCAGGCAGACAACGTATACTGGTGGTCACTGGTCAGCAAAACTCTGCACTGTACTCCTCCTATATAATACTGCTGGTCCTCAGTCCCCACAATAAAACAGTGTGAGCATAGATATATGCAGCACACTGAGCACAGATATGGAGCGTTTTTCAGGCAGACAACGTATACTGGTGGTCACTGGTCAGCAAAACTCTGCACTGTACTCCTCCTATATAATACTGCTGGTCCCCAGTCCCCACAATAAAGCAGTGTGAGCACAGATATATACAGCACACTGAGCACAGATATGGAGCGTTTTTCAGGCAGACAACGTATAATGCTGGTGGTCACTGGTCAGCAAAACTCTGCACTGTACTCCTCCTATATAATACTGCTGGTCCCCAGTCCCCACAATAAAGCAGTGTGAGCACAGATATATGCAGCACACTGAGCACAGATATGGAGCGTTTTTCAGGCAGACAACGTATACTGGTGGTCACTGGTCAGCAAAACTCTGCACTGTACTCCTCCTATAATACTGCTGGTCCCCAGAATAAAGATATGCAGCCTCCTGAAACAAAGTGAGAGGACGCCAGCCACGTCCTCTCACTATCATTTCCAATGCACGAGTGAAAAATGGCGGCGACGCGCGGCTCCTTATATAGAATCCGAATCTCGCGAAAATCCGACAGCGGGATGATGTTCGGGCGCGCTCGGGTTAACCGAGCCATACGGGAGAATCCGAGAATGCCTCGGACCCGTGTAAAATAGGTGAAGTTCGGGGGGGTTCGGATTCCGAGGAACCGAACCCGCTCATCTCTAGCCCAGACCACATAAAAACATACCGATATGACCGGGTGGGAGGGTGGGCCCGCCTAACGTGCCGGTGCTGAGGTCCGGCTGGCGGGCGGCGGGTGGCGGGTGGTGTGCGGTTGTGTGCACAGCGTGACGTAAAGTCAGAGGTCACACTGCACAAACAGCAGCACACCTCCTGCCGCTGTGCACAGCCGGGAGCAGGGGGAGGTAAGCATGGGGAGTCGGTAGCATCTGAGCCTCCTGAGGACGCTCAGCGCTGCCCGGCATTGAAAAAACAAAGGGGTTTCCTAATCCAGAAATCCCCGGGACTGGAAGCCCCAATCCCGGGATTGAAGTCCAGGCAATTTGTGGACAAAATCCCAGGATCCCGCCGATCCCGATCCCAGGATTTGTAACCATAGCTAATACACCATAGCTAATGCACATAGGGGGTCATTCCGAGTTGTTCGCTCGGTAAATTTCTTCGCATCGCAGCGATTTTCCGCTTAGTGCGCATGCGCAATGTCCGCACTGCGACTGCGCCAAGTAAATTTGCTATGCAGTTAGGAATTTTACTCACGGATTTTTCCTCGTTCTGGTGATCGTAATGTGATTGACAGGAAGTGGGTGTTTCTGGGCGGAAACTGGCCGTTTTATGGGAGTGTGCGAAAAAACGCTACCGTTTCTGGGAAAAACGCGGGAGTGGCTGGAGAAACGGAGGAGTGTCTGGGCGAACGCTGGGTGTGTTTGTGACGTCAAACCAGGAACGACAAGCACTGAACTGATCGCAGATGCCGAGTAAGTCTCGAGTTACTCAGAAACTGCACAGAGATGTCTTATCGCAATATTGCGAATCTTTCGTTCACAATTTTGATAAGCTAAGATTCACTCCCAGTAGGCGGCGGCTCAGCGTGTGCAAAGCTGCTGAAAGCAGCTTGCGAGCGAACAACTCGGAATGACCCCCATAGGCCCTCATTCCGAGTTGTTCGCTCGCTGCTAATTTTAGCAGAATTGCTAATAGGCTAAAATCCGGCAGTTCTGCTCATGCGCATGCACAGCAGGGCGCACGCACTAAGCAAATTTACACAAAACTATGCTATATTACTCACAGGCGAACAAAGCTTTTCAATCGCTCTGCTGATTGACAGGAAGTGGGTGTTTCTGGGCGGAAACTGGCCGTTTTCAGGGAGTGTGCTAAAAAAACGCAGGCGTGCCAGGTAAAAACGCAGGAATGGCTGGAGAAATGGAGGAGTGGCAATCTAGGAGTAGGTCTGGAGCTGGAGAAACTGCAAGGAAATTGCTTTCGTTAGCAATTCTGCTAATATTAGCAGAATTGCTAATCTTTCGTTAGCAATTCTGCTATGCTAAGATACACTCCCAGAGGGCGGCGGCTTTGTGTTTGCATTTTTGCTAAAAGTAGCTAGCGAGCGAACAACTCGGAATGAGGGCTTTAATGCAATACTCCCTGTGAGGACAACCTACAAGATTTTCAGTACCATTTTAGTGCTTTTTAATACTGTGGGAGAGAGAATTGGCTATAAATATAATTTTATTAAATATTAGATTTTTATTTGTCATTATCTTATAAATACAGGTTTAATATGTTTTTTTTCTGCACAGTAAGTGACTGTAGATAGGGCCTAATTCAGACTGGATCGCTGCAGCGGCAGCGATTGCAGTCTGAAGCCCTTTGGGGAGTGCGCATGTCAGGAGGCCCAATAAAATGCTAAAAGCATCTCAGGACTGCGATCTCCTCTGCCTGTCAATCAGGTCGCGGGGCAGGAGGGGGCGTGCCCTGGCGTTAGAATGTTGTTGGTGGGGCGCAGTATGGACAACGCAGGTGTGTCCATATTGTCGCGGGGGCGGGCCGCGACGGCTGCGCGACGTCACATGCAGCCGATGCGACCCGGGACAAGGCGGGTAGCCGCCTGCCAGCACATCTAGGCTGCGCAAGAAGGTAGCTACTCAGCAGGTGCAAAAGCATCGCCGCCGTGCGATACTTTCGCACCCGTGCGGGGAAGGGCAGGGACTGACATGCGGGGCGGACTAGCCCTGTGCGGGGCGTTCCCCCGTATGTCTGAGTAACTGATCGTAAATGTGCTAAATTTTTAGCACATCTGCGATCAGATCTGAATCACCCCCACAGACTTTATTTAGCTGTGCATTTATTAACAGACTGCCTATATGATTATGTGCTAGTTATATAAGGCTAGGGCCACAAAGAGCATTTTAGTGGGTCGCGATTGACCCGCTTTGCAGGAAGGAGCCTGCACATGGACTCCTACACATATGCGGAGGTGCCATACCCGCCGGATCCAACTGCATGCTGCGGTTGAGCAGGATGACAGGACGACCGGGTTTCAAGTAGAAGCTGTGTCAGACTGTGTTCTATTTGAAATCCTGGCCAGATCCTGTTCTGTGGCACATGTGTGAACCCAAAACACTCCTTCCTGTCAAGCAGGTCCCGCTGAACGAAATGTGTTGCCCTAGCCTTAATATAACTTGCACTTACTTAATTTGTAGCATTGCATTAGGATATGGACGATGGCTGTCAGTGACTATTACTAAAGAATAATGGAATATTAACGTTGATATTTTCATTGTATTCGGGTCTATCAAAACAGCATTAGACACTCTGAAAGTAGTTAAAAGCTTAAACAGAATATTGTACCTTCAAAGAATATTCATTGTGAGATATGTACATATATAGATAATTAGATTACCAATGGATTCAGGACAGCAGTGTTTTCTTATTTTGATAATTATTGTTATTGGGGGTCATTCCGAGTTGTTCGCTCGGTAATTTTTTTCGCATCGCAGCGATTTTCCGCTTAGTGCGCATGCGCAATGTCCGCAGTGCGACGGCGCCAAGTAAATTTGCTATGCAGTTAGGAATTTTACTCACGGCTTTTTCTTCGTTCTGGTGATCGTAGTGTGATTGACAGGAAGTGGGTGTTACTGGGCGGAAACTGGCCGTTTTATGGGTGTGTGCGGAAAAACGCTACCGTTTCTGGGAAAAACGCGGGAGTGGTTGGAGAAACGGAGGAGTGTCTGGGCGAACGCTGGGTGTGTTTATGACGTCAAACCAGGAACGACAAGCACTGAACTGATCGCAGATGCCGAGTAAGTGTGGAGCTACTCAGAAACTGCTAAGAGAGGTGTAATCGCAATATTGCGAATACGTTGTTCGCAATTTTAAGAAGCTAAGATTCACTCCCAGTAAGCGGCGGCTTAGCGTGAGTAAATCTGCTAAAAGAAGCTTGCGAGCGAACAACTCGGAATGAGGGCCATTGTCCTATTGCATTTACATATGTCGAGCAGTAATAGCAGAGCCCATCACAGAGATACCTTAGAGAGGTTAAGCACAAACTAACGCCTTGAGAGATGAGTGGGCTCAGATCTCAGAGATCTTACCCAATCCAAGGAATCCAGACCCACCACTTGGACCCCCCTGCCAATTATAGAATTCAAAACAAGTTAAAACATCATTAGCCGGATCTCTTGCAAGTTTTGTATTCTATATAAGACCCTGTGATTCAGGTGCCATATCTCATTACACACACCGCTGTGCTGGTCGCTGGGCTGTGCTGTCTCCATTGTGCTGTGTCCATCCACTCCAGTTAGTGGCTGCTGAACTGTGCTGTCTCCATTGTGCTGTGTCCATCCACTCCAGTTAGTGGCTGCTGAACTGTGCTGTCTCCATTGTGCTGTGTCCATCCACTCCAGTTAGTGGCTGCTGAACTGTGCTGTCTCCATTGTGCTGTGTCCATCCACTCCAGTTAGTGGCTGCTGGACTGTGCTGCCTCCATTGTGCTGTGTCCATCCACTCCAGTCAGTGGCTGCTGGACTGTGCTGTCTCCATTGTGCTTTGTCCAGCCAATCCAGTCAGTGGCTTCTGCTGTGTTTTGCGGTATCCTCTGCCCATCCACTCCAGTCAGTGGGTGCTGCTGTGTTATGCTGTGTCCACTGTCCATCCACTCCATACAGTACCTCCCAACTTTGAAGGTGCTCTAAGTGGGATTCCTGTGTGGCAAAGCCGTGGCCGCCAGAAAAGGGCGTAGATTTATATAAAGGTGCATGGCTTCAGAGAAAGGGGGCGTGACTTCATGGTAATGCCGCAATTGTGAGCAGCATCCCAATTTCCATTACTATGTGTGCTTGCCAGCGCTCTGTGAGCTGCTGGCCATGCCCCCAGTGGTGTAAATCCCTTTTTATTCTCCCGGAGGCAAAATAATTGATGGTTCCTCCCTGTATAAGTAACAGACAGCAGCACGCCAGGTCTTGTATGTGATGAAAAAACTGTATTCAAACAAGCCACATCAATTGAAAACTAACGTTTCGGGGCTCATAGCCCCTTTGTCAAGGTGTGTACCTATATTCCCTGCATTATGGGTGGCACCTGGGCATTACTGACAGGCAAAGAGGATTGCCTGGCTACACACAACAAAGGTTAGTGTGGGCCCCAGGACAATGAAGGTGTCTACTGAGCCCCTTAGTGGAGCAGGAGAGAGAGTAAGGGGAGTGAGAGATTAAGAAGGTGTCAGGGAGATAGTGAGAGAGAGTGAGAGGGGAGCGAGGGAGAGAGAGATGTTATCAAGGAAAAAGGGAAGAGCGAGAGAGAAACAGAGGATGTCAGAGAAAGAGAAAAGGTGTCAGGGAACGAGAAAGAGGAGTGAGAAAGAGAGGGAGAGAGAGGGTGTCAAGGAAAGAGAGGGATGAGTGAAGAGAAAGGGGATAGCAAGAGAGAGAGGGTGTCAGAGAGAGAGAAAGAAAAAGAGGGAAGAGAGGGTGTCATGGAGAAAAACAGAGATATGAGAGAGGAGAGTGGGAGAGAGAGATGGGAGCAAGAGAGAGAGAGAGAAAGGGAGAGATCAATGAGTGGGATAGAGACAGACTGTGTCAGGGAGAGAAAGACCAACACAGGGGGGTATATTTACTAAGCTCCCGATTTTGACCGAGATGGTGTTTTTTCTTCAAAGTGTCATATGGGGAATTTACTAAACTCAAATCACGGCAGTGATGAGGGCATTCGTATTTTTTTTACGGCTGTGTAGTAAAAATACGAATGAATACACCATCGGTCAAACGCAGCAGTTTAGGTATAGAACTCGGTCATTTACTAAGCATTCGTATTTGAAATCTCTTCCGTGAAAATGCATGTGCTGCCGTGAAAAAATGCAAATCGTAAAATAAGCCTAAAAAAAAGTAGACCTGCTTTTGAGAAGCGTGTTTACATGTGTTTCCAATTTTACATTACTCACACCTGATTTTTTGGACCTTTAAAAGGGACCCAAGTACATGTTTCACATCTCTCACTCTGAAATGGCTGCTACCGTGTGTAGTACTGATTTCTTGTTTGCTGGGGGATACCTGAGACTGCTCCATGAGGCTACAATAAAGCAAGGCCAGGAAACTGAACATGGTCAGCAGGTTGTACAGGTTCCGCGTAGGCTGGGCAGGCCTGTTTTTTTTAGGGGGCGTTTAAACTTGAACAAATTGGTCGATGACCAGGTTATACAGATGGTCCGGCTAAATAGAATAAACATTTTCCGTCTGTATGACCTTATCAAACTGAACCTAGACCCTGACACAGCACGCTCTAGCTCTGTCTCAGGCATGCACAAACTCCTGGCTGTGTTGCACTTTATGGCTACTGGCAGCTTCCAGCCTGTGACTGACGATGTAATTAGTATCTCACAGGCCACCATTTCTAAATATTTAATTCAGGTGAGTTAAAACATACATACACGTCTATGTCTAAGTGGTGCATCTGTAATGTAATCTAACACAGTATTGTATTGATTACAGGTCATGACACTCACATTAAATTTGGTAATGTCCACTCAGGTTTTGGATGTCTTGGATGCCCACATAGATGCCTCTCTCTGCTTACCTACCCAGGAGTCGCAGTGGCATGCAGTCAGGGTAGCTTTCTCTGAGCTTGCTGGCATGGCCAATGTGCTGGGTACCATAGATTGAGCTGAGGCCACCTAGGGGCAGGCAATATATTTATACCAATAAACATCTGGGCCAATCCAGTAATGTGCAGGTGGTTTGTGTTGCAAATTAAACAATACACATATTCCGTGTGAATAATTTATTACCTTTAACACAGGCATTTTTGGTGTAACAAATCAAAAAACATTATTTGGAACAAACTATTTTCTGCAGGCGTCATTATTATTATTTTTGTGTGTGCTGGGTGCAGAGGCTTGCCCTGGTTCGTTGGGCTGGGTTCGGCTTGAGCGTCTAACTGGGGAGTTATCTGGGGTCTGGCTTGGTGTAGTTGTTCCCGAGCTAGAGCTTACTTGGTGTGATGCCAACACATTAAGGCTTTGGCTGAGGTTATTTAGGCTTGCAGTCATTTGGGTATTAACGGTAGTGTTGTTTGCTATAATTCTGGACAGGTTTTCGTTAATCATTTGGTTGTGTTGAATCAGTTGAATTAGGGTTTGTTGTTGCCGCTGTTGTTCATCCATGATGCGTTGCAGATTGGCTTGCATTTGGGTGTTGTCTGCCCTCATCTGCTCCATTGAATTGGCAATTCTGCCAACCAGAACTATCAGTCTGCCTGAGTTTCCGACTGAGTCGCGGCAGATGATGGGGCAGACTGGCAAGGTATTGGGTGTGGGTATTCAGGCACGCATAGTGTTGCGCCTGTTGTGTGGCCCAACTGCTCCAAAACTCGGGGGCCATTTGTTGCTGGGGTGGTGTTGGGCTCAATTGGGGGCTGTGAGATGTTTGGGGTGGTTGGGGTATGTCCTGCGGCGTGGTTGTCTGGGTAGGATCTATGGCTTGCAGGTGTAGTGTGTAGGTATCCTGCTGGTCACTTTCCTGCTGGGCATCCTCGGCCATGATGGGTGGTTCTGTATGGGGTTGAAGACAGCCACTATTTAGTTATTATTTAGCATTGGTCTAATTATAGCTTTACGTCAACATGCATTACTTCTTAATATTCATATTGGTATTGATAAATAGATTGTTGCCTAAACTTCACAATTTAGCTCACCTTTTTGTATAAATAAAATATGTTGCTTTTAACGTCCACTACTCAGTTGAAAAATGTTTAAGGGAATTGTTGGACTCTGAGCCATAATTAATGTTCGAACACGAAGAACTCTAACAAATACAAATTACTACATTTACATATTGTGTATGAAGCTTCCTTTAGAAGAACACACACAATACAATAAATGTGTTGAGCCATACACTCATACATTGTTCAAGGCAGTCAGTGGTCTGGCCAAAACTTAAACAAATATAGTGGGGGAAAAAGTAAACATTAACAATGGGGGAAAAAGTCTTAAGGGGGGTACACACGGAGAGATCCGTGCTTAAAATCTAAGCAATCTTGCTAGATTGCTTAGATTTTAAGCACGGATCTGCCGTGTGTATGCCCTCCAGCGATAGCGATGCGCCGGTGCTAGATTGAGCCTGCATGCAGGCTCAATCTAGCGGGTCGCTCACTTCACCATTGTGTGAAGTGAGCGGCCCCCCGTCGGCTTTCCCCCTCGCTCAGCACATCGCGCTGTGCGCTGAGCGGTCTGTGTTAAGATCGCTCAGCACACATCTCTCCTGTGAGTACCCCCCTTTAAGGTGTCCTATGTTTCGAACTGGTGATGTTGGGCATGCAAAACAATTGGATGTAACTTAACATTTATGTAGCTGTTTCTAGCAAACATTAAAAAAAAAAATATTTGTTGCTATGCCCAACATCACCTCTGAAAATTATTCACAAAAAAAAAACAACATAAACCCCCATGTGCTTGCTGTTGATGATTATTACAAGGATGAATGTTTATTTGTGACACATTTTTGTTTCTGTGCACAAACAGTGGGGCAGATGAATTAACCTGGAGAAGACATAAGGAAGTGATAAACCAGTGATATGTGCAAGGTGATAAAGGCACAAGCCAAACAGCTCCAATATGTAAATTAACAGTTAGGATTTGTTTGGCTGCTGCCTTTAGCACCTTGCACATATCACTGGTTTAGCACTTCCTTATGCCTTCTCCAGGTTAATACATCTACCCCACTGTTTTTTAACTTCTTTACAAGTAATTGTTATGTTTACTCACCAGACAGCTGAGGGGATTGAGGATCCTCGTTTTCTGGGCTTGCCAAAATGGCTTGTGGTGGCAGGGCCCACACTATGGAGATGCGCCGTTGGGGTGGTGAGGATGCTGCTGGTGACTCAGCCTCAAGACGGCGTCTCTTGGTTGGCCTCCTATGTTGAGGATCCGAGCCCTGTAATGGGCGCCTTAGTGGAGGGGGGTTTGCTGAAGAAGAACCTATGTGATAAGATAAACATTAACATTCTGCTTTTCTCTGTGTTTTCAGAATATGTGTTTACACTAAATTCTTACCTGCATCGCCAGCATCTGCATCTCTTGGCAGTGTGGGATGTGGCCTGGCTGTGCTGCTTCTCTTTCGTACTGTAAAAATATGAAGAATGTACTAATGAACATACTATTATGTTTATCTGTTTATGCAAATTCCTTATTGTGATGTAAACATAAGTGGAACCTGATGAGAAGTAAACTAAACTATTCTTATGCTTTTCTGCCTGACTTCATTGGGTGTGTATAGTTGAATTAATAAACAATTTCACCAACCAATCCATACACAAAGGTGCATAATGCACAATATTATACTACTTAAAACACAAACTTGCAAGGGGTAAATTTACTAAGATGGGAGTTCTATTTAAGACGGGATGTTGCCCATAGCAACCAATAAGATTCTACTTCACATTTATCTTGCACCTTCTAGAAGAAAATACCTGGAATCTGATTGGTTGCTATGGGCAACATACCATCTCAAATAGACCTCCCATCTTAGTAAATTCACCCCTTGGTAGCTTGACACAACCAGAATATAGCACGATATGTTACTAAATTTTGCTGCTGACAACAAACCACTACCCACAAATTGTAAGCAACCCACTACAACAAATTGTAAGCAACAAAAAAAAATATGCTTGAAAAATCACATCAACCACACAAAAGAAAACCCAGATCAACACACAATAACCATAAGTCCATTGAAAAATAATAAAACATTTTTTTTTACAAAAAACACATGAATCACACTTCATTAAAATGCACCGACAACAATTTACTTTGGAATTAAAACACCAGAAAAAGCCAAAGACAACATGCTAAATTGACAATACAAAGGAAAAAAACAAAACTAATTGTGATTAAAACTACATCACCAACACATTATAAGAATGAACCAACTTACAATCACAATTAGCTAGAAGACATTTCAGACAACTAAGGACAAAGCACAGATGTTAAAATTATAAATAAAAAACAATAATAAACTCACCATTCTGCCTTGGCCGATCCGAATCCCGGACATGAGTCGCACCAACCACTTCTGGCGGAATCAGAGTACGCACAGGCTCCTCCCAATCCCGAAAGGACGCTCGGAAGGGGTGTCCACCCCCTGTTTGGCGGGCTGATTTAGCCTCCTTCGACATCTTAGCCTTGACACGGCGCTTGATGTCGTAGAATCGCTTACGACACGTGTCCTCGGTCCGCCTCACCACACCATCACTATTCACAGCCGCAACAACCTTCCCCCACAGAACAGTCTTCCTGCGTGACAAAACCTTTGCAGCATCATGGCCAAACACCTGCCGATGATGCCTCATCAGCTCCCGCACCAAAGCCATATTTTCAGAGTAGCTGAATTTAACATTGCGGCCCGTCTTTGTAGTGGTGCGTGGCTGCGGAGCCACAGCACCATCACTGTCACTATTACTGGAGGCCGCAGCAGCAACCTCCCCCTCCTCCTCACTAACCTCCACCTCTCTCACCTCCTCCCTCTCACTCACCTCCTCCACCTCACTCACCTCCTCCCTCTCACTCACCTACTCCCTCTCACTCACCTCCTCCACCACACTCACCTCTGACTGGGACATAATCAGGACAAACAACAAATAACACTGAGAAAAAAAAACAACAAACACACTCCTCCACTACCACTACACACCACACACCAAACACACACACACACACACACACACACACACACACACACACACTCACAAACAATGACAATAGACCTTAAAAAAAACAAAGACAAAAAACTAGACAGACTTTTAAATAACTACACAACAAGTATGACAAGACTACTTACACATGCAGTACAGCACTCAACAATCGCAAATAACCTCCTCAAAACCGCCAAAAACTCCAAACAACTCACCAACTCCTAACACACCTTCCTCTCCCCTCTCCACTAGCTAAACCTACGAGGTGCGGACGGTTTGGGGCGGTTTTATAGTAATGAGCACAGACACTCCTCCATCACGAATCAAACCAATCACGGACAAATGACAAAAACGAAACTTAGAAAAAAAACGCGGCCGGGAACGGATAATCACTGCCGTAAACAAAAAATGACGCAGTCGTGAAAAAACCTCATAACACAGCCGCAAATCATCAAAATCGGCCGCATTCTACCTTTGAAAAACACGATTGACATCGACATCGGAAAACACGAAAAAGAAAAATACGACAGCTTAGTAAATGAGTCGTAATAAATTCAAAAAGTTGCAACTTTACACATTCGATGTCATTCGTGTTGGAACTTTAATCTCATTCTGAAAATTACGATTTTTAGTAAATATACCCAAGGGAGAGAGATAGAGAGAGAGCGCGTGTCATGGAGAGAGAGAGGGGAGAAACAGAGGGAGCGAGCCAGAGAGAGAGAGGGGGTGTGAAGGAGAGAGAGAGGCGGAGCAAGAGAAAGAGGGGAGAGAGAGACAGGGAGCGAGTGGGAGAGAGACAGATGGTGTCAGGAAGAGAAAGCCTGAAAGAGGGGGGAGCAAGAGAGGGTGTGTCAGAGAGAGAGAAGAGCAAGAGAGATGGAGAGGAAAAAGCAAGAGAGATCGAGAGAGAGAAGAGTGTCAGAGAGAGGGGGAGCAAGAAAGAATATCAGAGAGAGAGAGGAGTAAGAGAGAGGGTGGAGAGAGTGTCATAGAGAGGGTGGAGCAAGAGAGAGTGTGTCAGAGAGAGAGAGAGATGAGCAAGAGAGAGTGGAGAGTGTCAGAGAGAGAGGGGGGCCAAGACTGTCGGAGAGAGAGAGAGAGAGAGAGAGAGGAGCATGAGAGTGAGTGAAGAGTGTGTGTAAATAACAGAGAGAGTGAGGGGGAGCAAGAGAGAGTATGCAGTGTCATAGAGAGAGAGAGAGAGTGTTAGAGAGAGAGAAGGTGGAGCAATAGAGAGTGTGTCAGAGAGAGAGAGCGGAGCAAGAGAGAGTGGGGTGTGTCAGAGAGAGAAAAAGAAAGGGGGAGTGTCAGAGAGAGAGATATAGGAGCAAGAGTGTCAGAGAGAGAGAGGAGCAAGAGAGAGAGAGAAAGGGAGAGTGTGTGAGAGAGAGAGTGAGAGAGAGAGCTCTATGAGAGGGTGGAGCAAGAGAGAATGTGTGTGATACCCCTTTCACATCGCCAATGCCAGATCCCACCCGGAAATTGGAAATATGTCCATCCTGGGTGGGATCTGGCAATGGACCCTAACAGCAGGCTTCCAGACCCAGCAATATGACGGGTCAGGTAGCCATAGCAGCGAGGGGCAGAGCTATCAGCGGGGCAGAGGCGGCGCTGGGAGATGGGCTCATCGCCACACCGTCTCTCCCTATGTAGTGAACGGGTACCGGGTCGCATCAACCCGGGAACCCGTTCACACTACCACTGACCCGTTGTTCAACCCAAGAATAAAGCTTCTTATTACCCGGGTTGAATTACTGGGTCAGATGATCCCAGAAATTCTTCATGGGCCCTTTCACATCGCACATTGACCCATGTGGACCCGGCAATTTGCCGGGTCGATACCGGGTTATTTTTGTTATGTGAAAGGTGTATAAGAGAGAGAGGAGCAAGAGAGAGAGAGTGGAGAGTGCCAGAGAGAGAGAGAGAGAGAGAGAGAGGAGAAAGAGAGAGAGTGTATTAGAGAAAAGGGGGGGAGCAAGAGTGAGTGTGTCAGAGAGAGAGAGAGAGGAGCAAGAGCAAGAGTGGGGTGTGTCAGAGAGAAAGGGATAGAGACTGGAGAGTGTGTGTAAGAGAGAGAGAGAGTGTGTGGAATGTCATAGAGAGAGAGAAGGGTGAGCAAGACAGTGTGTCAGAGAGAGAGAGAGAGAGGAGTAAGAGAGAGAGTGGAGATTGTCAGGGAGAGAGGGGTGGCAAGACCTTCAGAGAGAGAGGGGAGCAAGAGAGTGAGTAAAGAGTGTGTGAGTAAGAGAGAGAGGGGAGCAAGTGAGAGATGTGGAGTGTCAGAGCGAGAGAGGGAGCAAGAGAGAATGTGTCAGAGAGAGAGAGAGAGAGAGGAGCAGAGAGAGAGTGGAGAGTGCAAGAGAGAGAGAGAGAGAGAGAGATGGGAGCAAGAGAGAGAGAAAGGGAGAGATGAATGAGTGGGATAGAGACAGACTGTGTCAGGGAGAGAAAGACCAACACAGGGAGAGAGAAAGATTAAGACAGGGATAGAGATAGAGAGAGAGAGCACATCTCATGGAGAGAGAGAGGGGAGAAACAGAGGGAGCGAGCCAGAGAGAGAGAGAGGGGGTGTGAAGGAGAGAGAGAGGCAGAGCAAGAGCAAGAGGGGAGAGAGAGACAGGGAGCGAGTGGGAGAGAGACAGAGGGTGTCAGGAAGAGAAAGCCTGAGAGAGGGGGGAGAAAGAGAGGGTGTGTCAGAGAGAGAGTAGCAAGAGAGATGGAGAGGAAAAAGCAAGAGAGAGCGAGAGAGAGAAGAGTGTCAGAGAGAGGGGGAGCAAGAATGAATATCAGAGAGAGAGGAGTAAGAGAGAGGGTGGAGAGAGTGTCATAGAGAGGGTGGAGCAAGAGAGTATGTCAGAGAGAGAGAGAGGAGCAAGAGAGAGTGGAGAGTGTCAGAGAGAGAGGGGGGCCAAGACTGTCAGAGAGAGAGAGAGAGAGAGAGAGAGAGAGAGTAGCATGAGAGTGAGTGAAGAGTGTGTGTAAATAACAGAGAGAGTGAGGGGGAGCAAGAGAGACTGTGCAGTGTCATAGAGAGAGAGAGAGAGTGTGTCAGAGAGAGAGAAGGTGGAGCAATAGAGAGTGTGTCAGAGAGAGAGAGCAGAGCAAGAGAGAGTGGGGTGTGTCAGAGAGAGAAAGAGAAAGGGGGAGTGTCAGAGAGAGAGAGATATAGGAGCAAGAGTGTCAGAGAGAGAGAGAGAGGAGCAAGGGAGTGAGTGGAGAGTGTGTGAGAGAGAGAGTGAGAGAGAGAGCTCTATGATAGGGGGGAGCAAGAGAGAATGTGTGTGATACCCCTTTCACATCGCCAATGCCAGATCCCACCCAGAAATTGGAAATGGGTCCTTGCTGGGTGGGATCTGGCATTGGACCCTAACAGAAGGCTTCCAGACCCAGCAATATGACTGGTCAGGTTGCCATAGTGGCGAGGGGCAGAGCCATCAGCGGGGCAGAGGCGGCGCTGGAAGATGGGCTCATCTCCACACCGTCCCTCCCTATGTAGAGAACGGGTACCGGGTTGCATGAGAGTGTGGAGTTTCAGAGCGAGAGAGGGAGCAAGAGAGAGTGTGTCAGAGAGAGAGAGGAGCAGAGAGAGAGTGGAGAGTGCGAGAGAGAGAGAGAGAGAGAGAGAGAGAGAGAGGGGGAGCAAGACAGAGAGTGGAGAGTGCCAGAGAGAGAGAGGAGCAAGAGAGTGTCATAGAGAGAGAGGAGGGAGCAAAAAAGAGTGTGTCAGAGAGAGAGAGAGCGGAGCAAGAGAGGGAGTGGGGTGTGTCAGATAGAGAGAGAAAGAGAGACGGGAAAAGAGGCTGTCAGAGAGAGACTGGAGCAAGAATCAGAGAGAAAGGAGCCACGGAGTGAGTTGAGAGAGTGTGTGTGTGTGTGTGTGTGTGTGTGTGTGTGTGGTACCCCTGTCCCAGCAGGAACCCCTGCAAGATTGCCCTAGAGCACAGGTTCTCAAACTCGGTCCCCAGGACCCCACACGGTTCATGTTTTGCAGGTCACGTGTAGATTTTTAAAATGTGACAGTTGGTGATACACAGTGCAGCTGCTGGGTGACATGGAAAACGTGAACTGTGTGGGGTCCTGAGGACCGAGTTTGAGAACCACTGCCCTAGAGATATCAGAGATTCCCTCAGACTATTCAAGATTCTGACAACACAGGGTTAATGGAACAAGAGGGGCACTAGGACCCAGGGAAGGCAGACTCAGCTTGGAAGCAGGAAAGGAAAAGCCCGCTATTTTGATAACCCTGTGACCTGTGTGAGGAGTGAGCTGGGGAGTTGCAATGTGTGCAGAGGAGGGAATAGGAGCTGCAGTGTGGAAAGCGTGCAGAAGGGCCAGTGTGTGGACACACGTGGCGAGGAGCAGGAGTGACGCAGAGGTGGTGTTCCCAGAGCAGGACAAAGGGGTCAGAGCTGAGTGTGGCAACGCATAGCACCCACACTAGCGTGACCCAGGTTTAGAGACAGCCAGGCAGCGTTCGCTTCCACAGAGGCCTACTACGCACAGGCAGCTGCCGAGCGGGCGAGACTACAGTGACCAAGGGATACTGTGTGTCAGGGATCGCGACATCCAGCTGGAGCTGGCAACTGCGGAAGGTACTGGGCATTAGCACTGTCACCACAGAACTGAGCCAGGGACACTGGGCATCAGCATTGTCACCACAGAACTGAGCCAGGGCTATTACAAAGACACATGTCTCCCCTTCTCTCCTTCCATATCTTATATTAATACTGGGTTACCTGCCCAGAGGCAGATTCTGCTACCCAGCAACGGTGAATGGGACAGTGACTGTGGGTATAAACCCTATTTATAGAAATAGACTTAAATCCCTGTGCACAGGTCAGGTTTTGTTTACCACACACTTGCAAGTGTTAGTAATAAAAGGTATACCATTGCTAGCCTAAAATAGTGATTGGGACATACTAGTATTAATCGCACTGTTGTGATACGTTATATAAGCTATAGATAAAGTAACTCAACTTACTGTTGATGAGACCACTGTACTGAAAGTGTTGTGTTTGTTATAAGTGCAGAAGCATTATTGAGGTGACCTGTTTATTAACCAGGTGTCTGACAGCATAGAGAAATTTAGGGGTTCTCGCCCCAGTGATGTAGTACACATGCAGATTGTAACAACTGTGGAATAATAAAAGACCCTGATTGCATAGCCCTATTGCTACTTGCTCCTTGAGTCCCCAGCAGATGTCTCTGAACTGCCGGATAACAAGAACTGAGGTTTCCCCGCACCGATAAGGTAATCGCACTCACACTCGGGCCGGGTGTGTCACATCTCTTTTGGTGTCACGAACAGGATCCGGAGCCCAGTTCAAAGAAGTAACCCGGGAAAACAGTAATGGAACAACAACTACAGGCTGGGGATGGAGCACCAATAGGTGTAGCGCCAATAGAACAGAGGGGAGAACAACAAGAGCCACCTGCTATGGCAGCAGCCACGCCGACCATGCTTCCATACTACTTTGGGGCGCCGTGGCTTCCTTCCTACAGCGGAGATACTAACATGCCGCAAGGAACCACATTCGTTGAATTCAAAAATAAACTGAAGTCGATGTTCCGGTTATACTCATTACAGGAACAGCAGAAAGTGGAGATCCTGATAGGTCAGCTAACGGGGTCTGCCCTCCGTGAAGTGATATCATGGCCCCCAGACAATAAGAAGGATGTGGAACAAATATTGAAAAGACTATCTACCACCTTTGAAACAAAGTCCCTTCCAGAATTAAAAATGAAGCTTTATGCAAGAAAGCAACAGTCAGGAGAGACGCTGCGAGATTATGCTCTCAGTTTACAAGAAACCCTGAGGGCAATCCAGGCCATTGACCCTGAAGAAGCAAAAAACTCTGAGGAAGCATTGACGGTCCAATTGATAGAATGGGCATCGAGAGAGAGCGTGCGAGCACAACTGAGATTATTGCACAGGCAGATGATGGGTAAATCATTCCCAGACTTCAAAGAAGCTGCTATCGCAGTAGTCGGCACGCAAATAGAACGCAAAGATAAATACCCAGAATTAATGGGTTTCCGCGAACATCAAGATCCACACGAAGCCGCGGCTACCAGTCCTGATAGGACGAAAAGGAGCAAGGAGACCGCGATGCAAGGTGGGCAGAACCCCTCCGGGACCAGTTACAAATGTTGCGGAAACAAATGGAGGAACTAACAGTCGGGATGGCGGACATGCAAAGAGAGATGCGTCAGATGGCAAGGCAACCAACGTACAACACCGGGGAGTATGGATGGAAGGCAGATTGGCGTAGACCAACTGGGAACTGATGGGACCCCCCAAGAGAGTTCGGCAGGTGACCCACTGACCAGTTCGATAGCCAGGGACGTCCTATTTGTCGACAATGCCAAGAAACCGGTCATGTGGAGAGAAATTGTTACCGCTCAGAGCCTTTAAACTCCAATGCCCCAAGGACGGGGACCGAGCCTCGGGGAGAACGTTGGGAATAGACCCAGATCCAGAGAAGTGGTGGCCCCAATATATAGGACAATGTCCTACCATGCCTGTAATCATAAATGGAATAGAGACACTCGCCATGCTAGACACAGGGTAGCAAATAACAACTATACAGCTGGCGACTCTCCGACAACATTGGGGAGAGGATCCGTTACTTTCACCACCCCCTTTCTGGCTTCAACTGATTGCCAGCAATGGCCTGGAGATTTCATGCGTCGGATATTGGGAGGCCGACATGAAGATTGGAGAAACTCTCTTGCCTAAACAAGGGTGCTTAGTAACCACAAGTGGGGAAGGAAAGGTAGCACCCGTAATCTTAGGCATGAATATATTACAGCAATGCCCCGAAGAACTAGTGACCATCTTGAGGGGGGGACTGACGAATACGGGCCCGCCAGCCCAAAGAGCCTTACAGAAAACTATCAAAGTGTTGCAGGGTCATCAAAGATTTATACAGAAGACTGGAGAAGTCGAGAAAATCCGATTAACCGACGGGAAACCCATCAAATTACAACCAAATTCAGAGACAATACTGTGGGGAAAGGCACGTTGTGGTCCAAGCGGATGTGATTACGATGCCCAAGCTTGTACCTTACCGGTAGGGACAGTGGTTTTAAAAAGGAACACAGACCGAGGAGTAAACTCGACCCAAAGTGGAAGTCCGATCCATATGTTGTGCGGGAGGGACCCCACTCTACCGTGGCGATATACCGTATTGCAAAATTGTATGGGTCCCATTCTCAGTGGGTCCACCGAGATCTACTTAAACTTCATCCCGACCCTTGCCAAGTCTTTGCGGAATCCACAAGTGATGCATCTGAAGAGCAAACAACGGCTGAACCACCAGTACCGACGATGCCAATCAATCCACTAGAACTGTTGCTCGATGTGAGTTGGCCTATGGTGCCTACAGTGGCGGTGCATGTGGATGAGCATGCTTTACCCCCTAGTCAGGTCCCAGTAGCACTTACGGATGCAGTCCAAGTTCCAGTATTATGACGCTCGACGAGAAGCACAAGAGGCACCCTGCCACATCGCTTTTAGTAGTAAGGTTCCTCCGATGATGGTACTGTGCATACATTATGTTGATATGTTCACTGTTTATACTATTTACCTTGCCCAATAGTATGTGTTCGTACGCAACATTCTGTTGTCAAAAGACATTCCACAGATGTGTAGTTTCTGCAAAGACTTGTTCCAGGAGAGACTTTGTTTTTTCCGAAAGGATCGCATTCGTAGGGACGCACATGTTTCAAGTGGGATAAATATGTGGTAGCCCGGTCCCAGCAGGAACCCCTGCAAGATTGCCCTAGAGATATCAGAGATTCCCTCAGACTATTCAAAAGCCTGCTATTTTGATAACCCTGTGACCTGTGTGAGGAGTGAGCTGGGGAGTTGCAACATTACATGTGTGCAGAGGAGGGAATAGGAGCTGCAGTGTGGAGAGCGTGCAGGAGGGCCAGTGTGTGGACACACGTGGCGAGGAGCAGGAGTGATGCAGATGCGGTGTTCCCAGAGCAGGACAAAGGGGTCAGAGCTGAGTGCGGCAACGCATAGTGCCCAAACTAGCGTGACCCAGGTTTAGAGACAGCCAGGCAGCGATCGCTTCCACAGAGGCCTACTATGCACAGGCAGCTGCCGAGCGGGCGAGACTACAGTGACCAAGGGATACTGTGTGTCAGGGATCGCGACATCCAGCTGGAGCTGGCAACTGCGGAAGGTACTGGGCATTAGCACTGTCACCACAGAACTGAGCCAGGGACACTGGGCATCAGCATTGTCACCACAGAACTGAGCCAGGGCTATTACAAAGACACATGTCTCCCCTTCTCTCCTTCCATATCTCATATTAATACTGGGTTACCTGCCCAGAGGCAGATTCTGCTACCCAGCAACGGTGAATGGGACAGTGACTGTGGGTATAAACCCTATTTATAGAAATTGACTTAAATCCCTGTGCACAGGTCAGGTTTTGTTTACCACACACTTGCAAGTGTTAGTAATAAAAGGTATACCATTTCTAGCCTAAAATAGTGATTGGGACATACAAGTATTAATCGCACTGTTGTGATACGTTATAAGCTATAGATAAAGTAACTCAACTTACTGTTGATGAGACCACTGTACTGAAAGTGTTGTGATTGTTATAAGTGCAGAAGCATTATTGAGGTGACCTGTTTATTAACCAGGTGTCTGACAGCATAGAGAAATTTAGGGGTTCTCGCCCCAGTGATGTAGTACACATGCAGATTGTAACAACTGTGGAATAATAAAAGACCCTGATTGCATAGCCCTATTGTTACTTGCTCCTTGAGTCCCCAGCTGGTGTATTTGAACTGCCGGATAACAAGAACTGAGCTTTCCCCGCACCGATAAGGTAATCGCACTCACACTCGGGCCGGGTGTGTCACATCTCTTTTGGTGTCACGAACAGGATCCGAAGCCCAGTTCAAAGAAGTAACCCGGGAAAACAGTAATGGAACAACAACTACAGGCTGGGGATGGAGCACCAATAGGTGTAGCACCAATAGAACAGAGGGGAGAACAACAAGAGCCACCTGCTATGGCAGCAGCAACGCCGATCATGCTTCCATACTACTTTGGGGCGCCGTGGCTTCCTACCTACAGCGGAGATACTAACATGCCGCAAGGAACCACATTCGTCGAATTCAAAAATAAACTGAAGTCGATGTTCCGGTTATACTCATTACAGGAACAGCAGAAAGTGGAGATCCTGATAGGTCAGCTAACGGGGTCTGCCCTCCGCGAAGAGATATCATGGCCCCCAGACAATAAGAAGGATGTGGAACAAATATTGAAAAGACTATCTACCACCTTTGAAACAAAGTCCCTTCCAGAATTAAAAATGAAGCTTTATGCAAGAAAGCAACAGTCAGGAGAGACGCTGCGAGATTATGCTCTCAGTTTACAAGAGACCCTGAGGGCAATCCAGGCCATTGACCCTGAAGAAGCAAAAAACTCTTGATAATGTCAATTATTATCTTTAAACATAAAGCTAAACACTATTACCGTGGAGCCGCTATGGCCGCTAGACCACGTGCACGTGCTACGCACTTTGTACGCTATTTGCGTACAGAATCCCGCACGTGGTACGCACTCGGCGTACACACGCTGCGCTGAGTGTACGGAATACACACAGTGGGCGCACACACAGTTGATAACCTTTAAACCTTGTTAATAAAACACAGTAAGAATATACTTATACTCTAAACCTTAGTAGTCAAATACTGTAATGATGTAACGCTTAAAAACCTTAACAATGTGTATGCTGTTTGAGCGATTGAGACGCTAAGAGAGCCCTTTGCAGGAAAGTGAAAACACAACACCGGGTTTGGTTAAAACCACAGCAGCTCTAACACTGCCGTGGATTATTCAGAGAAAAAGGGGAAAACAATACAAGTTATACACTACAAGCTAACACAGAAATCTAACAGAATAACAGAGAATAAGACGAACAATGGCTACAGAGAATATACATACGTGGGGAATCTTTTGCATGCGCGACCTGGAATCCAGTCCTCAGCTATTCAGGTAGAAAGCCTTCAGAGACATGAGGCTGGCCAGGCAACAGTGGTCTTTATATACACAACATACATTCACAATACAATGGTACCTGTAATCTCATTGTTCATTGGACACAGGGATGTGTCTCTACATTACAGCAAAGGTCATAGGTGGATTTGAACAGGTGGGCTGTGTCTTTCCCCAACTGCTCTGGTGGGAGGTATCCTCAGGATTCCCGCCGCATGTGTAATTTACAGCAAATACAGTTAATGTTCATAATCTACTTCTGTACATAACTATACGCAGGAGCGAGCGATCCTTTCCTAACTAACATCGGAATGTTACTCTTAAAATAATCTACAGCTGGATACTAGACACCACCTTTCAACCTTTATCTGACCCTTCCTATCATGCAAAGAGGAATCTCTCTGTCCAGGAACAGTTTAAACTAATCATACTCGCTGACATGGTCTAGGGGAATATTAACTACAAAATGCACTATTTGGGTTAAATATGCTACGATCGAGTCGCACGCTACACGCTCACAAACTCCGCCGTAAATACACATCTCATGCGCACGAGACGCTGGAGCGTCCCCTACGCAACTTGCGGGTATGTGTACGCACGGGGGAACAGGTGCACGAGCAGCGTGCATGTGCATGAGGGGTTAGTACAAGGGGTATGCATCATGATATTTTTCGACTTTGACAGTCCACCCTTTGGCAGTCAACAATAACTGCCACTATCTAAACAATTAAGCAGAAAAATATACAATACAATGAAATACTTATAAATAATTGGGTGGAGGGAGGAGAGGAGAAGGTGGGAAATGTATGACCTAGTGGGATAGTAAAAGCATGTATGTATGAAATTCATGTCTGAGGGGTCATGTATCATCGTGCCGTACATGTTCTAGATAAGCTTCGAGGTATTGCGAAGTATACATTAAATCCTTCTTATCCAGGTATTAAGGGTCTGTAAGTGGGCTAACAAACACTACCGAGCTCTTTTCGGCTTTTTGTTCCAACAAATGGGGTGCACATTAGTTGATGATACATGGGGGGGAAAATATGTGAGTGCTAATATATGTACCTATATCACCTGTCGACTATGTGTGTCACTACCTGAAGATCGTAGAGATGAAGATAAGAAACATGTGTTATAAATACATTCATATGATAATGTGTGTAATTGTCCTTGGATGTCTTGTTGAAGTCTTGTCCTGATAGGTGTATCTTTGCTGTGGGTGGTAAGCAAAGTTTTTCAAGTGTCCATAGAAAGTTAAAGTCTCTAAAGTGTCTCGCAAAGTCTGTGAAAATGTTCATCAAAGGTCTGTAGAACTGTTCATCAAAATCTTCTTCCGAGTGGCTGTCTTTTTACCTTGGAGAAAAACAAAGGAGAAACGGGTGAAAGAAACGGACCGTGGAATCACGTCTAATCACAACATTGTCTCGATTGATGGGTCATAAAGTAAACTAGTTGTTGTAACAATGCCCTCGCTCCTTAAACTCATCACTTTGGTACTGCGCTGGCAATGCATTAAAATCCGAACACATCTAAATATCAAACCAATCATTATGACAACTCCCAGAATACAAAGGAGAAATTTCCCTACATTCACGATAACATTTTGAGCCCATTCTCCTAAACCTGAGAACCAATTGCATGGGTTCAACCATGAAACCCAGCCGGTCAGTTCATTACTCACAGCAGTAAGGGTAAGGTTGTGTCTCCTTCGGAACTCCCACTTCAATTGCAAGATATCATCCATCTTTTGATCTATGACCTCGGTTGGGTCATCGGTGCTGTTTGTGATATATGTACAGCACTTCGCGCCATACTGAGTTGCTAGGGTGACACAATACCCACCTGTCACTGCTGTGAGGTAATTGAGAACCATCCTGTGCTGGATCAGTTCCGTTTTGTAAGCTTGCAATTCCCTCCCAGTATACCTGAACATGTCATCATACATCTCGGTGATATTGTCTATCAGGTTCGCTAGCGCAGTAATATACCTAAAATTTATAATTCCTCTGGCGGTACGGGTGATATCTAACGCGAGTAGGAATTGAATCCCCGTGGATTCATGGATCAAATCAGAGGCTGCATGCTCTGTCCTATCTATAAGGTATCTCTTAACAATGTGTTCGTAGTGAGTGTGAGTGTAAGGAGCTTGAGCATTGCGGTGAACGTCTTTCATCTTATCATGGGTAATGGTCATTACTTCTGGCAACACTCTTCCAATATAACACAATCCCTCTGAGTTTGAGGCAAGCCACTTATACGCCTTCCTTCCACATATGAAATATGCATCATCGGGGAGGACATATGGGACAGAATATGACATCACCATATTGCAAACCTTCCAGGTGAAAAATCCTATCCCTAACTTTCTCATCTGTTCAGTACACGTATTAGGCTGTATGATATGCGCACAGTATCCTGGTGATACTTCTCCAACCCGCATGGTCCTACTTCCTAGAGTGTACCTATACTGAAAATATCTCCCACCGTTGGCTATTTGGCGTATAAGTTCTGAGTCTACGGGCATTCTATCGGCTCTGTGTGAAATTGCCATGGTTTGGTTGTTCCATGTCACTTCCCAATTTCCCGGCTTTCGGGGATTGGAAATGTTAAAACATACTAAGGACCTATCCACATGATATTGGTGGAGCTTCAAACTAGGAGGCCTAGAAATATTAAATTTCTTGTCCACCGGTCTCCCACCCCTTAATTCAAGTACCTCACCTATTGTTAAAGAGTATGGCACTAGTCCTGACTTGCTCTGACCTTGAGGTACTTGTGAGCACACCCAGCATTCTGTTTGGTTTAAAACCTTACCCACTAATGAGTGATAGTCACTCAATGGATGACGGTCCATGTTGATATTAAGGCTGGACTGACATCTCTGGATGCACCCGTCCTCAACTATGTTTTCACAATTCCTACAGATACAATTTTCTTCAGCTAACAATCCTTCACAATGTCTCCTAGTGTCATGACTACCAGATCGTTTTCTGATACTCGCCTTTGCTCGGTGACTGTGTGGCTCTTGGAATTCTACGAATCCGTCCTTGTCATCAGAACCCATTCCAGATCCTTTCTCGACCTCTCTGGTACTCTCACCGAAATAGACTGTTCTGGTCAACAACAGGGTCAACAGGAAAACCCGGAACGCAGTCTCTTGGGGTAAGTCCATCTTGCAGGAGGAGAAAGAAAAAGTGGTAATGGGAGGTAAAGAAAATAATTAGAAGGGAAAGAAAACTGGCGCAACAACCGCCTCTGATCTTGTAGTTCTTTGTGCTCAGGTGCCGTGACAACAGTCCTGCCTCTCAACCTTCCCGGAACAGGTACTCCAGTGATATGGTTTCCTCTATACTCTGCTCTTTGTCACGGGCTTTCTCTGGGTCAGCGACCTTCTTACAGTGGGACGAGTGGACCCAAGTCTCTCTTTCGGAAACCTTCAATGCTGTCGTGCTGGTCAGTAAGACTTGGTATGGTCCTTCCCACCGGTCAATCAGGCAACCTGAGCGTAGAAAATTTCGAATCATTACATAATCCCCAGGTTCAATGTCATGACAATTACTGTCTGGCAGATCAGGAATCACTAGCTTTAGATTGCTGTTTTGATTCCTCAACTGCTTGCTCATCTTAACCAAATACTTTACAGTTACTTCATTGTTGCATTTCAAATCATCCTGGGGGTCAATCATTACATGGGGTTGTCGACCAAAAAGAATCTCAAAGGGTGACAGGTTAAGAGGGGACCTGGGAGTGGTTCTGATGCTGTACAATACTTCAGGGCCACAACAATCCAGTTTCAGACATCACTTTGCTCAACTTGTTCTTAATAGTGCTGTTTACTATTTCCACTTTCGCACTCGCCTGTGGGCGGTACGGAGTATGCAGCTTACTATTAATTCCCATTAATTTGCACATTACCTGAAAGACTTCACCTGTAAAATGGGTACCCCTATCACTTTCAATTATCCTAGGGATACCATACCTGCACACAAATTCCTGCACAATTTTCTTTGCAGTAAACACAGCAGTATTTGTGGCAGCGGGGAACGCTTCTACCCAATTTGAAAACACATCAATACAAACCAATACATACTTTAAGTTTCTACAAGGTGGCAATTGTATGAAATCAATCTGTATCACCTGAAAAGGGCCGTCCGTTGGCGGGATATGGGATGGTTCTGTTGGTATTGCCTTTCCAATATTCTTCCTCAAGCAGGTGAGGCATGTCATTGCTCTCTTACCCGCATGAGAAGAGAATCCTGGCGCGCACCAGTAGGCTCTTACCAACTTGCACATACCTTCTTTGCCTAGATGGGTCAGACCATGTGCCGCCTCAGCTAAACTTGGAAGGTATGCTCTGGGTGCCACTGGCTTACCCTATCCATCTGTCCAGAGTCCTGAGGACTCCTGGCCATATCCTTTTGACCTCCAGACTGCCTTTTCCTGTGGGGAACACAAATTTTGCATTTCACTCAATTTCTTTGTGTTGACGGTATTGAATACCATCAGTTGTGTGATGTCTGTCTGCATGGGGGTGCTGGCTGCTGATTTAGCAGCTTCGTCTGCCCGGCTGTTACCAAGTGACACCGGGTCTTGGCTGTACGTGTGGGCTTTACACTTGATAACAGCCACTCTGTCAGGTTCCTGTATCGCTGCTAGAAGTCTTTTGATGTGGGTCGCATGCGCCACGGGTGTGCCAGCTGCCGTCATGAAATTTCTGAGGCGCCATAGGGCCCCGAAATCATGTACTACTCCAAAGGCATACCTAGAATCCGTGTAGATATTGGCTGACTTACCCTTAGTCAATTCACACGCTCTGGTTAGGGCGACCAGCTCAGCAACTTGTGCTGAGTGTGGTGGACCCATGGGTTCCGCTTCTATGGTACCTTTGTCATCTACGACTGCGTATCCAGTACACAAGTCTCCCGAGTTGGTCTGTCTGTGGCAACTACCGTCAGTGTAAAAAGTAAAATCTACACCTTCCAGTGGGTTGTCACTGATGTCAGGCCTTGCAGTGAAATTTTGGGTCAAATATTCCATACAATCATGTGTGTCAGTGTCTGTACTAAATCCTCCTTCACCATCACTCTCATCCCCCACCCTTTGTGCCTGTCCAGGCACACCTGGGAGATACGTTGCAGGATTTAGTGCGCTTCATCTCCTTATGGTGATGTTTACAGGGGCCATTAGTGCTAATTCCCACCTTGTAAACCGTGCAGATGAGACGTGTCTGGTTTGGGCAGAATTCACTAAGGCTGACACTGCATGAGGTGTATGGATGGTCAGGTTGTGACCTAACACTACATCTTCGCTTTTACTCACTAGCAATGCTATCGCTGCAACACTTCGCAAGCATGTGGGGAGGGATCGTGCTACGGTGTCTAGCTGAGCGCTGTAGTAGGCTACCGGCCTGCTGGCATCACCATGTTTCTGGGTTAAAACACCTGCCACACACCCAGCACTCTCCGTACCGTACAATTCAAAGGGTTTCCCATAATCTGGCATACCTAATGCTGGTGCCTGCGATAGGCACTGTTTGAGTCTCTCAAATGCCAGTTCGGACTCATCTGTGTGTGAAATCCGATCTGGTTTGTTTGATGAGACCATCTCTTGCAAAGGTAAGGCTAGCATGGAAAACCCTGGGATCCAGTTGCGGCAATATCCACACATTCCTAGGAAAGTGCGGATCTGTTGCTGGGTTTGTGGCAGAGTCATGTCGCGAATCGCCTGTATTCTATCAGCGGTGAGGTGTCTCAGTCCTTGTGTCAAGCAATGTCCCAAATATTTTACCTTGGTCTGGCATAACTGCAACTTATCCTTTGAAACCTTGTGTCCCGTATTAGAAAGATGAAAGAGAAGCTGTTTCGTGTCTCTCAAGAACGATTCGAGTGAATCAGAACACAGCAGTAAGTCATCTACATACTGTATTAATACTGATCCGCTCTCAGGTTGAAAGGATTGTAAACAATCATGCAAAGCCTGTGAGAAAATACTTGGGCTGTCTATGAAACCTTGTGGTAAGTGAGTCCAGGTGTACTGTACTCCTCTGTATGTGAATGCAAACAAGTATTGGCTGTCAGGGTGCAGAGGGACCGAGAAGAAGGCGGAGCAGAGGTCAATAACAGTGAAAAATTTCGCAGTGGGAGGGATTTGCATAAGGATGACAGCTGGATTTGGCACTACAGGGAATTGGCTCTCGACTATTTTGTTGATCCCCCTTAGATCCTGCACTAGCCTGTAACCCCTCCCCCCACTCTTTTTCACAGGGAAGATGGGACTATTGGCAGTGCTGGACGTCCTGACTAGGATGCCCTGTTGCAGCAAGCGCTCTATGACTGGGTACACTCCTAACTCCACCTCTGGCTTCAGAGGATACTGTGGGATTTTTGGAGCTATCCTACCATCTTTTACTTGAACTACTACAGGAGCTACATTTGCCATCAATCCAGTGTCTTGTCCATCTTTGGTCCAAAGTGACTCCGGTATCTGGGAGATCATTTCCTCTACCTTGGATGGACACCTGTCTGTAACAGCAGTGTGTGACATTAACCTTTGAGGGGAGTCTAGCATATCCTGCACTTCCTGAGCGTGATTCTCGGATATATCTAAGAAAACACCTTAAGGAGTACAATATATGACACACCCCATCTTACACAGTAAATCTCTCCCAAGTAGATTAGTCGGAGCCGATGCAGCTAGCAAAAAGGAGTGCTTGGTCTGCAAAGGCCCTATCGTAATCTCTGCTGGTTTACTTAAAGGGTAGTGTTGTACTACTCCTGTTACTCCCATTGCTGGAATTGTTTTACCCGTGGTTTTTATACCCACCGTTGAATTTAACACTGACTTGGCCGCCCCCGTATCTACAAGGAAAGGTAGTGATCTACCAGCTACATCAATTGTGACCTCAAGTTCACTTCCAAGGCTCGCAATTAATTTCACTGGCTGCAGACTACAGGTGTGGCCTGATCCCTATTGTAAGTTGTGACCATCCCGCAGCGCGTTGGCAGCTACAATATGTGAGGGGGGTAACTGAGAATTTTCAGAGACCTGCCAGTCTCTCTTTGGTGGGTACCTCTTTGTTTCCCCTGCATGTGGCTCATAACTCCTCCTCTGCGGTCCCTGATCCCATTTGCGTGCGCCATACCGTGTGTCATGTTCTGGTCTAGGGGGTCGATATACCTTATGTGGGTCTCTAGAGTTGCAGTTCCGTGTGTAATGTCCTTCCCTCTGACAGTTATAACATTTTATCACATAGGACTTACCATCAGGGGTCTGGGGCTTAGGCTGAGGTGGCCTTGTTGTAAGGGCCTGTATACTTACTGCCATCAGCTTATCCCCCTGTGACTCCCTGTGTCTAATGATGTTCCGATCATGCCCAACAGCGGACTCTCTTAATGCAGCCACCGAGATACCTCTCCAGTTAGGTTGAGTGGTCTGTACCCTTGTTCTCAACACTTCCTTTAAACCGTCCATTAATACGGACACCGCTACCTCCCTATGATGCATATTTTCCTCAATGTCCACGATCCCAGTGTATCTAGTCATTTCCTCTAGTGCCCGGTGGAAATAGTCAGAAGCAGTTTCACCTTCTTTTTGTCTAATGGAGAAAATTTTGTTCCACTTGACAACAGTTGGGAAATATACTCCTAACTGCAGATTGATCTGTTTAACATTTTCCTGATTGTATTCATCAGTGAGAGGTACCTCTTCATCTAATTTACAATCAGTAATGAATTTCACAGGGTCAATACTAGAGGGCATACATGCCCGCAGCACTGTCCGCCAATCTTTGTTATTGGGTTCGGCGGCGTTACCTAGTTCTTTAATAAACCTTTGACATGCGGCTAGATCTTTCCTGGGATCGGGAAATTCAGACATAATTGTCCTTAATTCTGTCCGGGACCAGGGACAATGCATTGCAATGTTCCTGACGGGAGTGACTCCCTGTGCGTCAGTCTTTCCATTGGGGTCTGCGATCACCCTGACAGGATTAAGTTCAATTAAATAACTCTGGGTTGATTCTACAATGTGAGGTGTGATTGTTTCTGCATAATAGTACCGTACTTACCTGTGGACATGACCTCACCTGTCCCTCCACTAGGGGCCTTCGCTACTGCTCTTACTGGTTGGGCCGTGCCCACTGTAGTATCTTGTATGGTGGCTGCTAGAGAGAGTGCCGATATCGTGGTGGGCTCATCTTCCTGGTCGCAGTCCTGAGGGAAGTTTAAGATGGGATACAACTTGCACGGGTTAGCATTAGCATCAATACTCTTATCTACTTTACTCTTATCACCATTAATACATTTATTAAGTGCACATTTATCATATACCAGTATGCCATTCTCTGTAGCCATTTTCTCTCCTGTTATGTATGGTGGTGGTGGTGCTGTTGCTATCAGTTTCCTGCTAGGGTTGGAACCAGCTGCTTGAGCTAGTCCCTGTTGTATCTCACCCTCCTGTTGCCATAACTGTAAATAATCATAATGTCTAATCCTTTGCTTTCCGGATTTTATCAGACATATCCTTCTCCTTAAATTTTGCAACACCTCAGGATTAAAACTGCCTACCCTAGGGAACGGTTCCCTATCGTCCACAGTCATTCGTTCCCACTCATTGCATAAAACCTCTGCGTGTGATCCATATTTCTCACACATTATGTACCTCGCCGACCCTTTGGGCTGACAAATATCAACGTGAACCCTTGTTGATCGTCCTTTACTTGAGCAACTGGCCCCCATTCTTTGCAGGTATTGCCTTCTCAGCTAATCCTTACAAAAACCAAATTACTTAGTGATAAGGCGATGGTGAAAGTTCTCCGAGCGCTCTCACCCACTCACGCCCCTGTTGGCCAATACACCGAACACTGTGCCCAATGCTGGTTGTACCCAACCTCGGGCTCCTGTGTAACCTCTATTTACTGAGAGCGTGTGGGAGTATGCTACCCCTCCCAGTAAATATCAGTCGTTGGAGATTTCCTGAGTGAACAGCGAAACTCCCTTAAAATAAAAAAACCTGTTACACAAATCACATTACGTGTACAATTAGCGTCTATGACCCCGCAAATTGAGTGGGTATCAAGGTGAACTAACTAATGCACACAGTAACGTGCGGTACAGTCGCACTGCGTATAAGTAACTATTACTTATCCGCCGAACGACCAACGGAATCGGTTGTTTAGGCTGCGAAACCTCAGCCGGAGCGTATCTGAACGGGCCTATATGGGTACTACGCAAACCCCCCGGGCTGCGCTCTCTACCTCTGACCTTTCTTAGGCCAGGGTTTTCAGAGCTTCGCTTGACCTGGTCAGCGGATTTCTGACTTCGCCGACCTTTTGGTCTGCTGTAATACTAATTGCTCCGTTATACCTTATACAATGTTAACGTGAGCAAGCCACTCCCACGCCACCAAGTGTCCACTCACCTGATGTGGTCTCCTACGGGTTCACAAAACCTTTATTGTTTGCACACTCACTCTTGCTCACTCATATACACTTCGATTTTTCTGTACAGAAAATTACTTTCATTCAGGTGAAACAGGCTAATCCAAGAGGTGATGCAATAAGAGAAGGATCTTTTAAACTAAAATATTGGAAACTGAACAAATTTGTGCTATTATCGCGTGGCTACCGTATCGCCTAAACTAAAACAATACTATCGTGTGATTTGTATTAAGTGGGCGTATCTGTACGCACATTGCGTAAACACGCCACGTGTGTAGGCCTTTGCGTTGCGTACGCAGTCCCGTACGCTGTCCGAGACACGTGTACAAAAGCCGGATACGCCCGCAGTAACACAAATAACACGTTTCTATAAATGTAAACGATATTCAACTATAATCGCCTACTAACACCACACAGTATCTCCTGTATAAACCATTATAACTGGGTCAGGCTGCGTGTGTGTTTTACAATTACTCCCTTAAATATTACTCTTTACTTTTAACTAAAATATCAACAAATTTCTCAGCACGTGATCAATGCTAATGGCAAACAAGAGGGTAGATATGCGAAAATACACAAATGAAATACAGGTGTGTGCGTGTGTTACATGTGTTGCATGCGCAGTTGGCACCAAACAGAAATTTAACAGATTTAAAACCAAACAATAGCTTTACGTTCTTACCTTCCGGATCCCACCAGCATCCCTTCAAACCAAGCGGAGCAGACGCTTATCTAATCCGCACTAATGTATCCCCGACCACAAAACGGCTAACAGGGGATACTACCTTCCCGCCCTTTGCTGATAGATAAAAGTCTGCCTTGTCCTGCTAGGCTGCGGATATGAGGAGAACCGGACGAGCTCCCAATTGATAATGTCAATTATTATCTTTAAACATAAAGCTAAACACTATTACCGTGGAGCCGCTATGGCCGCTAGACCACGTGCACATGCTACGCACTTTGTACGCTATTTGCGTACAGAGTCCCGCACGTGGTACGCACTCGGCGTACACACGCTGCACTGAGTGTACGGAATACACACAGCGGGCGCACACACAGTTGATAACCTTTAAACCTTGTTAATAAAACACAGTAAGAATATACTTATACTCTAAACCTTAGTAGTCAAATACTGTAATGATGTAACGCTTAAAAACCTTAACAATGTGTATGCTGTTTGAGCGATTGAGACGTTAAGAGAGCCCTTTGCAGGAAAGTGAAAACACAACACCGGGTTTGGTTAAAACCACAGCAGCTCTAACACTGCCGTGGATTATTCAGAGAAAAAGGGGAAAACAATACAAGTTATACACTACAAGCTAACACAGAAATCTAACAGTATAACAGAGAATAAGATGAACAATGGCTACAGAGAATAAACATACGTGGGGAATCATTCGCATGCGCGACCTGGAATCCAGTCCTCAGCTATTCAGGTAGAAAGCCTTCAGAGACATGAGGCTGGCCAGGCAACAGTGGTCTTTATATACACAACATACATTCACAATACAATGGTACCTGTAATCTCATTGTTCATTGGACACAGGGATGTGTCTCTACATTACAGCAAAGGTCATAGGTGGATTTGAACAGGTGGGCTGTGTCTTTCCCCAACTGCTCTGGTGGGAGGTATCCTCAGGATTCCCGCCGCATGTGTAATTTACAGCAAATACAGTTAATGTTCATAATCTACTTCTGTACATAACTATACGCAGGAGCGAGCGATCCTTTCCTAACTAACATCGGAATGTTACTCTTAAAATACTCAACAGCTGGATACTAGACACCACCTTTCAACCTTTATCTGACCCTTCCTATCATGCAAAGAGGAATCTCTCTGTCCAGGAACAGTTTAAACTAATCATACTCGCTGACATGGTCTAGGGGAATATTAACTACAAAATGCACTATTTGGGTTAAATATGCTACGATCGAGTCGCACGCTACACGCTCACAAACTCCTCCGTAAATACACATCTCATGCGCACGAGACGCTGGAGCGTCCCCTACGCAACTTGCGGGTATGTGTACGCACGGGGGAACAGGTGCACGAGCAGCGTGCATGTGCATGAGGGGTTAGTACAAGGGGTATGCATCATGATATTTTTCGACTTTGACACTCTGACAAAGCATTGACGGTCCAATTGATAGAAGGGGCATCGAGAGAGAGCGTGCGAGCACAACTGAGATTATTGCAGAGGCAGATGATGGGAAAATCATTCCCAGACTTCAAAGAAGCCACTATCGCAGTAGTCGGCACGCAAATAGAACGCGAAGATGAATACCCAGAATTACTGGGTTTCCGCGAACATCAAGATCCACACGAAGCCGCGGCTACCAGTCCTGAGAGGACGAAAAGGAGCAAGGAGACCGCGATGCAAGGTGGGCAGAACCCCTCCGGGACCAGTTACAAATGTTGCGGAGACAAATGGAGGAACTAAAAGTCGGGATGGCGGACATGCAAAGAGAGATGCGTCAGATGGCAAGGCAACCAACGTACAACACCGGGGAGTATGGATGGAAGGCAGATTGGCGTAGACCAACTGGGAACGATGGGACCCCCCAAGAGAATTCGGCAGGCGACCCACTGACCAGTTCGATAGCCAGGGACGTCCTATTTGTCGACAATGCCAAGAAACCGGTCATGTGGAGAGAAATTGTTACCGCTCAGAGCCTTTAAACTCCAATGCCCCGAGGACGGGGGCTGAGCCTCGGGGAGAACGTCGGGAATAGACCCAGATCCAGAGAAGTGGTGGCCCCAATATATAGGACAATGTCCGACCATGCCTGTAATCATAAATGGAATAGAGACACTCGCCATGCTAGACACAGGGTCGCAAATAACAACTATACAGCTGGCGACTCTCCGACAACATTGGGGAGAGGATCTGTTACTTTCACCACCCCCTTCCTGGCTTCAACTGATTGCCAGCAACGGCCTGGAGATTTCATGCGTCGGATATTGGGAGGCCGCAAGGAACCACATTCGTCGAATTCAAAAATAAACTGAAGTCGATGTTCCGGTTATACTCATTACAGGAACAGCAGAAAGTGGAGATCCTGATAGGTCAGCTAACGGGGTCTGCCATCCGTGAAGTGATATCATGGCCCCCAGACAATAAGAAGGATGTGGAACAAATATTGAAAAGACTATCTACCACCTTTGAAACAAAGTCCCTTCCAGAATTAAAAATGAAGCTTTATGCAAGAAAGCAACAGTCAGGAGAGACGCTGCGAGATTATGCTCTCAGTTTACAAGAGACCCTGAGGGCAATCCAGGCCATTGACCCTGAAGAAGCAAAAAACTCTTGATAATGTCAATTATTATCTTTAAACATAAAGCTAAACACTATTACTGTGGAGCCGCTAAAAGTGTTGCAGGGTCATCAAAGATTTATACAGAAGACTGGAGAAGTCGAGAAAATCCGATTAACCGACGGGAAACCCATCAAATTACAACCAAATTCAGAGACAATACTGTGGGGAAAAGCACGTTGTGATCCAAGCGGATGTGATTACGATGCCCAAGCTTGTACCTTACCGGTAGGGACAGTGGTTTTAAAAAGGAACAACAGGCCGCGGAGTAAACTCGACCCAAAGTGGAAGTCCGATCCATATGTTGTGCGGGAGGGACCCGCTCTACCGTGGCGATATACTGTATTGCAAAATTGTATGGGTCCCATTCTCAGTGGGTCCACCGAGATCAACTTAAACTTCATCCCGACCCTGGCCAAGTCTTTGCGGAGTCCACCAGTGATGCATCTGAGGAGCAAACAACGGCTGAACCACCAGTACCGACGATGCCAATCAATCCACTAGAACTGTTGCTCGATGTGAGTTGGCCTATGGTGCCTACAGTGGCGGTGCATGTGGATGAGCATGCTTTACCCCCTAGTCAGGTCCCAGTAGCACTTACGGATGCAGTCCAAGTTCCGGTATTACGACGCTCGACGAGAAGCACAAGAGGCACCCTGCCACATCGCTTTCAGTAGTAAGGTTCCTCCGATGATGGTACTGTGCATACATTATGTTGATATGTTCACTGTTTATACTATTTACCTTGCCCAATAGTATGTGTTCGTACGCAACATTCTGTTGTCAAAAGACATTCCACAGATGTGTAGTTTCTGCAAAGACTTGTTCCAGGAGAGACTTTGTTTTTTCCGAAAGGATCGCATGCGTAGGGACGTGCATGTTTCAAGTAGGATAAATATGTGGTACCCCTGTCCCAGCAGGAACCAGTGCAAGATTGCCCTAGAGATATCAGAGATTCCCTCAGACTATTCAAGATTCTGACAACACAGGGTTGATGGAACAAGAGGGGCACTAGGACCCAGGGAAGGCAGACTCAGCTCTGAAGCAGGAAAGGAAAAGCCTGCTATTTTGATAACCCTGTGACCTGTGTGAGGAGTGAGCTGGGGAGTTGCAACATTACATGTGTGCAGAGGAGGGAATAGGAGCTGCAGCGTGGAGAGCGTGCAGGAGGGCCAGTGTGTGGACACACGTGGCGAGGAGCAGGAGTGATGCAGAGGCGGTGTTCCCAGAGCAGGACAAAGGGGTCAGAGCTGAGTGCAGCAACGCATAGTGCCCACACTAGCGTGACCCAAGTTTAAAGACAGCCAGGCAGCGATCGCTTCCACAGAGGCCTACTACGCACAGACAGCTGCCGAGCGGGCGAGACTACAGTGACCAAGGGATACTGTGTGTCAGGGATCGCGACATCCAGCTGGAGCTGGCAACTGCGGAAGGTACTGGGCATTAGCACTGTCACCACAGAACTGAGCCAGGGACACTGGGCATCAGCATTGTCACCACAGAACTGAGCCAGGGCTATTACAAAGACACATGTCTCCCCTTCTCTCCTTCCATATCTCATATTAATACTGGGTTAGAAACATAGAAACATAGAATTTGACGGCAGATAAGAACCACTTGGCCCATCTAGTCTGCCCCTTTTTTATTTTATCCTTTAGGCATCTCAACCCTTTTTTAACCTTAATTCTTTGTAAGGATATTCATATGCCTGTCCCAAGCATGTTTAAATTGCTCTACAGTCCTTAGCCTTTACCACCTCTGATGGGAGGCTATTCCACTTATCCACTACCCTTTCTGTGAAGTAATTTTTCCTTAAATTTCCCCTGAACCTCCCCACCTCCAGTCTCAATGTATGCCCTCGAGTTCTAATACTTCTTTTCCTTTGAAGAATGTTTCCCTCATGAACTTTGTTAAGACCCTTGATATATTTGAAAGTTTCTATCATGTCCCCTCTTTCCCTTCTCTCCTCCAAACTATACATGTTAAGATCTTTTAGCCTTTCCGGGTAAGTTTTGTGATGTAGGCCATGCACCATTTTAGTTGCCCTTCTTTGTACACTCTCTAATGTATTTATATCCTTCTGGAGATAGGGTCTCCAGAACTAGACACAGTATTCCAGATGGGGCTGTACCAATGGCCTATACAGTGGCATTATCACTTCTTTTTTCCTGCTACTGATTCCTCTCCCTATGCAACCAAGCATCTGACTTGCCTTTCTCATTGCTTTGTTGCATTGCTTTCCTGCCTTCAAGTCACTTGAAATAGTGACTCCTAAATCTCTTTCCTCCTCAGTAGTTTCCATTATAGTACCCTTGATACTATATTTAGCCTTTGGGTTTTTGAGACCCAAGTGCATGATTTTGCATTTTTTAGCATTAAACTGTAGTTGCCACGTTCTTGACCATTTCTCAAGGATACCTAGGTCATTAATCATTTGTTTGACCCCTCCCGGTGTGTCTACCCTGTTGCATATCTTTGTATCATCTGCAAAAAGGCATATCTTCCCTTCAATACCATCTGCAATGTCACCAACAAAGATATTAAAGAGAACTGGACCAAGTACAGATCCCTGGGGTACTCCACTGGTAACATTTCCCTCCATAGATTGCACTCCATTAACTACGACTGTCTGTTTCCTATCCTGCAACCAGGTTCTTATCCATTTAACTGATTTATAATCCACCCCCAGGCTTTCAAGTTTATTTAGCAGTCTGCGATGTGGGACAGTGTCAAATGCCTTACTAAAGTCTAGATATGCTACATCTACAGCTCCCCCTTGATCTATTATTTTCATCACAGAGTCAAAAAAGTCAATAAGATTTGTTTGGCATGATCTCCCACCAGTAAATCCATGCTGTTTTGGGTTACCTGCCCAGAGGCAGATTCTGCTACCCAGCAACGGTGAATGGGACAGTGACTGTGGGTATAAACCCTATTTATAGAAATTGACTTAAATCCCTGTGCACAGGTCAGGTTTTGTTTACCACACACTTGCAAGTGTTAGTAATAAAAGGTATACCATTGCTATCCTAAAATAGTGATTGGGACATACTAGTATTAATAGCACTGTTGTGATACGTTATATAAGCTATAGATAAAGTAACTCAACTTACTGTTGATGAGACCACTTTACTGAAAGTGTTGTGTTTGTTATAAGTGCAGAAGCATTATTGAGGTGACCTGTTTATTAACCAGGTGTCTGACAGCATAGAGACATTTAGGGGTAGTGACGTAGTACACATGCAGATTGTAACAACTGTGGAATAATTAAAGACCCTGATTGCATAGCCCTATTGTTACTTGCTCCTTGAGTCCCCAGCAGGTGTCTCTGAACTGCCGGATAACAAGAACTGAGGTTTCCCCGCACCGATAAGGTAATCACACTCACACTCGGGCCGGGTGTGTCACGTGTGTGTGTGTGTGTGTGTGTGTGTGTGTGTGTGTGTGTGTGAGAGAGAGAGTTAGGGGGTAGCAAGAGAGAGTGTGGAGTGTCATAGAGAGAGGGGGTAGCAAGAGAGAATGTATCAGAATGAGAGAGGAGCAATAGAGTGGAGAGTGCCAGAGAGAGAGAGAGAGAAGCAAGAGAAAGTGTCATAGAGAGAGGGGGAGCAAGAGTAACTCTGTCAGAGAGAGAGAGAAGAGGACAAGAGAGTGTCAGTCAGAGAGGGAAAGATAGGAGCAAGAGAGAGAGAGTGCGAGAGAGAGAGGGTGGAGCAAGAGAGAGAGTGGAGAGTGCCGGAGAGAGAGGAGCAAGAGAGTGTCATAGAGAGAGAGAGGGGCGGAGCAAAAGAGAGTGTGTCAGAGAGAGATAGGAGCAATCGAGGGAGTGGGTGTGTCAGAGAGAGAGAGAGAAAGAAAGAGAGAGAGAGGGGGCAAGAGAGTGTCAGAGAAAGAGAGAGAGAGGAGCAAGAGTCAGAGAGAGAGGGGCAAGGGAGTGACTGGAGAGAGTGTGTGTGTGTGTGTGTGTGCGCGTGCATATGTGAGAGAGAGAGTGAGGGGGGAGCAAGAGAGCGTGTGGAGTGTCATAGAGAGAGGGGGGAACAAGAGAATGTGTCAGAAAGAGAGAGAGAGGAGCAATAGAGAGAGTGGAGAGTGCCAGAGAGTAAGGAGCAAGAGAGAATGTCATAGAGAGAGGGGGGAGCAACAGTATGTCAGAGAAAGAGAAAGGGAGAAGTGACAAGAGAGTGTCACAGAGAGAGAGATGGGGGAGAAATAGAGTGTCAGAGAGAGGAGGGGCAAGAGAGTGTCAGAGAGAGAGAGAGGGGGTCAAGAGAGTGTCTGAGAGAGAGGGGGTGAGCAACAGAGTGTCAGAGAGAGAGAGAGAGAGAGAGGAGCAAGAGAGTGAGTGAAGAGTGTGTGAGAAAGAGATGGCTAGAGGGGGAGGGAGAGAGAGAGAGAGAGAGAGTGTTTTAGAGTGGGGCGAGCAGGAGAAATTAGTACCTGCTACAAGTGAAGGTCTGTGATGGGGCGGGACCTTCATGTCATTAGGCCCCGCCCCTTTCCCGTACACCCGCAAATCGCGGCACTGCATTGCTGGCTGCTGCTGGGACTCGGGAACTGGCTAGGTAGGGGCAGAGGGAGCCGTGACATTGTGTTGGCCCTGTGAGCTCCGAATTTAAACTGCATAGAGTCCTGACTCTACGGAAACCCTGTAGGTGAAAGGCTGTATTAGGATCACGTGCCCGCGTTGCTGGATCACCAGAGCAAGCATGCTGCAGCTAAAAGTCTTCTAAATGCCATGTGCTTTTGGTGCTCCCCCTTCCCACTCTGAATCTTTTAAATGCTCATTCTCACCATGACCCCACATCAGGCTAGGCAGCTCCTCTTTAACACAGTATTAACATGGGATGGGGGACAATGGAGGCAGTACCTCCTTCAGGCCATTGTCTCCCGGAGTTCCGCCTCTTGAGGTATGCCACTCCAGTCAGTGGCTGCTACTGTGCTGTGTCGATCAACTCTAATGGCTGTTGCTGTATTGTGATGTGTTCATCCACTCCAGTGGCTGAGCTGACCTTAACCTATCTGTCCACTGTGTCCTACCAAGCCAATGCTGGACTGACCTACTGTATCTGTCCACATCAGTCCCCTTAGTGTAATATTGGCCAAGCTAGATTTACAGTATAGGCAGAGAGCAAATCATTGTTTATTATGTTTTATACTGTAAGAATTTAGTTATTACATCTATTGTGTGTGTTACACTGGTACTGCATTGGGACTCAGCAGACTGTACCCCACTGCGTTCACATAAATATAAGTGGTGTCATTTGCAAAAAGTTTTTTAAAAGGAATTTTTTTTTTGTACAAATCATGTGTGCTATACCACACGGCATTTGTTTGTATGCATACCCTGCAGTGTGAGCTGTCATTTTTTAAAACAAAAATATATTGTTGTATTGTTTGTAATACTTCTTCTGTGTATTGTACCCCACTGCGTTTGTTCACATACACATAGGGGGTCATTCCGAGTTGGTCGCTCGCTAGAAGTTTTTAGCAGCCGTGCAAACGCTATGCCGCTGCCCACTGGGGAGTGTATTTTAGCTTAGCAGAAGTGCGAACACTTGTGCAGCCGAGCTGTGCAAAAAAATTTTGTGCAGTTTCAGAGTAGCTATGAACCTACTCAGCGCTTGCGATCACTTCAGCCTATTCATGTCCGGATTTGACGTCATACACCCGCCCAGAGACAGCCCAGCGACCGCCCAGCCACGCCTGCGTTTTTACAAACACTCCCTGAAACGGTCAGTTGCCACCCAGAAACGCCCCCTTCCTGTCAATCTTCTTGCGGCCATCAGTGCGAAAGAAAACTTCGCTAGAACCTGAGCACAACCACAAAGGGATCTGTGCCCGTACGTCGCGCGTGCGCATTGCGGGCCATACGCATGCGCATAAATGCCATTTTTTCACCTGATTGCTGCACTGTGAAAATCGAGCGATCAACTCGGAATGACCCCCATAAGCTCTCTGATACCCTGCAGTGTGAGCAGTCATTTGTGACAAAAAAGTAGTAAAAAAAATATATTGTTCTATTTTTGTACTACTTTGTCTGTGTATTGTACCCCACTACATGTGTTCGCATACATATAAAAGCTTTGATACTAGGAGTGTGCACCGGGCTATTTTGGGGGTTTTGGGTTTTGGTCTTGGATCTGTATCTCCTTCATGTTTTGGATCTGTATTTGTTTTGCCAAAACTGCCCTTGCGGGTTTTGGTTTTGGATTTCCATTTTTTTTTTAAAACAGCTAAAATAACAGAATTTGGGGGTGTTTTTGTTCCTGCAGTATTATTAACCTCAATAACATTAATTTCCACTCATTTCCAGTCTATTTTGAACACCTCATAGCTCACAATATTGGCCCTCATTCCGAGTTGTTCGCTCGTTAGTGGTTTTCGCAACGGAGCGATTTGTCGCAAACTGCGCATGCGCAATGTTCGCAGAACGCATGCGCTTAGTTATTTTACTCAAAAGTTAGGTATTTTACTCACGGCATAACGAGGAATTTTCATCGTTCTGGTGATCGGAGTGTGATTGACAGGAAGTGGGTGTTTCTGGGCGGAAACTGGCCGTTTTATGGGTGTGTGTGAAAAACGCTGCAGTTTCTGGAAAAAATGCGGGAGTGGCTGGAGAAACAGGGGAGTGTCTGGGCGAACGCTGGGTGTGTTTGTGACGTCAAACCAGGAACGAAACTGACTGAACTGATCGCAGTGGCTGCGTAAGTCTGGAGCTACTCAGAAACTGCTAAGAAATTTCAATTCGCAATTATGCAAATCTTTCGTTCGCAATTCTGCTAAGCTAAGATACACTCCCAGAGGGTGGCGGCTTAGCGTGTGCAATGCTGCTAAAAGCAGCTAGCGAGCGAACAACTCGGAATGAAGGCCATTGTTTCATCCAGTTTAGGCCAAAAGGTTGCACCGAAGTAGATGGATGACAAAGGTAGGTGACAGAAGTGGGTGGCACAAACACAAGGCACATGTAGGAGTGGCACTGGAGTGGCACTGCAGTAGCAGACAGGATATCAGTTTGATAAACTATGCCAAAAAAATGCTCCAAAGAGCACATAATGCAAAGAAAAGAGGTGCAAGATGGAATTGTCCTTGGGCCTTGGGCCAGGCTCCCACCCACTGTTATATTAAATAGGACACGCAGTTTAACAATCCAATTATTTCAGCAATAGAGACTGCCACTTCTGGCTGAAATGATTGGTTTATTTGGTCCCCCACAAAACAAACTGATTCTATATAGGCAATATGCCATCATCGTCATCAGCATGGCTGGGAATTGATTTCCTAGTGAAGTGAAATCTAGATGGGATTTGGTACCAGGTGTCACGGCTGTAGTTATTTGTGAATCCGGACTAGGACTAGATACTGGGTTTGGACTTGAGAGCTGAGGGCAGAATTGGGCAGGCTTAAGATATCTCCTACTCATGCAGACATGGCAGGTTGGCTAAAGAGTCTGGAGAGGAGAGTGGTAGGTGACCAGCTATCTGGGTACTGGGACACTGGTGAATGGAATCACCAGTGCAATGGATAGCTGGGATGTCACCACTATCAGGATGTCACTGGGATGGGAGACCAGCGATTTGATGATGTATGTTCAGGAGCAGGTTAATCAGAACACTGGGATTGACTTGACCAGTGAAGCAGGTTTTCAAAACGTTGGGATTGACTTGATCAGCAAAGCAGGTTTTCAGAATGCTGGGATTGGCTTGACAAGCGAAGCAGGTTTTCAGAACGCTGGGATTGACTTGACCAGCAAAGCAGGTTTTTAGAATGCTTGGATTGGCTTGACCAACGAAGCAGGTTTTCTAGATGTCGGGATAGGCTTTCCGAGAAGGCAGGTTTTCTGGTTGTCGGGATTGGCTTTCTGACAAGGCAGGTTTTCCATATGTCGGGATTGGCTTTCTGACAAGGTAGCTTTTCAGGATTTCAGGATTGGCTGTCTGACTAGGCAGGTTTTCAGGATGTCGGGATTGACTTTCCGAGAAGGCAGGTTTTCAGGATGTTGCGATTGGCTTTCGGACTTGGCAGGTTTTCAGGATGTCGGGATTGGCTTTCCGACCAGGCAGGTTTTCAGGATGTCTGGGTTGGCTTTCCGACCAGGCAGGTTTTCAGGATGTCGGGATTGGCTTTCCGACCAGGCAGCCGTTCAGAATGCTGGACGGAACCAGCAAGGCTAGTTTTCTGAATGCTGTGCGGAACCAGCAAGGTAGGAGTTCAGAATGCTGGATGGAACTAGAAAGGCAAGTTTTCTGAATGCTGGGCAGAACCAGCAAGGCAGGAGTTCAGAATGCTGGACGGAACCAGCAAGGCAGGTTTGTAGAATGCTGGGCGGAAACAGCACAGTAGGGTTTCCAGAGGATGGTCGGAACCAGTGGACTAGATTTGCAGAAGGCTGTGCAAAACCAGTACAGCAGGTTTTACAGATGCTGGACGGAACCAGTGGACTAGATTTGCAGAAGGGTGGGTAGAACCAGTACAGCAGGTTTTCCAGATGCTGGACGAAACCAGTGGAGTAGATTTGCAGAAGGCTGGGCGGAACCAGCACAGCAGGTTTTCCAGATGCTGGATGGAACCAGCGGCGTAGGTTTGCGGAAGGCTAGGTGGAACCAGCACATCAGGTTTTCCAGATGCTGGACGGAACAAGCGGACCAGATTTGCAGAAGGCTGGTCAGAACCAGTACAGCAGGTTTTCCAGATGCTGGACGGAACCAGTGGAGTAGATTTGCAGAAGGCTGGGCGGAACCAGCACAGCCAGATGCTGGATGGAACCAGCGGAGTAGGTTTGCAGAAGGCTGGATGGAACCAGCAAAGTTACTAAGAGCACAATTATATGCAGGACAGTCCCTCTGGATCAATGGAATGGCACACCAGTGAATCTGGAAATGCTACGTTGTTATTGCAGTAGTGGCCCTTTAAATCATCCAGGGAATCAAGTAGTGCTAGAGATGGATATTTGGATATTGCACATCTTTACCAGCAGGAGATACTGGAGCTCACTCCAGGCTGAAAAACAGCAGAGCACTGACAGCTTGCCAGTGCTGGGACATGGAAATTATACCCCTTGCTCACTGCTGACTGGATGGGAGATTCACACGATGAGGAATTGATTCCAGATTGGGCCCAGGAAGATCAGCTGACCAGGAATTGTCATGGCGATGTCCACAGCTTGTTTTGGAGGGAACTCTGGCGTGGTATGTGCATAGATAGACAGTAATGGCCGCAGACCCTGAGAGCACAGAGAGTTGAAACCGGTGACCACTGGACTTGTGGATGCTGGCACGGAAGCATAGGACAGCATTAAGAGACTTGCTGAATTCAGTATTCACACAGAAGGTTAATCAACACAAGTGCAGTTCGTTAGCAACTCTTACTTTCCAGATAGAGAACTCAGCACTCAGGGAACTCATGGTACTAGTGAGCGGTTTATCCTATCCAGCAGAAAACACACAGGATGCAGGACAGATGGCAGAGGTAAGTCACCAAATGATATGATTTTAGTCAGGATTGTGACACTAGGGACACAAGACCTCAATCAACTGTCTAAAACCCACTGCATTAATGGTGGATACTGGACACATGTCTAATACCAGCATAGTTGTTACAGTGTCAGTAATCCGCTGTGCAACTGGGTGACAGCTGTCATACTTCATCCCCCTAGCAAAGGATTAATAATCCTCCTCCTGGTGCAATTCCACAGTATCATCCTCAATCTCAATGTTAGCACGTTGACTGGCGCTGCTATTCCCAACACTTGCAGAGCGTGTGCAAATGGTGGAAGGAGCATCCTCTTCCCGTACAGTATTGGAAAGGTCAGGCCTATAGATTGCAACCACGGACACACTTGGACTCTACTTGGGGATTGGTGATATTTCTGAACGCACAGTTGGTTGCTGTGCCTTAACAAATTTTATTTTTGTAACTCTACTACGGGGAGGAAGGCTTACGTGATCACTATGAGATGCAGAACCACCAGTCATAAACACAGGCCAACGCCTTAGCCTTTCCTTGCCACTTTGTGTAGTGAATGGCATATTAATAATTTTTGGTTCTCATCAGCTAACTTTACTTTTTTTATTTATCAACATAAATTATGGCTTCTTTGATTTTACATGTCCTCTACGCCATTGGGCATCGACCTTAGAAGATGGCGTTGACGAACTTTCATTGTCAGGACTAGTGGCAGCAGCTTCAGCACTAGTATTTGGTTTCTGATATCCTCTCAATTGTTCATACTTAATTTCTATCAACAAACATACAGCACACACCACAATTTGTAACAAAAATGTACCACCAACAGCAGCAGCCGCTGGATGTATACTGGGGTACAGCACAAAATAGAATTACATTTTTTTTAAACACTGGGGCAAAGCCCCTGGATGGACTGACAGAGAGCACCCCCTTCACAGAGCACCTCCTTGACAGACAGAGCAGCCCCTGGAGGACACAGCAGCCCTTGTATGAGGACACAACAGCCCCTTAAATGACACAGCAGCCCCTAAATGTGAGCCCACAGCAGCAGACAGCACAGACCAATTGTACTATTTCTGTGTGTTTGTCAATATGGATAATGGTCAGTTGAGAAAAGAGTAGGAGCAGCAACTAAATACTAGCACTACAGCTGCAGCCACCAGTCATGATGATACTAAAGCCAATGCCCAAGGGCAGAGAAGGTTTAACTCTTCTGAGATAAAAAAAAAAATATTTTTTTTTACAGTGGTAAAGAAAAAACACCAAGTTTAGTGCAGACAAATGTAAAATTGTGAACATGCCATTCAAGTGGCAAGGAAAGGCTCAGGCCTTGATTTATGACTGGTGGTTCTGCAACTATCAGTGAGGCATCTTCTTCTGCCTCTCATGATGAAGTAAGCCCTTCTCACTCGGGGAAATTCTATTGTTATCGCCACCTGATCTCCTGTCTAAAGTGACATTATATTGCAAGGGCGATATTCAATTGATGCTAGTTATTGCACCAATCATGCCCATTAGTGTCAGGTTTAGCAGCGTAAAGCAGCTAAACCCGACTAAATTTACCCTGCCACCAACTGAAGCAAAAGGTAGTAATAAAGTAGAATTCCACCATTTAAATGCTTCAGCAGATGGAGGAACAGCAAAAAAACATCCACAGCTACACAACAAGCCATGCCATTGAGAGATGAGGAGAATGTACCTTAGCCCAGCACAGTGAAGAATACTTTCCGTGTTGTGCGAGGTGCTGAAACCCTTCAAATTAGCCACTTGTGAGGTGAGTTCAGACACTGCTAGGTCAGGTGAGTCCCCTGAATAGACTTTTAGAAAATCATCTTGAGAAATTGTAAGGAGGAAATGAAACAAAGCGATTCCGCTAAGTATGTTGGACTTGCAGTTCAAGACCTTTATTTGCTTCCTAGGATCCAAGGGTTGTCAATATCTTGAAAATGGATAACTACATTTTGCTGACTGTGCTTGATCCTAGGTGTAAGTCATATGTTGTCTTTCTTGCCAACTGACCCAGATCTTAAGAAATTCAAAGAGCTTCTGGTGAGCAAGTTGTCAGCTTAAGTGGTACATGACACAATATCTCCTCCTTCTGTTTCTCTGGCAAATGCTGCTGCCAGTAAAAAACCTCAGCTTTCCCAAGAGACCCAGTGGTGATGCACAGGAGTCAGCATGTGGCACACAGGAGAAATTCTGGTAGCATTTGCATCTTACAAAAATATTTATCAATGCCTGTTCTAGGTGTGTTTTTCACATTGTACACTAGCATACAGGTATCTGCTTTTTGTGTACCACACACTGACCCTCATTCCGAGTTGTTCGCAGCAGATCATCGCATCGCAAACTGCAAAAAATCTCAAACAGCGCATGCGCAGAAGCGGAAATACGCATGCGCAAAGCGAGCGATACGACCCTTGTGCAAAATTACTAAACGAAAAACTGCACGTAATACATAACCGAAAATAGGGAGTGACGGAGGCGTGGCAGAGGCACGGCTTCGCAATCCAACGAAATGGGCGTGAAAGTGGGCGGCTAGTGTGGGAGTATGCAACCAGCAGTAGGCGTGTTTTTGGCAAAAATGCGTATCTTATGGTAAAAGTACATAACAAATGTTCGCTATCTTGACGCAGCCGAAGAGTAAGCCTGCAACTACTCAGCACTTGCGAAGTACTGTTACAAGTGTGTGTCTGCTCTAATTAGCAATTAATTTCAATTAAATTCACCTGTTGAGCAATTACTCGCCAAACACTGCTCTTGCAAAATACTACAAACAGCAATTATATGGCCACTTAACATGTGTATTGTTACCACAAATAAATCTGACACACTCACAAATAATGCACTGTATTTTTGGGACAAATATAAATACTTTGATGTTAAATACATGTTTTAATTATTTGTTTAATAATATCAAATGTGACTAAACAAACTTATAAACTACATCAGCTAAATCTTCTCGACATAGACATATTCCTTTGTACATACCAAATAACATGAGCAACATAATGCAGCCTACATTTAATGTGACTTAATATGTTTTTTTTTTTTTTTTTTTGTGGGAATATGTGTCCATATCTAATACTATGGCATGTTGCCCCTAGTAACCCAAGTTCCTAATTTTTTTTTGTTTTTTTATATGGCCAATTAAGTGTTGTGCAAGGCATACAGATTTTAAATTACAATATGCAATGTTTGTCTTAATATTCTGATTGTTCCCTTGTTCCACAAATGTCAATATGCCATGTTTAAGTTTACAGGGCACAGTTTTCCTGAGTGCATAACCTTTAATAAAACACACAAACAATTGTAATGTAATTTTTTTTTACTTAAAAAAAAAAATACAAAATCACCAACACAACATGGCTACAAATGAGCATCACATACAGAGATGGACATAGCAGCAAGCAGATGGCAGTGGCAAAATGCACATAGCAGAACCCAGTACTATGGTAACCCCATCTTCTGACAAAATATGATGTTTTAAATTAACTAAGTGAACCCCCAGCCAGACTAAACTTTTATGGGAACTGAGGTAGATTCTGGAACCAACACACAAACACAAACATACACAGCACGCTAGGAAGAGGAAGATGGCTCAGATGTAGGGCCAAATAACTCACAGGCTACAATTTAAAGAAAACCTTTCACTTTGAGGGAGTTCTACATTCTGGCCACACAAGCCAACATAAAAAAATACATCGAGGCAACATGTAAAACATGGGTGCTGCCCATCTGGAGAGACATCACTTTCTCTTTTTTTCCCCCGCCTGATGTAGTTCTTCATGGCTCGGTCTACGGAGCGACCTTCGAGGGCCCTGCCCAGTGGGATGTTCTTCCTGGGCAGGGGGAGGGGAGGGAGCCGATGTGGCTGGCTCTCTGCCACTGTGGGCAAGGGAGACAGTGATGTCCTGGAGCCCTTGCCGAATCGAATTGGCAAGTTGTTGGAAGGAGGAGGTGAGTTGATCTTGGCCCTGCCTGATCTCTGCCAGACCTTGGCAGAGTTGAGCTACACCTTGCTCCACACTGGTTCTGTGCTCAGTGAGCCGGACAGGTATCTGGCTTACCTCCCGGAGCATCCTGTCCTGAAAAGCATTCAGGCTCTCACCATACCTGGCTATTTCAGTCAGGATTTCCGGGATAGCAGAGGGTTGGGTGGGGGGGCCAGTTGGTATCTGGACAGATGGAATGTGTGGTCGCACACTGGCACAGACACTAGGTCCCCCCACCTCAGCCTCATCCACATAACCCTCCTGTGACTCTACCTGCTCACCCACCTGTGCTGTGTTATGTTCAAAGCAAATAGAAGAATGAGTGGAAAAAGAGTAGAAAAAAACAATGTGAGACTTTTGGAACCAAAAAAATATTTCTTTAGGAATATGTGTGTAAACTTACCTGGCAAGTCATGTGCATGGAGTATTTCAGGCAGGACCGTGTCCATATGAGACACCCCAACCCCCTCCTCGTAGCTCACACAGTCCATCGCCATCTCCTCAAGATCTGTGTATTCCACAGTGGCAGCTGGACCTCCCCCTGTTGCCCTCGAGGCATTCCACTCCGCAGACCTCTTGCCCTTCAGGCGGGATTTAAAGTCGGCCCAACTACATATGTTGGGAAAAATAGGGGCAAGGTAGAGAAAAATTATTAATACCTGCTTTAATATATAGTACACATGTTATGCATTTGGTTGCTATAGGCAACATCACATCTAACTAACTTTTTAAGAATACTTGGCACAGAAAATGGACTGGCAATATACACTTACCGTCTTCGAACTTCCTGCGAGGTGCGGACTATTGAGTCGACTTCATTAACAGAATCAGTGATGTCCCTCCAAATTCTCTCTTTGGTTGCAGCACCTATGTTTTTGGGTCCTCGATGTATTTTTTGCATGGCCTGTGTGACCAAAACCCGTAACTCCCTCTTAGTGAAGGCGGGCTGTCTTTTCTTTTTTTTGGATGTAGCCTGTGAGCTATCGTCCTGTCCTTCCTCACCATCTTCCTCTTCACTAGCTGCTTGTGTAGTTTGTGTTTGAGCTGCTAGTCCGGAATCACCCTCAGTTTCCCCACTATCTATGTTTGGCAGGGGATTCACTCCTAACTCCTGGGTATCAGAAGATGGAGTTTGTCTAGTACTGGGTCCTGCTATTTCTAACTCAGCATTGCCAAAGTCAAGCATCTGCCTCCGCAGTGCTAGGCTTCGATGTGTTAAAGCTGCCATCTGCTGCTGCACCTCGTCCATCTCTGCTGCCATCTGCTCACGAGTAGCCATGTTGCTGGTGGCATGTGTGTATGCACGAGTGTCTAGATATATAGCTGCGTGTGTTTTCCGGTGAGGAAATCCGCGCAGGTGTATATTATGAAAATTGGTCCAGTAATTGTTGCACTGGCTATATAAACGCCCTGCATGCAGCCTGTGTGTGTGTGGGTGTATGCAGAAAATTACTGAAGCAAGGTGGACATTTCTGAGTGAGCACATTTCTGAGTGAGTTTTGCGAGTATTTTATATTGTTTCAGTACAGTTTTTTTCTGTATTGTTCTCCTTATCATGTATGTTGTGTAAGATTGTTGTATACAATGTTTTTTTTGTTTTGTTTTTTAAATTACTTTTGTAGTTTTGAATGTAAACAACAATAATTGTTTTTTTTTTAATTTTATTTTCTGTTTGGCTTGTGCATCTGTTTACCTTAAAAATGCCACACCATCTGATCCTAAAAAACCACAAATTTGTGACTTTGTGTAGCTGTTTGTTCCAGCAAAATGTGGTGAGTAAACAGATTGTTACACTTAGTTGTGTTTTTTCTAAGTCCAAAAATAGGGCTAAAAAAATGTGTGTGTGTGTTGTTTTAAATATATATATATAAATATATATATATATATATATATGTATACTTATATGTTTATGAATTGCAGCAATATCTCAATGATGTGTGTGTGTGTGTGTGTGTGTGTGTCCGCGGGTGCGAATCTCCGCCCATGTGAACTGTACAAACTGTCCTGCACATTAATGTACACATATCAATAAAGTTTATTACAGATGACACCATGCAATTACAACCAATCACATGCCACCACACACTATAAATATAAGCCCATATATGGAAAACGCCATTGCCATCATGCAGCAGCTTTTACCCGCCGCGAGCTGCGCGTCTTGGTAGCGGTAATGGACCGTAGGCCACGCAGGGCCCTTTATCCCAAATAGGGTAAAGCGCGAGGCCTACACGGAGGTCCGCCGCTTATTGCGAACCCGCGCCCGGAGCAGGAGGACCATCATTCAGTTGGAGAGGCACTGGAGCGACCTCCGCAGGCGCACGCCGGACCTGTTGGCGGAACTCCGCCAACAAATCCGTGACATACGTAGGCGCAGTAAGTTTCATATTACATTAAATAACACTGAGATTTTTTGCATAAACTTTGCCTATTTTCACTAAGTGATAGTGTGAAAATTTGCACACTGACAATAAACTATTGTAGAATAAACATGACACAGTGTGTGTGGTTAGGGCAAGCAGTACTGACTGTGTAGCAAGGTGCTTCTGAAAAAGTGAATGTTGTTGTACAGAGTTGCTACACAGGCTGTCAACTGAACCCAATAACTTGCTCAGTGGGCAAAATTTAATAAGGTGGGAGGTTTTAAGAACTGGTGATGTTGCCTATAGCAAACAATCAGATTCTATCTATTATCTGATAGAAGCAGCTTAATAAATGTTACGTAGAATCTGATTGGTTGCTATGGGCAACATCACCAGTTTAAAAAAAAAACACACGTATTAATGTTACCCCTGTGTCTTTTTATCATGGGACAGAACAGTGTTTTAGGAATATGCTGTTGATTAAATTTTTCATGCTACAACCTAAATATTACATATGTCATTCTAGGGCGAGCACAACGGCAAGCTGCTGCTGCTGGGAGCCCAGACCAAGCTAGTTCTCAGCCCCCCTCCCCTTCTGTTGCCCAATCCCCCTCTTCTTCCCAGTCCCCTTCTCAGCCCCCCTCCCCTTCTGTCGCCCAATCCCCCTCTTCTTCCCAGTCCCCTTCTCAGCCCCCCTCCCCTTCTGTCGCCCAATCACCCTCTTCTTCCCAGTCCCCTTCTCAGCCCCCCTCCCCTTCTGTCGCCCAAGTCCCCTTCTCAGCCCCCCTCCCCTTCTGTCGCCCAATCCCCCTCTTCTTCCCAGTCCCCTTCTCAGCCCCCCTCCCCTTCTGTCGCCCAATCCCCCTCTTCTTCCCAGTCCCCTTCTCAGCCCCCCTCCCCTTCTGTCGCCCAATCCCCCTCTTCTTCCCTGTCCCCTTCTCAGCCCCCCTCCCCTTCTGTCGCCCAATCCCCCTCTTCTTCCCAGTCCCCTTCTCAGCCCCTCTCCCCCTCTCTTTACCAATACCCCTCTCTGTCCCCCTCCCCCTCTGAAGGCCAAACTACCACTCCGGCCCCCTCCCCCTCTCTTTCCCAGTCCCCCTCTCTGGCCCACTCCCCCTCTGTTGCCCAAACAGCCTCTCTGCCCCCCTCCCCCTCTCAATCAGACCCACCCTCTGAAAAAAGCACCCCAATCCCTCCTCCTTCCCCAATCCAGCCTCCTTCCCCAATCCCTCCTCCATCCCCAATCCAGCCTCCTTCCCCAATCCAGCCTCCTTCCCCAATCCACCCTCCTACCCCCATCCAGCCTCCTTTCCCCATCCAGACCCCTTCCCCACCCAGTGAGTGGGCAGCAGAAGCCCCAGCGGAGATTCTGGGGAGTCCGCATGTGGCAGATGAGAGTAAGTTTTTCAACGTTTAAAATGTTTTGGTTACCTACTTAAACTTAAAAATAAAATACATGCAGTGTTGTACTGTGGCCAATCTTGGCCCAAGGAAAAATGTTTGTGTTCGTCTTCATGGTATAGATGTTGCATTTACATTTATGTGAGTATCATTAGATGTACAGTGTCTATGTGTGCAATGTTTAGGCTGTCCACTCTAGGTCGACACTCATTAGGTCGACAGGGTTGCCAGGACAACAGGGTTTATATGTGCTAGGTTGTCAGTGAAACAGTTAGACCTGAGTGGAGTTTAGTATGTTGTAGGTCTTTTACACTTGTGCCTGGGTATTCCTAATATTTGCACATTCAACTCGCATGCTTCACTTTGTTAGCCAGGCTAAGGACACAATGATTTGTGTTGTGAAAGTTACACTCACAAAATGTTTTTTTGAATTTTTAAAATCTGTTTGACCTTAGGTAGTAAGGCAGCCTTTCAGGGAGTGTGGGCATGCTAGGATATGTTGTCCTTCTGAGGATGTTGATATGCAGTGTGATGATGCAGGGCAAACACCACAAAAGACAAGTCTGCTTCACTCCAAATGTGTATGAAGGGCAGCATGGAGTTACATGTACTAAGATGGGAGTGTTATTCAAGATGGGATGTTGCCCATAGCAACCAATCAGAATCAACGTCTCAGTTATTTAGCACCTTCTAGAAGAGATGTGGAATGTGATTGGTTGCTATGGGCAACGTCCCATCTTAAATAGAACTCCCATCTTAGTAAATGTACATCATGGTGTGGTACACTTTTACACATTGTAATTTATCAATGACAAACATTGCTGAGCATGCTTGTGTGTTGGTATGCTAGTGTTTTTACATTCAAACATCCATGATGTATTTCCTTTGCTATGAAAGTGTGCTTTGTGGATTGCTGGTGTAATAGGTAATGTTAGTTATGTTGTACATTTTATTTTTCCTCTGCATTTCAGATGGTGCCGTTGGAGATCCCACAAGCCTGGCAGGCATCGTGGCCAGCCTAAAGGCCCATTTGCAGGCCATGCTGACAGACCTAGAAAGGCTGCAAAATTTCTGTTAATTTTCATTTGTTTGATTTTTGAGATATTTAAAAAAAAAAAAAAATATTAAAATAATAAAAAAATCGTTTTTACAGTTAAGCGCTTGTTGTGTTTTTTAATGCAATAAAAGAACAGAATATTGCCAAGCATAAATTGGTTAACTTACAAAAAAAACACCCCACCCACTGCCTCAGAGGCTTTTAAATAGGGACCTAGTACATGTTGACTGCACAAAAACACAAGTAAATTGAGGGGTAAACTTTTGGGTAATGAGGCTCCTTGGATTACTTTAACTGGGCCACTTTGGGGCATCACCATCTTACATTCATTTCTAACACCTATATCACTCTGTGTTTGTTTGTTTTATTTATGTAGCATTTTTTACACATCTTTCACACTTGTAACATTAATCTGCTAACCTCACCTTTAACACTCTGACATTTTACTTTCTAATACTCAGCAGACACTTTCACTTGCCTAACACTTAGATTTTTTGCTGCTATTCTTTATTTGTGTTGTGTCCTGGGGTGGTTTGGCAGGGGCAGTTTGTGGGTGCCCTGCACCCAATAGGTGAACCCCTAAAATGTTTGGGAATTGTCTTACATGACCATAAGTGGGCACTATTATCATATAGTATAGGGACTACCAATAATCAGAGAAGCCGTGAAGGGTTTAGGCAGCTAATCATGTATTTGCAAATATATGTAACAAATATCTGTAAACTTTTATCACCATATAGTTTTCAAATATTGTTACAAGTATTATTTGGTGTGCAGGGGGATACCAGGGGGGAAATGCACCCCCTTTCTGTTTGCTGTGACCCCTCCCATTTCATGCACCTGATAAGTATTGCCAGAGTGATTGAACTGCCATTACTGTGTTTGTTTGTAAATGTTAGGAATCTGTCCGATGAGGTCACCTTGACGATTGGTGGGCAGGCTAATATATTGGCCAATTTATGCCAAGAACCTCAGATATTATGTATAATTACATGTATTATAATTCTAATGACTGTATGGTGCACCTGCTCTCTTGCCAGTACCGTGACTACAACTACCATGAACCCTTAACCGTATGCGCTTCAATAGATGTTATTGTGTTAAGGGTTTTTTGCCCACACTAAAAGTTTTTTCCTGTCACCCCAATAAATAGGTGATTTTGGATATGGACGAAGGTTACCAAGGGTGTCTGGGGCGCTAGAATCACTGGTCGTACTAGCTGGAATGTGAATATATACATAGCGTAATACTGTAACACTGAATTTTGCTGATGTTGACACAATAAAGCTGGACTCGTCCAGCTTTATTGTGTCAACATCAGCAAAATTCAGTGTTACAGTATTACGCTATGTGTATATTTTCTGTTTCTCTTTAAGAGTCGTATGTTCAGTTCACATTCCAGCTAGTACGACCAGTGATTCTAGCGCCCCAGACACCCTTGGTAACCTTCGTCTGTCTTGTATGTTCAAAGTGTGGGTGACACTTTTTTACCTTTGGGGACAAGGGCAGCTGTAGGCGCACGTTGTTCATCACCAGCTTCTTTTCGATTTTGGATATGGGTGTCAAACTTGGCTCATGACACCTCTGTTGAGACCACATGGACCTTCACAGTACCAGTACAATGATGTGCACATTATCACCTGCAATGTCATCGAGCGGACCTTTGGCATGCTCAAGAGCAGATTCCGTTGCGTGGACCAATTGGCTGTCATCTTGCTTTACGATCCAGTAAAAGTGGGGGAGATCATCCGTCATGCTAGATGCTCCATCACATTGCCCTGGGCTAAGACTATGTGGACCTAGGAGACATTGCAACAGTTGTGAAGGAGACTCACCCTATACCATCTGAGGGTGTGGTTAATACACAGGGGAAAATGAGGTTCGGCAGAGAATCATACGCCAGTGTTTCTCAGGTGTTTGTTTTCAGAAATGTGATGTAATGCCCAAAAAGGTTCACATTTCACTTTGAGTTATGCACCATGTAAATTATTCCCAAACACAGGGGATTGAGGACCACCCTTGAAAAGTACTGGGATCATTATCTAACTCATGCTGCCAAACTAGATGGCAAATGATTGTACAATGCACAGAGCCCCAAATAGCTGTATGTGTGTTTACAATAACAAACCCAAAATAACCACGTTAATATGAACCATTTGTACATTAAGGATACTGTCTCCTTTGCAACAATTTTTTTTTTTAAAGAGAACATTTGAGTAATTTTGCAAATAATAAAAAAAAATTACACACAGTTGTGGCAAACAGGAATTTATTGTGTTTTAAAAAAAAAAACACGTTTTGTAACCATAACATGTGATGAACTGTTACATTTTTGGCCTTGAACTTCCATGGCCCCTACCTAGCACTTTCACTGCTCCTCCTCCTATGCGCAGGGTGCACCAGGGGGGTGGTAGGTGATGTAGTAAGAGGTGTAGACGGCAGACTAGACACAATAGATTCCGATGGTGCATCCATACTGGGTCTTTGGCCTATTAAATGTCTTTGCAGAGACACAAGGGCATCAGTCTGGGCCCAAATGACCTCAGTTTGTGCCCTAAATGTTTGAGTTAGGTCAAACAAGCGGGAGTCCAGATTACTGACCATTCTTATATCATACCTCCCAACTGTCTCAATTCCAGCGGGACAGTCCCGCTATTCGGACACTGTCCCTCCTGTGGGCAGCATTGTCCCACTGGGCACGCCCCCAAAAGGCTGGAAAATGCTCCGTTTGGCAAGGCCATGCCCACTCAGACGAGGCCACACCCTATAACAGAGGTTACGCCCCTTTTCGGATCACTCCGCCATGCCATAGTCCCTACTTTGTAGAAGCTAAAGTTGGGAGGTATGTTATATGGGTGCCTTCTGCTACTCTGCTGACATTTGCTACATTTTTTAGTTGGTGACCCATACTGTTTAGCTGCAGAATCCCGCTGCTCAGGTAATCTCTGCAGAGGGGATGTGGGCCCAGAGCATGACCTGGCCGCTGTGGCGGAAGGGGCTGCTGCTGCACACCATGGTGGCTGCAGGGAATCTGTGTCCCGGGCTAGGAGCACAGGCTGCGTTAGGCAGCTGCTGCGCTGAGGCACAGATTGTGGGGCGGCTTCTGGTAAGCCACTGCCTGGGGCTCCACAGCTGGCTCTGCTGGGACCATCCTGGGGTATAAATCACCTACAGTATCCACCCTCTGTGTTACTCTTACGTCTGATTGGGTACAGTTCTGTGCACCCCCTTATGTCCCAGGGTGGCTGTCTCTACAGGCCACTTTTGCCCCTCTACACACAGAAGTGTCTGCATCACTCTCTCTGTGTCAGTCTAGCTCACTATTATCCCTCTACATGTCGCTATTATCCCTGAACACACTGCAGTGTCTGCACTGTTCTCTCTTTGTAAATGTGTCTGCTGTGGAAAGGGGGAACAGCGGTGCAGTGCCTGCTGCCGTGCAAGTGTATTCCCACTGCTTACCTGTGGTCACACCCTCTCACTCGCAGGACACGGAAGTTTTAACAAACCAGGACCTCCGGACAAATCCAGAGCACGGATATCTCCTCCCAGAAGCGGTCGGCGGTTAATCTAGGAAGGAGAGTGAGCCGGTTAAGAAGTATCCACCCTTTTTCCACCAGAGAAGGGGATACGTCAGGGGTAACAGCGACCTTCACCGGTTGGGTGAAAGGTCATCACAGGCTAAAAGCCTCAGCTACCCAATTTTCACGCACTCGCACTCTCGCGCGCACCGTGACAATGGGGTTCTCACGTCCGTGAGCAAACCCCTAGACCGGTGCTCGGGGGTAACGAACAGACACAGAACGATACCCACATCAGACTCACTGGTCACCTTGATTGTAGCGGATCTCTGCTTCTGTAGAGGGAAGAAGAGCAGCCTCCCTAACTGCAGGCTTATCTAACTAGACGGCTAACAACTTACTTCTGCCAAACTTGACCTGCCGAACAATACAACAAATACAACTGAGGCTCTACTGTTTCTAGCTCTAACTGACAGAGATTACACCATCAATGTGCAACCACAATGCAATGAATCAGAATTGAATAATACCCCTGTGTGTTGATAAAGTATATGGTAACCCCGTATGGCTGGCTCCGCTCACAGGTTAACAGGCACTATGGGTGATCCCACCTGTATACGAGCGTGAATAGGGTTCCCTGTTGTGGACAGCCGCCCACTCCAGGTTAACGGGAAGTTGAGGCGTGTGGGACGGGTCCGTTACTGCACAGCCCCTCAATCCCTTACAGTGTTCACAGCGCAGGAACCAGCCGGTCCCTCACACCCAGCCAGACGCAGATCCTCAGTAAGCTACAGGCCCACTCCCTGTGGAACCTCGTCTGGGCCGGACCCTGCGCACTGCAACCCTTTATCCTGAACCTCCAATGGATTATCTCACTCACAGGGCTAACGACTTACACAAATCCAAGCTGGGGTCCTCCCTGTTAAGATCAGGCTTAAAGCCTATGTGATAGCACAGGCTGGAGGCCTAGGTGTGGGCACAGGCCGGAAGCCTGGGTGTGGGCACAGGCCGGAGGCCCGAAGGTGGGCACAGGCCGTCGGGCCCTGACTACATGGGCACAGGCTGGAGGGGCCTGACTATACCCACAGGCCTAACGCCTGAGCCCTGGTGACCTAGGGAGGCTTAGAGATAAGCGCTGGTGGCCAAAGGCCACCTACACATGTCGCTGGAAGAGGCTGCGGTGGGGCACTTCATCAGCTCTTTATCATACCACAGTCCTCTCTGGTCCTCAGCCGAGCAGGGAGGTTGGGTCGCCAGGTGCCGTCTTCCAGACTTAGCCGGCATCTTCTGGATCCCGCTGCAGTCTTCGGCTTGATCCAGCCACTTCTGGCGCTCTTCCTTTTTCAAGAGCTCCTCTCTGCTCCTTCTCTGCTCCGACAGAATGTGCTCCCCCGCTCCGCAACGTCTAATATAAAATGGTGGGAGGGGGCGGAGCTATGACGCGGCGAGTCCCGATTGGTTGCCACCACGCGAGCCGTGACTGGCTCACGGGGAGCACCAGATTGGGACTACCACGGCCTGATTGGATGAGCTTGAATCCTTTCAGATGCAAGCCCCACTTGTAGCCTGACGCCGCTTCCACTTGCCGCCGCATGAGGTCCCGCATTGGGGGAAGTAAATCCCACTGACGCTGGACACCTCCTCACACTGCCTCTTTAGTTTACTGTTTTCCCTTCTCATGTTACAATTATACTAGTACACCTAGCAGTGTTTGCATCATTCTCTCTACAGTATGTCAGTGTAGCTCTCTATTATCCCTTTACATACAGCGGTGTCTGCACCGATCTATCTTTGTCAATGTGTCTGTCTCTTTAGTTTACTACTATCTCTTCACATGTTAAAGTTATCCCAGTACACCTAGCGGGTGTAGTATGTTATGCCGGCCGGTCGGGCTCCCGGTGGACAGCATACAGGCGCCGGTATCCCGACCGCCGGCATACCGACAGGTGGGTGAGCGCAAATGAGCCCCTTGCGGGCTCACTGTGCTCGCCACACTATCTATTCTCCCTCCAGGGGGTCATGGACCCCCAAGAGGGAGAAAAGCCGTCGGTATGCCAGTGGTCTGGATTCCGGCGCCGGTATGCTGGTCGTCAGGAGCCCGGCCGCCGGCAAACTAAAGACCACCCCACCTAGCAGTGTCTGCACCATTCTCTCTATGTCAGTGTGGCTGCCTCTATAGCTCACTGATTTCACAATACGTGTCACTATTATTGCTGCATGCACAGCAGTGTCTGCACCATTCTCTATGTGTTTGCCGCTATAGCTCACTATTATCTCTCTACATGTCACCATTATCACTGTTCTCACAGCAGTGTCTGCACCATTGTGTCAGTGTGGCTGCCTCTAAAGGGGGGTACTCACGGGAGAGATGTGTGCTGAGCGATCTTAACACAGACCGCTCAGCACACATCTCTCTCCCCGCTCAGCACAGCGCGATGTGCTGAGCGAGGGGGAAAGCCGACGGGAGGCCGCTCACTTCACACAACGGTGAAGTGAGCGACCCGCTAGATTGAGCCTGCATGCAGGCTCAATCTAGCACCGGCGATAGCGATGCGCGGGGCCGCGCATCGCTATCGCTGGGGGGCATACACACGGCAGATCCGTGCTTAAAATCTAAGCAATCTAGCAAGATTGCTTAGATTTTAAGCACGCATCTCTCCGTGTGTACCCCCCTTAAGACTCCCATATTCCTCTACAAGCCACTATTATCCTTGTACACACAGCATTATCTGTTTCCAAGTGAAGCCGCTTCCTATAAGTCACTTATCCCTCATAGCAGTGCCTGAAAAGTTCTGTCCTTTTAAAGCTGCATATATAGGCCACTATTATTCCTCTACACAGAGCAGTCGGTATCATTGTGTCCCACTGTAATCTCCTCTTATAGGTTGCTATTATTCCACACATAGAGAAAATTAGTTTATCAATATACAGTACAGTATACTACTTTGAACAAAGGGGGTGATTCAGACCTAATCTTAGATGTGCTAAATTTAGCACATTTACGATCAGCTTCCCTGACATGCGGGGGGACGCCCAGCATAGGGCTAGTCCGCCACGCATGTCAGGCACAGCGACGATGCTTTTGTACTTGAAGAGTAGCTCCCAGCCAGCGCAGCTTCTGCGCTCTGGCAGGGAGCTACTCGTCGCTGCCCGAGTCGCAGCGGCTGCATGTGACGTCACGCAGCCACCACGGGCCACCCCCCCTATGGTCCGGGCACACCTGCGTTGCCTGGACCATGCCCCTTAAACAGCAGCCAAATGCCGCCAGACCACCCCCTGCCACCCAACGCCCGCCTCTGCCTGCCAATCAGGCAGAGGCTATCGCAGGGCTAAGACAGCCGTAACGCACAGCACCGATCAGGTCTGAATTAGCCCCAAAGTCGGATTGGTTCAAAGTTCTAACCTCTTCCACTTAATTTTTTTTCTGTCACTGATTACCCTAAACATCAATCCTAACCCAACCCTCATCCCAAACCTCTTCCTTACCATAACCCCTAATCCTAGTATCTTAACCCAAACTGCTATGCCAATGCGAATATCCTTTCCCCAATACCCTAACACTTAACCCTAACTCCTATACCAATCCTAATTCTGTAACCCCATCCCTTAAACCAACCCTAATACCCTAAACCAACCCTAATACTCTAACCCTAAAGGGCAGACTTGATGGGCCATTTGGTTCTTATCTGCCGTCAGATTCTATGTTTTTAGTGTCTGCTGCAGGTCCTGTCCTCCTTTATGCATATGCAAGCCTGTGATGTCAGAGCTTCCTGGACACTGATCCACCTCTAGTTTAAAAGGGGATGTGGGAAACAGTGAGGGACGATAAGGGGATGTGGGGACAGTAATGGATGTAAAGTGAGGGGTGAACAACATCACATTAGTGTAGGCAAGGGTTACACTTAGTGTGTGTGTGTGTGTGTGTGTGTGTGTGTGTGTGTGTGTGTGTGTGTGTGTGTGTGTGTGTGTGTGTCTATTGATCTATGGGGTATATTCAATTGAAGTCTGATCCATTCCGACATTCATTTGTAGGAATGGATCAGACCTGGGCTATTCAATACAATCTCAATTCGACTTTAGAAAAAGTCAAATTGAGATGCAGGAGAGCCGCAGGCAGACGGGGGAAAGCAGCGCTACAGCAGCGGCTATCCAATGCTGTAGCACTGCTTTCCCCCATCTGCCCGCGGCTCTCCCCCGTCTCCCCATCTCCCCCCCGTCTCTGCCCCTCCCTGTCCTCGCATCACAGACGCCGCTCATGGCAGCGTCCACCCGGCTCCAGCAAGCGAGGTCTCGCTTGCTGGAGCCGGGTGGACGCTGCTGTGAGCGGCGGCTGTGACACATCCTCTGGCGCTGCTCTCCCCATCTGCCCGCAGCTCTCCCCGCATCTCACTTCGGTTTTGGCTCCGTTTTCGACACAAGCACGTGGATCGGCAGCTATTCCGCCGATCCACGTGCTTTTTGACAAGTCGAATTCTTCGACTTGTCGAATAATTTGGGGTTAGATTGAATAGGTTGGAACACCTTCCGACCTAAAAAAGTCGAAGACAGTAGCTTTCGAATTCAATTGAATATACCCCTGAATATCTATATATTTTTTAATCACTATTATTTAAATGTGTCTGTATATATATATATATATATATATATATATATATATACACTGCTCAAAAAACTAAAGGGAACACTAAAATAACACATCCTAGATCTGAATGAATGAAATATTCTTATTAAATACTTTGTTCTTTACATAGTTGAATGTGCTGACAACAAAATCACACAAAAATTATCAATGGAAATCAAATTTATTAACCCATGGAGGTCTGGATTTGGAGTCACCCTCAAAATTAAAGTGGAAAAACACACTACAGGCTGATCCAACTTTGATGTAATGTCCTTAAAACAAGTCAAAATGATGCTCAGTAGTGTCTGTGGCCTCCTCTTGCCTGTATGACCTCCCTACAACCCACACAAGTGGCTCCCTCCCACCCACCCTTATGTTGTATAAACAGGACATGCACTGGGTCTGCCACATAACTGTGGCTGAAATTACTGGTTGGTTTGGGCCCCCACCAAAAAAGAAGCAATCAATCTCTCCTCGCACAAACTGGCTCTACAGAGGCAAGATGTCCACCTCATCCTCATCCTCTGATTCCTCACCCCTTTCACTGTGTACATCCTCCCCCACAGAGAGTATTAATTCATCCCCACTGGAATCCAACATCACATGTCCCTGTGTACTTTCTGGAGGCAATTGCTGGTAAATGTCTCCACGGAGGAATTGATTATAATTAATTTTGATGAACATCACCTTCTCCACATTTTCAGGAAGTAACATCCTACGCGGATCGCTAACAAGGTGACCGGCTGCACTAAACACTCTTTCGGAGTACACACTGGAGGGGGGGGGGGGGCAACTTAGGTAAAATAAAGCCAGTTTGTGCAAGGGCCTCCAAATTGCCTCTTTTTCCTGCCAGTATATGTACGGACTGTCTGATATGCCTACTTGGATGCTGTCACTCATATAATCCTCCACCATTCTTTCAATGGTGACAGAATCATATGCAGTGACAGTAGACATGTCAGTAATCGTTGGCAGGTCCTTCAGTCCGGACCAGATGTCAGCACTTGCTCCTGACTGCCCTGCATCACCGCCAGCGGGTGGTTTTGGAAATGTTATCCTTTTCCTGGCAGCTCCAGTGGCGGTAGAAAATGAAGGAGGAGCTGTTGGCGGGTCACTTTCCACTTGACTTGACAACTGTCTCAACAGCAGGTCTTTGAACATCTGCAGACTTGTGTCTGCCGGAAAGAGAGATACAACGTAGGCTTTAAACCTAGGATCGAGCACGGTGGCCAAAATGTAGAGCTCTGATTTAAACTGATTGACCACCCTTGAATCCTGGTTAAGCGAATGAAGGGCTCCATCCACAAGTCCCACATGCCTAGCGGAATCGCTCCGTTTTAGCTCCTCCTTGAATCTCTCCAGCTGCTTCTGCAAAAGACTGATGAGGGGAATGGCCTGACTTAGGCCGGCAGTGTCTGAACTGACTTCATGTGTGGCAAGTTCAAAGGGTTGGAGAACCTTGCACAACATGGAAATCATTCTCCACTGCACTTGAGTCAGGTGCATTCCCCCTCCTTCGCCTAGATCGTAGGCAGATGTATAGGCTTGAATGGCCTTTTGCTGCTCCTCCATCCTCTGAAGCATATAGAGGGTTGAATTCCTCCAGTCTTTGGCACGCGGTGGCTGAATGCCGAAAGTGGCCCGCAATTTTTCGGGCCACCAACAGCATCTCCTGCACGCCCCTGTCATTTTAAAAAAAATTATGCACCACAAATTAATTGTATGTGCAAAACATGGGACGTGCTGGAATTGCCCACATGTAATGCACGCACAATATTGGTGCCGTTGTCCGATATCACAAATCCCCTGGAGAGTTCAATTGGGGTAAGCCAATCTGCGATGATGTTCCTCAGTTTCCGTAAGAGGTTGTCAGCTGTGTGCCTCTTATGGAAAGCGGTGATACAAAGCGTAGCCTGCCTAGGAACGAGTTGGCGTTTGCGAGCTGCTGCTACTGGTGCCGCCGCTGTTGTTGCTGCGAGAGGCAATACATCTACCCAGTGGGCTGTCACAGTCATATAGTCCTTAGTCTGCCCTGCTCCACTTGTCCACTTGTCCACATGTCCGTCGTTCAGTGGACAGTGGGTACAACTGCATTTTTTAGGACACTGAGGACACTTTTTCTGATGTCTGTGTACATTCTCGGTATCGCCTACCTAGAGAAGAGGAGACTAGATGAGATTTTGTACCGGGGACACACTACCTCAAGCAATTCTCTAAGTACCTGTGAACTAACGGTGGATACCGGATGCACGTCTAACACCAACATAGTTGTCAAGGCCTGAGTTATCCGCTTTGCAACAGGATGATTGCTGTGATATATCATCTTCCTCGCAAAGGACTGTTGGACAGTCAATTGCTTACTGGAAGTAGTACAAGTGGTCTTCCGACTTCCCCTCTGGGATGACGATCGACTCCCAGCAGCAGCAACAACAGCAGCACCAGCAGCAACAGCAGCAGTAGGCGTTCCACTCAAGGATCCACCGGAGGGATCCCAGTTAGGAGAGGACTCATCAAACTTGCCAGTGAGATGGCCTGCAGGACTATTGGTGTTCCTGTCCAAGGAGGAAATTGACATTGAGGGAGTTGGTGGTGTGGCTTTCAGGAGCTTGGGTACAAGAGGAAGAAGGGATTTAGTTGTCAGTGGACTGCTTCCACTGTCACCCAAAGTATTTGAACTTGTCAATGACTTCTGATGAATGCGCTCCAGGTGACGTATAAGGGAGGATGTTCCTAGGTGGTTAACGTCCTTATCCCTACTTATTACAGCTTGACAAAGGCAACACACGGCTTGACACCTGTTGTCCGCATTTCTGTTGAAATAATTCCACACCGAAGAGGTGATTTTTTTTGTATTTTGACCAGGCAAGTCAATGGCCTTATTCATCCCACAGACAACAGGTGTCTCCCCGGGTACCTGACTTAAACAAACCACCTCACCATCAGAATCCTCCTCGTCAATTTCCTCCTCAGCGCCAGCAACACCCACATCCTCATCCTGGTGTACTTCAACAGTGACATCTTCAATTTGAATATCAGGAACTGGACTGTGGGTGCTCCTTCCAGCACTTTCAGGGGGCGTGCAAATGGTGGAAGGAGCCACCTCTTCCTGTCCAGTGTTGGGAAGGTCAGGCATCGCAACGGACACAATTGGACTCTCCTTGGGGATTTGTGATTTAGAAAAATGCACAGTTCTTTCCTGTGCTTTTGCCAGCTTAACTCTTTTCATTTTTCTAGCGGGAGGATGAGTGCTTCCAACGTCATGAGAAGCTGAACCACTAGTCATGAGGAACATAGGAGAGGGCCTTAGCCGTTCCTTGCCACTCCGTGTTGTAAATGGCATATTGGCAAATTTTGCGCTTCTCCTCAAACGATTTTAATTTAGATATTTGGGTCATTTTACTGAACTTTTGCTTTTTGGATTTTACATGCTCTCTACTATGACATTGGGCATCGGCCTTGGCAGACAACGTTGATGGCATTTCATCGTCTCTGCCATGACTAGTGGCAGCAGCTTCAGCACTAGGTGGAAGTGGATCTTGATCTTTCCCTATTTCACCCTCCAAATTTTTGTTCTCCATTTTTTAATGTGTGGAATTATATGCCAGTAATATAGCTGGAATTAGACGGCAGTAATGTCTGGAATTAGATACCACTAGATAGATACCAGATACCACTGTGACTGGAATGATGATGACCTATGCACAGTGACAGGACACTACCACAGCACCCTACAGCAGCAAGATGCAGCACAAGACACTGTACTAGTATTACTAATGTAGTATTACTGAGCACCACAAGACAATGAGCAGTGATACTGAGCACTGATGAAACTGAGCACTGACGATACTGAGCACTGATTATACTACGGAGAACTGACACTGAGCAGCATGATTAGCACAAGACACTGTACTAGTAGTACTAATGTAGTATTACTGAACACCACAAGACAATGAGCAGTGATACTGAGCACTGATGATACGGAGAACTGATGATACTGAGCATTACTGATACTGAGCACTGCTGATACTGAGCACTGATGATACTGAGCACTGATGATACTACGGAGTACTGACAATGAGCAGCACGATTAGCACAATACACTGTACTAGTATTACTAATGTAGTATTACTGAGCACCACAAGACAATGAGCAGGAATACTGAGCACTGCTGATACTACGGAGAACTGACACTGAGCAGCACGATGCAGCACAAGAAACTGTACTAGTATTAGTGAGCAGCACAAAAGCACTCTGGAATTGTCACACCCCAGATACCACTGCGACTGGAATGATGATGACCGATGCAGTCACAGGACACTACTACCACAGCACCCTACAGCAGCAAGATGCAGCACAAGAGAGACACTGTACTAGTATTACTGAGCAGCACAAAAGTACTCTGGAATTGTCACCCCCCCCCCCCCCCCAGATACCACTGTGACTGGAATGATGATGACCGATGCAGTCACAGGACACTACTACCAGAGCACCCTACAGCAGCAAGATGCAGCACAAGAGAAACACTGTACTAGTATTACTGAGCAGCAATAAGCACTGATACTGAGATTTGCCACTGAGAGAACGTAGCCACATCCTCTCTATACTCTCTACAATGCACGAGTGAAAATGGTGGCGACGCGCGGCTCTTTATATGGAATCCGAATCTTGTGAGAATCCGACAACGTGATGATGACGTTTTGCCTCGTTCGGGTTTCCCGAGTCAGGCGGGAACAACCGAGCCTGGCTCGGACCCGTGTTTGACACGTGAAGTTCGGTAGGGAACCGAACCCGCTCATCTCTAATATATATATATTAGAGGTATGCGCCGGGCCATTTTTCGGGTTTTGTGTTTTGGTTTTTGATCTGTATCTCCTTCGTGTTTTGGATCTGTATTGGTTTTGCCAAAACCACTTTTGCGGGTTTGGATCTGGATTTTTTTTTTTAAATCATAAAAACTGCTAAAATAACAAAAATATTTGTTTTGTTTTGTTCTTACAGTATTATTAACCTCAATAACATTAATTTCCACTCATTTCCAGTCTATTTTGAACACCTCACAGCTCAGTATATTGTTTTCATCCAGTTTAGGCCAAAAAGTTGCACTGAGGTAGCTGGATGACTAAACTAAGCCACAGAAGTGGGCGGCACAAACACCTGGCACATGTAGGAGTGGAACTGCAGTAGCAGACAGGATATTAGTTTTATAAACTATGTGTTATGTTCTCTGTACTTGGATCCCAGGAGATAGGGTGGCAGCAGAAGAGTTCCAAGTACAGATGCGTGAAGCTGCGACAGAGGGGTACGCAGCAATACCTAACGGAAAACCCTGACTTCGTTGTTCTTCCCTAGTGGTCGACTAATGCCTGCGAGACTATGGTTTCTTGGGCCCCACGGCAGCCACATTTGAATGGGTGGATTATGTCTGCCCGAACTTCGATGCCCCCCGGTCTCAGTTGGTGACAAGGCGTTAACCGAGACATAGAGAGAACAAGGGGAAAACTAACTAAGACAGACACAAAAGAGAAAGGGGAAAACCACAGAAAATAATAAACTAATTTATGTGCGGTGCGGCTGCCAAGAAAAACCGTAACCAAAGTAACGCTGCCCAAATGCCAAATACGAATCCGTCGTAGTTCGGCAAGGACAACCATGCAGAAGCCTCCGCCAAAATGACTAAACCAAAAACTGATAACAGGAACACAGCTTCAGCCGTAAGGTGTGGCAGAGCCACTACTCACGACACCACGGAAGGTGTGCGCAGGAAATGTTCGGAACCCCGAGGCTTCAGACACCAGACCACTCCACTGGAAGACAAACTTGGAGGACAGCAGGAAACAATCCCTCAGACTGTACTCTGGAAACTGGACACAGGACACTGGAGTACACAAGCTGGATGCGGGATGAAAGGCTCCACTGGAAGCTGCTGACAGGAATCAGGAACAAGCTTGCAGAAGCTAACTAAGAACTGGAACATACAGGTATAATAACAAACCTCTATCACCAGCACTGGACTGCAGGGCTAGCTGGGTAATAAGGGAAGCACGCCCCAATCAGGATGGCTGGAAGCCAGGCACAGGGTAATGGCCAAAATACTGGCAGGTGAGGTTACACAGACAAGAGCCAGACTGCAGTACACAGACTCACCACATAATGACCAAATATCTGAGGCTTAACACATAGAAAACAGGATGCAGTTACACAGACTCACCACCGGCGGCCAATAAGAGTCTTCTAAACAAGTACAAGTGAAATCCTGGCATGCAAACAGAACTATAACATAAAATTCATGAACAGAAAGCAATCAGGAATGATCCACTGCTTGTGGTTCATAACACTATGCCAAAAAAATGCTCCAAAGAGTACATACTGCAAAGAAAAGAGGTGCAAGATGGAATTGTCCTTGTGCCCTTCCACACATGTGTATTAAAATACCGTTGTGCCCACCCACCCATATGCATGTCCTGTGTATTAAACAGGACATGGAAAGTTTAACAAACCAATCATTTCCGCGACAGGGACTGCCACTTGTGGATAAAAGGTTTGGTTTCTTTGGACCCCCACAAAACAAGCTGGCAATGGGCAGTGCACAAACTGGCTTTAGTGATTTAAATAGGCACGATGTTGTCATCAACATCCGATTCCTCACCCCCATCAGTGTGTACAGCCTCTTCTACACAGACTATTAATTCATTCCCACTGGAATCTCCCATCACAAGTCCCTCTGTACTTTTTGGAGGTAATTGCTGGTAAAGGTCTTCCTCGTGGAAATTGTAATTCATTTTGATGAACATCATCTTTTCCACATTTTGGGGAAGTAACCTTCTACGCCGATCGCTGACAAGGTTCCCAGCTGCGCTAAAAACTCTTTCTGAGTACACACTGGAGAGTGGGCAACTTAGGTAAAACAAAGCCGGTTTGTGCAAGGGCCTCCAAATTGCCTCTTTTTCCTCCCAGTATTGAAACAGACTGTGACATGCCTATTTAGTTACTATCACTGAAATAATCATCAACCATTCTTTTAATGGAGACAGCATCATATGCAGTGACAGTAGACATATCAGTAATTGTAGAAAGCTCCTTTAGTCCAGACCAGATGTCAAACCTTGCTCCTGACTGATCTGCATCACTGCCAGTGGCTCTATTTGTAAAATGTTGTTTTTTCCATGCAGCCGTAGTTGCCGGAGAAAATGAAGGAGGAGATGTTGCAGTGTCACGTTCCGCTTGAGCTGACAATTTTCTCACCAACAGTTCTTTGCATCTCTGCAGATTTGTGCCCATTGGTAAGGAAAACATAATGTATGACTTAAACCTAGGATTAAGTACGGTCGCCAAAATATAGCGATCTGATTTCAAGAGATTGACAACCCTTGAATCCTGGCAAAGCGAATGAAGGACTTCATCTACAAGTCCGACATACTTAGCGGAATCACTCCATTTCAGCTCCTCTTTCTCTTTCTCCAGCTGCTTTTGCAAAAGCCATATGAGGGGAATCACTTTACTCAAGCCGACAGTGTCTGAACTAACTTCACATGTGGCAACTTCGAAGGGTTTGAGAACCTTGCACAACATGAAAATTATTCTCCACAGCGCTTGACTCAGGTGCATTCCCGCTCCTTTCCCTATTTCATAGGTGGATGAATAGACTTGAATGGCCTTTAGCTGCTCCTCCATCTGCTGAAGCATATAAAGGGTAGAATTTCACCTCGTTACTACCTCTTGCTTCAGATGATGGCAGGACAAATTCAAGAGTAGTGATGTGCACGGGAAATTTTTCGGGTTTTGTGTTTTGGTTTTGGATTCGGTTCCGCGGCCGTGTTTTGGATTCGGACGTATTTTGGCAAAACCTCCCTGAAATTTTTTTGTCGGATTCGGGTGTTTTTTTACATAACATCAAAAACAGCTTAAATCATAGAATTTGGGGGTCATTTTGATCCCACAGTATTATTAACCTCAATAACCATAATTTCCACTCATTTTCAGTCTATTCTGAACCACCTCACAATATAATTTTTAGTCCTAAAATTTGCACCAAGGTCACTGGATGGCTAAGCTAAGCGACGCAAGTGGCCGACACAAACACCTGGCCCATCTAGGAGTGGCACTGCAGTGTCAGACAGGATGGCACTTCAAAAAATAGCCCCCAAACAGCACATGATGCAAAGAAAAAAAGAGGCGCAATGAGGTAGCTGTGTGACTAAGCTAAGCGACCCAAGTGGCCGGCACAAAGACCCAAGTGGCTGACACAAACACCTGGCCCATCTAGGAGTGGCACTGCAGTGACAGACAGGATGGCACTTCAAAAAAATAGTCCCCAAACAGCACATGATGCAAAGAAAAAAAGAGGCGCAATGAGGTAGCTGTGTGACTAAGCTAAGCGACCCAAGTGGCCGACACAAAGACCCAAGTGGCCGACACAAACACCTGGCCCATCTAGGAGTGGCACTGCAGTGACAGACAGGATGGCACTTCAAAAAAATAGTCCCCAAACAGCACATGATGCAAAGAAAAAAAGAGGCGCAATGAGGTAGCTGTGTGACTAAGCTAAGCGACCCAAGTAGCCGACACAAACACCTGGCCCATCTAGGAGTGGCACTGCAGAGTCAGACAGGATGGCAGATTTAAAAAATAGTCCCCAAACAGCACATGATGCAAAGAAAAAAAGAGGTGCACCAAGGTCGCTGGATGGCTAAGCTAAGCGACTCAAGTGGCCGACACAAACACCTGGCCCATCTAGGAGTGGCACTGCAGTGTCAGACAGGATGGCAGATTTAAAAAATAGTCCCCAAACAGCACATGATGCAAAGAAAAAAAGAGGTGCAATGAGGTAGCTGTGTGAATAAGCTAAGCGACCCAAGTGGCCGACACAAACACCTGGCCCATCTAGGAGTGGCAATGCACTGTCCTACTACTATATATACTGCGCACAACTTAAATGCACCACAGGTATGGATGGATAGTATACTTGACGACACAGAGGTAGGTAGAGCGGTGGCCTTCTGTACCGTACTGCTATATATTATATACTGGTGGTCAGCAAACTGTGCAAAACTGAAATGCACCACAGGTATGGATGGATAGTATACTTGACGACACAGAGGTAGGTAGAGCAGTGGCCTACTGTACCGTACTGCTATATATTATATACTGGTGGTCAGCAAACTGTGCAAAACTGAAATGCACCACAGGTATGGATGGATAGTATACTTGACGACACAGAGGTAGGTAGAGCAGTGGCCTTCTGTACCGTACTCCTATATATTATATACTCGTGGTCAGCAAAATTATGCACTGTACTCCTACTATATTCTACAATGCAGAACAGATATGGAGCGTTTTTCAGGCAGAGAACGTATAATACTGATGGTCACTGGTCAGCAAAACTCTGCACTGTACTCCCACTATATAATACTGCTGCTCCCCAGTCCCCACAATTAAGCAGTGTGAGCACAGATATATGCAGCACACTGAGCACAGATATGGAGCGTTTTTCAGGCAGACAACGTATAATACTGGTGGTCACTGGTCAGCAAAACTCTGCACTGTACTCCTCCTATAATACTGCTGGTCCCCAGAATAAAGATATGCAGCCGCCTGAAACAAAGTGAGAGGACGCCAGCCACGTCCTCTCACTATCATTTCCAATGCACGAGTGAAAAATGGCGGCGACGCGCGGCTCCTTATATAGAATCCGAATCTTGCGAGAATCTGACAGCGGGATGATGACGTTCGGGCGCGCTCGGGTTAACCGAGCCATACGGGAGAATCCGAGTATGCCTCGGACCCGTGTAAAATGGGTGAAGTTCGGTGGGGTTCGGTTTCCGAGGAACCGAACACGCTTATCTCTATTCAAGAGTGTTTGAAATGTGTTTGAATGTCGAAAATGTCCCAACATTTTTCGGCAACCAACAGCATCTCCTGCATACCCGTCATTTAAAAAAAAATTCTGCACCACCAAAGTAATTGTGTGAGCAAAACATGGGACATGTTGGAATTGGCCCAGATGTAATGCTTTCACAATATTTGTGGCATTGTCAAATATCACAAATCCTGAGGAGAGTCCTAGTGGGGTAAGCCATTGTGCAATGATTTCCCTGTGTTTTTCTATGAGTTTCTCAGTGTTGTGCCTTTTACTGAAACCAGTGATTCATACCATAGCCTGCACTGAGTTGGCATTTGTGAGATGCTGCTGCTGGTGCTATTGGTGCTGTGGGAGGCAATACATCTACACAGTGGGCTGCACAGTTATCTAGTCTTTAGTTTGCCCTGTTCCACATGTCCACATATGCATGGTTAAGTGGACAGTGGGTACAACAGCATTTCTTAGGACACTAATAACAATTTTTAAAATTTCCTTGTACAGGCTGGGAATTGCTTGTCTACTGAAAAGGAATCTAGAGAGATTTGGTGCTGGGGACACGGTACGTCAATTAACTGTCTAAATCCCACTGCACTAATGGAGGATACTGCATGCACGTCTAACACCAGAATAGTGGTTATGGCCTCAGTAATCCGCTTTGCAACTGGTTGACTGCTGTCATACTTCATCTTCCTTGCAAAGGATTGTTGAACAGTCAATTGTTTTGTTAAACTACAATTAGTCTTCCTGATCCCCTTCTGGGATGAAGATCAACTCCCAGCAGCAGCAGCAGCAGCAGTAGGTGTACCACTTAAGGATCCTTTGGAAGAATCCCAGATGTCATGCCCAGTCATGCCTATGAAATTGGATACAGGACTACTTCTGATCCGGATTGAGGGGGAAATTGACGATAAGGGTGTTGGTGGTGGGGATTGCAGGCGCTTGTATCCAACAAAGAAAAGAGTTAGGTGTCACTGGACTGGTTACGTTCTTAGCCAAAGTTTCTAAATGTGTCAACAACTTGTGATGTATGCGTTGCAAGTGGCGTAACAGGGAGGAGGTTCCTAGGTGGTTAAGGTCCCTACCTCTACTTACAGTGGCTTTACAAAGGCTACAGCTGGCTAGACAGTTATTGTCTGGGTTTGTGAAGAAATAATTCCACTCAGAGGAGGTGGATTTTTTTTGTCTTTTAGACAGGCATAACAATGGGCTTTTTCATACCATGGGCAACAACTGTCTCCACTGTAGCCTTATTTAAACAAACCACATCCCCTTCATCAAAATCCTTATCGTCAACATTCTCATTATCGCCAGCTACGCCAATATCCTCCTCAATCTGGTGTACTTTTGCAGTGACATCCTCAATCTCAATGTCACTATGTTGACTGGTGCTGCTCCTCCCAACACTTGCAGAGGACGTGCAAATGGTGGAAGGAGCCTGCTCTTCCCATACAGTATTGGAAAGGTCAGACTTATACATTGCAACCGCGGACACACTTGGACTCTCCTTGGGGATTGGTGATATTTCTGAATGCACAGTTGGTTCCTGCACCTTAACAAGTTTAATTTTTTTTAACTCTTCTACAGGGAATAGGGCTTACATCATCATTATGAAATGCAGAACCACAAACACAGGCCGAGGCCATAGCCTTTCCTTGCCACTTCATGTAGTGATAGGCATATTGCCAATTTTATGTTTCTCGTCAGCTAACTTTCCTGTTTTGTTTTTTTTATTTATCACCGTAAAATATTGCTTCTTTGATTTAACATGCCCTATATGCCATTGGGCATCAGCCTTAGCAGATGAAGTTGACAGACTTGCATTGTCAGGACTAGTGGCAGCAGCATCAGCACCAGCATGTGATTGCTGATCTCCTTTCAATTGTTCAACCTCCATCTCTATCAACAGCGTCATAGAACAATACGTGTATAAGTCACAGAGAATGACGCACTGTGGATCACTTTCACCTACAGTGTTTTGTTTTATTAGTTTTATTAAAAAATATTTAACACTGGGCCAAAACTCATGGATAGACGGAGTGCAAAACACCCATAGGGCCTAGATCAGGGCCTGCTCTAGACCTATTAGCACCCTGAGCAAAAAAATTTGAAGCACCCTCTACCCCTCTAATGCATGTGCTGAAGGCGCGCAAGCTCCTGGAAAAGTGGGCGTGGCTTCGCAACTTTATATTATCAAACTCTAAATAAATATTTATTTTCACACCCCCTCTACCCACACACACACACACACACACACACACACACACACACACACACACACACACACACACACACACACACACACACACACACACACACACACACACACAATTAGCAGCCTTACACATAATGCCCACAGTAGTGTTCCTTACATATAATGTCCACAGTATATTGTCAAATACACAAAACGTTACAGTAGCGTGCCAGATACATATACAACCCCAATAGTGCAGTGCCAGATACACATATGCCCCCAGTAGTGCCAGATACACATACGCCCCCAATAGTGCATGCCAGATGCACATATGCCCCCAGGAGTGCCAGATGCCCACAATAGTGCCATGCCAGATACACATTATATGCCCCCAGCAGTGCCATGCCAGATACACATTATATGTCCCCAGCAGTGCCATGCCAGATACACATTATATGCCCCCACAGTGCTGCTAGATATACAAATGCCCCCAGTGCTGCCAAATACACAAATGCCCCCACAGTGCTGCGCTGCCAGATACACAAATGCCCCCAGTGCCAGATAACTGGATCCCAGTGTGGCGGGGATGGGCGGTGCACAGTGTGTTGAGGTCTGGGAGCTTCGCTCCCGTCACCTCAGCTACATGCAGACAGCTAGGGCAGCAAGGACAAGTGTTCCAAGCTGCTGTACACCCGTCCCGCCCTCTACCCATGGCTCACTCACTGCAATGTCTGATCCACGGCGCAACTTTCCCCCTTTCCCAGGCCGCCAGCCATTTCAAATATGGCGCTGGTCCATGAGCCAACAAAGCTTGTGGCCTGAGAGCCAATCAGGAGCCGCCGCTGCCGGTCTGCAAGCTCAGATTGGCTGACGGCCGGCACCATATTAGAAATGGGCAGCCACCCTTAAATAGCCAGTGCATCAGTATACCAATCTAGTTGATCGATGAAAAGAGGTCTAGAGACAGTGGATAAGGGACATATATTCTATTTATTAAATATTTGTTAAAAATGGGATGGGCAGAACTGTAAGTGGGAGGAGCAAGAGTACGAGGGGAGTAATCAGTATTAATTCTTAAACCGCCCCCTTAAAAGTAAAGTCTAGATCCACCACTGTGCTGAGGTAACCATAAGTCACTGGTGGAAATTCTCAGATTGAGGTATCTGGAGAATATATGACACATAGAAGCGCTTTTGCAGATTGGTGTCATTACGCTTACAGGCACTCACAGCATTGACTACTTTGGTTATAGAAACCCACATAGCCTTTTTCCTGGCCAGTGGAGTGCAGTGAGCCTGCGCACCAAGTAGACATTGGTAAACATGAACCATGACCCTCACCACAGGGCATTTCTTTTAATAAGAAAAGTGCGCATTGCGATCATTGTGCGTTTTAGCCAGCAAAGAAGTTGGTGGCTCCTCTTATTCCTCGCCCTTCTTCTCCTCCACCTCTTCTTCCACCTGTGCCTCCTCCTGCTCCTCCTCCTGTGGCTCTGCCTCAGGAGTACAGTATCTCCCTCCTCCCGCTCACTCACAGTCTGCCTCGGGCAAACCTCCTCCTCCTCCTCCATCCTCTGCTGAACAACTGGTCTCCTCTTAGAAGCCATGCTGCAAAACAGACTCTCCAAAAGCAAACAAGTAACCAGCCTCCTCCCCTTCCAAAATGCCCCACGCCCTATCAAAGGACAAACTGGAGTGTGTGGGGTTTATATAGGGGGTGTAATGCATAATTTAGTGAACTTTTGGATGCCAATGGGTGAGTTTCTTTTGTGCTCCAACACACCCACCATGTAATGGGCCCTACACACTTGGTGTTAATACTGAAAGATATGAACGATCTTGTTCATTAATGAACGAGATACCGTTCATATCTGTCAGTGTGGAGGCACCAGCGATGAACGATGCGCGGCCCAGAAATCGTTCATCACTAGTGCCCCGTTGCTTGTGCATGCAGGCCAATATGGGCGATCTCGTCGATATTTGACTGCACTGCTATGGAGCCGGGTGACGGGGGGAGTGAAGAAACTCCACTGCCCCCCCACCACTGGGTCGCCCGTCGGCCGTATCCGCCGTCGGGGAGCTCGGCGGCGGATCGCAAAGTGTGTAGGGTCCAATACTCGCATGCCCGTTGGTCTCAAAAATGCATGTGTCATTTCCGTAAATATTGTGAAAATTCACATACGCATTGCGTATTTGTCAAAAAAATAACAAAAAATCGCACCCTATTACATTTGCAACGTTCGGTAAATCGCATGTTTGAAAAGTGCAATTTGATGCGAATTTACAATCACACCAAAAACCTATTACATCTGGCCCTATATGTGTAATACAAATATTCTCCTGTGTCGGTGATATAAGATGTAAATTCAAGATGGGGCTAGGTTTAGGTGTAAACTAATCAACAGACTAATAATTATCTGACCAGACAGGTTTTAGAATTTAGTTATCTGGATGTGCCATCAAATCCTCTGGAACATCAGAGAATTTTTTTCTCCCTATATCACTTCCCTTTTCCCTATATAAAAAACAAAAAAAAACAAATATAAAACACACTAAAAAGAGTTAATTAATATAAAAAACTACTATCACATCATCTGGTAAGTAAATACACATACAGTACTGTGCAAAAGTTTTAGGCAGGCATGGAAAAAATGCTGCAATGTAAGAATGCTTTCAAAAAATAGGATTTTAATACCTACCGGTAAATCCTTTTCTCTTAGTCCGTAGAGGATGCTGGGGTAACCATAAGAACCATGGGGGGTATAGACGGGATCCGCAGAAGACATGGGCACTTTAAGACTTTGAATGGGTGTGAACTGTCTCCTCCCTCTATGCCCCTCCTCCAGACTACAGTTATAGGAACTGTGCCCAGGGAGACGGATATTTCGAGGAAAGGAATTATTGTTAAACTAAGGTGAGACACATACCAGCTCACACCTCAACCACGCCGCACAACCTGGGATTCAACAGAACTCCAGCCAACGGCATGAACAATGTCAGCAACAGGCTGACTATAACGTAACACAACCTGTGTACAACCAGAACTAATAACTGCAGATACAGTACGTACTGGGACGGGCGCCCAGCATCCTCTACGGGCTAAGAGAAAAGGATTTACCGGTAGGTATTAAAATCCTATTTTCTCATACGTCCTAGAGGATGCTGGGGTAACCATAAGGTCCATGGGGTTATACCAAAGCTCTAGAACGGGCGGGAGAGTGCCGATGACTCTGCAGCACCGATTGACCAAACATGAGGTCCTCCTCGGCCAGGGTATCGAACTTGTAAAACTTTGCAAAAGTGTTTGAACCCGACCAAGTAGCTGCTCGGCATAGCTGTAACGCCGAGACGCCTCGGGCAGCCGCCCAGGATACACCCACCTTCCTGGTAGAATGGGCCTTCTCCGATTTCGGTAACGGCAATCCAGCCATAGAATGAGCCTGCTGAATCGTAGAACAGATCCAGCGTGCAATAGTCTGCTTGGAAGCAGGTGCCCCAATCTTGTTGGGATCATACAGGACAAACAGAGTCTCCGTTTTCCTAATCCGTGCTGTCCTGGCGATATAAATTTTCAAAGTGCTGACCACATCGAGAGACTTTGACTCCACTAAGGTGTCAGTAGCCACTGGCACCACAATAGGTTGGTTCATGTGGAACGACGAAACCACCTTCGGCAGAAATTGCTGACGAGTCCTCAACTCTGCTCTATCTTCATGGAAGATTAAATAAGGGCTCTTGTGAGACAAAGCCGCTAAATCCGATATCCGCCTTGCGGATGCCAAGGCCAACAGCATGACCACTTTCCAAGTGACGAATTTCAATTCCACCTTTTGTAAAGGTTCAAACCAATGTGATTGAAGGAACTGTAACACCACATTAAGATCCCATGGTGCCACTGGGGACACAAATGGAGGTTGGATGTGTAACACGCCTTTCACGAAAGTCTGAACCTCTGGAAGGTAGGCCAATTGTTTTTGAAAGAAAACCGATAAGGCTGAAATTTGTACTTTAATTGAGCCCAACTTCAAGCCCGCATCCACACCTGCCTGTAGAACATGGAGAAAATGACCTAACTGAAATTCTTCCTTAGGAGCCTTCTTGGATTCACACCAAGACACATATTTTCTCCAAATATGGTAATAATGTTATAATTCCAATGGCATGTATAATATGTCCTGCAGGACATATTTTACATGCTATTGGAATTATATTGTCAGTCACAATCACAAATATATGAGTGAGATAGTCCTGATACCACATATATTAATAAGCGGTTATGTGAATATATGGAGACCAACTGCTGACAACGATTATTAGACTGGTTTGAGATTGAGAGCTATACTACATATTGGATATAAGAACAAACACGCGGACACACTTTTAATCTTTAATCACATTTATTATTTCAATTGCACTTGTGGTATGTGTTGTATATGTCTTGATTTTAACCTCTATGTTTCGTCTATACTCGTAGTTTGTGTGTTAGTCATTGTCACACTATTTTAACTTGACATTAATAAAAGTTAAATTTTAGTAATTTCCTCAGAGGGTTGTGACAATCAGGTCACCCCCCTTCTTGTGCATCGACAATACAGCCTTTTCTTCTCCTTTTTCACGATTGGTTTTAGAATTTGTCTGACCAGGTTCTGAATTTCCAGAGCCTTTTCCATTGGAAGAAAATCTCTCTGTAATTCTGTGTCCAGAATCATTCCCAAAAACAACAGCCGCGTTGTCGGAATCAACTGTGATTTTGGCAAATTTAGGAGCCAACCGTGTTGTTGCAGAACTGCCAGGGCGAGTGTAATGTTCTGCATCAGTTGGTCCCTGGATCTTGCCTTTGTCAGGAGATCGTCCAAGTACGGGATAATCGTGACTCCTTGTTTGCGAAGGAGAACCATCATCTCCGCCATCACTTTGGTGAAAATCCGCGGAGCCGTGGACAGATCAAACGGCAACGTCTGAAATTGGTAATGACAGTCCTGAATTGCAAACCTCAGGTAAGCCTGATGCGGAGGATAAATGGGAACATGTAAGTAGGCATCCTTTATGTCTAGCAACTCCATAAAATCCCCTTCCTCCAGACTGGAGATCACTGCTCGGAGAGACTCCATCCTGAATTTGAATTTTCTTAGGTAGAAATTTAGGGATTTTAGGTTCAGGATCGGTCTGACCGAGCCGTCCGGCTTCGGGACCACGAACAGGCTCGAATAAAAGCCTTCTCCCTGTTGTGACGGGGGAACCTTGATAATGACCTGATTTTGACACAACTTTTGTTGTATTGCTTCGCATACTACCTCCCTGTCCGGAAGAGAAGCTGGTAAAGCCAATTTGAAAAATCGGCGAGGGGGAATATCCTGAAACTCTAGTTTGTACCCCTGGGACACTAATTCTAAAACTCATGGGTCCAGGTCCGAACGAACCCAGAACTGACTGAAGAGTTTGAGACGTGACCCCACCGGAGCGGACTCCCGCAGAGGAGCCCCAGCGTCATGCGGTGGATTTGCAGAAGCCGGGGAGGACTTCTGCTCCTGGGAACCTGCCGAGGCCGGTGATCTTTCACCCCTTCCTCTAGTAGCAAGGAAGGAAGAACCTCGGCCCTTCCTGTATTTATTGGGCCGAAAGGACTGAATCTGATAGTGGTGTGTTTTCTTTTGTTGTGAAGGAACGTAAGGCAAAAATTATGACTTACCCGCGGTAGCTGTAGATACCAAATCAGCGAGACCCTCACCAAACAAGACACCACCTTTATATGGCAGAGATTCCATATTTTTACTGGAGTCAGCATCAGCATTCCATTGATGGATCCACAATGCTCGCCTAGCTGAGACTGCCATGGCATTGGCTTTTGATCCCAAAAGGCCAATATCTCTCGCCGTTTCCTTTAGGTAGGCCGCTGCGTCCCTGATATGACCCAGTGTCAAAAGGACACTATCCCTATCTAGGGTATCTATCTCAGATGACAAGTTATCTGCCCACTTTTCGATAGCACTACTCACCCACGCAGACGCTATGGCTGGTCTGAGCAGCGTACCCGTGGTGGTATAAATGGATTTGAATGTATTTTCCTGCTTGCGATCCGCAGGGTCCTTAAGGGCTGCATCAGGAGACGGGAGAGCCACCTTTTTAGACAAGCGGGATAGGGCCTTGTCCACAATGGGGGGTGACTCCCACTTTTCCCTGTCCCCAGAGGGAAATGGATACGCCACCTGAATCCTTTTGGGAATCTGAAACTTTTAGTCAGGGCTTTCCCAAACCTTTTCAAAAATATTTCAGATTTATCTAATCTCTTACTAATACGAGCCACATTAGCATTCAAGGCATTCAACACATTTACCTAATCAGGAGTCGGCGTTGCCGACAGTGTCACTCCCACAGCCGTTTGTGTCCCTAATACAGCCTCCTCCTGGGAAGAGCACTCAGCCTCAGACATGCCGACACACGTGTTCTAAACACCCACAGACACACGGGCATATAGGGGACAGACCCACAGCAAAGCCTGTCAGAGAGACACAGAGGGAGTTTTGCCAGCTCACCACCCAGCGCCTACTCACCGGTTCTGGAACACTAAAGAATGCCCCAGACCTGCAGCGCTTTTATAATAAATATAACTTGCACCAATATTCCTGTGCCCCCCCTGTTTTGCACCCTGATAGTCAGTCAGAAGTGTGAGGAAGGACCAGCGTCTCTGCAGCGTTGTGGAGAGGAAAATGGCGCTGAGCTCTGTGAACTGAGGACGAAGCTCCGCCCCCTTAATGGGGCGCTTCAGTCCCGCTTTTTTTAAATATATATTTATACTGGCTGGGGTTAGGCAGTGCCTAGGCACTTATGTCCCCTCTTGCCAGTCCATTATGAGATTTATATGCTGCCCAGGGCGCCCCCGCCCCCCCCCCCCCGGGCCCTGCACCCTGTAGTGCCGCTGTGTGTGGTAGCATGGCGCACAGCGCAATCGCTGTGCGGTACCTCAGAAAGCCGTCACTGAAGTCTTCTGATATTCTTCTACTCACCTGTCTTCTGACTTCTGGCTCTGTAAGGGGGGTGACGGCCTGCTCTGGGAACGATCATCTAGGCGTACCTAGCGATCAGACCCTCAGTGTCACGATCCGGGTATCTGGACGCCATTACTTACCCTTCAGATGCCTCCTAAGGCGGGCTCAGCGTTCCAGGACCGGATTCCGCTGTTCCTGAGTTTCCACATACAGAGTGGTCTTTTCATCAGCCGCGGCCTCCGCTGTGCCCGCGTGGTTAAATGTGCATCTATCAGCCTGGCGTCTCCTGTCTCCGGTGGCCGGCGCCGCCATTACTGTTTCCCAGACCACATGGATTACAAACCAAACTTCCCTCCAAGTGTCTGCATGGGCGCAGCCATCTTGGATTCTGTCATCTGATCATTTCCACCAATCTGCTGTCTGTGTTGTTGATTTGCATAATTGCCTAGCCAACCCCTTCCTTGCTGCAGGTATAAGTAAGCTGTACCTGAGCAAGGAAGACGTCAGTGCTTTGGTTGTCAAACCTAGTTCCTGTTTGTCTCTCTTCTATGATTGTCTTCCAGGTTCCAGCTCCTGTCTCAAGACTTCCACCATAGAGACCCGCACCAGCATTCCACCTGCGGTGTAGCCTGACTCTCCAATCCATTATGGATTCATCTGTTTCCAGCTACAACACTACCTGCTTCCAGCCTCAGCTTCCAGCAGAGTACAGCTTCCCTTAAAGGGCCGGTGTCCTTTCTACACTTTACCACTCTCCACCGGAATTATTATTTCTCCGCTCTCAAGTTCTACATTTCAGTTCACATTTCATCGCTCCCAAAGTTCATTTATTATTTAACTGGTTCCAGCCAGTATCCACTCCGTGCTAACAACAGTCTGGTTCCAGCCAGTATCCACAGCAGCTGTTTTACCTTCAGCAACCCAGCTCTTCCTGGAACACCAGCTGGTACAATCCTGGGTTATCTCCATTGCTACAGCCGGGCCTGGTAAGGACTTTCCATCTAGAAGATCATAAGAACTATCTCACACTACCAGTGCCCTGTGGCTCCTGCCATGCTGTAGTACTCAGGAACTGTATTTATTCTTTGCTGACTTTTACGTTTTCTTTTATTGCTGCTGTGATGCGGAGTTGTCATAATAAACATCATTGACTTTTATCTAAGTTGTCGTGGTCACGCCTTCGGGCAGTTATTATTCATGTTACTTACATGTCCAGGGGTCTGATACAACCTCCCAGGTTCCGGTACATCTCAGCCCCTACAACTGAGGCTGCCTCCCGTCAGCTCAGGCCCTCAGTTGTGACAGTAAGCACTGACCTAATGAATCCAGCCGGAGACCAGGATCAAGCGGCCAGGCCGATGCAAGAACTGGCAGCCCGACTAGAACATCAGGAGGCTGCACAGGGCCACATCATCCGCTGTCTCCAGGATCTCTCTACTCGGCTGGATGGGATTCAGACAACTCTCCGTGGATCAGGCGCGTCTGGTGCGTCAACCACAGTGACTCCAGCTATAACCCCACCCACCTTACCCATTTCTGCTCCACGTCTTCATCTTCCAACGCCAGCAAAATTTGACGGATCTCCAAGATTCTGCAGGGGATTTCTCAACCAGTGTGAGATTCAGTTTGAGCTACAACCTGGCAATTTTCCCAGTGACCGTACAAAAATTGCCTACATTATTTCTCTTCTCAGTGGCTCAGCCCTTGATTGGGCATCACCGTTATGGGAGAGGTCCGACACCCTGCTATCTTCTTACACTGCATTTGTGTCAACATTCAGGCGCATCTTCGACGAGCCAGGCCGGGTAACTTCAGCTTCGTCTGAGATTCTCCGTTTACGCCAGGAATCACGTACTGTAGGACAATATCTTATACAGTTCCAGATCCTGGCATCCGAACTGGCATGGAACGACGAGGCCCTGTATGCTGCATTCTGGCATGGTTTATCCGAGCGTATTAAAGATGAGTTAGCTACCAGAGACTTACCCTCCAAGTTAGATGAGCTAATCTCACTTTGTACGAAAGTTGACTTACGTTTCAGAGAGAGAGCAACTGAGCGTGGAAGATCATCTGCTCCAAAATCTTCTGCTCCTCCTCCTCGCCAACTGTCACCATCTAAAGATGAGCCCATGCAAATTGGCCGTTCCCGTTTAACTCCTGCTGAGCGCCGAAGACGTCTCTCCGAGTTTCTCTGTCTGTATTGTGCAGCTCCGTCTCACACCATTAATGCCTGTCCCAAACGTCCGGGAAACTCCAAATCCTAGCTCGCCAAGGAGAGGGCCGGCTAGGAGTAATGATCTCCTCTCCATCTCCTCAAGATTGTAACCTCCCAGTCTCGCTTCAAGTTGCTCAACGTTATCAGAACGTCATTGCCCTCCTGGATTCCGGAGCAGCTGGGAACTTTATTACTGAAGCCTATGTTAAACGGTGGTCCCTACCCACCGAGAGACTTCCTTCGTCCTTTTCCTTAACTGCTGTGGATGGCAGTAAAATTTTTGATACAGTTATTTCTCTAAGGACTCTACCAGTTCGTCTGAGAGTGGGAGTTCTTCATTCCGAACTTATTTCATTTTTAGTGATTCCAAGAGCCACACATCCTGTGGTCCTGGGCCTTCCATGGCTCCGTCTTCACAATCCTACAATTGATTGGACGACTACGCAAATCCTGGCATGGGGTTCCTCCTGTACTAAGACATGTTTGTTTAAAGTGTTGCCTGTCTGTTCTTCCTCCCCCAGGTCGTCTGATGTTCCACCTCCTCCATATCAAGATTTCACGGATGTGTTCAGTAAAGCTTCTGCTGATATCCTTCCTCCTCATAGAGAATGGGACTGCCCGATTGATCTCGTTCCAGGGAAGGTTCCACCTCGAGGCCGAACTTATCCGTTGTCTCTCCCCGAGACACATTCTATGGAGGAATACATTAAAGAGAACCTAGCAAAGGGGTTCATTCGACCTTCTTCTTCTCCAGCCGGCGCAGGCTTCTTTTTTGTAAAGAAGAAAGATGGTGGTCTGCGGCCGTGCATCGACTACAGAGGTTTGAACGACATTACCATCAAGAACCGCTATCCTTTACCCCTGATTACTGAGCTCTTTGACAGAGTTAGCGGAGCTACCATCTTTACAAAGCTGGACCTGAGAGGTGCATACAATCTCATCCGGATCCGTGAGGGTGACGAGTGGAAGACCGCATTTAACACCCGTGACGGACATTATGAGTACCTCGTCATGCCCTTCGGATTGAGCAATGCTCCAGCTGTCTTCCAGCATTTCGTCAATGAGATCTTCAGAGACATTCTATACCGTCATGTCGTGGTCTATCTAGATGATATCCTCATTTTTGCCAACGATTTAGAGGAACATCGTTTCTGGGTAAAGGAGGTTCTGTCCCGTCTCCGTGTCAATCATCTCTACTGCAAATTAGAGAAATGCGTCTTTGAAGTCAAGTCCATTCCGTTTCTAGGGTACATTGTGTCCGGTTCCGGACTAGAGATGGATCCTGAGAAACTACAAGCAATCCAGAATTGGCCGGTACCCTTAACCCTCAAAGGGGTCCAGAGGTTCTTAGGGTTCGCCAATTATTACCGAAAGTTTATACGAGACTTTTCCACCATTGTGGCGCCTATTACTGCTTTCACCAAGAAGGGTGCTAACCCGTCCAAGTGGTCTGAAGAAGCCATGCAAGCTTTTCATCTTTTAAAACAGAGGTTCATCTCTGCACCTGTCCTGAAACAGCCTGACATCGACTCTCCTTTCATCTTAGAGGTGGATGCCTCCTCCGTTGGAGTAGGAGCGGTGTTATCTCAGAGGGCTAAAGATGGTCATTTACATCCTTGCAGTTTCTTCTCACGGAAGTTCTCCCCAGCGGAGCGCAACTATGCCATTGGCGACCAGGAGTTGCTAGCCATCAAGCTCGCTCTAGAGGAGTGGAGATATCTGTTGGAGGGAGCTTCTCATTCAATCACCATCCTTACAGACCACAAGAACCTTCTATATCTAAAAGGCGCACAATGTCTCAACCCTCGTCAGGCCAGATGGGCACTTTTCTTTTCCAGGTTCGACTTTAAACTCCAGTTCTGTCCGGGCTCTCAGAATCGCAAGGCCGATGCCCTTTCCCGCTCATGGGAGCAAGAAAATGAGTCAGAGTCTTCAGACAAGCATCCTATTATAAATCCGTTGGCATTCTCCACGGTAGGGATGGACTCTACGCCCCCATCAGGGAAAAGTTTTGTGAAGCCGACACTAAGGAAGAAGCTCATGCATTGGGCCCATGCTTCCCGTTTTGCCGGACATACAGGTATCCAAAAAACCCTGGAGTTTATCTCTAGGTCCTATTGGTGGCCAACTCTGAAAAAGGACGTTTTGGAGTTTATTGCATCTTGCCCAAAGTGTGCTCAACATAAAGTATCCCGCCAGTCGCCTGCGGGGCAACTGGTTCCACTATCTGTTCCCCGTCGACCATGGACCCATTTGTCGATGGATTTTATTACAGATTTGCCCATGTGCAACAAGTTCAATACCATCTGGGTGGTAGTTGACCGGTTCACCAAGATGGCACACTTCATTCCTCTCACCGGTCTTCCGTCAGCTTCCAAGTTGGCTCAAGTATTCATACAAGAGATCTTCCGACTCCACGGTCTTCCAGAAGAAATTATCTCAGATCGAGGAGTTCAATTCACAGCCAAATTCTGGCGAAGTTTATGTCAAGTCCTCCAAGTCAAGTTAAAGTTTTCCACGGCTTACCATCCTCAGACCAATGGTCAAACTGAGAGGGTGAATCAGGACTTGGAGGCCTTCCTCCGCATCTATGTGTCCTCCTCTCAAGATGACTGGGTTCAATTACTTCCCTGGGCCGAGTTCTGTCATAACAACCAGTATCATTCTTCATCTTCCTCAACACCATTCTTCACCAACTTTGGATTCCACCCTAAAGTCCCTGAGTTCCAACCGCTTCCAGCAACTTCTGTTCCCGCAGTGGATATCACCTTGCATCAGTTTGCCAATATCTGGAAGAGCGTACGATCAGCTCTGCTCAAGGCATCGTTCAGGTACAAGAAGTTTGCGGATAAGAAGCGTCGAGCAGTTCCTGCTCTCAAGGTCGGTGATCGGGTATGGTTATCCACGAAGAATTTGAGGTTAAGAGTTCCCAGTATGAAGTTTGCACCTCGCTACATCGGTCCTTTTAAAATTGATCAAGTCATCAATCCTGTTGCTTACAGACTCCAGTTACCTCCCTTCTTAAAAATACCCAGGACATTCCATGTTTCCCTGTTGAAACCGCTAATCTTGAATCGGTTTCATTCCTCACTTCCACCAACTCCGAAAGTCCAAACTCAACGAGGCGTTGAGTATGAAGTGGCCAAGATCCTGGACTCACGTCACCGTTACGGTCAACTTCAGTATCTCATTGACTGGAAGGGCTATGGTCCTGAAGAACGCTCTTGGACCAATGCCTCTGACGTCCATGCTCCTGCCTTGGTCCGAAATTTCCACGCAAAGTTTCCTTTAAAGCCTAAGAAGTGTCCTGGGGCCACTCCTAAAGGGGGGGGTGCTGTCACGATCCGGGTATCTGGACGCCATTACTTACCCTTCAGATGCCTCCTAAGGCGGGCTCAGCGTTCCAGGACCGGATTCCGCTGTTCCTGAGTTTCCACATACAGAGTGGTCTTTTCATCAGCCGCGGCCTCCGCTGTGCCCGCGTGGTTAAATGTGCATCTATCAGCCTGGCGTCTCCTGTCTCCGGTGGCCGGCGCCGCCATTACTGTTTCCCAGACCACATGGATTACAAACCAAACTTCCCTCCAAGTGTCTGCATGGGCGCAGCCATCTTGGATTCTGTCATCTGATCATTTCCACCAATCTGCTGTCTGTGTTGTTGATTTGCATAATTGCCTAGCCAACCCCTTCCTTGCTGCAGGTATAAGTAAGCTGTACCTGAGCAAGGAAGACGTCAGTGCTTTGGTTGTCAAACCTAGTTCCTGTTTGTCTCTCTTCTATGATTGTCTTCCAGGTTCCAGCTCCTGTCTCAAGACTTCCACCATAGAGACCCGCACCAGCATTCCACCTGCGGTGTAGCCTGACTCTCCAATCCATTATGGATTCATCTGTTTCCAGCTACAACACTACCTGCTTCCAGCCTCAGCTTCCAGCAGAGTACAGCTTCCCTTAAAGGGCCGGTGTCCTTTCTACACTTTACCACTCTCCACCGGAATTATTATTTCTCCGCTCTCAAGTTCTACATTTCAGTTCACATTTCATCGCTCCCAAAGTTCATTTATTATTTAACTGGTTCCAGCCAGTATCCACTCCGTGCTAACAACAGTCTGGTTCCAGCCAGTATCCACAGCAGCTGTTTTACCTTCAGCAACCCAGCTCTTCCTGGAACACCAGCTGGTACAATCCTGGGTTATCTCCATTGCTACAGCCGGGCCTGGTAAGGACTTTCCATCTAGAAGATCATAAGAACTATCTCACACTACCAGTGCCCTGTGGCTCCTGCCATGCTGTAGTACTCAGGAACTGTATTTATTCTTTGCTGACTTTTACGTTTTCTTTTATTGCTGCTGTGATGCGGAGTTGTCATAATAAACATCATTGACTTTTATCTAAGTTGTCGTGGTCACGCCTTCGGGCAGTTATTATTCATGTTACTTACATGTCCAGGGGTCTGATACAACCTCCCAGGTTCCGGTACATCTCAGCCCCTACAACTGAGGCTGCCTCCCGTCAGCTCAGGCCCTCAGTTGTGACACTCAGGAGCTAATGGTGTCCTGTAGCCAAGAAGCAGAGCCTTTGAACTCCCTGGAAGTAGGTCATACTTCTCTCCCCTTAGTCCCACGATGCAGGGAGACTGTTGCCAGCAGTCTCCCTGAAAATAAAAAAACTAACATAAAGTATTTTCAGAGAAACTCAGTAGAGCTCCCTGTAGTGCGTCCAGTCTGCCTGGGCACAATTCTAAAACTGGAGTCTGGAGGAGGGGCATAGAGGGAGGAGCCAGTTCACACCCATTCAAAGTCTTAAAGTGCCCATGTCTCCTGCGGATCCCGTCTATACCCCCCCCCATGGTTCTTATGGTTACCCCAGCATCCTCTAGGACGTATGAGAAATAGGAGTGTTTATAGTTTATTTTTAGCAATTAACAAAATGCAAAGTGAATGGGAAATACAGGAAACTTCTCCACTGGCTTACCTCTCCACACTTTTCACTGCTTCATGAATTAACCCCAATGTCATTAAGAAGGACAGTATCTTCAGTGTAAAGAAGAACAAGGAGTATGGAAGTGATGATATGGCCCCATGGATCTAAACATTGAGTCTGTCTGGGATTACATGAAGAAACAGAAGTAACTGAGCAAGCCTACATCCACGGATGATCTGTGGTTAGTTTTCCAAGATGTTTGGAATAACCTCCCTGCCAAGTTCCTTCAAAAACTGTGTGCAAGTGTACACAGAAGAATTGGTGCTGTTTGAAGGCAAAGGTTGGTCACACCAAATATTGATTTGATTTAAAGTTCTCTTTTGTTCATTCAGTTTGCATTTTATTAATTGATTATACTCAACCTGTATTAACACTTCTATTTTTGAAAGCATTGTTACATTGCAGCATTTTTTTCACCTGCCTAAAACTTTTGCACAGTAATGTACATCATTATATGATTTTACAAAAACCATTTTGTTTCAAATTCAATGTTATGTCCAATGGGAATCAGAGTGCGCATTTCACAGATAAAACACATTTCCATGATTAAGTACTATTAGTAAAGGGTTGACTATAAATGGGTTAGAGTCACCCTATTAAGTATTTTATTACCTGTCATACCAAGAATTGTATAGATGTATTAGAATGTTGCTGTGGGAAACAGAACATAGGATCTCTGATAAAGCGCCAGGAGGGGTGAAACGCATTAGATTATTGATACAGCTAACTAGCCACTTGTCAGTAAGCCAGGACCAGTGGCGTAACTAGAAATTTTTCTCCCCCAAGCCAAAACATTCTCTGCCCCCCCCCCCCCATAATTGCCACTAGCAAAGCTATGAATCTGCGCGCGCCGCAAAAAGGGGGCATGACCTTGCTGAAATGGGTGTGGTTTGGCATAAAGGGGCGTGGCATTGCAGGAAAATACTACCTTATACCCTAGTTTTGCAACCTGCACGCCCAGGCGTTGGCCACCACAGGAAAAAAAAATAATCCTGATTCATGCCCCTTACATTATTTGTCATTTTTCCCCCTTATAGTAATGCCCAGTATAAATTATGCCACATACTGCAATGGCCCTTAGACATTATACCACACACAATAATGACCATGAGACAATATGCCACACACTGTAATGTCCCTGACACATTATGCCACACACTGTAATGCCTGTGACACATTATGATAGGAATTGCAATGCCCGTTATACATTATGCAACATACTGCAATGCCCCTGAAACATTATAGCACATATAATGCCTGTGATACAGTACACCACACACCGTCATGCCTGTGACACATTATGACACACACCGCAATGCCGTTATACATTATGCCACACACTGCAATACCCCTGAGACATTATACCACATACCACAATGCCCGTGATATAGTATACCACACACCGCAATGTCCGTGATACATTATGCCACACACCGCAATGCCCGTTACACATTAAGCCCTACAGTAAGGCTTCTAATTACTTTTAAATTACCGTTATCGTTGCCAGGTGTCTCATGCTCTTGGTTCCATGCATGGTGCCAGGGGTTTTCATGCTCAGTTTGTCATGCTCGTTGCAAGGGGTTTCATGCGCTAGGTGTTATGCAGAGGATATGATAGAAGTAGGGTTTTTTATGTTAAATAACTCTATTTAGTGTGTTTTATATCTTTTTTAATCTTTCCCCATGTTCTACATTCGGCGGCCGCAGCAGGATCCTGGCAGTGTGTTCCATTACGCGCTTCTTGTTGTGTTCCAAACACCAGAAGTGAACCGGAAAAATGCAGGGAGATGCCTGTAGAAGTTTTACGCACAGGAATGGCTTTTCGAAAACTTACCACTCTACCTAAAATGGATTTTTGAGGACTATGGGCCTTATTCAGGTGTTAACAAACCAAAAAAGCCCACTAAGGGGCAAAACCATATTGCACTGCAGGTGGGGCAGATGTAGGGTTTGGTGTGTTCAAACTGAAATCTAAATTGCAGTGTAAAAATAAAGCAGACAGTATTTTCCATGCACAGAAACAATATAACCCACCAAATCTAAACCTCTCTGCACATGTTACTTCTGCCCTGTCATGACTGTTAGTTTTGTGAACCCGGCGTCTATGTGAAGTCTGTGTGGGTAACTGGAGGAATATGTGTATAATTGGCAGGTCTGTGGGGAACAGTGTGATGAAGAGGCAAGGAGCAATCCCTGACCAGGAGTCGAACATGGGCCTCAGCAGAGGGAGTCATATCCTGACCACTGGATCATCAGGGACTTGGTGTTGATAACAGGATGGTGAATGTATTGGTGAAAACGAACTGGATCAATGATGATCGGGGTTCAGCTGCTGATACGCTGCTGGACCAGACTGGCTACTAGCAATGACTGGACCGAGCTGGTTACTGGATATGACTGGACCGGCTGGTTACTGGATATGACTGGACTGGGCTGGTTACTGGATATGACTGGACCGGACTGGTCACCGGATATGAATGGACCGGGCTGGTTACTGGATATGACTGGTAGTGCACTGTGAACCGTGCTGGGTACTGGTATAGCTAGTATGCTCACTGTGAACCGGACTTAAGAGCAACCGAACTGGATAGCAAAAGAACAGAGGTTTGCAGGAACTAAGGTATTAGTGTTACCTCTTAGGAAGCTCAACTGCTAACTAAGCTCACACTGAACTGTGTGACTCAAGGAACTGGCAGCTTCTGAGACTCTGGTCTCTCTAATTGTACCTCTTGGTCCTTGGTGATTGGTGAATAGTCAGGTGATCAGACCCTGTAACAGGCTGGCATAGGATTGGATAGCTAATGGTCAGGTGATCAAGCCTTGTCACGTCAGTACGCCAGGTTAGGCTCTGATGTGGAGTGAGGCCTATCAGGACGGAAAAACACTGAAGCCTAAACTCCTAAAATGATCAGAGGATGCTGATTTTTAGGCCCAAACACTAGAGAGCTGAGCACAGTGGAGAATCAAATGCTGCACATAGGATTCTACTAATTTTTCACAGAGGAATTCCTACTCTGGTGACTAAGAGTAAGCAACACAGGTTGCAGTCTACATGCTGATCTGAAGCAGATGCATGTTACAGGATATGCTGAGGTAAGCCACAGAACATGAGAAATGCAGTCAGAATCGTGACATGCCCCACCTGCAGTGCAACATGGTTTTGCCCATTGGTATGTTTTTTTGGTTTGCTAACAAACCTGAATAAACCCTTATGTTTGTTACACTCTGGATTTTCAGATAGAGTACTGTGTTGTGTGCAGATGGATATTTATTAACTAAGTAAGTAAATTTTCTTCTGTAACTATGCATTGACATTTATAGTTTTATCACTGTTGGTATTGATCGATCAAGTACTTTGATGCATAAATTCTTGCTAAAGTGATTTTCTTGAATGATAAGGTTGTTTTTGGAGTCTATTAGAAAGTGGGTTTGAGGTACCTGCACCACATGATCTGTTTCAGAGTATATAGCCTCATGGCAGTGCTCCTACTCGCCTTGATTAAGGACAAAGGGCCTCATTCCGAGTTTATCGCACGCTGCTGATTTGCGCAGCGATCAGGTTACTACTGCGCATGCGTATGCACCACAATGCGCACGCGCATCGTACGGATACAAATAGCATTGTTGCTGTGCAATGCTTCTAGCGACGATTCCATTAGCACAGCCGATCGCAAGAAGATTGACAGAAAGAGGGAGTTTATGGGTGTCAACTGACCATTTTCTGGGAGTGGTAGGGAAAACGCAGGCGTGTCCAGGCGTTTGCAGGGCGGGTGTCTGACATCAATTCCAGGACCAGACAGGCTGAAGTGATCGCAAGGGCTGAGTAAGTTCAGACCTACTCAGAAACTGGAAAAAACGCTTTCGTCCCGCTCGGCTGCACATGCGATCGCACACTTGCAAAGCGAAAATACACTCCCCCGTGGGCGTCGACTATACGTTTGTACGGCTGCAAAAAGTAGCTAGCGAGCGATCAACTCAGAATGAGGGCCAAAGTCCGAAACGCGATGGTGGATGAGACAGCCTGCTGCTACCTTAGGGGATCTTAATAGGTGACACACCAGATGGAGGAGGTGATAAACCAGGGAACTTCCCTGTTTACTCTTCATGCCTCCGAGTGTGCTTTTCTCAAAAGGTCACATGTGGTACGCAGTAAATCATAAAACTTTGAGATGTGTTTTTAAATTGTTCTTACTCATGTCTACATGTGCATATTCTGATATACTCTAAATAAAACTTCCTTTAAAAATAGTTAAGCACTATGAGGAGCTATTCCTGTTGATTTATTTTTGAGGAATCTGGATGATGTGAGAATTCTTTATACGACCACCCGATAAGAAAGATAACTTTCAAGGCTTTATTCCACCTTGTTAAGATGAGTTTAGGTAGAGAAGACTTTTTTCATCTACTGAAAATATTCCGACTGTTATTATTCACCTATCAGTGCTAAATTTTGAGACAGAAAAAATATCCAATAGTTGGTTATCCCCCATTTGTAGTTTCTTGTGTTCAGTGATTAGTGATACTAGGAAGGATACATCAGGGACGTGCGGTGAGCTAAATAGCTCAGGAGGCCCTGGCTAGCACCAGAGCCAGATTTCCATGCAATATATGAGCTACAGGGTACATCTGGGCATTATACACAGGTGCAGCAGTATAAACTCCTGGAAATCTGGTGAGTTTTGATCAGAGGTGTGCGGAAAAGTTAGCCTCACCTGCCATAGACTTTTTACTCTAAAGTTTTGGCTATAAAAATGATTAGAATAATGCTAAGAAGATATTTCAAACATATTATTATTATTATTATTATTATTATTATTATTATTATTAGCAGTTTCTTATATAGCGCAGCATATTCCGTTGCGCTTTACAATTAGAACAACAATTATAGAACAAAACTGGGCAAAGCAGACAGACAGACAGACAGAGGTAGGAAGGCCCTGCTCGCAAGCTTACAATCTATAGGGAAATAGGCATTGATACACAAGGATAGATGCTACTTGTCACATAATGGTTCCCCAGGTTGCTAGGTTCTTGATGGGTTGTATATGATATGATCACCCAGCAATGTTGGAAGACAAAATGTGAGTTTATGTGGACTGTACAGAGGGGATGTAACTTGATAGGGAAGCTGTGAAGGTTATGTGTGTGGGTCTGAAATTTGGTAGGCTTGTCTGAAGAGATGAGTTTTCAGAGAACGTTTAAAGGTTTGGAGACTAGAGGAGAGTCTTATTGTGCGTGGGAGTGCATTCCACAGAGTGGGTGAAGCCCGGGTAAAGTCCTGTAATTTTGAGTGGGAACAGGTAATACATGTGGATGAGAGACGCAGATCTTGTGCAGAGCGGAGAGGTCTGGTAGGGAGATATTTTGAGATGAGTGTGGAGATGTATGATGGTACAGTTTGGTTAATAGCCTTGTATGTAAGTAAAAGTATTTTATATTTGACACGGTAGAATACCGGTAACCAATGGAGGGACTGACAGAGCGGATCAGCAGATGAAGAACGTCTGGCGAGGAAGATTAGCCTCGCAGCTGCATTTAAAATGGATTGAAGTGGTGATAGCCTATGTTTGGGAAGACCAGTAAGGAGACTATTACAATAATCAATGCGGGAGATGATGAGTGCATGGATTAGAGTTTTTGCAGTGTCTTGTGTAAGATAAGGGCGTATTTTGGATATGTTTTTAAGGTGCATGTAACATGATTTAGAGACAGATTGAATGTGTGGAACAAAGGACAGTTCAGAGTCAAGGGTGACACCTAGGCAACAAGCTTGCGGGGTGGGGTGGATAGTTGCATTGTCAACAGTTATAGAGATATCAGGTTGGTAACTACTCTTAGCTGGTGGGAAAATAATTAATTCGGTTTTGGAAATGTTGAGTTTGGAGGTGGCGACATATTCTTTGTATTTTTCATATACTTTATACAGTAAAAACTCTGGCACAAACGTTAGTATTGCAGGAAAGGCTCTGCCTCACCTGCCTCACCCCACCGCACGTCACTGGGACACATGCTGCGGGTTTTAGAAACGCAGGGTATATACTGGTTTTCCATATATTGCCTTGCCTTGTCTGCCCTATAAAATTAAAATTCTCTCTCTCTCTCTCTCTCTCTCTCTCTCTCTCTCTCTCTATATATACACACACACAACACACAGCTATATATATTATAGATTGCATTTTATATATATATATATATATATATATATATATATCCTATATAATAGCCCAGATCTGTGACTTTGTGCTTCATTTGCTAACGCTGGGCGGAGTCACAACAGTGGGCGGAGTTATTCAAATGAGTCACAGATCTGGACAAATCTATAGGAGACCAGGAGCAGAAGCAGATGGTATGGGCATGGCACAGGCAGGGATGCATACCTCCCAACTTTCTTCAGGCAGGAGGGACACACATACACACACACACACACACACACACACACACACAGCAAAAAGGGGGCGTTGCTTCACGGGAGGGCCCCGTTTTCGTCAGTGAGGGGGCATGCCCAGCGCTCTGTGAGCTGCTGGCATGCCCCCTGGGGCGGATTATGAGTCTGGGGGGCCCATGGCACTTCAGACAAGGGGCCCTATCTCATTGCTGTGCCTGCTGTGGGTTGGGGGCGTGGCCTAATCGCGGCCCGCGTGGCCACGCCCCCTTATGCAAAATCCGGGATTTTTTTTTTTATTGGATTTTGGCCCCTCAGCTAGGGGTAAATCCAGAGGAGGTGGTCACTCCCCCCTACACACCCGCACAGGCAGAAGAAAGCAGGGAGACTGCTGCCTCCCTGCAACACCATAGACCTGCCAACACGCAGCAGCGTGTGCTGACTGTAGCACAATGCTGCCGCTGTTGCTGGCAGGACGGGGGAGCTTCAGAGCTGGGACAGAGCTACTCCAGCCGGGGGGCCCCCGAAAACTGTGGTGCCCATGGTACGTACCCCCTGCCGCCCCCCCATTAATCCGGCTCGGCTGCTGGAACCCCCCCTTAATCCGTACCCCCTGATGCCCCCTCTCCCTCTGTCTCCACTAAATGCACCGCTGCTCTGCTAAGCAGAACAGCAAGTACAGGAGCTTCCCAACTGCCCCCCCCCCCCATCAACACCACCACCACCGCGGGACACTGTGGCCTGCGGGTGGGACAGCGGGACAGACCCTAAAAAATGGGACTGTCCCGCGAAAATCGGGACAGTTGGGAGGTATGGGGGTGTGTGAGGGGGTATGCCATACAGACAGATGGGCACCGGCTCACTGTGTGCTTGACCCCCCACATCAGCATACTCAGCACGGTCTCACTGGCGCAGAGGAGCGTCACTTTCTGGCACACTCCACGCTTCTTAGCTGCAGTTTTGTGGGGCACTTTCCACTGTGCAGGTTCCGTACTGCCTCTGTTATTTCCAGCCCCGGCAACCCCACCGCTAGCTGCAGCGCTGCCACCCGCAGTGAGGTGCGCACAGCTCCTTCACACACTTTAGCTGGCGGGTAGCGCTGCAGAAGTCCGCGCTGCTTGCAGGCTCCGACCCCTTCCTTCCTCCAGCCGCAGCGTCTCCTGGGGGCTAACCAGTCACTCCCAGTCTCCCCTTACCACAGTGCCCAGCAGCTGCGCGAGGTCTGCGGTGTGTGACTGAGGAGGGGGGGGGGGGAGGGATGCGGACAGGCAGAGGAAGCAGGACTCCAGCCTGAGATAGTCAGCCATTTCAAGTCTTCACCAGCAGCAGATCCCAACAGGTTGGAGTGGAACAGCAGCAGCCAGCAGCAGTGACTTCGGTAAGACACATCTGTCTGTCACCACTGTTCTGTACCTAATACCAATCTCTCCCGTGCCCTGTGTTCTGTCATGTCCCTGTCACCCTTATCCTGGCCCTGTCAACCTTATCCTGGCCCTGTCACCCCTATCCAGGCCCTGTCACCCCTGTGCTTGCCCTGTCAACCCTATACTGGCCCTGTCACCCCTGTCCTGGTCCTGCCGCCCCTACCCTGGCCATGTCACCCCTATCCTGTCCCTGTCATTTCTGTCCTGGCCCTGTCACCTCTGTTCTGGCCCCATCGCCCCTGTCACCCCTGTTCTGATCCTGTCACCCCTGTCCTGGCCCCGTCACTCCTGTTCTGACCCTGTCACCCCTGTCCTGGCCCTGTTACTGCATACCCTCCAACTACCGTTTTGGCAGGTACAGTACCCGCAGCGCCTCCAGACCCCTCCCCAATGCACCACAACTCCGCACCTTCCCCTCTACCACATGCGGCACCCCACCCCTCCCCCACACGCTGTGCCTCCAAACCCCCTACACCACCCGCGGATTCCACTCCTCCGCCTCTCCACCACCCACAGCACCTCCAGACCCCCTCCACCATCCACCTCCCATATATGTCTCCCCCCACACCTGCCCCCCCTCCACCTGCAGCATCTGCAGACACCCTCCTCCAACCGCGGTGCCCCCCTCACCCACCCCTCCCCCACCTGCCCCTCCACCACCTGCAGCACCTCCGGACCCCCTTCCCCATCCACCGCACTACCTGTACCTTCCCCTCCCCTACTCACGGCACCTCCGGACCCCCTACCCCACCCCGACCCCCGCCCCTTCCCATCCCACAGCACCTCCGGAACCCTTCACCCATACGCAACATCCCCGCACCTGCCCCTCTCCCACCCTTGGCACCCCTGCCCCTCCCCCACCTGCAGTGCCTCCGGACCCCTCCCCCACCTGCAGCCCCCACTCCTCTGTCCCTCCCCCACCTGCAGCATCTCCTGACCCTTCCCCATCCGGGCCCCCCCGCTTCCGCCACCCCCTCCACCCGCAGCATCTACAGACACCCTCCCCCATCCACAGTCCCCCCCGCACCCGCTACATTCTGTACATTGTGCCCTGCAGGTGGTGTTCACGCCGTCGCAAGGGGCTGCGCCTCCTTCACCATCGCACACCCTTTCATTGTGCAATATTTAACCACTGACAAAGGAATGTAGGTAATACTCCATATAATACAAATATTGAACCCCAGAAAGGCATGCAAGGGTTAAGGGGGCGTAGCCCCTTGCGACGGTGTGAAGAGCGCCCGTAGGGCGCGATGAAGCACCTAGTATATATATATATATACACATCACTCCGGCACTCCTGGCCTCCCCAAATGGGTGTAACTTGCTCCGGTGCCCTCCTCAGGGCAAAACCCTTGTATTAGCACAGATAAAGAATAAGAGGCGGCACTCAGAAGACTTGTGAAAACTTCAATGCAGTGTAATCAGTACGGCCAACGTTTCGGGGACCACCTCCCCGTCTTCAGGACAAGTGTACAGTGTCAAACAAACAAATTTATAACAATGAACTTACCCCCCTAACCAGTTTCCCCACCAGCGTCATTCACGGCCGCGTCTCCCGCGCTCTCAGCCCGGCGTCCACAGCGCATCACATGATGCGGACCACATGATGCGGAAGTGACGTAACGGCGCCCGGCCGGGCCGCGTTACCATGGTGACCCTGGTTACAACAACAAAAACAAACACATGCAGGGTTATCAGACTCGATCATACAGTGTTCCAGTGCATCAGGTCCACTAGGGACATTATTATATTAAAAATACATATTATAATAGGTTAAAACCAATACAGTGACTATGTAAAACATACAGTTCAGACGATCCCTGACAAACAGGGAACTACATACGTGCAGATAGATAATCGAACAAGACTGTTAACCCCTGCACCTTGCAAATCAATACACATTAAACGAACCTCATTAAAAACATCATAGAAGTGCATCATAAGAGTGCAACCCAAATTAAAAAATATATTCAGGCAGCCTGTGCTTTTCTTCCAGGCGATCATCAACTCCAACACAATTACATCTTTATATTTTTGACCTAGCTATAGTTACCATTACTGGAACTTCTCCAACATTATTTTAGGACACATATAGGAAACCTATAACTCCTACTGCACCTATAGCTCACTGTCTGCTCTAAATTCATAAAAAAATTAATCAAACCAAGGCTTTCATTTAACCCTCCTGGTTTTAAAGTATTTAGCCTATGGATCCACATAGATTCCAGTTGTAGGAGCTGTTTACCCCTATTGCCACCTCGCTGTGATGCTGGAACATGGTCTATGATCCTATGCTTGAACGTGGCCATCCCATGCTTAAATTCCAAGAAGTGGCGTGCCACAGGCTGCTCCCCACTACCTGATGCCAGGGCGTTTCTGATGGCTTGCCTGTGCTGCGCCATCCTGACTTTGAACTGGCATTCAGTCTTGCCGATATAGTAACGCCCACAGGGGCATATTATGGCATACACTACGAATTTCGAGCTGCACGGAAACGGCCATTTTATAGGGAATTTTTTACCACTATAGGGATGGGGGATGTTATCCCCTGGGGACATGTGTGAACAGGTTGTACATCCTGTACATTTAAAACACCCATTTTTACGTGTCAGAAAATTAGTAGGGGTGTTCTTTAATTTGACAGGTCTGTCTTCACCACTAAGTCCCTAATACTTCTCCCTCTCGTGTAGCTTGGCATTAGCCGTTTATCATGAAATATTTTCAGTTCTGGATCAGAAGACACCAGGGGCCAAAGAGTATTTACTTTCTTATTAACGAGATCACTTTTTACATTATATTCATTCACCCATGGAATAACCCTAGGTTTTTCCTTGGGACCATGATCCTGTAACAATGTTTCTCGGCTAAGTTCCTGTGCTTTTTTTCTAGCCGTAGTCAAAAGCTTCATGGGGTAGCCTCTTTGTCGGAACCTCTGTTCCATCTCATCCAGTTGTTTTACTCTTTCGGACTCCTCGTTATTAACTCTACAAACTCGCAAAAATTGCGAGTATGGGAGGCCCTTAATCGTAGCAGGGGGATGGAAGCTGTTGTATCTTAAAATGGTGTTACGATCCATAGGTTTTTTGTATAAACCAGTTATGATCTTACCACCCTGAATTCTAATCCTGATATCCAAAAAACAAATCTCGGAATTATGACACACCAAAGTCAGCTTGATGGGACTGCTCGTGGAGTTATGGTGAGACACTAGATTGCTGAGCTCCTGATCCGCTCCTCTCCAAAAGAGGAGCAAATCATCAATATAGCGAAAATAAATAAACAACCGCTCAGCTACTAGTGGATCAGCAAAAAATAGTGTCCTTTCCACATCCCACATATACGCATTTGCGAACGAGGGTGCCATGGGAGATCCCATGGCACACCCCGTTCGCTGTCTGAAATATTTATCATCAAAGATGAAAATGTTATGTGTAAGCGTAAACTCAAGCAAGACCATAAAGAAATCAATATCTGGCCCCTCATATCTCATATTCCCTGTAATGAGTTGCCTCACTGCCTGCAATCCCTGTGCATGGGGTATGCAGGTATAGAGGCTAGTAACGTCGATAGTGGCCAGAAGGAATAACATCTGTCGGCACACTATCGATGGCCAGGAACTTTCTTAACAGCATATTGGAGTCTTTCAGATGTGTGAACGTCCCCTGAATGCAGGGCTGCAGGAAAGCGTCTAAATAGATCGCCACTGGTTCACACAGAGACCCCCTGGCCGAGATGATAGGTCGTCCAGGAGGCCTCTGTGCATCCTTGTGGATCTTAAGGATTGTGTAAAATAATGGTGTGACTGGAAACTCCGGGCAAAGTTTCTTAACCAAGTCTGCTGAAATAACACCATCATCTTGCGCCCGTTGTAAAATATCCAGCAATTCTACTCTGTATTCTTGAGACGGATCTTTTGCTAATTTGCAATAAGTGTCCTCATCGTCAAGGAGCCTATAACACTCAGTTTTATAGTCTGTCAAATTCTGCACGACTATAGCACCCCCCTTGTCCGCCTTCCGAATAATTATATCCTTTCTCTTACCTAGGGCTTTTAGTGCATCTCGCTCATCCTGTTTTAAATTATGATACTTATCTGATGTCACAGAACTACCTGCAGATTCTAGCATCCTATGGAATGTTTTCAATGATGGGTTCTGTGTGACAGGATCGAACTTGGACCTAGGTCCTAATTTCTGTATTCTTAATGGCATGGCAGTTTGTGTCCTGGGGGATATTTCTTTGCTAAAGTGCTCCTTGATTTTTAAGGTGCGATGCAATTTAAAGGTATCCACCTTCCATCTAAAGTCATTCCCAAAACTAGTGGGAACATAGGTCAGTCCCTTGTTGAGAACTCTCACCTCTGCAGGGGTAAGGGGGGTTGAAGACAGATTGAAAATTAACGTTTCTTCCCCTTCGCAGCTTTGGCTTTGCTTTTGCAGCTGGTTCTGTCCTCCCCGTCTTGTGGATTTATTTTTATTTTTCCTCCCCGTGCTGCCGCCTCATGTGATGAGCTTGCAGACGGTATGCCAGTGTCATCCGACTCACTCGCTGAGGTGTGCTGCTGTCTCACTCTGCTCCTGAATCTTGGATTGCGTGCAAATTTCCTCCTGGTGTTGCTGGTGTTCGTTTTGCCTAACCAAGTATACACCCTGTGGTGCGCATAATCCATTTGTACTTTTTGTAGTTTTTCTTTTTTAAACTTAAGGAGGTTGTTCTTATATTGCTCGACTTGATCGTTAGGGATTGCAGGCAGTGAGGCAACTCATTACAGGGAATATGAGATATGAGGGGCCAGATATTGATTTCTTTATGGTCTTGCTTAAGTTTACGCTTACACATAACTTTTTCATCTTTGATGATAAATATTTCAGACAGCGAACGGGGTGTGCCATGGGATCTCCCGTGGCACCCTCGTTCGCAAATGCGTATATGTGGGATGTGGAAAGGACACTATTTTTTGCTGATCCACTAGTAGCTGAGCGGTTGTTTATTTATTTTCGCTATATTGATGATTTGCTCCTCTTTTGGAGAGGAGCGGATCAGGAGCTCAGCAATCTAGTGTCTCACCATAACTCCACGAGCAGTCCCATCAAGCTGACTTTGGTGTGTCATAATTCCGAGATTTGTTTTTTGGATATCAGGATTAGAATTCAGGGTGGTAAGATCATAACTGGTTTATACAAAAAACCTATGGATCGTAACACCATTTTAAGATACAACAGCTTCCATCCCCCTGCTACGATTAAGGGCCTCCCATACTCGCAATTTTTGCGAGTTTGTAGAGTTAATAACGAGGAGTCCGAAAGAGTAAAACAACTGGATGAGATGGAACAGAGGTTCCGACAAAGAGGCTACCCCATGAAGCTTTTGACTACGGCTAGAAAAAAAGCACAGGAACTTAGCCGAGAAACATTGTTACAGGATCATGGTCCCAAGGAAAAACCTAGGGTTATTCCATGGGTGAATGAATATAATGTAAAAAGTGATCTCGTTAATAAGAAAGTAAATACTCTTTGGCCCCTGGTGTCTTCTGATCCAGAATTGAAAATATTTCACGATAAACGGCTAATGCCAAGCTACACGAGAGGGAGAAGTATTAGGGACTTAGTGGTGAAGACAGACCTGTCAAAATTAAAGAACACCCCTACTAATTTTCTGACACGTAAAAATGGGTGTTTTAAATGTACAGGATGTACAACCTGTTCACACATGTCCCCAGGGGATAACATCCCCCATCCCTATAGTGGTAAAAAAATTCCCTATAAAATGGCCGTTAACGTGCAGCTCGAAATTCGTAGTGTATGCCATAATATGCCCCTGTGGGCGTTACTATATCGGCAAGACTGAATGCCAGTTCAAAGTCAGGATGGCGCAGCACAGGCAAGCCATCAGAAACGCCCTGGCATCAGGTAGTGGGGAGCAGCCTGTGGCACGCCACTTCTTGGAATTTAAGCATGGGATGGCCACGTTCAAGCATAGGATCATAGACCATGTTCCAGCATCACAGCGAGGTGGCAATAGGGGTAAACAGCTCCTACAACTGGAATCTATGTGGATCCATAGGCTAAACACTTTAAAACCAGGAGGGTTAAATGAAAGCCTTGGTTTGATTAATTTTTTATGAATTTAGAGCAGACAGTGAGCTATAGGTGCAGTAGGAGTTATAGGTTTCCTATATGTGTCCTAAAATAATGTTGGAGAAGTTCCAGTAATGGTAACTATAGCTAGGTCAAAAATATAAAGATATAATTGTGGTGGAGTTGATGATCGCCTGGAAGAATAGCACAGGCTGCCTGAATATATTTTTTAATTTGGGTTGCACTCTTATGATGCACTTCTATGATGTTTTTAATGAGGTTCGTTTAATGTGTATTGATTTGCAAGGTGCAGGGGTTAACAGTCTTGTTCGATTATCTATCTGCACGTATGTAGTTCCCTGTTTGTCAGGGATCGTCTGAACTGTATGTTTTACATAGTCACTGTATTGGTTTTAACCTATTATAATATGTATTTTTAATATAATAATGTCCCTAGTGGACCTGATGCACTGGAACACTGTATGATCGAGTCTGATAACCCTGCATGTGTTTGTTTTTGTTGTTGTAACCAGGGTCACCATGGTAACGCGGCCCGGCCGGGCGCCGTGACGTCACTTCCGCATCATGTGGTCCGCATCATGTGATGCGCTGTGGATGCCGGGCTGAGAGCGCGGGAGACGCGGCCGTGAATGACGCTGGTGGGGAAACTGGTTAGGGGGGTAAGTTCATTGTTATAAATTTGTTTGTTTGACACTGTACACTTGTCCTGAAGACGGGGAGGTGGTCCCCAAAACGTTGGCCGTACTGATTACACTGCATTGAAGTTTTCACAAGTCTTCTGAGTGCCGCCTCTTATTCTTTATCTGTGTGTATATATATATATATATATATATATTACATTTTATTTATAAGGCGCCACAAGTGTTTCGCAGGGCATCCAATAGAACAGTACAGGGAGACAGAACTTAACATTGCAGTAAATGTATAACAAAAATAGAGTACAGGTAACAAAGAGCACCACAATTCTCAATACATAATACAGCTTATATGTAAGTAGCGTGGGAGTAATCATCATACTACTAGGGGCTGGCGGCCATAGATAGAGATGAGCCTTTACCAGCAGGAGAAAATGCTGGTAAAGTTGATCGCTGAGTAGGAGAGAGCTGTGAGTAAAATGTATTGAGAAGGGTGCTTTGACAACAAGAGGAAAGAAGGCCCTGCTCTGAGGAGCTAACAATCTAGTGGGAAGGGGCAACATACAGATGACATGAGGTGCAAGCAAGCGGGAGGTTGCCTGATGGCAGGATGTAAGAAAAGCAGAGATGGTCAAGGTATGAGGATGGAGGAGCAGCCTCAGGACTAGGTTATGCATCAGAAGGGTACGCTTTGATGAATAGGTGGGTTTTCAGTGCCTGTTTGATGCTTTGCAAGGTCGGGGAGAGTCTAATGGAGCGGGGGAGTGTGTACCACTGAAGGGGTGCAGCATGGGCAAAATCTTGAACTTGAGCATGGGAAGCAGTGACCAGGGTAGAGGAGAGGTGACGGTCATTGGCCAACCATAGGGGGCGGGAGGGAATATGAAGGGAGAGGAGGTTGGAGATGTAGGGAGCAGTGGAATTAGAGATTGCCTTGCATTGAGGGTGAGGAGTTTGAAGAGGATTCTGTAGGGGAATGGTAGCCAGTGCAGATTTTGTCAAAGGGGAGTGGCAGAAGTGGAGCGGTGGGAGAGGAAGATAAGCCTAGCTGCGGAGTTGAGGACAGATTGGAGGGGAGCAAGATGGGAGCGAATGAGGCCAGTAAGGAGAACGTTGCAGTAGTTGAGCCGTGAGATGACCAGTGAGTGGATGATGAGTTTAGTTGCACTCTGGGAGAGAAATGGCTTGATGTGAGCAATGTTGCGTAGCTGGAACCGACAGGATTGCACAAAAGCTTGGATGTGGGGTGCAAAGGAGAGGGAGGAGTCAAGAGTGACGCCAAAGCAGCGGAGTTGGGGAACGGGGGAGATGATGGTGTTGTCAACAGTGATAGAGATATTGGTAGGGGGTGTTACTCTGTCTGGGGGAAAGATAATGAGTTCAGTTTTGTTCATGTTGAGCCTCAGAGAGTGCTCAGACATACAGGAGGAGATGGCGGAGAGGCAGCTGGAAACTGGAGAGGACAGAGGGGGACAAATCAGAAGAGGAGAGGTAGAGTTGTGTGTCATCACCATAGAGGTGGTATTGAAGGCCAAAGGAGTTAATGAGCACACTCAGGATATATGTGTACAGGAAGAACAGAAGGGGGCAGAGGACAGAGCCCTTAGGGACAGTCAAGGACAGTGCTGGAGAGGCCAATGTTTTGGAGTGTATGGCAGAGGAGAGGATAATCCACAGTGTTGAAGGCAGCAGAGAGGTCCAGAAGAATAAGCAGAGAGAAGTGGCCCCTGGATTAGGCCAAAAGCAGGTCATTGGTGACTTTCACCAGGGCAGTCTTAGTAGAGTGGGTGAAAGCCAGATTGTAGTGGATTGAGGATGGAGTTGTCAGAGAGGTAGCTGGTGAGATGGCTGTTGTCGAAGTCAAAAATATTACATACAAAGAACATACAAACTCTACACATCATAAGTCGCTATACTTGCAAATACGCGCAGCGAGCACAGCAATATATGGTAACACGCGCATTTACACGGACATGCCACAGAGATGGATTCAACACTTATTTCATGCAGTACATAATTATAATAATATCAAGCGCCAGACATCATGATGATTTAAAATTATATAATGAAGTAATGTCATGTATGTGTATTATTTGAACGAAACCAGATACACCTGTCATATTTGGTATTAAAGCAAGCATATTAATGTGTAGATTCATTTGATACTTGTTATTAAGTTGTAGGACATTGCAACAAATAATTATGATTAAATGTATAAAAGCTAAAATCACTTTTATTAGAACAAAAGATATTCCAAACAGGTAGTGGACAGGAAGCTCAGGCCAGCCCTTTGGACGTCCCTAAGGCTGAACCTGTTTAGCATATACAAAGAGACTAGTGACTCATCATGAATGAGTAAGTTCCCTCCCCCAAAAAACTAGATAACACATTGCTGATCACACAGGAGGTCAGTTACTGTTTTGGACTAGACGATGATGGAGTTATTGCCAGATCAGTTGCTGTATTTATTTGCTGAGAGAGATATTAAGAGGAGGATACATTGAAAGATATGGTAATTGTATTGCTGGCCTGTAACTGTAGCTGTAACTGTATGTAACTGTAACTGTATGTAACTGTATGTATTAACTGCTTACTGTATGAGTTGTAACTATAGGTATACTGTACATTGTAATATATTGAATCCATATCCTTTTAATAACAAATATATACATCAATGAGCTTTGGAACTCAGATAATGTGTGGGTGTATTGTTTTCTCTTATGGGATGCAGTGTTTTGCAATGTACAGTGCACTTTTATCGTATATGGTAATAAGATGCGCCTGACGTCTGCAGTATATATTAGAGTAGGCATTTTAAATATTTGTGAGAAAGCAATTTGGCATTCACAGATGAGGGCTCTTACGGGATATCAGGGTCTTAATGATGCACTGTACATTACAAACGCGACTGTAATCGACCGGCTCCGATGGACGCATCGCGACGCTGATGAAAATAACATCCACGTGTATTGTTGTGATATCAGTAAGCCAATGATATGAAATGTCAAGGGACAATGCGTTTCTCATAATATTTTTGTATAATGTATTTTTATTGTTGCAAAACAAAGTTCAAATAAGTCATATTGTGTTTGATTCAGATTGGATTGTTTACCTGTTAAGTAGGTAAAAGTACATTTAAAAGTTGCTGCATAGCCTTGATATAGTTTTTTTTTAACTCAGGCCTAAAATAACTTCTGGTGTTTGTATAAAGTGTGATTTCTTTGTGACAAAGGAAGCCGCATGGTCTGTCCTCCATTTTGAACTAACCACATGGCCTGTCCACCATTTTGTGTAAACCTCATGGATGTGGAAGGGGTAGGAGCAGTGGCCATTTTAGGAAGGTCCTTTTCTAAATAGCTGATTTTCAGTCTGCTCAGAATAATCAGTTTCCTTGGTCACATCAAACACCATTTATGAGTTACCAATGCATTTATTTAACCCATGCCATAGTCAATTACAAATAGTTTCAATTGGGCCTAGTGAGAGTAAATGGTAAGATAAATGCTTGGCTTGGTAAACAAAATTTTTTTGCACACAGATAGAAAAGGGAAAGAAAGGGTTTTGTTGTTTTTTTCTCTTTTTCCTTCCAAGACTTGTAGAATCTGCTTGCTATAGGATAGCCATTGAAATGCAAATTAACCTGTGTAACTGTTTTTTTCTTAGCAGTGGAAAAGCAAATAGCTTTGATATGCAAATAAGAGGTAAGGTGTCTCATAGGAGACCAGTGAATGGTACACATATATAATATTATTATAATTATGTGTATATTTATATCAGTGTATGTTCTGCAAGATAGCTATCCAATCTGAATCATATCATTTAAATTATAGATTATTGCTAGAGTCATTATAGATCTGTGTGAAATAGGATACATTTGTTGCTATATAGGTAAATTTGAAATAACAGTATTTTAAGAAAGTACGTGTAAAGACACAAACGCAGGTCTGCATAAAAGTTTATACAGAACAAGTTGTGTCTAGTGGGCAATAGTAATTAGTATTGTTCACATTTATAGAGCTGTGTGATTTGTTTTATTGTGGACGCAGGGTTTTGTACACGTGTCTCGGACAAAGTAAAGGACTGTGCACGCAGCGCAAGAGACACGCACGGTCGCGTGTTTACGTAAAGTGCGTAAGAATGCGGGCGCTAAGTACAAATTATACAATAGTGTCGTTTAGTTCAAAGGTGGGATAGTAGACATTTAATACAACAGCACATAACTATCAGATTTCAAAAGCAGGTTACTCTAAAACTTTTGTTTAAACTGTATTGCCTCTGGGGTAAAGCTGCATATCTGAATGAATTGAAATTTTCTGTACAGAAAAACCAAAGTATATTTGAGTGAGCGAACGTAGGAGTGAGTGGATATTGAACCCAGGGAATTCGGGATCCCGTAGTGTGGTACATCAAGTAAGTGGAGGCTTGGTGGCGTGAGGTGGCTGACTCACGTTAATATAGATTGAAATACGCAAATCGTGAGGAGATTTGCAGAGGAGCATAATAGGGAATTGTGCATTGTGTAGTATTGAAGTAAAAAGGTTTTTTGTTACGCTCCGAGCTGAGGGTCACAGTTTGTACATTGACCCATGGTTGTACGGCAGATAGGTAACAAGTACCTATACGCTGTGCGATTGGACCGCGCGTTTGTGGGTGCGATACATAGCGCTACTTGATACCCCTTTTTTGAGCTTTTGCGTAAAATCGCGGTATCATTAGCGCTGTATAGAGCATACGCAAGCGTGATTTGTGTATAGAAAAGTGTATAGGGAGTTTTCGCTGGTCTCTCTCAGGAAAGTCTCCAGCGGCAGATATTTACTGGAAAAGGTAAGTCACTCCTAACACTTCCAGTAAATAAAAACCAATAGGGCCTCACTGGGTACGCAGTGTTCACTATTGGAGTGAGTCGTGGTACTCAGCGGAGAAGGAGCGAGTGAAAGCGCTAGGTGTCTTTCACCGTCTATTTGCTGTGTGCATTGGGGATTGCATTTATTGGCAAAAAGTCAGCGATGGGATCCAATTGCACAAGCAGTTGGCGTTTGGTAGCTAGGGTTCAGGCTGAAGAAGAGTTGGGACCGAGAAGGTCAGACTCGGGACCGAGAAGGTCATAATTGCGACCGAGAGGGTCAGCAAGATTTATTATGTGTGAAAAGTATGGTTCACACACGGAGGCTTTTTGCAATGAATGGTTATGTATGACTGACAAAGATAGGGTACCATTCCCTAGGGTGGGCAGTATTGAACCAGAGGTATTGCAGAACTTAAGGATAAGGATATGTCTGATAAAATTCAGAAAACAAAGGGTCAGACATACAAAGTGTTTAAACCTGTGGCAGCAAGAGGGGTTGGTGAGTTTGATCCTAAGGTATTGCAGGTGATATGTCTAACCAAAGTCATATAAGACAAGAATGGAAATATAAGAACTGTTTGAACTTGTAGCAACAATAAAAAAGTTAAAAAAAAAAAAGAAGAGAATGCAAGTACACCGCCATATGTAGATGTGGAAGCAGTTACGGCCATCATACAAACTATAGAAAAAATTAAAATATGAAAAATATGACTGTAACCTCTATATGTACTAATGAATGTTGGAGTTTTATTTAGGAGGAGAAGGAGACCTGATTGTTTTCAGCCATTTCTCATGCACCCAGAGGAGTATCCAACCGGTAAAAGAAGAGCAGTAGCCTGTGGGGGAAGTGGCTGAGACCAGTGGAACAGGTAAGTATGGTATCATTCGTGTACATATATAGTAAAACCCAAATATAAAACAAAAAAATCAAGAAAGTAACGTCAGAAATGGAGAAAAAAACCTGTCCGCACATTAGTATTTGCCAGTAGGAAAGCGGACAGAGACAAGGTAACCCCAGGGTATTTCTTTCAGTTACCATATAAGAAGTATTCATTCCTAGTAATGCCCTTAGTCAAGATGAGCTCGGAAATGTTTGTTGGACCATGTACAGACCCTTAATACGGGATGAGAAGGATTGAATGAATACTTCGCATGACCTAGAAGCTTGTTAAACTTTTTTTTTTTGTCTTTTGCAGTAATAGAAAACTCTCCATCTGGATAAGACCACTGATAAACACTAATTCGGCAAATGGGAGGTGGCTGTCTCTGTGCAAATGGACGGGCTCAATAAGGCATTGAGTGTCAGCGTGCAGACTTCTTTGCAAAATTGGAAAGGGGTCACAGTAGCTAATCTTAGATAGTGTGCTATTGAACACCACAAGAATAGTGCTATGCGCAGAGAACAACAGATGGAGAGGTTGAGGACGGTAAGTATACTGGCACATACAGGAAAGACCCATCAGTCCAAACCCCAGATCCCTAATGGTCAATAATATGTTACACTTGTAGGAAGGAAGGGCATTTTGCCAGAGATTGTAGGAGTAGTAGGACACATAGTCAATATAGATCCCCTAGACAGAAAATACAAGCCACATTATTAAACACATAGACGGGACCAAGGGACATATAGTAAGGAATCATAAGCCATATAGAAAACACAGATTCGGCTAATGGGAAGAACAAAATAAATGCAACATTACCCTTTGACAAAACTTGCTGGGGTTAAGATGGGGCCTCTAAACTTTTGCTTCTTTTTCCTAGCAGAAATGGCCCCTGATTAACTTAATTTTGTTAGATATGATATACATATACTATGCTCCCGCTCAGGAAATACAAAGTATGTTAGACAGCCACGAAGACTAATGTCACATTCTACTGTTCTAGATGCATGTCCGTCACAGGTAGAGGAAATTATCTCACAGATACCGGGTTCCCTATGAACTTAGGATGGACAGGACACTGGATTGATGGCTGGGATAGTCCCTATAGCGATACGACAAACACAGAATTTTTTTTTAAGGGGAGTCGACCAAGTAGAGAATCACTTCCCCGTAGTGCCCAATCCAGTTGCCAAATTTTTATTAAAAAAATCTTCACCTCTACAAACTCATCTGTCACCAACCTCTATTCTGGGTGGTACAATACATGGAACCAAGTACAGTTCAAACTCCACATGCCTAGGGCCTTCAGAGTTCTGCCCAAACCCAGTATATCTTAACACCACGATAACACCAGTATTACTGCAGTGTGCCTTGTCATGCACAAAGGGTGGAGAATGGGAATACTGGTGAAGGGAAACTTTGTATAGACACTGATATGCCTGTTGGTGAATGGCAAACCTGAAATTTTCTTTTTCATTTTCTTCTTCTTTCTCTCCTCTAGAGATGTTTCTTTTTTGTTTTTTGAGTTATGCTCATGGTACTCTACATTGCAAATACACGATAGTTAAATTAAGATACAAAAATGTGTGTTCCCTACAGGAAAAGGCAGTCTGGAGGACAAAGGGGTATGGCCAGGAGTCCTCAGGACTGTGGACAGGTGGACACGGTAAGCCAGTAGCCACCAGAGCATACCTTCCAAGTCTAGCTGAGGTGGACACGGTCTGACTCATCTAGGCAAAGAGGGTATGTGCAGACTGATGAGAGCTTACTGGTGTGCGCCAGGATTCTATTCTCATGCAGGTAAGAGAGCAATGACCTGTCTTGCTTGCTTGAGGAAGAATATTGGTAAAGCAATACCAACAGAGCCATCCCATATCCCTCCTGCAGACGGATCTTTTCAGGAAATACAAATCGACTTCGTACAGTTAACACCCTTTAGGAATTATTGTTATGTATTGGTGTGCACTAATGTTTTCTCAAACTGAGTAGAGGCATTTCCTGCCGCCACGGATGCTGCTGTGTTTACCGCAAAGAAAAATTGCGCAGAAATTTGTGTGTAGATAATGGTACCCCTAGAAGTAGGAGCAAAGCTTGAAATTGTACTACTGTGATCATAGATACTGCCACTAGTATTATGTAGCTTCGGAACCACTCCCAGATCTTCACTCAACGCATCACCCTCTTCGAAATTTGTTTTTGTTTTGGTATTTGTGTCTTTTTGGTTGTTTTTGGAAGACAACCTCATGTCATGATTGATCCGCACAATGATCAGAGATGCACCAATGCGGTGACAGTACAGTACCTTGTTGAGATGAGCCAGCATTTGAGAACTTGACAAAAGAACTTGAAACTGTAGATTGCTGGTATGACAAATACTAACTGTCTTGATTATGAACCAAGAGACTGTGTGATTGTTCTTACGCTCAGGTTGCCTAATAGACAGGTGGGAAGGATCATACCAAGTTTTGTTGACAGCACTATCCCAGTGAAAGTAGCCAAGAGAGAGACTTGGGTCCACGATTCCCATTGCAGGAAAGTCGGTAGTCCGGAAGGAACTCGTAAATGGAGTGAGATCGCAAAAGTATCACCAGAGACTCTGTTCCGTGAAGACTGAGAGGCGGCACTGTTGAACACTACCTGAGCGTACTAAAGGATTGCAGAAAGACCAGTCATTGTAATTGATTTGTTATGAACAAGAGTTGTTTTGTTCTATTTCTCTTTTCTCTCTTTCCCGCTGACAAACATTTTTTTTAAGGATATTCTATTTTTGCGAGGTTTTTTTATGAGGAGTCGAGTGTGGGACTGGAACTGGTTCTGGAGGAAGGAGTGATTTCCTTATAGGATCCCAGGATTAGCCGATCAGTTTGTTAAAGTCAGAGAAAAATCAAAGTTCTAGTAGTTATGGAGTTCAGAGGTAATCAGGAACTATCAGACAATGGCTATTCACACATTGCAGATAAAGAGCTCATTAATATATGTGGAAGAAAGGTTTATGAGTGGCTCTCCCCGAACTCCAATGGTTTATGTTATTTAGGAAGGACACTACTTCTAACCCTTGTTCAATGATTAAACAGACCTAGCATACGTTCCAGAAATGGAAACAATGTTCAGAAAATGATAGGAATATGTTGATCATGAAAATTTTATATGTCACTGTCACGATTTGTTTGTGTCTTCTTCATCTACCCAGCAGAACCTTAATCGAATCCAAACATCAGTGTACAAAGACGTAGGTACATGTATGTGTGAAATGTTCATCGCAAAATCAGACATTATAGGCCAAAGCACTGTCCCAGCATACCCTATAGGTTGAATGTTGTCCCACACCCAACCAGTGGTCCCGTGACCGCCGAGTGCATATAGAGGATGTCTCATCCTCCTCCCTGTCTTCCCCAAATATAGTCAAGTGTCTGATTTGCGAAATGCATACATACTTGTGTCTAGGTCACCGATTATTGTATGAAATATATTTTTTTTCTTATGTTAATAATTGATGCCAGTTATTGTTTGCTGCCAAAGGGTGGACTGTCGAAGTCAAAAATATTACATAAAAGAACATACAAACTCTACACATCATAAGTCGCTATACTTGCAAATACGCGCAGCGAGCACAGCAATATAAGGTAACACATGCATTTACATGGACATGCCACAGAGATGGATTCGACACTTATTTCATGCAGTACATAATTATAATAATATCAAGCGCCAGACATCATGATGATTTAAAATTATATAATGAAGTAATGTCATGTATGTGTATTATTTGAACATAACCAGATACACCTGTCATATTTGGTATTAAACAAGCAGATTAATGTGTAGATTCATTTGATACTTGTTATTAAGTTGTAGGACATTGCAACAAATAATTATGATTAAATGTATAAAAGCTAAAATCACTTTTAGTAGAACAATAGATATTCCAAACAGGTAGTGGACAGGAAGCTCAGGCCAGCCCTTTGGACGTCCCCAAGGCTGAACCTGTTTAGCATATACAAAGAGACTAGTGACTCATCATGAATGAGTAAGTTCCCTCCCCCAAAAAACTAGATAACACATTGCTGATCACACAGGAGGTTAGTTGCTGTTTTGGACTAGACGATGATGGAGTTATTGCCAGATCAGTTGCTGTATTTATTTGCTGAGAGAGATATTAAGAGGAGGATGCATTGAAAGATATGGTAATTGTATTGCTGGCCTGTAACTGTAACTGTATGTAACTGTATGTATTAACTGCTTACTGTATGAGTTGTAACTATAGGTATACTGTACATTGTAATATATTGAATCCATATCCTTTTAATAACAAATATATACATCAATGAGCTTTGGAACTCAGATAATGTGTGGGTGTATTGTTTTCTCTTATGGAATGCAGTGTTTTGCGATGTACAGCGCACTTTTTTTTATAAGGTATGACATTTTTTTTATGAAGGCATTGCTTCTTGTTACAAAGATGGTTGCACTTTCAGGGAACAAATACACAGCAAAAGTGACATATGATAATAGAATATTAAACTTAAGCTCATCAGTAACAACACCACATACAATGTGCATTCCCAATAACATCATTCCAGAGAAAGTGCAAAACAGATTATATAACAAATGACCTGCTGGTCCGTCTAATGCTGAGATATGGGGAGGCCAGGGCCCCACGGCACCCCCACCCATCGCTCAGTCTGCCAGTAGTATGGGTGGATCTCCAATCGCCATTCGCGTCTCAAACCACTCAGTATTTTTTAGTGAATTCTGGATTCTAATTCGGAAGGCTACTGGAAGTGTGGAGATGTAACTTTCCCACGTCTCGAAGAATTGTCCCGTCAGCTTATCTTTTTGTAAGGTTGTTTCTATCCAATGCATTTGAAACAGGTGATGCAGTTTCCCTTTGAATAGAGATAAAGTGGGAGAATCCTTAGTTACCCACGATTGCAAGATGGCCTTGCGCGCAGCTGCACTGATTGCCACCTGCAACCGTTTACAGCCCCTTGTGATTCTCTGCCCAGCCGGGATTATCCCAAAAATTGCCCATTCTGCCGTGAAGGAGATGAAGTTTATCAAGCACTCCATAGCAAACTGTCGTACCTGTAGCCAAAATCGGCGGTGCATGGGGCAGGACCAAAAGCAATTATATAGATTGGCCCTTGGGTCACGAAATTTCAGACAATTGTCCGTATCTGTCATCCCCGCCTTGTATTGCCGATACGGGCAATAGTAAGCTCTGTGCACTATATTATAAAACATCTCTTGATATTGTGCTGAGGGCAGAAGTGTGCAGGATTGCAGCAAACTTTTCAATAATGCCTCACAAGTCAACCCAGGAAAGTCTGATAGCCATTTTTGTATTCCTGAGGTTGATTGAGAGTGATCTATTTGAGTGGTTAGTTTTTGTAATGTATAGAGAGGGATTTTTTCGTGGCTGGTGGGGTCCGTAAAAGGGTATTTAGATCGCTATTCAAATCTGCCTCTGATAAAGTTCTAATTACCTGGCTGGTATAATGCTGCAACTGTAGAAATGCTAACGGATAATTGTGTAAAAATGGATAAATTTCCTTTGCCTGTGCATATGTGAGTGGTCTTCCGGTGTCTTTGTCAACCATGTGTCCTATATCCCTCAGGCCTTCATTATGAAACATTGTGTATGGGAAACCCGCCTCCCCATGCTGGAAGTCAGGATTGCCTAAAAATCTCAAGTATAAGGAGCTGTGGTTCGCTAAATTCCCGGAACGTCTAAGTGAGTGCCAGAGATGATAAACCGACCACAGAAGGGGATTATCCTTCAGATCCTGATCGCACTCCGCCTCTATACAATGGAGGAAATTGACCAAACTCTTGGTTGTTGTGAATTGCACCTCTAGTCGGGTATTTGCATAGTTATCTGTATCATTTAACCAGTCTCTCAGAAACCTTAATAAAGATGCTTGGTTATAAAGTAATACGCTTGGAAAATTAATTCCGCCATTGGATTTTGGTTGTTGCAGTTTGTACATAGCAATGCGCGGCCTTTTCCCTTTCCATATACAGTAAATTGCCTAAACAATTTGGTTATTTGTGTCAGATCTGCTCTACTCAGTAGCACAGGGAGGGATTGTATAATGTATAATAGTCGGGGAAATGTGCACATCTTTATTAAATTACCCTCCCTAAATATGAGAGCGTCAGGTGTTGCCATCCTTCCAATTCCTTCGTGATTGAGGCTATCGCCTCTTTCACGTTGAACCTGTATATATCTGCGGGGTATTTCGGAAGTTTAATGCCTAAATACGTTATATACGCATTGGCCCATTTTATAGGTATCTGTCTCCCCCATCTCGGGCACTTCACCCCATGTTTCAAAAAGAGCCCTATAGATTTCGAAAGATTAATCTGAAAACCCGAAACTTTCCCAAATTTGTCCAATAGGTCTAAAATGTCTTGTAGCGAGTCTTTGGGGTTCCCAATATACACAAGTACGTCATCAGCAAATGCTGATAGTTTTATCTCTGTGCCGCCAATAGGGATACCCGTATATGTCGGTGAGTCCTGCAGTATTCTAAAGAGAGGTTCTACAGAGAGATTAAAGAGAAGAGGCAACAGGGGGCATTCCTGTCTTGTTCCCCTGTGCATGGCAATCCGAGTACCCCGCTTACCATTAACCAACAAAGAGGTTGTCGGGTTAGTATACAGGTATTTAATAATGCCCACAAAACTATCACTAAATCCTCTGCAATCCAATACATTAAACAAGTGGGGCCAAGACACTGTGTCAAAGGCCTTATGTGTGTCAAGGCTTAAGAGCACGTGTTCTGCCTCAGGCGTATTTCCGGATGCCACCGTTGCCACTATGGCGGTGCGAATGGCTTTAACCGACTGGCGGCCCCGTACAAAACCAAATTGATGGTCTGTCAACAATTCTGGGAGGATCAGTTGTAATCTATTCGCGAAAATTTTTGTGAAAATTTTAAAATTGGAGTTTAAGAGGGAAATGGGTCTATATGAATCCGCTAACAGCGGATCTTTGTCGGGTTTAGGGATCAAAGTAGTGAAAGCCTGGGAAAACGATGGATAATCAGGGTGTTCCCGATAAATTTTATTATAGAGTTCCTTTAGTGTCGGTATCAGTTCTTGCTGCAGTATTTTGTAATATGTCCCATTGAACCCATCAGGTCCTGGTGATTTATTCGGTTGCAAAGAAGATATGACTGCTCTAATTTCGTCCTCCCGGATGTCCCCGTCTAATATTTCTTGTTGTTCTATACTAAGCAAAGGTAAATTAGCCATAGACAGGAAATCCCTCTGTAATTCCTCCTGTGGAGGGATAGGGTTATATAGTTCAGTATAAAAGTTGCTAAAGTGTGACAGTATATCAGCTGTCTTGGTGTAAGTTTTATTCCGGGCTACATCTCTTAGGGCTGTAATAAGGGAGCGCTTTTTCCTTGCTTTCGACATAGTGGCCAGCAGCTTCCCAGCTTTATTTCCCCACTTGTAGTAGTGGAACCTAGTGAAGTCTAGTCGCTGCTGAGCCTGAGCTGTTAAAAAGGCATCAAGTAGCTGTTTGTCTCGTAAGTAAGTCTCCAGAAGATCCTCAGAAGGGTTATTTTTATACGCATTAAAACTGTGTGACATAGCTGCATGTAGCTCATGATATTTCTTTGTGTTGTCTTTTCTTTTTTTCGCTACATATCCAATTATATGACCGCGCAACACTGCCTTTGACGTCTCCCAGAACAGCACCGAGTTATCCCAATGTTCTATATTATCGTCCACAAAATTAGTCCAAGAATGCAGTAGGAATTTTTTAAAATCCTCTGAGGTAGACAAAAAGTCCGGGAAACGCCAAAGGCAGTCCACATCCACATGTGAACCAGTATATATCTCCAACTCCACTTGCGCGTGATCCGATATAATAATGTCATCTAGCGTAGCTCTTTTAATCTGATCTAAAAGATGGTCTGCTAACAATATATAGTCTATCCGGGACAGTGAACCATGTGCCCTAGATAAGTGGCTATACGTTCTGTCAGTCTGATGCAATAGGCGCCACGGGTCACTCAAGTGTAATACGTCTTTCATTTCCTGAACGTATTTCCAGCATGGGGAGGATGGCCGTGCGACGTGGGATGATTTATCTAGTACAGGATCATCCACCGTATTAAAATCCCCACCTACCACCAGGGCATAATTGACTGCCATGTTGGCAGTCATGCTGGCCATCTGATCCGACGGCCTGACTACGGGGCAATTTATGGGTGTCCTCCTCAAGATAGGTGTCCCTCTTATCAGCGGGATCCTAGCAACAAGGGGATATAATTTTCCCATTAATGGGTCCCGCAGAAAGGGAGGATTCAGAGGGATTTCCTGTGCAGTCTAGAGGAGCTCAGTTAAAAATCGGCCATGCTAGCTGTCCCCACCCCCGGCATTCTGTACAACGCACTTTTATCGTATATGGTAATAAGATGCGCCTGGCGTCTGCAGTATATATTAGAGTGGGCATTTTAAATATTTGTGATAAAGCAATTTGGCATTCACACTGTAAACCAGTCATTCAAGTAATTTGGATGCGTATGGGAGAAGAGAGATGGGTCGGTAACTAGTAGATGATGAAGGCTCGAGGTTGTTTTTGTTTTTTTAGGATAGGTGAGACCAGAGCATGTTTGAATGGTGAGGGAAAGATGCCGGTAGAGAGTGATAGGTCAAAGTGGTGAGCAAGGTGGGAGCAGACAGTGGGGGAGAGGGAGCGGAGAAGACAGGAGGAGAGGGGGTCCAAGGGGCAGGTTGAGGGGATAAGATGAGGGAGTGGACTTCCTTGTCTGTAGTGGGGTGGAAGGACAGGGTAGGGTAGATGGAGTGGAAGGATGATGGGGGAAGGGGGGCAGCAGAGAGGTGACGGGAGGAGATATCGTGTCAGATTTACTCAATTTTGGAGATGAAAAAGGAGGAAAAGTTAGTGGCAGTGATGGAGGATGGGAGGGGAGGAGGAGGAGGTGAGTGAAGAAGAGTGTTGAAAGTTTCAAAGAGACGGCGTGGACTTGAAGACTGAGAAGAGATGAGTAATTGGAAAAAGGATTGCTTGGCGAGGAAAATAGCAGAGCTGTAGGAGGACAGAATAAATTTGAAATGGAGAAAGTCCGCCAGAGAGTGAGATTTCCTCCAGAAGTGTTCAGCGGAGTGTGAACATTTTTTGTTAGAATCGTGTTAGTCTGGTGTGCCAGGGCTGGGGTTCAGAGCTGTGGTTTTATATAATATACATTATATATATATATATATATATATATATATATATATATATATGATTCAAAAAATGGCGGCACTCCACGAGGACTTCAAACGTATAAAAATAACGAGGCGAACACCACTGTAGTGCTGTTAACGTTTCAGTTGTTTAAAACTTTCGTCAGAACAATACAAACATTGAAAGACTCTTACCTTTATACATTCACCATCACCCCCTCAGCTCCCACGGCGTGGCAGCCAGGCGGGTCCGGATGACGTCACCCACCCACATGTGCGGCGCACTCCTTCCCCCGTCATGGTGCTGGTTGCCTGGGAAACATGTACACAGACACAAAAAATTAAAACAAGATAGTGCAAAAGAACCTAATGTTGTGCAATTCAGTACACATCAATAATGAAATTTAAAAGCTCATTCTATTTCATTAATTATGCACATTAGAGTATATAAATTAACTCATACATTGGACTTTAGAGAAAACAATGTAGACCCAGTTGTTCATTCAAGCCTGCTGGAACAAGGGTATTGTCACGATCCGGGTATCTGGACGCCATTTCTTACCCATCAGATGCCTCCTAAGGCTGGCTCAGCGCTCCAGGACCGGATTCCATCTGTTATCCTGATGTGTACATTCCTGTATCCTCTCCTGTCACTCTGGGACGCTGTCACAGTAAACGCCATATTACACCTGGCATGGCGTCTCCCGCGGCCTCCGCCGCCGTCCCTGAACTTCTGCATGCAGAGTGTCTGAGTGGCGATTACGTCAGCCACGGCCTCCGCTGTGTCCGCGTGGTTGGATGTGCATCAGTCAGCCTGGCGCCTCCTGTCTCCGGTGGCCGGCGCCGCCATTACTGTTTTCATTACCACATGGATTACAAACCAAACTTCCCTCCAAGTGTCTGCATGGGCGCAGCCATCTTGGATTCTGTCAGCTGATCATTTCCACCAATCTGTTCTCAGTATTGATAATCTGCATAATTGCCTAGCCAATCCCTTCCTTGCTGCAGGTATAAATACACTGTGCCTGAGCAAGGAAGGCGTCAGTGCTTTGGTTGTCAAACCTAGTTCCTGTTTGTCTCTCTCCTGTGATTGTCTTCCAGGTTCCAGCTCCTGTCTCAAGACTTCCACCATAGAGACCCGCACCAGCATTCCACCTGCGGTGTAGCCTGACTCTCCAATCCATTGTGGATTCATCTGTTTCCAGTTACATCAATTACCTGCTTCCAGCTCAGCTTCCAGCAGAGTACAGCTTCCCTTAAAGGGCCGGTGTCCTTTCTACACTTTACCACTCTCCACCGGTATTATTATTTCTCCGCTCTCAAGTTCTACATTTCAGTTCATATTTCATCGCTCCCAAGTTCATTTATTATTTAACTGGTTCCAGCCAGTATCCACTCCGTGCTAACAACAGTCTGGTTCCAGCCAGTATCCACAGCAGCTGTTTTATCTTCAGCAACCCAGCTTTTCCTGGAACACCAGCTGGCACAATCCTGGGTTATCTCCATTGCTACAGTCGGGCCTGGTAAGGACTTTCCATCTAGAAGATCATAAGAACTATCTCACACTACCAGTGCCCTGTGGCTCCTGCCATCCTGTAGTACCCAGGAACTGTATTTATTCTTTGCTGACTTTTACGTTTTCTTTTACTGCTGCTGTGTTGCGGAGTTGTCATAATAAACATCATTGACTTTTATCCAAGTTGTCGTGGTCACGCCTTCGGGCAGTTATTATTCATGTTACTTACATGTCCAGGGGTCTGATACAACCTCCAAGGTTCCGGTACATCTCAGCCCCTACAACTGAGGCTGCCTCCCGTCAGCTCAGGCCCTCAGTTGTGACAGTAAGCACTGACCAAATGAATCCAGCCGGAGACCAGGATCAAGCGGCCAGGCCGATGCAAGAACTGGCAGCCCGACTAGAACATCAGGAGGCTGCACAGGGCCACATCATCCGCTGTCTCCAGGATCTCTCTACTCGGCTGGATGGGATTCAGACAACTCTCCGTGGATCAGGCGCGTCTGGTGCGTCAACCACAGTGACTCCAGCTATAACCCCACCCACCTTACCCATTTCTGCTCCACGTCTTCATCTTCCAACGCCAGCAAAATTTGACGGATCTCCAAGATTCTGCAGGGGATTTCTCAACCAGTGTGAGATTCAGTTTGAGCTACAACCTGGCAATTTTCCCAGTGACCGTACAAAAATTGCCTACATTATTTCTCTTCTCAGTGGCTCAGCCCTTGATTGGGCATCACCGTTATGGGAGAGGTCCGACACCCTGCTATCTTCCTACACTGCCTTCGTGTCAACATTCAGGCGCATCTTCAACGAGCCAGGCCGGGTAACCTCAGCTTCATCCGAGATTCTCCGTTTACGCCAGGGGTCACGTACTGTAGGACAATATCTGATACAGTTCCAGATCCTGGCATCCGAACTGGCATGGAACGACGAGGCCCTGTATGCTGCATTCTGGCATGGCTTATCTGAGCGTATTAAAGATGAGTTAGCTACCAGAGACTTACCTTCTAAGTTAGATGAGCTAATCTCACTCTGCACGAAAGTTGATTTACGTTTCAGAGAGAGAGCAACTGAGCGTGGAAGATCATCTGCTCCAAAATCTTCTGCTCCTCCTCCTCGTCAACTGTCACCATCTAAAGATGAGCCCATGCAACTTGGCCGTTCCCGTTTAACTCCTGCTGAGCGTCGAAGACGTCTCTCCGAGTTTCTCTGTCTCTATTGTGCAGCTCCGTCTCACACCATTAATGCCTGTCCCAAACGTCCGGGAAACTCCAAATCCTAGCTCGCCAAGGAGAGGGCCGGCTAGGAGTAATGATCTCCTCTCCATCTCCTCAAGATTGTAATCTCCCAGTCTCGCTTCAAGTTGCTCAACGTTATCGGAACGTCATTGCCCTCCTTGATTCCGGAGCAGCTGGGAACTTTATTACCGAAGCCTATGTTAAACGGTGGTCCCTACCCACCGAGAGACTTCCTTCGTCCATTTCTTTAACTGCCGTGGATGGCAGCAAAATTTTTGATGCAGTTATTTCTTTAAGGACTCTACCAGTTCGTCTGAGAGTGGGAGTTCTTCATTCCGAACTTATTTCTTTTTTAGTGATTCCAAGAGCCACACATCCTGTGGTCCTGGGCCTTCCATGGCTCCGTCTTCACAATCCTACAATTGATTGGACGACTACGCAAATCCTGGCATGGGGTTCCTCCTGTGCTGAGACATGTTTGTTTAAAGTATTGCCTGTCTGTTCTTCCTCCCCCAGGTCGTCTGATGTTCCACCTCCTCCATATCAAGATTTCACGGATGTGTTCAGTAAAGCTTCTGCTGATATCCTTCCTCCTCATAGAGAATGGGACTGTCCGATTGATCTCGTTCCAGGGAAGGTTCCACCTCGAGGCCGAACTTATCCGTTGTCTCTGCCTGAGACGCATTCTATGGAGGAATATATTAAAGAGAACCTAGCAAAGGGGTTCATTCGACCTTCTTCTTCTCCAGCCGGCGCAGGCTTCTTTTTTGTAAAAAAGAAAGATGGTGGTCTGCGGCCGTGCATCGACTACAGAGGTTTGAACGACATTACCATCAAGAACCGTTATCCTTTACCCCTGATTACTGAGCTCTTTGACAGAGTTAGCGGAGCTACCATCTTTACAAAGCTGGACTTGCGAGGTGCATACAATCTCATCCGGATCCGTGAGGGTGACGAGTGGAAGACCGCCTTTAACACCCGTGACGGACATTATGAGTACCTCGTCATGCCCTTCGGATTGAGCAATGCTCCAGCTGTCTTCCAGCATTTTGTCAATGAGATCTTCAGAGACATTCTATACCGTCATGTCGTGGTCTATCTAGACGATATCCTCATTTTTGCCAACGATTTAGAGGAACATCGTTTTTGGGTTAAAGAGGTTCTGTCCCGTCTCCGTGTCAATCATCTCTATTGCAAATTAGAAAAATGCGTCTTTGAAGTCAAGTCCATTCCGTTTCTAGGGTACATTGTGTCCGGTTCCGGACTAGAGATGGATCCTGAGAAACTACAAGCAATCCAAAATTGGCCGGTACCCTTAACCCTCAAAGGGGTCCAGAGGTTCTTAGGGTTCGCCAACTATTACCGAAAGTTTATACGAGACTTTTCCACCATTGTGGCGCCTATTACTGCTTTCACTAAGAAGGGTGCTAACCCGTCCAAGTGGTCTGAAGAAGCCATGCAAGCATTTCATCTTTTAAAACAAAGGTTCATCTCTGCGCCTGTTCTGAAACAGCCTGACATCGACTCTCCTTTCATCTTAGAGGTGGATGCCTCCTCCGTTGGAGTAGGAGCGGTGTTATCTCAGAGGGCTAAAGATGGCCATTTACACCCTTGCAGTTTCTTCTCCCGGAAGTTCTCCCCAGCTGAGCGCAACTATGCCATTGGCGACCAGGAGTTGCTAGCCATCAAGCTCGCTCTAGAAGAGTGGAGGTATCTGTTGGAGGGAGCTTCTCATTCAATCACCATACTTACAGACCACAAGAACCTTTTATACCTGAAGGGCGCACAATGTCTCAACTCTCGTCAGGCCAGATGGGCACTTTTCTTTTCCAGGTTCGACTTTAAACTCCAGTTCTGTCCGGGCTCTCAGAATCGCAAGGCCGATGCCCTTTCCCGCTCATGGGAGCAAGAAAATGAGTCAGAGTCTTCAGACAAGCATCCTATTATAAATCCGTTGGCATTCTCCACGGTAGGGATGGACTCTACGCCCCCATCAGGGAAAAGTTTTGTGAAACCGATGCTAAGGAAGAAGCTCATGCATTGGGCCCATGCTTCCCGTTTTGCCGGACATACAGGTATCCAAAAAACCCTAGAGTTTATCTCTAGGTCCTATTGGTGGCCAACTCTGAAAAAGGACGTCTTGGAGTTTATTGCATCTTGCCCAAAGTGTGCCCAACATAAAGTATCCCGCCAGTCGCCTGCGGGGCAACTGGTTCCACTATCCGTTCCCCGTCGACCATGGACCCACTTGTCGATGGATTTTATTACAGACTTACCCATGTGCAACAAGTTCAATACCATCTGGGTGGTAGTTGACCGGTTCACCAAGATGGCACACTTCATTCCTCTCACCGGTCTTCCGTCAGCTTCCAAGTTGGCTCAAGTATTCATACAAGAGATCTTCCGACTCCACGGTCTTCCTGAAGAAATTATCTCAGATCGAGGAGTTCAATTCACAGCCAAATTCTGGCGAAGTTTATGTCAAGTCCTCCAAGTCAAGCTAAAGTTTTCCACGGCTTACCATCCTCAGACCAATGGTCAAACCGAGAGGGTGAATCAGGACTTGGAGGCCTTCCTCCGCATCTATGTGTCCTCCTCTCAAGATGACTGGGTTCAATTACTTCCCTGGGCCGAGTTCTGTCATAACAACCAGTATCATTCTTCATCTGCTTCAACACCATTCTTCACTAACTTTGGATTCCACCCTAAAGTCCCTGAGTTCCAACCGCTTCCAGCAACTTCTGTCCCCGCAGTGGATATCACCTTGCATCAGTTTGCCAATATCTGGAAGAGCGTACGATCAGCTCTGCTCAAGGCATCGTTCAGGTACAAGAAGTTTGCGGATAAGAAGCGTCGAGCAGTTCCTGCTCTCAAGGTGGGTGATCGGGTATGGTTATCCACGAAGAATTTGAGGTTAAGAGTTCCCAGTATGAAGTTTGCACCTCGCTATATCGGTCCTTTCAAGATTGAACAAGTCATCAATCCTGTTGCTTACAGACTCCAGTTGCCTCCCTTCTTAAAAATACCCAGGACATTCCATGTTTCCCTGTTGAAACCGCTGATCTTGAATCGGTTTCATTCCTCACTTCCTCCAACTCCGAAAGTCCAAACTCAACGAGGCGTTGAGTATGAAGTGGCCAAGATCCTGGACTCACGTCACCGTTACGGTCAACTACAATATCTTATTGACTGGAAAGGTTATGGTCCTGAGGAACGTTCATGGACCAATGCTTCTGATGTCCATGCTCCTGCCTTGGTCCGGAGATTCCATTCCAAGTTTCCTCAAAAGCCAAAGAAGTGTCCTGGGGCCACTCCTAAAGGGGGGGTGCTGTCACGATCCGGGTATCTGGACGCCATTTCTTACCCATCAGATGCCTCCTAAGGCTGGCTCAGCGCTCCAGGACCGGATTCCATCTGTTATCCTGATGTGTACATTCCTGTATCCTCTCCTGTCACTCTGGGACGCTGTCACAGTAAACGCCATATTACACCTGGCATGGCGTCTCCCGCGGCCTCCGCCGCCGTCCCTGAACTTCTGCATGCAGAGTGTCTGAGTGGCGATTACGTCAGCCACGGCCTCCGCTGTGTCCGCGTGGTTGGATGTGCATCAGTCAGCCTGGCGCCTCCTGTCTCCGGTGGCCGGCGCCGCCATTACTGTTTTCATTACCACATGGATTACAAACCAAACTTCCCTCCAAGTGTCTGCATGGGCGCAGCCATCTTGGATTCTGTCAGCTGATCATTTCCACCAATCTGTTCTCAGTATTGATAATCTGCATAATTGCCTAGCCAATCCCTTCCTTGCTGCAGGTATAAATACACTGTGCCTGAGCAAGGAAGGCGTCAGTGCTTTGGTTGTCAAACCTAGTTCCTGTTTGTCTCTCTCCTGTGATTGTCTTCCAGGTTCCAGCTCCTGTCTCAAGACTTCCACCATAGAGACCCGCACCAGCATTCCACCTGCGGTGTAGCCTGACTCTCCAATCCATTGTGGATTCATCTGTTTCCAGTTACATCAATTACCTGCTTCCAGCTCAGCTTCCAGCAGAGTACAGCTTCCCTTAAAGGGCCGGTGTCCTTTCTACACTTTACCACTCTCCACCGGTATTATTATTTCTCCGCTCTCAAGTTCTACATTTCAGTTCATATTTCATCGCTCCCAAGTTCATTTATTATTTAACTGGTTCCAGCCAGTATCCACTCCGTGCTAACAACAGTCTGGTTCCAGCCAGTATCCACAGCAGCTGTTTTATCTTCAGCAACCCAGCTTTTCCTGGAACACCAGCTGGCACAATCCTGGGTTATCTCCATTGCTACAGTCGGGCCTGGTAAGGACTTTCCATCTAGAAGATCATAAGAACTATCTCACACTACCAGTGCCGTGTGGCTCCTGCCATCCTGTAGTACCCAGGAACTGTATTTATTCTTTGCTGACTTTTACGTTTTCTTTTACTGCTGCTGTGTTGCGGAGTTGTCATAATAAACATCATTGACTTTTATCCAAGTTGTCGTGGTCACGCCTTCGGGCAGTTATTATTCATGTTACTTACATGTCCAGGGGTCTGATACAACCTCCCAGGTTCCGGTACATCTCAGCCCCTACAACTGAGGCTGCCTCCCGTCAGCTCAGGCCCTCAGTTGTGACAGGTATTTAATCAGTGAATCCACCTAGCCTCTCTACGGAGGAGCACTTGATTCCTATCTCCACCTCTTAAGCTAGCGGGTTGCTGGTCAATAATTTTATATTTCAGTGATGTCAAATTGTGCTTAGCCAATTTAAAATGCCGCGCTACTGGCTGTGCTTGCTGGTCCCCCTCCAGTGCAGTTCTGATGGCCGATCTATGCATTGCCATCCTTTCACGGAACTGCCTGGAGGTTTTGCCAATATAGTATAGCCCACACGGACATCTTATAAAATAGATGACGTGTGTGCTGGTGCAGGTAAGAACTTTGGTGATTTTAATGAATTTGCCCATCTGAGGATGTGGAAAGCCAGGGCCTGTTTCCATGTAGCTGCATGTTGTGCAGCCAATACATTTATAGCACCCTGGCTTCCTTGTTAGAAATGTGGCTATAGGCTCTGGTTTACGGCCAGAGATGTCATTATGGACCAACAGGTCCTTAAGATTCTTATTTCGTGTATATGAAGGTAACAAGGTATTGGATTTAAACATGGGTAGATCTCTATCAGAGGTAATGATGGACCAGCTCTGGTGGGTAACCTCCTTAATTTCACTACTATAAGAGTTTGTACAAATGGGATTTTGTTTTTTAACAAATCTGATTTCGGAACCCCAGCCAGTAATAACTCATTCCTATCCATGCTCAAAACCTTATCCTTGGTAACCATCAAATTCGACCAATCGTAACCCCTTGCCTTAAAATCCATAGCCATCCTCATGATTTCTTTATCCGTTTTGGCCAGATCATCTGAAATACGATGTGCCCTCAAGAATTGAGAGTATGGTAGACTGTACTTAATGTTAGGGGGATGGAAACTTGATGCATGTAGGACAGGGTGCTATAAATGTGTTGGCTGCACAACATGCAGCTACATGGAAACAGGCCCTGGCTTTCCACATCCTCAGACGGGCAAATTCATTAAAATCACCAAAGTTCTTACCTGCACCAGCACACACGTCATCTATTTTATAAGATGTCCATGTGGGCTATACTATATTGGCCAAACCTCCAGGCAGTTCCGTGAAAGGATGGCAATGCATAGATCGGCCATCAGAGCTGCACTGGAGGGGGACCAGCAAGCACGGCCAGTAGCGCGGCATTTTAAATTGGCTAAGCACAATTTGGCATCGCTGAAATATAAAATTACTGACCAGCAACCCGCTAGCTTAAGAGGTGGAGATAGGAATCAAGCGCTCCTCCGTAGAGAGGCTAGGTGGATTCACCGATTAAATACCCTTGTTCCAGCAGGCTTGAATGAACAACTGGGTCTACATTGTTTTCTCTAAAGTCCGATGTATGAGTTAATTTATATACTCTAATGTGCATAATTAATGAAATAGAATGAGCTTTTAAATTTCATTATTGATGTGTACTGAATTGCACAACATTAGGTTCTTTTGCACTATCTTGTTTTCATTTTTTGTGTTTGTGTACATGTTTCCCAGGCAACCGGCGCCATGATGGGGGAAGGAGCGCGCCGCACATGTGAGCGGGTGACGTCATCCGGACCCGCCTGGCTGCCGCGCCGTGGGAGATGAGGGGGTGATGGTGAATGTATAAAGGTAAGAGTCTTTCAATGTTTGTATTGTTCTGACGAAAGTTTTAAACAACTGAAACATTAACAGCACTACAGGGGTGTTCGCCTCGTTATTTATATACATTTGAAGTCCTCGTGGAGTGCCGCCGTTTTTTGGATCACATACATGCTATGATAGCTGGATGGCACCTGGGGCAATTACCATTACAGGTTGAGTGCCGGTAATTTGCTTTGTTTTATATATATGTATATATATATAATCATGGAAAGAGTGCACTCACCAGACAATTCATGTAGTTAAGCAGGGTTTTAATGTAGCACAGACATCATAGTCACACCGACGTTTCGGTCCTTACTGGGCCATTTTCAAGGTTCAAATGATACATACATAGTTCACCCTTATATAGTCACAGTAATGATCAAAGAGTTAAACATAAAACCCGGGTTTTATGTTTAACTCTTTGATCATTACTGTGACTATATAAGGGTGAACTATGTATGTATCATTTGAACCTTGAAAATGGCCCAGTAAGGACCGAAACGTCGGTGTGACTATGATGTCTGTGCTACATTAAAACCCTGCTTAACTACATGAATTGTCTGGTGAGTGCACTCTTTCCATGATTATATGCATTCAAGGGACCAATAGGGTGCATACCCCTAGTCTCATGAACATTGAGTGACACCCCAGCAAGTGTTGAATTTGGAGAGTGCCAACAACCTGTGACTCTTTTTATGTATATATATATATATATATATATATATATATATATATAGCAATAAAATCTCAGGAGCACTCACCAGTCTTCATATGTCTTTTTATTGTTCAAAGCTTCAAGAAATCAGCATAGGGGTATATAGACATGGGAGATGTAAATAAGGACTCACAGGCAGGTTTTCTAGTTACAACACAGTGGTGGTCATTCCGAGTTGATCGCAGCCAGCAACTTTTTGCTGCTGCTACGATCAACTAGTACATGCCTATGGGGGGCTGTATTTTTGCTTAGCAGGGCTGCGATCGCTTGTATAGCCCTGCTAAGCTAAAAAAATGTAAAGCAAAAGAAGACTAGGCCTATACCTATTTACCCTGTGTGATGATCCCTGAGATGCTGGAGCCAGCTTTGATGTCAGACATCTGCCCTCTGTTCTCCTGGACATGCCTGCGTTTTCCTTACCACTCCCGAAAACGGCAGCCAACGGTCCGGATCCGGCCTGGAACGCCCTCTTCCTGTCAATCTTTGCGGTCAGCTCTGCGACTGCTTTCTTCGTTAGACGCGACATAACCCGGCGACCCCTGACGCCGGGCAACGTCGCGCACTGCGGCCGCCGTGCATGCACGTTCCGGACCCGTTCGCACTGCAGCCATAAACTGCTGTGTGCAAATGGGTTGGAATGACTCCCAGTGTCTTTACTGGCATCAGACACTGTAGCACAGCATACACAGACTTGGGCCTGGTCACTCAGGTACATACAGAAAAATGAAACAAACGAACATAAAAGGTCCTAGCACTTACCGTGCTCACAAGTCATTCTGCTGCAGTGGCTTGCACCTACAAATGCCATGCTCTCCTGGCACGGGCAATGTCCACAGTCCCTGGTGCTATAAACTCAGCCCTGCTCACTGGCCTCTAACAGGCACCAGCACAATGCATTGTGAGTAAATTGGATTTTTAAACCCCTCTCCTGCAACTGACTTCCTGCTGTCCCTGGGTGAGCTGGAAAACCCAGACAACTGTTTCCCCAGCTGCAGCTGTGCAGAATGTGCAAGGCTTGTTATCTTCTCCCTTGGAGGGAGCTGAATCAACCAGAATGGGAACAAATTATGCGAGAGACCACCCCTCTCACCACAATATATATATATATATATATATATATAACAGTAGTGGAGTGACAAGTATTTTCTTATTTGTGTGTATATATATATATATATATATATATCTCAGAGGTTCTCAATCGCACTTCTCAAGGCCCCCCAATGGTCCAGGTTTTAAGTATATCCATGCTTGGCCGCAGGTGACTTAACTAGTACCTCAACAATTTGATTTAATCATCAGTGCTGAGCCATGAATATACCTAAAACCTGGACCATTGGGGTGCCTTGAGGACCGCATTAGAGAACCTCTGATCTATATGTATATCTCTTTATATAGCTCTATACAGTCAGAGCTGGCCCTAGGCAAAGGCAACTTAGGCAATTGCAGAGGTTTTGGTTACCTGCATAGCAGTTCTAGCCACCTCGATCGGAGCTCAGCTCCAATCGAGCATGTATGCAACAGGCAGCGGGGTGCAGACAGTGGGTGTAGAAGTGATGGGCTGACCCAGGTGAGGAAGGAGGGGGGACCTGGCTGGTACAATTTTAGTGATCCCACTGCAAGTATACGACTTGGACAGCCTGGCTACCGGAGGCAAGTAGAGCGGCTTAAGATACTCTCCAGACCCCGTCTGCTCTCTGCTATAATAACACTCTAGAAGCAACAAAGCAGCTCAGTTTGTGCAGGAATGTGCAATGTAATCTAAAGGGGGGTACACATTGAGAAATCCGATCTTAAATTCTAAGCAATCTGACTAGATTGCTTAAAAATTAAGCACGGATCTCTCCATGTGTAGGGTGCCGGTGACAGTGAAGCGCGGTCCTGCATTCCAAATCTAGTGAGACTGGGTGAAATGAGCGTCCCCTCCCTCGCTCAGTACACATCGCGCTGAGTGCTGAGCGGGGGGAGAGATGTGTGCTGAGCGCTCTGTGCTATATCGCTCAGCACACATCTCCCCCATGTGTACGGGGCTTAAGTCTATCATATGTATACGATCTATGCGTACTGCGCATTGCTTATAAATCACACGTATTACCACACAGCCACAGAAGGCAGTGGCGTGTGGTGAGGTCAGTGACTGGTAAGGCAGCCATAATGTCTGTCAAGTCCCGTCGGTGTCTCCAACCACTGCCGGGTCAGTGCTTGCTACTGCCACTGCTAATGGGCGTTGCCCCTGCCAATGGCCTATAAAATCACCACCATCAATCGCCCAGCCCCCAACCGCTAATCTGCATCTCAGTCTGATACTGCCACCATTGCCCAAAGCCTATATATACATGGTAGAGAGAGAGGTGGTACATGGGGAGATAGAAGAGAGAGGAGAAATATGGAGATGGGAGGAATAGGGGGAGACAAGAGAGAGAGAAGGAATAGGGGGGAGACTGGAGAGATAGGGAGAAGGAGCAGGGGGCAGACTGGAGGCACTGCCTCCCCTGACTGCACGTCCCTGCCATAAGGCATATGTACAGGATCAGTGAACTCCACCCCTGCATCATAGGATCTTGCATCACCCCTATATGAACCGACCCCGATGCATCTTACATGTATGCACAGGCTGCACACACACACACACTCACATATATACAGTATATATACATGTATGCACGTACACGCATATATACACATGTACAGCCAGCCACGCCAGTCTTTGCCTGCATGGGCTGCAGGAGCCGCATTCCCCCCTCTTCCTCCCCCAGCACACAGCTCCCTGTTCAGGCCTCACACACTATTCAGCACGGGATTAAGGCTGCCCCTCAGCGCAGACTCAAGCTGGCCATACATTAGGACGACCAGCACGATTTCCCTTCAATCCCCCGTGGAATCCATCGCACATGATTTGGCTTTTTTTTGTCATGAGATGTACATACAATTGTGCATACGATCGTAAGACTAATCATATGCCCCCATATGATGGATCGTATCATGATCAATCGTATGCCTCAAAAATAGCACACAATCATCAGACAGATGTGAGTTAAATTTAAATAATGGGGTGGCCCTCACTAGGCGGTATGTAAAGCAGGTGCCATTTTACCTCTGTGCACTTCTGGCTGCTCTATAACTAGTGAGGCTAGGTTTCTACCCTGCTGAACGCTCCACATTGCTAGCTACTGTGCATTGCTTTGTATTTGCTGGCATTACAAAGTGCTGTTGTGAGTTGTATACACTGTAATCTGTGGTGATGTATCCCTGTCGCTATAGAGCTCTGATGTCCGTGTGGGACGCTACGGGCACCAAACCCCCCCACCGGCCGCCCGGCCGGAAGCCGCCACAGATCCCCTTCTCCCGGCCGGAAGCCAGCACTGGTCCCCGCGTCGCCAGGCGCGCCCACTTGGTGTGGTGCATCATCACGGGACAACGCGGGCGACAAATAGGGAGCCGCCACATCACCCAGCCCAGAAGACCCTGCAGGGGGGTATATAAGGGACGGCATGGAGGAGGAAGGAGAGCCCTGCACGTGGAGCCCAGCTGGAGAAGGACGTCTGCTGCTGCTGCTGTTGCTGCTGCTCCTCATCCTCGGGTTGCTGCTGCAGTTTGCCCTGGGATCCCTGCTGTCCAGAGTTCGGCTGCTGCTGCTGCATTTGCCACTACTTCTGACCGGTGGTCCAGGTAAGCCCTCAGTGAGGCTCCCTCTCGGTATAGGCATTGTGTTTCACTGTATTCTAATAGAGTAGGTATTGTGTCTCACTGTATTCTCATAGGCAGTAGGTATTGTGTCTCACTGTATGTTTCTGTATTGTATTTCCTGTGCGCATAGCTTTCTGCGGTATTCCACCGCATAGTGGTTAGGGGGCTGCAGATTAGTCAGGCCACAGGCATCGCTTAGGCGCTAGGCCGCAGGTACCCAGTTGAGGTCCGCCTCCGCGCGTTACTTCCCAGTCAGGCTCCCCTCAAAGGTAGGCTGTTAGCTGTGCGAAGTCCGATCGGTGGCCGAGAGCCGCTCGCTCCTGTCCACCGCTGTACGCCTCCACCCGCTGCGCTTTCTCTTGCGTATTTCTGTCCTAGGTACCGTAAGTGTGATTGCTCGTCAAGCAAGTGGACAATATAGAGTCGGGTGGGCAATTCTGTGTTCCGTGAGTGTTACGTAAGTTCGTCACCCCATTCCCTACCGCTCCCTCTGTTCATGGGTGTTTCCGTCCGGGGTCGCACCGGGTGCTTCCGCACCTCACGGGCACCCAGTCTAAGGCCATAAGTGCCAATGATGATCCATTATTGAGCTCGCCCGGGGGTATCCCTCCTCCCTGTACGTGCGTATGTAGATTGCTGTCTCCTTTACAGGAACCATCCAGGACTCCCAGCCATTCCCGTCTAGCGAGCCAGATCCACCCCCAAGGGGAACCAGGAGCATCCGAAGGGGAGCAGAAGGACCGCCCTCGGTAAGTATAATAGACACCCGACCGACATCGGGCCCACAAGTCAGGCAAGGGGTGAACCTTCTACATCCTACGCTGTGCTCAATCTGAATGAAGAGAGGGAGAAATAAATGTGTCTCCTGCAGTAATACCAAATCTAAATGTAATTTATTTAAATAGAGGAGTAATTTCTTACGCTTAATTGGGGAGTGGATACCTCCCACATTCCAAGAGCCCACTTTAATCGATGCCATATATCACAAAGTACATGCAATGAACAAGTAACACGGACTACGAAAAAACAACAAAGAAAAAGACAGGGGAGAGGAGAAGGGAAGGGGGGTGGAGAGAAAGACAAAGAAGGAGTACAAAGAGTACTCCAATAACAATTGGAAGAGAAATAACTTCACAATTCACACATTTAAAACAAAACAGGATGCGATTTTGTCTGGAGGGCAGGGCTCCCAGCTGGAACCGCCCTGTTCAAAAGATGAGTAAGGGAGGAATAGTCCCTTCTAAAATCAAATCAGTGAGCATCATATAGGTAGCAAATAAAGGCAATTTTGCCACAACAACACCTGAAAAGGAACAAGAAACATGGCAGAGCAATGCTATAATGATAAGAAGAGGGGAAAACATGGCATGTAGTACTATTATCAGCATAGAACATAACAGTAGGGAATACAGCAAAAAATAAATAAATAAATAAATAAATGGCAAAGACAAATGTGTAGTCGATACATCACCACAACGGAGAATGTCCCAGTTTTTGCATCAGCAACACAGCGTTAAAGAAGCAGGAAGCAAGCAAAACTGTGTGAATCTTCTCCGGAGGAAAAGTGTGGAAGCAGTAGAGAGTTCCCGAGAACATGGCATAGATAATAAGGAATGTCAAATAAGATGGAACAATAGAAAAAGCAGTCTCCTCAGGTGTCGTCCTCTGCCAGCGGGCCTGATAGTTATCGCATTTACCATTGCATCGTCGGCCAAAGTAAAATCTTTGGAGGCCGATCCATTAAATATTTTCAGATGAGCCGGATAAAGGAGGGCAAATTTCTTCCCTTCTTGAACCAATTGTGAACATACTTGGGGAAAAGGTTTTACGAAGCTGTGTCAATTCAAGGGAATAGTCCTGAAAAATAAGAATTTTCGTGCCATTCCACGTGAGATCTCTTTTCCATCTAGAGGTGGACCAAATGGTTTCCTTGTGTATATAGTTCAGGCATTTGAACAAAATGACTCGGGGCCTCAAGGAGGAGGAGTCACGCAGCTGGCCCGTCCGATGGGCTCTCTCAATCACCAGATCCAAACAAACATCTTGGATATCAAGCAATTCAGGTAGGGACTGCTTCAAGAAGTGGTATAAAGCTGGACCTTTAAAGGATTCTGGCAGCACCACTACCCATAGGTTGTATATGATCTATTTTCCAAGTCGTCTAACTTAGCCCACACCTGCATGTCAGATTGTTTCAACTGCGCAGTTAGGTCTTGTAGAGAGGAAATGGCTTGAAAGTTTTCTCCGGCAGTGTGTTCCACAGCCAAGACTCATTTAGCAAGCTGTTTGCATTGGCTCTTAATGTCAGTAACTGCTTGTTGGAGTGCCCCTGCATTAGCTGCAGCTTGTTCCTTTAGCATAGGCTGCACTGTCTCCCTCACAGCTTGCACTACATCAGCATAAGTAAGAGGAGAGGGGGCAAGCATCTGAGGGGAGATGTGTTTTAGCAGGGGCTTTAAGAGGTTGTTGGTTCTTAGAGGGAATAGCAGTAGGCAGTGATACCTAGGGGAGGCTAATGGTGGAGGTGTCCATATCAGCAGCCATCCCATTGACCAATTTGTGGGACGCTGTGTGATCTGGGCGTGGATGTTTGCCAGGCATTTGGCCAGACAAGTACTTGTCCATAGGGTAGTGTAGTGTAAGGCAGGAGGGCGCCAAGCCTTTCAGAGTATGGAGACTCATGTCCTAGTAATGCAGCAAGTAATATCCACAAGCGTGCGGCCAGCCATAGCTGTCTGTTCCGCTGTGTAGGGCTGATGAGGGGATAAAGGAGCATTAGATCCCGCTGCAGCCAGCATATAGCGGGATCTAGTGTATAGCGGGGTGGTAGTGAGGGAACTCTAAAGGAGCACTCCGGGTATGTTCAGCGAGAGATCCCACAAGCGGCAGTCTGCTCCTCTGTGGGAGGCTAATGTGAGGGAGAGAGGCGCTATAGATCCCGCTACAGCCAATGAGTCAGTGTGCAGCAGGTCGTCAGTGTGAGAGCTGCAGAGCACGCTCCGGGTGCGGCCCACGGGAGAGCTCTCAGCGCGTCTCACAGCAGCACCGCGCAAGAGTCCCATCACCGGAGTGGGAGATCCCACATGCGGCAGTCTGCTTCTCTGCGGGAGGCTAATGTGGGGGAGAGAGGCATTATAGATCCCGCTACAGCCAGCGGGTCAGTGTGCAGCAGGTTATCAGTGTGAGAGCTGCAGAGCACGCTCCGGGTGCGGCCCGTGGGAGAGCTCTCAGCGCATCTCACAGCAGCGCCGTGCAAGAGTCCCATCACCAGAGCTCCGGAGCGCTGAGTGGAGAGCCCAGGAAGGTGCATGGGTGTAGCTGCGGCACTGTGGGGGTCACTGGAGTGATTGGGTGGGCTTATAAAGCCCTAGCAGGGTAAAAATGGGCAGCCAGCACTGGAGCTGAATAGAGAGCTGCCTCACATGAGCTGCGCCGGAACCGGAAGTCGGCAGTGACTATCTTAAATTCAGCATCGGCCCGCGAGCCAATCACAGCTCACGGACCGGCAGCTAAGCCTCCTGATTGGCTGCCGGACCGCGAGCTCTGATTGGCTCATGGGCCGGTGGCAAATTGAAGATAGACACCGCCGCTGGAGATGGAGGGGTAGGAGAGGCGCACGCTGCACTCTCCTTCTCACAGCAGCAGCTGAGCAGCACGGTGAGCAGTACTTTTTTTCCGGGTGGGGGGGCACTGTGGGGGCATGTGTATCTGCACTGGGGCTATATCTGGCACTGTGGGAGGCACTGTGGGGGCATGTGTATCTGCACTGGGGCTATATCTGGCACTGTGGGAGGCACTGTGGGGGCATGTGTATCAGCACTGGGAGCATATCTGGCACTGTGGGAGGCATGGTGGGGGCCTGTGTATCTGCACTGGGGCTATATCTGGCACTGCGGGGGCATATCTGGCACTGGGGGCATATCTGGCGCTGTGGGGAAATGTGTATCTGCACTGGGGGCATATCTGGTGCTGTGGGGAAATGTGTATCTGCACTGGGGGCATATCTGGCACTGTGGGGACATGTGTATCTGCATCGGGGGCATATCAGACACTGTGGGGACATGTGTATCTGCACCGGGGGCATATCTGGCTCTGTGGGGAAATGTGTATCTGCACTGGGGCATATCTGGTACTGTGGGGACATGTGTATCTGCACTGGGGGCATATCTGGCACTGTGGGGACATGTGTATCTGCATCGGGGGCATATCAGACACTGTGGGGACATGTGTATCTGCACCGGGGGCATATCTGGCTCTGTGGGGAAATGTGTATCTGCACTGGGGCATATCTGGTACTGTGGGGACATGTGTATCTGCACTGGGGGCATATCAGACACTGTGGGGACATGGGTATCTGCACCGGGGGCATATATGGCGCTGTGGGGAAATGTGTATCTGCATCGGGGCATATCTGGCGCTGTGGGGACATGGGTATCTGCACTGGGGGCATGTCTGGCGCTGTGTGGAAATGTGTATCTGCACTGGGGGTATATCTGGCACTGTGGGGACATGTGTATCTGCACCGGGGGCATATATGGCGCTGTGGGGAAATGTGTATCTGCAACGGGGCATATCTGGCGCTGTGTGGAAATGTGTATCTGCACTGGGGGTATATCTGGCACTGTGGGGACATGTGTATCTGCACTGGGGGCATGTCTGGCACTGTGGGGACATGTGTATCTGCACTAGGGGCATGTCTGGCACTGTGGGGACATGTGTATCTGGCACTGGTGGCATGTGTGGTACTGTGGGGACATGTGTATCTGCACTGGGGGCATGTCTGGCACTGTGGGGACATGTATCTGCACTGGGGGCATATCTGGCACTGTGAGGGCATGTGTATCTGCACTGGGGGTATGTCTGGCGCTGTGGGGAAATGTGTATCTGGCACTGGGGACATCAGTCACCAATTATCTCCCTGTCACCCCTGCCTCAGTCACCCACCATCTTCCTGTCACCCCTGCCTCACCAGTAACCTATTATCGCCCTGTCACCCACTATCACCCTGTACCACGGGGAGTACAACTGTGTAGCCACACCCCTTTCTTGTAAGACCACACCCCTTTTATCCCATCAAGGGGCGCCAAAATAGATTTTTGCTTACTAAAAAAAATAAGCTTGGGCCGGCTCTGGGTACAATGCGTCCCATAGTGCCAGTTACAATGAGTCCCATAGTGCCAGTTACAATGCATCCCATAGTGCCAGTTACAAGTAATGCCCCCTGTCTTGGATGTGGGGGTGAGCTACCCCCTTAACCACATTACTTCCTTCAGTTACCTCCTTCCCCCAGCCCCTCTCACCTGGGTCCTGCTTAGAGCCGCCGGCGGGAGAGTGCAGCAAGTCCGGCGCTGCTGCTGAGTCTGCTCTGATGCCTGAGAGGAGGAGAGCGCCGGCCACTGCTGCATGGTGCTCTGGGCTTCCCGGCGCCACCACCTCTGAACCCGCTGCTGAAGATTACATGCTGCGCTTGGCTCTCCCCAACCTCCAGTGCTGGGAGCTGCACCTGCGGGGTAATGGAGAACACCAGGCATGGGCGGCTACTGCCGAGCTCCCACCACCAGCAGCAGCATCAGGAGATGATCAGGGGTGAGAAGAGGAGAGCTGATTATTGGCAGCTCTGAGTCCTTTGTCCCGCCGCCGCTTATGGGTGATTGGATCAGCGGATCCAGCACTGGATCCGCTGTCCAATCATATCTGCCTTGCTGACAGGGATATGCTTTGATGTGGGCTGAAAGCCCATTCCTGTCAGTGAGGCACTTCTATAGGTGCCACTTTTTTCTCTGTTTTCAATGGGCTTTTACAGCCCAGTGCTTGGCCACGCCCCCTGCTGTATCCCCGTTCTCATTATCAACTGGAGGCACTGTTATCAGTGCCTCCCAAACTAGTTTAATGCATTGTAAAGATTAGAATAATATAAAGAGGATACTTAGGACACTGAATAATATGTGTCATAGGTATCTTCTTTGTATTATTGTTTTCATTAATGCAGTGCCTCCCCTGACTACACGTCTCTGCTGCTGATGGAGATTACGGAGAATAACTCAGAGGACTGCTGCATCTTCCTGCAAATGGACAATGCCACCTTCCAGGAGTTGCTGCATCTGGTGACCCCCTATATCCGAAGGTAGGACACCTGCTGTGGAGAGGCTCGTGGCTATGCTGTGCTACCTGGCTACGGGACGCTCGATTGAAGACCTCAATTTTGGGTCCCACATTTCCACTCAAGCTTTGGGGCGCATTATCCCTCACACCTGCAAAGCTATTGTCAAGGTGCTGCAGTTCCGTTATTGTAAGGTAAGTTAATTAAAAAACACACACCACACCATTTTAAAATTGAAACATGACAAATGTTTTATTTAAAAAAATAAAAAATAAACCTTAGTGCAAAAATAGGATTTTAAATACCTACCGGTAAATCCTTTTCACGTAGTCCTTAGAGGATGTTGGGGTCCACATTAGTACCATGGAGTATAGATGGGTCCCTTGGGAGCCATGGGCACTTTAAGAGTTTAATAGTGTGAACTGGCTCCTCCCTCTATGCCCCTCCTACCAGACTCAGTCTAAAAACTGTGCCCGAGGAGACGGACATACTTTGAGAGAAGGAAATACACAGAAAGTGGCGAGATTCACACCAGCTCACACAGAACAAGGCAAATCAAGCTAACCAGCTGAACAAGTCAGCAACAGCTGAACAACAGTACTTAACCAAGTAACAAGGCAGTACTGAACCAAGGAACTACTGCAGGAAAACGAAGCGCTGGGCAGGCGCCCAGCATCCTCTACGGACAACGAGAAAAGGATTTACCGGTAGGTAATTAAAATCCTATTTTCTCTTACGTCCTAGAGGATGCTGGGGTCCACATTAGTACCATGGGGATGTACCAAAGCTCCCAGTATGGGAGGAAGAGCGCGGAAACGCATTCGACACTGACCAAGTAGCCGCTCTGCAAAGTTGTAAAGCCGGGACACCCCGGGCAGCCACCCAGGAAGGAACCACCTTACGAGTAGAGTGGGCCTTAACAGCTTTTGGACACGGCAATCCTGCCGTAAAAATACGCATGCTGGATAGTAAACCTGATCCAGCGAGAAATCGTCTGCTTAGAAGCAGGCCAACCAACCTTGTTGGGGTCATAAAGGGTAAACAGAGCGTCCAAATTTCTGTGATGAGCAGTCCTCTTCACATAGATCTGCAAAGCCCATACAACATCCAAGGACTTTGAGGTAATTGAGGAGTCAGTAGCCACTGGTACCACAATAGGTTGGTTGATATGAAAAGCCGACACAACCTTTGGAAGAAACTGCTGACGAGTCCTGAACTCAGCTCTATTCTCATGGAAAATTAAGCAGAGGCTTTTACAGGACAAAGCCCCCAATTCCGACACACGTCTAGCAGATGCAATCGCCAACAGTGTGACAGCCTTCCAAGAGAGAAACTTGACCTCACCCTCCTGCAAAGGCTCGATCCAATTAGACTGCAGGAACTGCAACACCACGTTAAGATCCCAGGGTGCCGTAGGAGGCACAAAGGGAGGCTGGATGTGCAGAACCCCTTTCAAGAAAGTCTGAGCCTCAGGGAGGGAAGCCAACTGTTTCTGGAAGAAAATGGACAAGGCCGAAATCTGGACTTTTATGGAGCCCAAACGTAGGCCCACATCCACACCTGCTTGCAGGAAGAGGAGAAACGGCCCAAGTTGAAACTCCACCATAGGAAACTTCTTAGATTCACACCAAGACACATACTTTTTCCAAATTCGATGGTAGTGTTTAGACATTACTCATTTCCTAGCCTGTATCAGGGTAGGAATAACTTTGTTCAGAATGCCCTTCCGAGCTAAGATCTGGCGTTCAACCTCCATGCCGTCAAACGTAGCCATGGTAAGTCTTGATAAGCGAACGGCCCTTGTTACAGAAGGTCCTCTCGAAGAGGAAGAGGCCTCGGATCGTCCAGCAGTAACTACAGAATATCCGCGTACCAAGCTCTTCTTGGCCAGTCTGGAGCAATGAGGATCGCCTGAACTCTTGTTTTCTTTACAAGTTTTAGAATTCTTGGGATGAGTGGAAGTGGAGGGAACATGTACACTGACTTGAACACCCACGGAGTTACCAGGGCATCTACCGCCACTGCCTGTGGGTCTCGCAACCTGGAACAGTACCTCCGAAGCTTCTTGTTGAGGCGGGAGGCCATCATATCTATTTGAGGCACACCCCAAAGATTTGTCACCTCTGTGAACACCTCCGGATGGAGGCCCGACTCTCCCTGATGGAGATCGTGTCTGCTGAGGAAGTCCGCTTCCGAGTTGTTCACTCCCGGAATGAAGATTGCTGACGGCGCCACTGCATGTCTTTCTGCCCAAAGGAGGATTCTTGTTACCTCCAACATTGCAGCCCTGCTCTTCGTTCCACCCTGTTGGTTTATGTAGGCCACTGTCGTTACATTGTCCGACTGCACCTGAATGGCCTGATCTTGCAGAAGATGTGCCATTTGTAGAAGACCGTTGTACACGGCTCTTAGTTCCGGAATGTTTATCGGAAGAATGCATTCCAGACTTGACCACATTCCTTGGAAGGATTCCCCTTGGGTGACAGTGCCCCAACCTCGTAGACTTGCATCTGTGGTTAGAAGGGTCCAGTTCTGAATCCCAAACCTGCGGCCCTCGAGAAGGTGAGGCATTTGTAACCACCATAGGAGTGAAATCCCTGCTTTCAGCGACAGACAAATTCTCTGGTGCATGTGCAGGTGAGATCCGGACCACCTGTCCAGGAGATCCAGTTGCATGAAATCTTCCGTACTGTAGAGCCTCATAGGAGGAAACCATCTTCCCCAGAAGGCGAATGCTCTGATGAACTGATACCCGGGCAGGCTTCAAGACATCCCGGACCATTGTTTGTATCACCAACGCCTTCTTCACCGGCAGAAACACTGTCTGCACTTCCGTGTCGAGGATCATCCCCAGGAAAGACAATCTCCTTGTCAGCTCCCAATGTGACTTTGGAAGATTCAGGATCCATCCATGATCCCTGAGCAGTCGAGTTGTGAGAGCAATGGACTGAAACAACCTCTCCCTGGACGATGCCTTTATCAGCAGATCGTCCAGATATGGAATTATGTTCACTCCCCGTCTGCGGAGGAGTACCATCATCTCTGCCATCACCTTGGTGAACACCCTCGGTGCCATGGAGAGGCCGAATGGCAGTGCCTGGAACTGAGAGTGACAGTCCAACAGTGCAAATTTGAGATAAGCCTGGTGTGATGGCCAAATCGGAATGTGGAGGTTCACATCCTAGATATCCAGGGATACCAGGAATTCCCCCTCCTCCAGACCTGAGATCACCGCTCTCAGAGACTCCATATTGAACTTGAATTCCCTCAAATAAGGGTTTAACGACTTCAGGTTCAAAATTGGTCTGACCGAACCATGCGGTTTCGGTACCACAAATAGGTTTGAATAGTAACCCTTGCTTTCCAGATGAGGTGGAACTGGAACAATGACTTATACCTTTTCTAATTTTTGAATGGCTGCCTGTAGGGTAGCCCTCTCTGTCAGCAAAGCTGGTAAGCCTGATTTGAAGAATCTGTGAGGTGGGAGCTCTTGAAACTCCAGTCTGTACCCCTGGGACACAATATCCTGTACCCAGGGATCCAGGCCGGATGACTGAAGTCTGAGTCTCGCTCCCACCTGCCCGCTCTCCAGGCTGGGAGGTCCACCATCATGCTGAGGATTTTGAGGAAACAGAGCCAGGCTTCTGTTCCTGGAAACCTGCAGGTGCAGGTTTTCTGGATTTTCCCCAACCACCTCTGAAGAAAGTGGAAGGGGGCTTGGACTTCTTAACTTTTGCAGTCTTAAAGGACTGCATTGTACATGTAGAAAAAAAAATGTTTCAGTGTCTGAGTGGCTGAGGGAAGAAAGGTTGACTTACCTACGGATGCTGTGGAGATCCATGCATCCAATTCCCAAATAGAGCCTGACCTGTGAAGGGTAGGTTCTCCACACTTCTCTTGGATTCCGCGTCTGCAGACCACTGGCACAGCCGGAGTCCCCTGCTTGCCGAGACAACCATGGAAGACGTCCATGCATTCAGATGACCCAGGTCCTTCATGGCCTCCACCATGAAACCCATAGAATCCTGTATGTGATGTAAAAACATTTCAATGTCACTTCTATCCAGAGAATCTAATTCCTCAAGTAATGTGCCTGACCACTTTACTCTTGCTTTAGAAATCCATGCACAGGCAATAGTGGGCCTTAACGCCACGCCTGAAGCAGTGTATATGGATTTGAGCGTTGACAGTTCTTTCAAATCGGTAGACCCAGGGACAAGTAAAACCACCTTTTTAGACAGTCTAGATACAGAAGCGTCTACTATAGGAGGGATTTCCCCACTTTTTCCTATCCTCCCCAGGAAAGGGAAAAGCAACAAGAACCCTTTTTGGGATCTGGAATTTTTTCTACAGGTTTTCCCAGGATTTTTCAAATAATGCGTTTAATTCCTTAGATGCAGGAAAGGTCAGGGAAGCTTTCTTATTGTCTGTAAAGTAAGCCTTCTCAACCTGCTCAGGTGCTTTGTCAGTAATGTATAACACATCCCTAATTGCCTCAATCATGAGCTGCACCCCCTTTGCAAGGGATGCCTCTCCCCCAGCATATCCCTATCACCATCTCCCATATCAGAGTCGGTATCCGTGTCGGCTTGCATAATTTGGGCAAGAGCACACTTCTTTGGGCATATACCAGGAGAGTTTGAGGAGGTAGTGGGAACAGAACCAGACAAAACCTCTACAGATTTTCTCAAAACCTGTGTTTCAGCCTCAGTATGAGCTATCCTAGATGAAATCTGGGATGTCATTCCCTTAATTGAAGCCACCCACAATGGTTCGGATTCAGAAGGCTGAGACATGATATTACATTCCTGAGTACATGGAATGGAGTCCTCTGGGGAAGATACATACTCTGCAGCACAAGACACAGAGGGGGTCATTCCGAGTTGATCGCACGTAGCAAGTTTTTGCTGCTCGTGCGATCAACCTAACGCCGCCTATGGAGGAGTGTATTTTAGCATAGCAGGGCTGCGAACTCTTTTGCAGCCCTGCTATGCTAAAAAAGTTTCAAGTAAAACAAGACCAGGGCTGCAGTTACTCACCCAGTGTGACGGATCCAGCGATGAAGGTCCCGGTCCTGACGTCAGACATCCGCCCTCCAAACGCCTCAAATTGCCTGCGTTGGACTCACCATGCCTGGAAAATGGTGAGTATCCACCCCGGTACGCCTCCAGTCTGTCCGTCTTCTTGCGATCGCCGCTGCGATCACATTTCTCACTGACGGCGTCGTTGCCCAGCGACAATCATTGCCAGGCAACGACGCGCATGCGCATATCTGATCCATTTGCACCGCAGCAAAGAACCGCTGCGTGCGAACAGGTCGGAATGACCCCCAGAGTCCCTGGACATAGTAATGTGAGAAATATGTACACACACACAGGAAAATGTCAGACACAGTTTCCCCCAAGTACCTTCAGAGAAACACAGAGTTAATGGAGCCAGCACCCACACAGCGTCCCAGTAGGCAGCTATATAATAAAAGCCTGGCATTGACTGTGCAACCTTAATAGACAACACAGTGTAAAATTGTGAATAACACTCTCTCCCCCCTTCTATAACCCCTGGTACCGCACAGGATAGCTGGAGTTATGTGGAGGGTCAGCGCTCCCTGTCAGCGTCTCTGTGTGTGATCTGCAGGGAGACAATGGTGCTGGTGAGCTGCTGGATCCACTCTAAGGAGAAGCTCCGCCCCTGTCATGGCGCGTCTTCCCGCACTTTAAGATTATACTGGCCTGAGGTAAAACACATTGCTAGCAGTAGAATACCTTACCTGATAGCCTAGATGACCAGTTTTAAGGGTATCGCGCTGGTCCAGGGCGCCCCTCACAGCAGTGCCTCTAAGCCCTCTGGAGCGCAGCTACTGCGCTGTGCTCCTATCCTGATGCCGCCATTCTCACCGGTCCCCGCTTGTCGGAATGCCGGCAACCTACTCACCACCGACGTCTTCTGGCTCTGTTAGGGGGTGGCGGCATGCTGCGGGAGTGAGCGGTCGCCTCGGGGGCTTGCGATCATCACCCTCAGGAGCTCAGTGTCCTGTCAGCAGAGATAGTGGCCATTAACCTCAAAGGGTTAGACACTACTCCCCCCTAAGTCCCACGAAGCAGGGAGGCTGTTGCCAGCAGCCTTCCTGTGCCTAACAACAATAAAACTTAAAGAACTCCTAGGAGCTCCCCTAGCTGTGACCGGCTCCACCGGGCACAATTTCTAAACTGAGTCTGGTAGGAGGGGCATAGAGGGAGGAGCCAGCCCACACTATTAAATTCTTAAAGTTTCCATGGCTCCCAAGGGACCAGTCTATACCCCATGGTACTAATGTGGATCCCAGCATCCTCTAGGAAGTAAGAGAAATATTTTGTGGGCAGGACAGCTGCCTAAAAGTGTTTATAAAAATAATATATATATTCTAAATAAAATGCAAGGTAAAAGTATTAAAATGTAAAATTTGAATTATGCCAACATGGCACATATGTGGTATGTACAACTCAGGGACGTGCGGTGAGCTAAATGGCTCCGGAGGCACTGGCTTGCACCAGAGACAGATTTAAACGCAATATATGAGCCAAAGGGTACATCTGGGCATTATACACAGATGCAGCAGTATAAACTTCTGGAAATTTGGTGAGTTTTGATCTGAGAAGTGCAGAAAGTGTCAGACTGCCTCACCTGCCATAGACTTTTTACTCCAGAGTTTTGGCTATAAAAATGATTAGAATAATGCAAAGAAGATATTTCAAACATATTCTTTGTATTTTGTATATACTTTATACCATCAAATCTCTGGTACAAACGTCAGTATGACAGGAAAGGCTCTGCCTCACCTTGCCACACGTAACTGGTACAACTATGTACAAGCATCCCAATCCCTGATAAATATGCTGCAGGCGGCTGCTCGGTGTTGTGGACCGGTGCTCGGTGTTGTGGCATCTCACAGAGCGCTCTTCATGCCCCCTTTAGTGACGTTAAAAGGGGGCGTGACTCACGATTGCGGCACTGCCGCGAGGCCATGTGCACTTTTCGAGTCCCACTTCTCAATTCTAAAATGTTTGGGGGTATGTATATACTGCTATTGAGTGCTAGTGCTTTGCAGGGTCATATATGCACACACTGTATCCCAGATTACATTTTATTAATTGTACCCCAGTTTGCATATATGGTGCTGCAAAACAAAGGTGAACAGTAGCAGTATATGTAAACAGCTAAATCAGGCTCTGGCAAAAAAGGAGATTTATGGTAAGAACTTACCTTTGTTAAATCTCTTTCTGCGAGGTACACTGGGTTCCACAGGGATAACATCAGGGTGTAGAGTTGGATCCTGATCCGAGGCACCAACAGGCTAAAAGCTTTGACTGTTCCCAGGATGCATAGTGCCTCCTCCTCTATAACCCCGCTTCCGTGCACAGGAGCTCAGTTTCGTTAACCAGCCCAATGCAGTAGCAGGTACCAGAGACGACAATAGCTCGTAGTCAAATACACAACACACTCACCACTGGAGAGGGTGTCAGCGGCTATGCCATACCAGCCCAAAGAAGCTAAGTGCTTCAGGGTGGGCGCCCTGTGGAACCCAGTGTACCTCGCAGAAAATACCATAAATCTCCTTTTCTGCAGCGGGGTACACTAGGGTTCCACTGGGATAACATCGGGGATGTCCTAAAGCAGTTCCTCATGGGAGGGGATGCACTGTAGCGGGCACAAGAACCTGGCGTCCAAAGGAGGCATCCTGGGAGGCGGAAGTATCGAAGGCATAGAACCTTATGAACGTGTTCACTGAGGACCACATAGCCACCTTGCACAATTGTTCAAGGGTCGCACCACGGCAGGCCGTCCAAGAAGGTCCAACAGACCGAGTAGAATGGACTTTGATGGTAGCAGGAGCTGGAAGTCCAGCCTGTACATAAGTATGTGCAATCACCATTCTAATCCATCTGGCCAAGGTCTGCTTATTAGCAAACCAGCCACGTTTGTGAAAACTAAAAATGACAAAGAGGGAATCAAATCTCCTAAGAGAAGCTGTTCTCTTCACATAAATACGGAGAGCCCGTACCACATCCAAAGACCTCTCTTTGGAGGATAAACCAGGAGAGACAAAGGCCGTAAACCACAATTTCCTGGTTAAGGTAGAAAGACAACACCACCTTAGGCAAATAACCAGGACGAGTTCTAAGTACCGCCCGGTCACGGTGAAAAATCAAAAAGGGTGACTGACAGGACAAGGCACCCAAGTCTGAAACCCGTCTAGCAGAGGCAATAGCCAGCAAGAACAAAACCTTAAGAGTAAGCCACTTAAGGTCCACAGACTCAAGAGGTTCAAACGGAGACTCTTGTAAGGCGTTCAGAACAACAACCGACAAATCCCAAGGAGCCACAGGCGGGACATAGGGAGGTTTAATCCGTAAAATAACCTGCGTGAATGTATGAACATCAGGGAGAGTCGCAATTTTCCATATCGACAAGGCAGAAATATGAACCTTGAGAGAGGCCAGACGAAGGTTTAAGTCCAGGCCCTGTTGCAGGAAAGCCAAAAGCTTGACAGTACTGAACTTGACGCCGGTTTACGGGCCTTTAACATAGTTTGAATGAGCGCCTCAGAAAATCCTTTGGCCCTCAGTACGGAAGCTTCAAGAGCCACGCCGTCAAAGCCAGACGGGTCAAATACTGGTAGACACAAGGGCCCTGAACAAGTAGGTCTGGCCATTGCAAAAGTAGATGAGGATGCTCTATCGAGAGACCCTGCAGGTCTGAGAACCAATGCCGTCTTGGCCACGCTGGAGCGATTAGAATTAGTATTCCTCCTTCTTGCTTGAACTTTCTTATCACCCTGGGCAGGAGTGACACCGCAGGGAACACGTACGGCAGCCAAAAGTTCCATGGAATTGCCAGTGCATCCACGAACGCTGCTTGAGGATCCTTTGTCCTTGTTCCGAAGACCGGAACCTTGCGATTGTGTTGAGATGCCATCAGGTCTACATCTGGTAGGCCCCACTTGTCCACTAGGAGTTGAAAGACTTCCGGAAGAAGACTCCACTCTCTGGCGTGTACGTCCTGACGACTGAGGAAGTCCGCTTTCCAGTTGAGGACTTCCGGAATGAACACTGCCGATATGGCTGGCAGATGGCGTTCCGCCCAACGAAGGATGTTTGATACTTCCATCATTGCCATGTGGCTTCGAGTGCCGCCTTGATGATTTATGTACGCCACCATGGTGGCGTTGTCTGACTTAATTGAACAGGCCTGTTCTGTACTAGAGGCAGGGCCAGTGTCACATTGAACACTGTCCTCAATTCCAGAATGTTTATCGGGAGGAGAGATTCCTCCCTGGTCCACCGACCCTGAAGAGAGTGTTGCTCCAACACCATGGCCCAGCCCTGCAGACTGGCATCCGTCGTCAGAAGTACCCAGTTGGAAATCCAGAAGGGATGACCCCTGCTTAGTTGCAGGTTCTGTAGCCACCAGGTCAGCGACAAGCGGACCTCCGGAGTCTAGGAGATCATGTGAGTCCTGATCCTGTGAGGCAGGCCATCCTACTTGTAGAGTATCAACCTCTGCAGAGGGCGGGAGTGAAATTGAGCGTACTCTACAATGTCGAAAGCGGACATCATGAGGCCTAGTACTTGCATTGCTGAGTGTACTGACACACGTTGGCGAGAGAGGAAGCATCCTATCTTGTCCTGAAGTTTCAGGACCTTCTCCAGAGACAGAAACAACCGCTGGTTGTGGGTGTCCAATAGTGCTCCCAGGTGCACCATGCTCAGAGAAGATTTCTTCCAGTTGATGAGCCACACGTGGGCTTGCAGGAATTGGACCGTCAGTTCCAGATGACAGAGGAAAACCTCTGGAGAGTTCACCAGGATCAACAAGTCATCCAGATACGGCAGGACACTGATATCTTGACGGTTAGAGTAGAGCCGTCATGACTTTGGTGACAATTCTTGGTGCCATGGTCAGACCAAAAGGTAAGGCCTGGAATTGAAAATGTAGGTTGCCAATAGCAAACCGCAGGTATTGCTGATGCGACACTGAAATAGGTATATGCAGGTAAGCATCCTGTATGTCCAGGGATACCATATAGTCCTTGGGCTCCAAAGCCAGAACAATAGAGTGAAGAGTTTCCATATGGAATTCGGAAACATTCACAAATTTGTTCAAAGACTTGAGATTGAGAATGGGCCGGGAAGAACCATTCGTGTTCGGAACTAGGAACAGCGTTGAATAGTACCCACTGCCTCTCTGAGACGGAGGCACCGGCACTAACACTCCCATGTCCAGGATGGATTGTTCCACCAGATGGAGAGTTTTTGCTTTTACCGGATCCACAGGGACGTTTGTCAAGCAAAATTGGCGATGGGGGACGTTTCTTGAAAGAGATGGCGTATCCGTGAGCGACGACTTCCCTTACCCAGGCGTCCGAAGTGGTCTGTAACCATACCTGAGCAAATTGTAGAAGTCGGCTACCACCCTAGGATCCCCCAGGGGGAGGCCGGCCCCGTCATGCAGCAGGCTTGTCTGTTTTGGAAGCAAGGTGAAGGGCAGCCCAGGCACGTTTAGGTTTGGGCTTAGTGGATTTGGCAATGCGAGCCTGTTTCGGGTACACCTGACCCTTCGATTTACCTGGAGGTCGAAAGGAACGAAAGGAAGTACTCTTAGCCTTCGGAGCTGAAGGTGTAGTACTAGGTAGACATGCAGTCTTAGCAGATTCTAAATCAGCAACAATCTTTTTGAGGTCTTCCCCAAAGAGTATGTTTCCCTTAAAAGGGATCACCTCCAAGGTCTTTTTAGAATCCAGATCTACAGACCAGGACCGCAACCATAGGATCCGGCGAGCCAGAATAGACGTAGTAGACACTTTGGCAGCCAGGATACCTGCACCAGATGCCGCCTCCTGAATATAATGAGAGGCTGTAATAATGTATGAAAGACACTGTCTAGCATTATCAGGAAAATTAGATGGTAGTTCTGCTTCAACTTCCTGAACACAGGCCTCTATAGCTTTAGCGTCCCAAGATGCCGCAATAGGAGGCCTGTGTACAGCTCTAGCATGAGTGTAAATAGACTTCAAGCAACCCTCCACACGCTTATACATTGGTTCCTTCAGAGAGGTGACGGTAATGACAGGCAGAGCAGATGATACCACCAGATGTGCGATTCCCTTCCATCAGACAACGCACAACAGGAGAGATTGGCCCTTCCTAACCAGCACCGTATGGTTAACTTCAAATCAGCCCAGTGCCAGCATCCACATTTCCAACACTGAGACGCCGCCCGCTCGGCTCAGCCGAGCCGCTTCTTATATCATAGCGGGGCTCATATGTGCAAGGATAGGAGAGACTGCATTTACCCTAACAACAGTGACCTTTCTTTAAGAGGTACCTCTCCGTAATCTCCCATTTACAACACATTTCAGTCCGTGGACGCACGGCTGAAACATCATTTTATAGATGAAGCGCCACTTCATTAGACTTTTCAGATTGATATACCGTACTCTTATTATTATTTTTTTTTATTTTTTTATATGATTTCCTATTAATATTATTAATAATATTAAATTGTACTATTTTACTTTTTAATCAGGCTATTTTATTGTCATCCATGTGTTATACGTATTTATAAGACACATTGTTTCAGTAATAAATTTATTTATTAGACTCTCTCAGCGCTCCCAATTTTTTCCTTCGTCATCCTATTGATATTCTGTTGGGGCAGCCCGCCCACAACTGGTGAGCGGCCGTCTGAGTCTAATTAGGTTTGTGTATACTGTGGAGCGCCAATTCATTGTACGTATTTATGAGGTGTCTCTTGATGATGTGTTCATAATGGGTATGAGTATAAGGAGTCTGAGCGTTGCGGTGAATGTTTTTCATTTTGTCGCGCGCTATGGTCATGACCTCTGGTAGTACTCTCCCAATATAACACAACCCCTCAGAGCTCAGAGTAAGCCACGTGTACGCTTTCCTCCCACATATGAAATAGGCATCATCTGGAAGAACATAAGAGACAAACTGCATCAACACCATATCACATCTCTTCCTGATAAAGGATCCGGTCCTTAGTTCTCTCATTTGCTCAGTACAAGTAGCGGGCTGGATGATGTGGGCACAATACCCCTGCGACACTTTCCCAGCCCACATGGTTTTGATCCCACGTGTATACCTATACCGAAAATACTTCCCACTGGTGGCTATCTTGCGTACAAGTTCAGAGTCGATAGGTAGGCTATCAGCTCTGTGTGAAAAGGTCATTGTCTGGTTATTCCATGTCACTTCCCAATTTCCTGGTTTTCAGAAATTGGACAAATTAAAACACAATAGTGATCTATCTACATGGTACTGGTGGAGCTTCAAGCTAGGGGGCCTAGATATATTGAATTTCTTGTCCACCGGTCTCCCACCCCGTAATTCGAGTACCTCATCTACCATTAACGGGTATGGCACTAATCCCGACTTACTCTGTCCTTTAGGTACTTGTGAGCACATCCAGCATTCTGTTTGGTTTAAGACTGTACCCAATAAATGAGTGGTAATCACTCAAAGGATGTCGGCCAAAGTTGATATTACTGTTTGACTGACATCTCTGGATGCACCCATCTTCAACTATATTTTTGCAATGCCTACATATACAATATTCATCAGACAACAACCCTTCACATTGCCTCCGAGCTCCATGACTACCAGATCGCTTACTGATACCAGCCTTTACTAGAGTGATGTGCTGCTCCTGAGATCCTATGAATCCGTACTCGCCATCAGAACCCATTCCAGATCCTTGCTCAACGCCTCGGGGGCCCTCACAAAAACAGATTGTCCTGATCAAAAACAGAGTCACCAGAAAAAGCCGAAACACAGTCTCTTGATGTAGATCCATTTCGTTAAGGAGCAAAAATAAGAAGGGAAACAAAAAGAAAAATGCAGTGGGGGGGTAAAAAAAGAAAAATGGTATGACAACCGTCTTTGATTTTGTTGTTCTCCGTGCTCAGGTGCCGTTCAACAGTCCTGCCTCTCAGCTTTCCGGAACAAATTCTCTAGTGATATGAGGTTCTCTTCACCTTGCTCTTTGTCACGAGTTTTCTCCAGGTCAGCAACCTTCTTGCAGTGGGACGAGTGGACCCAAGTCTCTTTCTCGGCAACCTTTAGTGCTGTCGTGCTGGTCAACAAAACTTGATACGGTCCTTCCCACCTGTCTACGAGGCAACCTGAGCGTAAATAATTTCGAATCAACACATAATCCCTAGGCTCAATGTCATGACAATTGATGCTTGGTAAGTCAGGAATCGCCAGTTTCAGATTCCTTTGCTGATTTCTCAATTGCTGGCTCATCCTAACCAAATATTGCACAGTTATTTCATTGTTGCACTTCAAATCATCCTGGGGGTCTATCATTACATGGGGTTGTCGACCAAAAATAACTTCGAAGGGTGATAAGTTAAGCGGTGACCTGGGAGTGGTTCTGATGCTGTACAACACTAGTGGCAAAGCTTCTGGCCACAACAATCCAGTTTCAGCCATCACTTTGCTCAGTTTATTCTTAATTCTCATTCTGTTCATTCTCTCCACCTTCGCACTTGCCTATGGCCGGTATGGAGTATGCAGCTTGCTATTAATACCCATCAGTTTGCACATGACCTGAAATACTTCACCTGTAAAATGGGTACCCCTATCACTTTCAATCATTCTAGGGATACCATATATGAACACAAATTCCTGCATGATTTTTCTTTGCAGTGAACACAGCAGTATTTGTGGCAGCGGGGAATGCTTCTACCCAGTTTGAAAAGACATCGGTACATACTAACACATACTTCAAATTCCTACAGGGTGGTAACTGTATGAAGTCGATTTGTATTACCTGAAAAGGGCCGTCTGTAGGAGGAATATGGGATGGCTCCGTTGGTATTGCCTTACCAATATTCTTCCTCAAGCAAGTAAGACATGTCATTGCTTTCTTACCTGCATGAGAAGAGAACCCTGGTGCACTCCAGCAGGCTCTTACCAGTTTGCACATACCTTTCTTACCCAGATGAGTCAAACCGTGTGCTGCCTCAGCTAGGCTTGGGAGATATGCCCTGGGGGCCACTGGCTTACTGTGTCCATCTGTCCAAAGCCCTGAGGACTCCTGGCCATATCCCTTCACCTTCCAGACCGCCTTCTCCTGTAGGGAACACAAATTTTGCATTTCAATTAACTGTTGCATGTTAACCGAGTTAAATGTCATCAGTGGTGTGATGTTAGTTTGTATGGTGGTGCTTGCTGCTGATTTTGCAGCTTCGTCTGCCCGGCTGTTACCAAGTGAAATTGGGTCTTGGTTGTGAGTGTGTGCTTTACACTTGATAACAGCCACTCTGTCCAGTTCCTGTATTGCTGTCAGAAGCCTCTTGATGTATGTCGTGTGCGCTACAGGTGTGCCAGCTGCCATCATGAAATTTCTGAGGCGCCACAGGGCCCCAAAATCATGCACCACTCTAAAGACGTACCTAGAATCCGTGTATATATTAGCTGACTTACCCTTTGCCAACTCACATGCTCTGGTCAGTGCTACCAGCTCAGCGACTTGTGCTGAGTGAGGTGGGCCAAGAGGTACAGCTTCTATGATACCTTTGTCATCTACAACTGCGTATCCGGTGCACAGGTCTCCCAATTCTGTCTGTCTGTGGCAACTACCGTCAGTGTAGAAGGTAAAGTCTACGTCTTCCAGTGGGTTGTCACTTATGTCAGGTCTCGCAGTGAATGTCTGGTTCAGATATTCCATACAATCATGCATATCAGTGTCTGCGCTAAATCCTCCTTCACCATCGTTCTCATCCTCCACCCTTTGTGCATGACCAGGCACACTTGGCAAGTAAGTTGCATGATTTAGTGAGCTGCACCTCTTAATGGTGATAGTTCCCACTTTGTAAACCGAGCAGATGAGACATGTCTGGTTTGGGCGGAGTTTAGCAAGGCTGATACTGCATGTGGGGTATGGATGGTCAAGTCGTGTCCTAACACTACGTCCTCACTCTTACCAGCAAAGCGATGGCTGCAACACTTTGCAAGCAAGTGGGGAGAGACTGTGCTATAGTGTCCAACTGTGCGCTGTAGTAGGCTACCGGTCTTCTGGCATCACCATGTTTCTGCGTTAAGACTCCTGCCACGCACCCAGCGCTTTCAGTACCATACAATTCAAAGGGCTTCTCATAATCTGGCATACCTAATGCTGGTGCCTGTGACAAGCACTGTTTTAGTCTCTCAAACGCCAGTTTGGACTCATCTGTGTGAGAGACCCGTTCTGATTTATTCGAGGAGACCATTTCTTGCAGCGGTAGTGCCAGTATACAGAACCCCGGTCATGTCGCGAATGGCCTGTATTCTATCTGCGGTCAAGTGCCTAAGTCCATGTGTCAAGCAATGCCCCAAGTATTTAACCTTAGTCCGACACAACTGCAGCTTATCCGTTGAAACCTTGTGTCCTGTGTGTGGGAGAGATGAAACAGAAGCTGTTTAGTGTCTGCCAAGGATGACTCGAATGAATCAGAGCACAACAACAAGTCATCAACATATTGTATTAGCACCGACCCACTCTCAGGTTGAAAAGATTGCAAACAGTCATGTAAGGCCTAGGAGAAAATACTTGGGCTGTCAATGAAACCTTAGGGGAGACGAGTCCAGGTGTGCTGTACTCCCCTGTAGGTGAAAGCAAAGAGGTATTGGCTGTTAGGATGGAGAGGGACAGAAAAGAAAGCAGAACAGAGATCGATGACAGTGAAGAAATTAGAGGTGGAGGGAATTTGCATGAGGATGACAGCTGGATTGGGCACTACAGGGAATTGACTCTCCACTATCTTGTTTATCCCCCTTAGATCCTGCACTAGCCTGTAACCCCTCCCCCCACTCTTTTTCACAGGGAAGATGGGACTATTGGCTGTGCTGGACGTCCTGACTAGGATGCCTTGCTGTAGCAGCCGTTCTATGACAGGGTATACTCCTAATGCCACCTTTGGCTTCAGAGGGTACTGAGGGATTTTTGGAGCTATCCTGCCACCTTTTATTTGTACTACTACTGGGGCTACATTCGCCATCAATCCAGTGTCTTGTCCAGCTTTGGTCCAAAGGGAACCCGGTATTTGTGAGATAATTTCCTCTACCTGTGATGGACACGTGTCTATAACAGTAGAGTGTAACATTAGCCTTTGAGGGGTGTCTAATATATTGTGTACCTCCTGTGCATGGTTCTCAGGGATATCCAAGAACACACCCTCAGGTGTACAGTATATGACACACCGTAATTTACACAACAGATCTCTGTCCGGTAGATTAGTCGGAGCCGATGCAGCCAGCAAAAAAGAATGTTTGGTTTGCAAGGGCCCTATCGTAATCTCTGCAGGTCTACTCAAAGGGTATTGCTGCACCTTTCCCGTTACTCCCATTGCCTAAATTGTTTTTCCCGTGGTCGTTACACCTGTGGTGGAGTTTAACACTGATCTGGCCACCCCTGTATCTACAAGAAAAGGTAATGGTACACCAGCTACATCAACAATGACCTCAGGTTCACTACCAAGGCCAGCAATCAATTTCACTGTCTGCAGACTACAGGTGTGGCCTAACCTCTATTGTGTAGTGGTACCCTCCCGCCGGGCATTAGCAGCTACTATATGTGCGGGGGATAACTGTGTGTTTTCGGGGGTCTGCCAGTCCCTCCTTGGTGGGTACCTGCTTGTTTCCCCTCTATGCGACTCATAATCCCTTCTATGTGTTCCCTGTTCCCAACTATGTGTCAGGTAACGTGGTTCGTATTCATGTCTAGGGGGTCTATATACGTTATGTGTCCCTTTACTCCTACATTCCTTTACAAAATGCCCTTCTCTATTGCAGAGATAACATGTTTTGACCGTGACTTACCATCAAGGGTCTGGGGTTTAGGCTGATGGGACTTCCCTGTAAGAGCCTGTATGCTTACCATCATCAGCTTATCCCCTTGTGACTCCCTGTGCTTAGTAATGTTGCGATCATGCTCAATGGCAGACTCTCTTAGCGCAGCTACCGAAATACCTCTCCAATTTGGCAGAGAGGTTTGCACCCTCGTCCTCAGTGCCTCCTTTAATCCATCCATTAGCACAGAGACAGCTACCTCCCTGTGGTTGGCATTCTCCTTAATATCCTCTATCCCAGTGTATCTAGCCATTTCCTGCAGTGCTCTATGGAAATACTCAGATGACATTTCACTGTCCTTCTGTCTTATGGAGAAAATTTTGTTCCACTTAACAACAGTAGGAAAATACACTCCTAATTGCAGTCTGATTTGCTTTACATTCTCCTGGTTGTACTCATCAGTGAGAGGCATTTCTACATCTAATTTACAATCAGTTATGAATTTTGGGATGTCAATGTTTGAGGGTAAACTTGCTCGTAGCACTGTTTGCCAATATTTATCTGTGGGCTCATGGGCATTGCCCAATTCCTTAATGAATTTCTGGCATCCGACTAGATCTTTTCTGGGATCGGGGAATTGTGACATAATTGATCTCAGTTCTGATCGGGACCAAGGACAATGCATTGTAATGTTCCTGATGGGAGTTACTCCCTGATTATCAGTTCTCCCATTGGGCACTGCAATCACCCTGACTGGATTTAGCTCAACCACATCCTTTTTGTTTGATTCTATAATACGGGGAGCTATTGTCTCTGCATAATATATGGTACCGTACTTACCGGTGGACACAACCTCCCTCACCCCTCCGCTGGGGGGCATCGCTACTACTCTTGGTGGTTGGGCCGTGCCCACCTGGGTATCCTGTATGGTAGCTTCTAAAGAGAGTGCCAATATCGTGGTAGGCTCATCATCCTCCTCACTACCTTGGGGAAAATTCAAAACAGAATACAACTGGCATGGGTTAGGGTTAACACATTGATTAATCACTTTGCTATCTCTTACTGATGCACTATTGGTTGTAGCCAGTTTTCCCCCATCTACATGTGGCGGTGGTGGTGCGCTCGCAATCATCTCCCTGTCAGGGTTGGAACTTGCTGTGTGCACAAGTTCCCTTTGCACATCTCCCTCTTGCTGCCACAGATTTAAACAATCAGTATGTCTGATCCTCAGTTTCCTAGATTTGATCAGACATATTCTAATCCTTACACTCTGTAGTACCTCTGGTTTAATAGTACCCATCCTAGGGAATGATGCCCTAACATCAGCAGTCATACGTACCCATTCATTGCAAAAAGCCTCTGCGTGTGGAGCATATTTCCCACACATTATCAACCTTGCTGACCCCTTTGGCCGCACCTCTTCAGCCTGGACCCCGGCTGCTGACCGCCTTCCACTTGTGCAATTGGATCCCATTGCGGACTTTTTAAATACAATACTCAACTGCACAACGAACAGACGGTTTAAGTTCTCCGAGCGCTTTACACTCGCTCCTTTTCCGCTGATGTACCACGACTCACTCCAATAGTGACCACCGCGTACCCAGTGAGGACCCTATCAGCAACTGGTTTCTATTTACTGGAATTTGTGTAGGGAGAGAAACAGACTATCGATCCCCCTTTCCAGTGAACGTCTCACCTTGGACAATTTCTTCCTGAGAGAGACGAACGAAAAAACTTTCTTTCAACTATACACAAATCACACTTGCGTGTGTTCTACATGACGCGTATGATACCACAATTTACGCAAAAGCACGCAAACTGGTATCTTGTTGCGCCACGTATCGCATGCACAAACGCGCGGTCCAATCACACAGCGTATAGATACTTGTTATCTATCCGCCCCGCGATCAGTGGAGTCGAATTCACAAGCTGCACTCCTCAGCCGGAGCGTAACACAAAACCTTAACTTCAATTCACAATTCTATACTCTATCATGCTCCTGTGCAAGTCTCCTCACGACTTGCGTACCTCTCTATTTATTAACGTAAGTCAGCCGACCTTACGCCACCAAGCCTCTAGTAACTCAGTGTCCCCACGGTATACCGATTTCCAGGCTCAATACATCCACTCCTACTTTCACTCACTCAAATACACAATGTTTTTCTTTTCTGTACAGAAAATATCACTCCCTTTGACTAGTAGTCTTATCCCAGAGGTAGTACAGTTTAAACAAAGTGTTATAATAATCTGCTTTTGAAATCGGATAGTTATGTGCTATTGTATTAAATATACTCCCGCTTTAAATTGAACTGCTATTATGCGGTTATAAAAAATTTTTCTCGCGATTCTACGCAACCTTGCGTAAACACGCGACCGTGCATGTCTCTACGCCACGTGCGTGACCCTGCGCCACGTGCGCACCTCTGTACGCTGTCCTCACGTACTGTGCCACATGTACAAACGTGCGTTCGCAATTTAGTAAACCAAACTATTTCGATAAATGTGAGCAATAAAACTACTATCGCTCACTAACACAACCCACACTTTTCCGTATAAACCTAAACGACTAGGCCAGAACTGCGTTTCGTGTCTTACAATTACACCCTTAATACACTATTTCAAATATCTATATAGCAAACAAATGTATCCGATTTCACACAGATCTATAATGACTGCAAACCTATGGCAACAATTTGTGAGAATGCATGCAAAGTATCGGTACGCTTTGTGTACGCTTTCGCGCCAAAATTACATTCAGATAATAAACGTCTTTTTTCCTGTGTCCGGGTTTCACACCAGCACCTCTCAAGACTGCAGTACAGACGTGATATAACAACACAATAGAGGGTTTTAAAACACCAGGTAGCAAAGCAAGGGTTACTTAAAGATGCGTTTCCACCCCTTGTTGATAGATCAAAGTATGTTTAATGGCCTGCAAGTCCTGGTAGTGTGAGATGGACCGGAGAAGCCCTCAATTGTGAAGTCTAATTAACTTACAGGAATAAAAGTTTACTTTAAATACACCGATGTTCAGGCCACTGCGACTGTTAAGCGTGTGTGTGTATAACCCCTATCAAATGCGTACACGTTGCGTGCGCACGCCGTCACGCTGTTAGCTCAGAGTAGCTGCACGTGCGGCGGAATACACTCTATAACCCCTAACAGGAAAAAGGAATGCGACACCAATTGTATTTAAAATGTTGGGATCCAACCCACCAACAATTATTTACTAAAAAGGGGGTTACAACAATAATACAGTCACATAAGAGAAGAGGCTACAATCAATGGATACATACATTTGTTTCGCTGCGCCACCCGGTTCTGGTCCTCAGTCAATATGGGTAGATGACCTTCAGAGAATGTGTCTGACCGGCCAGGAGGCATGGCTTTTATACATTTGTCCAAATCATGAAACAATGGGAACTGTAATCTCTTCACCTATAGATCAAAGGGCTGGTCATTTACAGTACAGGAGGGGTCCTAGGTTGGTTTGAATAGGTGGGCGATGCCTGGTCCAGGTGCACTTGCAGTTGTTCACTGGGTTCCCGTCGAATATCAAGAGTACAGTAAATACAGTTAATATTAATATTCTGTTCCTGCGCATATCTATGCGCAGGAGCATGCTATCTTCTGCAAACTGCTACCGGAATATTGCTCTTAAAATACTGTACAGCTGGATACCAAACACCACCTCCTAACCTAATTCTGTCCCCTCATATCCTGTAAAGTCGAATCCCTCCATTGTTATACCTTTAAAGCAAATGTATCTCGCTGGTGTGGTGCATGTGGGCTATGTGTAAATTACGTGCTATGTGAGTTAATTATGAGATATGTCTTTGTGGCTTTTCTATGCGAATGAATATGCTACCGTAATTACTCATACCACGCGCTAACACGCAAGACCGCGTGAGCGATCATACGTAGCTTGCGAGCATGCGCACGCACGGCAGAACAAGCACCCGCACGGAGGCCATCTGTGTGGTGTTTGTACGTGATGCGTGTGGCTATAATATTTTCGACTTCGACATATGTCCACTAAGTGGTCAGAATGTCGCAAAACTAATTTAGTAACCTTCTGACGCTTGAACTTATCTGGTTTCTTAGAGGTAGCTGGGGGTTCTTCATCATCCTCAATCTGAAGAATCAGCCTGATAGCCTCCAAGAGGTCAGGAACATCCACTTGAGTTATAGATTCCCCATCAGAAGTTTCTGCATAAGTGTCTGAAGGGTCAGTTTATGCGCCATCTTAATCAGATGAAGTATCTGAAACATGTGTGGATTTTGAGGAAGTAATGGCTCGCTTAGAAGACCCCTTGGTCTTAGGCGGATGAGGGTTAGGATTTTGCTTAGCCAAGGCTGATTTAATTGCTGTAACTGTGAGGACAGGGTATCTGCCTATGGCAGATTAACTGCAGGGTCAATATGTGGCTGTAATGGCACAGGAGGTCCCATAGGGGGCGCAAGTCTAGTTATCAGAGTAGTCCGTAAATTAGAAAAAGTAGCCGACGGTGGGCCATGAGTTGCCCCCTTTGCTGTAGACTGACTGAGGGGTATAAAACCCCCAGCACCTGAACCCTCAGCTGTAATATTCTCCTCAGAGACATCCATGGCAGTAGCACTGCATGAAGCAGGATCAGCCATAGAATTATCAGTAGCGGATCTTGCTACTACGGGCACACGGGATTTTTGCCCAGGGCGCCGGCGCCATCCGGAGGGCGCCGCGCCATGGCAAGATCCGCTACTGTTTGTCAGTGCCCCCCGGTGCTGTGCGGCGCTGTGAAGGAAACTAGATGGGTAGACGCTACCCGTCTAGTTTCCCTTCGTGTAGAGGACCTTTGCTGTGCGGTGCGTGATGACATCATTGCGCACCGCACAGCATTGTGGGACTGGCACATAGACGCTAGGGGTCAAAATTGACCTCTTGTGTCTATGCTGTGCTATGGGAGAGACGTCAAGACGTCTCTCCTATAGATCCGAGGAGCGGCGGAGGTCAGCAGCGGTCGGGAATCAGGAGCGGGGATAGTAAGTATTAATTATTATTTTTTGTGTGTGTGTGTTTTTTTTAAACGGCGCTACTCTACAGGGGGCACAAATGGGGGGGCACAACTCTACAGGGGGCACAAATGGGGGCACAAATCTGCAGGAGTCGTGACTGACCACGCCCCTGTATTAAGCCACGCCCCTACTTTTGCCCGGGGCACCTCAAGGGCTAGAACCGACCCTGAGAATTATCACCCTGTTGAGCTGACATTATATGAAAGCGTAACTGTAGGGCAAATTAGTACAATATAAGCAGGCAAAGTACCTGACAAAAATCCCCCTGTATAGTGTGACTACAAGCAGAGCACACAGATTTAAGAGGTGTATGGTGACTGTAATACACAGAGAAAAATACCAAAGTAGTATATCCTGTGAAACACTATATAATATGATAACCCTGACGCACTTAACCCCCCTCAGGGTACAGAATATAGGGATAGCAGTATATGTGAGATACACGGAATGGAAATCACATAGCAGCTATTGGTACACACACAGTCACATGTACAATGCAGAAATTATCACAAACAACAATAAAACTGCACTGGACTAGCAATACTAAGTAACTGTACTATTAAGTAAAGCTATATAGATATACAGATGTAACAATGCACAGTATAGACTGCATGTATATCCCAGGGTACTTGTACTAAATAACCCTGAATGTATGCACTTGTTCTTAACTAACACTGTCTAAAGACATGTAGAATAATTAAGTGTCCTGTAAATGCACAGTGCTGATGATGCAGGCGGCTTTACAGAGGAGACATTGCCCAGCAGTCCCAAAGTCAACTCAGCATGTGTGTAATGGCACCCAAACGCTGACAGGGAGTGAGGGAGACAGAGAGATGCAGCTCCAGGGCGGGAACATTAGCAGTAAATGGCGCCTGGGGCTGGGGGAGGGGCTACAGGTCAGAGCCTTATCCTCTTGCTGGACTTCCCCACTGGGTACTGCGGGCCTTAGCAAAATGGATTTTTAGAGAATCTGACCTGTGCCCTTGCCCTGGTGGTCTAGTGGGGTCCCTGTACGGTCACAGTGTCCACGCCAGCGTGTGCGGTCCGTCTCCTAAAGACCGCGCCGGATCGCGATTTTTAGCGGGTCCCACCTGGGGGACCCTCTTACCTCCTCCCTTGATGCAGCCACGTGATCCTGAAGAGCAGCGGCAAGTGTGTGTGCCCTATAGAGAACCGGAGCCCTCCGCTGTAAGTACCCGGCAACCAGGGCGCGGGAGTATACAGCGCCGCCGGGGGAGGTGAGGGAGCCGCAACATGATATGTCAAAATGACATATAGCACGTGTAAGTGCCTATGCTGCGGCCCTTGAAGTCTTCTGTCTTCTTAAAAGCTCTTTTCAGGGCTGCTCAGCGCAGACCACCCTGTTAGCTGCCTGCACTGCAGGCACCAACTTACAAACTGAGCTCCTGTGCACGGAGGTGGGGTTATAGAGGAGGCGGCGCTATGCCTCCTGGGAACAGTTAAAGCTTTTAGCATGTTGGTGCCTCGGATTAAGATCCAACTCTACACCCCATGTTATCACTGTGGAACCCCAGTGTACCCCGCTAGAGAAATAGGATTTTAATTACCTACCGGTAAATCCTTTTCTCGTAGTACGTAGAGGATACTGGGGTCCATTTAGTACCATGGGGTATAGACGCTGTAGGCGGCGACTATCCGATCGCAGCAGTGCAAAAATCGCCTGCTAGCGATCAGGTCTGAATTAGGCCCATGGTTTTGCCCAACTGCTAACAAATTTGCTGCTGCGATCAGGTATGAATTACCCCCAAGGTATGATGTGCATACGATTACTACAGATAATATGGTCTGCATGTATGATAATTTGATACGACATTTAACCCATGGGGACGCGCATCACATCGTAATCATACAGAAAACACATACGATGTGCACACAATGCATGATATGAGTTATCGAAATCATACATTCGTATCCGACATCGAACTAGTGTAAGGCCAACATCAGTCTTTCTGCACATCTTCCGATGCACCAGCCTTTCTTTCCTTCTGTACCAGACTCTTTGACCATCCTCTGTTTGTGGCAGCCTTTCTGCATATCCACTGCCTGTGCCATCCTCTTTTCCCTTCTTCTGTGCCAGTCTTTCTGTCTTTCCTGTGTGTGCCATCCGCTGTTAGCACCAGCCTCTCTTCCCTTCTTCTGAGTAACACTCTATGCCAGTGGTTCCCAAACTGTGTGCCGTGGCTCCCTGGGGTGCCTCGGGACACTTGCAGGGGTGCCTCGGGTTGGTGGTCCAGAACCAAATCAAAATCTGCATGGTCAATGTAAAAAGCAAAACCAGTGTTAATGGCTGCCAATCATAAAATATATTGACAATCAGAAGCAAATCTGGTCCCTCACCACATAAGGATGACATATAAAGACAATTTACTTAATTTAATATTTTTTTCTACATTTTTCAATAAGAAACTATTGGCTTAGGGGTGCCGTGAAAAAATTTCTGATACTCTAGGGTGCCGTGATTCAAAAAAGTTTGGGAACCACTGCTCTATGCCCATACTGTCTACATTAGCCATTCTCTTGTTATGTCTGTGCCAGCCACCCTATCTTTCTTCTGCACCAGCCTTTCTAACCATCCTGTGTGCACCAACCTTTCTGCCATCTGCTATTTACACCAGCCTCGCTTCCATTCCTCTGAGCAAGCCTCTATGCCCATCCTGTCTGCATCAGCCTTTCTGCCGTTATATATGTCCGTGCCAGCCACCCTTCTCTGTACCAGCCTTTATACCTATCATATCTGCACCAGCCTTTCTGCCATCTGCTGATTGTGGTAGCAGATTCTATCTGCACCAACCTTTCTGACTGTTATCTGGCAGCACCAGTCTTTCATCTCCTTTTCTGCACCACCCTTTCTGCCCATCTGCTGATTGCGCCAGCAGATCCTGTCTGCACCAACCTTTCCACCTGTTATCTATCTATGACAGCCTTTCTTCCCTCTCCTGCACCAGCCTTTCTGCCCAGTGTCATTTCTAGCGGCGGTCGAGACGTGCAATTGCACTTTATGGCTCCTATTCTGCTCCCCCTCCTCCCTCTTCCATAGTATTCTACTCGGGGGACGCAGTTTCGCAGAATGACGTCATTCTGCAAAACTCCGCCCACCAGCAAATCTACACCCCCTTTGCAACGAGCATTACCCTTGACCCTAGAGCATGACACCCCTGGCAACGAGCATGACACCCAGCGCATGAAACCCCCCTGGCAACGAGCAGGTAATTTATAAGTAAATAGAAGCTTTACTGTAGGGCATAATGTATCATGGGCATTGCGGTGTATGGCATAATATGTGCAGGGGGCATAATATGGTGCAAAGGGCATTACTGTGTGGGGCTTAATATGGTTGAATATTTTCTTCTTTCTGTGGTGGCCAAGGTCTTTTGTTGCCGGGTCAAAAACTGCGGTGTGGTAGTCTTTTCCTGCGAGGCTACGGCTATTTTTGTGAGACCAGTTTAGTGAGGTCATGCCCCTTTGGTGTGCGCAAAATAGTTTTTTCTTATATCTATGGGGGCGCATTTTTGAATGTCTGTGGGGGGGGCACATTTTTTTAATGCTCGCATTGGGAGCCAAACTGTCTAGAAACAGCCCTGTTTCTGCCATACATTGTTTGCGCCAGCCTCTCTTCCCTTCCTCTGAGCTACTGTAGTAGCCTCTATGCCTATCCTCTGTCTACACCAGATTTTCTGCCCATCCTCTGTTTTGATAGCCTATACTAATCCTTCTGTTCTTCTCAAATCCTACATCAGCTATTTTTCTTTTTTTCTGTCTACACTAGCCTCTCCCTACTGCGCCAGTCTCTCTGTCCTACCCCTATCTGTTCCATCCTCTGCATTTGCCCTGTTTGCAGGAGTCTCTTGACCCTTGCCCGGTCTACAGGAGCCTCTCTGCCCTTGCCATGCCTGCAGGAGCCCCTCGGCCCTTTCCCTTTCTGCACCAGCCTCTCGCCCCTCGCCCTGTCTGCGACAGCCTCTCTTCCTGTGCCCTGTCTGCACCAGCCTCTTTTCCCTGTATATATACCTTCCACTCTGCCCAATTGTCTAAGGGGCCTATTTATCACCATTCGCATCCAGGATGCGGATGACAGGTGATAAAATCACCCAAACTCGCACTGCAATAATTGATTACATCGCAGGGATGTATCAATTATAGTGTGCATGGACATAAATACCCTGATGTCCTGCTGCGCATGCGCCGTCCCCACCCAAATCGCTGCTACCGCCGCCTCCCAGTCGCCCCCCAGCAGATCAATATACGTACCAGTCTAAGGAGCCGGTCCGTGCTGCTCCTGCTGGGCTGCTGGGCGCCGGATCCTGTGTGCTGCGGTGACCCCCAGTGCTGTAAAGTGCGCTGGCGCTTTGCAGCGTCACTTTACTGCACCGGGGTCACATTGCAGCACATGGGGGACCCGGCGCCTGGCAGCGCACACCGGAGCAGTGGACACCGGCTCCATGGACAGGTATGTTTTTTGAGGTTTTTTTTTACTTTTTTGTTTTTCTTTTCACACTTTCATCAGCTTGTGTGTCCATCGGACACACATACTGTAGCTGATCTCTGGAGCCGTGTCCCGCTCAGCTTTCTCTGCCAGAAGCAGAGAAAGCGGGGCAAATGCCTGCCTATAGCAATGCTGCCCTGCGATCTCGTCTGCCTGAGCAGGTGAGATTATCACAGGGCACGCTACGGTATTTTTTCACATTTTTTTTAGTAAATTTGGCCACATCACATTTCCCATTATAAGAATGGGGAATGCGAGGTGGGTTACTAAAAATAAGTGAATTAAAGGGTTTGGAGCAGTTTTTCATGAAAACTGCTCTAAATGCCCTTTAAATACATTCAGGTTATACTAAAATAATGTGAAAAGGGTGTGAAAACAGCCTTTTTCACATTATTTTAGTAAAAATTATGATAATAAATAGACCTCTTAGTATGCTCCTCTACCCTTCCTCTATGTCAGTGTCTCCCCCATTCTCTGATAGTGCTATTTTTTCTCGATCTGTCCCCCTCTTTGTGTATTTATAATTTTGTATGTATGCAGATGGAGCATCGCAGACGGGGGCGAGCGGTGTGCCTTGGCGCACCTGCACCTCGGCCCACCGCTGAGCGTACAGAGACGCGCGTCCCATCCATTCCCGGCGGTCCGACTCGCTGGGCGCACTTAGTCGTAGACAGAGCCACGATTAGTGTGGCTCCATCTGTAGCTCTGTCTGTCCATTTTTCTCTCTTTGTCTCTCTGCATGTGCTTGTGTATCTCTGCATTGTCTGCCCTTATTATATCTGCCCTCCACACAAGCTTCTGCATTTGCACTCAATTTGACCACTTTGCCCCTCACAAATTTCCTCTTACCCCACCCTTCTCCCATCACTAATGTTTCTCTTTTCCTGGTGAAGTCAGTGGAGTCATGGTCGCGGTAATCTGTGCTGCTGGGTGATGGATGCCAAGGACGTGCGGTGCGCTAAATGGTTTAGGAGGCACTGTCTAGCATCAGAGCCAGATTTACATGCAATATATGAGCCAAAGAGTACATCTGGGCATTATGCACATGTGCATCAGTATAAATTCCTTGAGATTTGGTGAGTGTTGATCAGAGTAGTGCGGAAAAGACACTGCCTCACCTGACATAGACTTTTTACTCCAGAGTTTTGACCATTAAAATTATTAGCAGTGTGAGGACGGAGGGAGCTGCTGTGGCTGAGTATGCTCAGCCAGCAGCTCCCCCCGGACACTCTCTTTGCAGAGCGCTACAATGCTCTCTGCTGCTGTAGCACCTCCACAATCACGATTGCGACTTTTACTGAGACAGAGACACTGCTGTCTCCGTCTCAAAAATAAAAAGTTTAGCTCATCAGAGGGGGTTTCCAGGTACTCGGAAACCCCCCTGCGTGTGCCACTGGAATAGCGGGACTAGCCCGCTGGAAACGGGACAGTTGAGAGGTATGCACCAAAATTAAGGTGGTGGGAATATCTGCTTGAGGGCACCAACAAATATCTTGCCTAAGACATAAAATTGGTTATGGCAGGCCCTGTTTACATACCCTACAACTGTTTTTAGCATGTGCAGTGTCTCCTGATTGCTCCAGATTTCTATAGCAGCATTGCGGGGACATGCCACAGTTGCCTACCCTCCCTCATTCTGTAGGAGACTCCCTGAAATAGCAGCAATCTCCCTGACTCCATGAACAGACCAGTAATCTCCCTGATTGCACCTTACCCCCATTATGCAGCTGTTACATTCTTGGGGGAAAAACAGAAATCAGAGATACTGTACATACATTAAAATGTGCTCATCAGTGTCATGTCCCTGCATTGGTTATAAGGCACAATGATTCCTATGGCTACATGCATTTTAAAATGAGATTTATGGTAAGAACTTACCATTGTTAAATCTCTTTCTGCGAGGTACACTGGGCTCGACAAGGATTAACATCGGGGGTGTAGAGTAGGATCTTGATCCGAGGCACCAACAGGCTAAAAGCTTTGACTATTCCCAAGATGTACAGCGCCACCTCCTCTATAACCCCGCCTCCGTGCACAGGAGCTCAGTTTCGTTAACCAGCCCAATGCAGTAGCAGGTACCAGAGACGACAATCGCTCATAGTCAATTACACCACACATTCACCACAGGAGAGGGTGTCAGCGGCTATGCCATACCAGCCCAAAGAAGCTAAGTGCATTAGTGTGGGCGCCTTGTAGAATTCAGTGTACCTCGCAGAAAAAGATTTAACAAAGGTAAGTTCTCACCATAAATCTTGTTTTCTGCTGCGGGTTACACTGGGCTCCACAGGGAATAACATCGGGGATGTCCTAAAGCAGTTCCTTATGGGAGGGGACGCACTGTAGCGGGCACAAGAACCCGGCATCCAAAGGAAGCATCCTGGGAGGCGGAAGTATCGAAGGCATAGAACCTAATGAACATGTTCCCAGAGGACCACATAGCCGCCTTGCACAATTGTTCAAGGGTCGCACCACGGTGGGCCGCCCAAGAAGGTCCAACCGACCGAGTAGAATGGGCTTTGATGGTAGCAGGAACCAGACGACCAGCCTGTACATAAGCATGTGCAATCACCATTCTAATCCATCTGACCAGAGTCTGCTTAGAAGCAGGCCAGCCATGTTTGTGAAAACAAAACAGCACGAAAAGAGAATCAGATTTCCTAATGGAGGGTGTTCTCTTCACATAGATACGGAGAGCCCGTACCACATCCAAAGACCGCTCTCTGGTAGACAACTCAGGAAAATTAAAGGACGGAACCACAATCTCCTGGTTAAGGTGGAAGGAAGACACCACCATGGGTAAATAACCAGGCCACGTTCAAAGAACCGCCCGGTTACGGTGAAAAATCAAATAGGGGGACTTACAGGATAAGGCACCCAAGTCCAAAACCCTTAGAGCTGAAGCAATAGCTAGCAAGAATAGCACCTTAAGGGAAAGCCACTTAAGGTCAGCAGAGGCAAGAGGCTCTAATGGAGACTCTTGCAAGGCCTCCAAAACCACCGACAGATCCCAAGGGGCCACAGGTGGCACATATGGAGGCTGAATCCGCAACACACCCTGAGTAAATGTATGGACATCAGGCAGGGTAGCAATCTTTCTCTGAAACCAAACCGGCAAGGCAAAAATGTGAACCTTGAGGGAGGCCAGACCTTGTTGTAGAAAGACCAATAGTTTGGTCGTACTAAACTTGAAAACGTCATGATTGTGAGATGCACACCAAGTAAAGTAAGCATTCCAGACCCTATGGTAAATCCGAGCAGAAGCCGGCTTACGGGCCTTCAACATAGTTTGCACGACCGCCTCAGAAAAACCCTTGGCCCTCAGGATGGAAGCTTCAAGAGCCATGCCGTCAAAGCCAGACGGGCCAAATCCTGGTAAACACAAGGGCCTTGAACGAGGAGATCTGGTCGTTGTGGAAGTAGAAGGGGACGATCCAATGAGAGGCCCTGTAGATCGGAGAACCAGTGCCGCCTAGGGGAGCAACCAGAAGTAGGTTTCCTCCTTCTTGCTTGAACTTCCGTATTACTCTGGGCAGCAGTGACACCGGAGGGAACACATACGGTAGATGAAAGTTCCATGGAATTGCCAGAGCGTCCACGAACACAGCTTGAGAATCCCTTGTCCTTGCTCCGAAGACCGAACCTTGTGTCGATACGCTATCAGATCCACATCTGAAAGGCCCCACGTGTCCACGAGAAGTTGAAACACCTCCGGATGGATGCTCCACTCTCCGGCGTGTACGTCCTGATGACTGAGATAGTCCACTTCCCAGTTCAGAACGTCCGGAATGAACACTGTGGATATGGCCGGCAGATGGCGTTCTGCCCACTGAAGAATCCGTGATACTTCCCTCATTGCCATGCGGCTTCGAGTGCCACCTTGATGATTGATGTACGCCACCGTGGTGGCGTTGTCCGACTGTACTTGAACAGGTCTGTTCTGTATCAGATGCTTGGCCATTGTCAACGCATTGAACACTGCCTACAATTTCAGAATGTTTATCGGGAGTGGTGACTCCTCCTCGGTCCACCGACCCCGGAGAGAGTGTTGTTCCAACACCACGCCCTAAACTCTCAGACTGGCATCGTCGTCAGCAGGACACAGTTGGATATCCAGAAGGGACGGCCCCTGCTCAATCGTTGGTCCTGAAGCCACCAGCTCAGTGACAGGCGAAACTCCTGAGACAAGGAGATCATGTGAGATCTGATCCGGTGAGGCAGGCCGTCCCACTTGGACAGAATCAACTTCTGCAGAAGGCGAGAATGGAATTGAGCATACTCCACCATGTCGAAAGCCGACACCATGAGACCTAGCACTTGCATTGCCAAATGAATCGACACTTGCGGACGAGATAGGAAGCATCGAATCCTGTCCTGAAGTTTCAGGACTTTCTCTTGAGACAGGAACAACCGTTGGTTGTGAGTGTCCATTAACGTGTACCATGCTCCGCGCAGGAACCAGGGAGGATTTCTTCCAGTTGATCAGCCACCTGTGGGGTTTCATGCACTGGACCGTCAGATTGAGATGACACAGGAGAAGTTCTGGGGAATTCGCCAGGATCAACAAATCGTCCAAATACGGTAGGATCCTGACCCTTCGACGGTGGAGTGTAGCCGTCATGACCGCCATAACTTTGGTAAAAACTCGGGGAGCCGTTGTCAAACCAAAGGGTAATGCGCGAAATTGGTAATGGAGGTTGCCCACCGCAAACCTCAGGTACTGCTGATGAGACACCGCAATAGGAATATGCAAGTAGGCATCCTGAATGTCCAGGGAGACCATAAAGTCCCCAGGATCCAAGGCCAGAACAATAGAGCGCAGAGTTTCCATACGGAACTTGGAGACCCGCACATGCTTGTTCAAGGACTTCAGATTGAGAATGTGCCGCGAGTACCCATTCGGTTTTGGGACTAGGAACAGCGGTGAATAGTACCACTTGCCTCTCTGAGCTAGAGGCACCTGTACCACCACTCCTGTGGTCAGGAAGGAATGTACCACCGAGTGCAATGTGTTTGCTTTTGCCGGATACAGAGGCCCATCTGTCAGGCAAAATCAATGAAGGGGACGATTCTTGAAGGGTGTGGCGTAACCTCGAGTGACGACTTCTCTTACCCAGGTATCCGAAGTGGTCTTTATCAATTACTGGGCAAAACCTAGAAGTCGGCCCCCCACCCTGGGATCCCCCAGAGGGAGGCCCGCCCCGTCATGCGGTAGGCTTGTCAGTTTTGGATACAGGCTGACGGGCAGCCCAGGCATGCTTCGGTCTGGGCTTTGCAGGTCTGGAAGCACGAGCTTGCTTTAGGTACGCCTGACCTTTTGCTTTACCTGGAGGACGAAAGGGCCGAGGGAAAGTAATTTTAGCCTTCTGTGCGGAAGGAGGCATACTAGGTAGGCAAGCTGTTTTAGCAGTAGCCAGATCAGCCACAATCTTATTGAGGTCTTCTCCAAAGAGAATGTCTTCCTTGAAAGGAAGCACCTCCAGGGTTTTCTTGGAATCCATATCCACTGACCAGGATCTCAACCAAAGGATACGTCTGGCCAAGACGGACGTAGTAGCAGCCTTGGCTGCCAGCACCCCAGCATCGGAGGCCGCCTCCTTAAGGTACAGAGAAGCCGTGGTAATATATGAGAGACAATGTCGAGCATGCTCAGAGACGCTGGAAGGCAGTTCCACCTCAAGCTCCTGAGCCCACGCCTCAACAGCTTCAGCAGCCCACGTTGCTGCAATGGTTGGCCTATGCACAGCCCCCGTTAGGGTGTAAATCGCTTTCAAACAACCCTCCACATGTCTATCCGTCGGTTCCTTCAGAGAGGTGATGGTAGTTACTGGCAGAGCAGAGTAAACTACCATGCGCGCCACATGAGTATCTACAGGCGGAGGAGTTTCCCAATTCTTACATACCTCCGCAGAGAGAGGATAGAGAGCCAACAGTTTCTTATTTGGTGTGAATTTAGTCCCTGGATTTTCCCAGGATTCCTGACATATGTCAACCAGGTGTTCAGAATGAAGTAAAACTTGTTTAACCACCTTTTTACATTTAAACCTATCCGGCTTTTTAGAGACCGCCTCAGGCTCCGGATCATCAGACACCTGAAGAATGAGCCTAATTGCCTCAATCAAATCTGGGACATCCACCAATGATTTCCCTTCCCCATCAGAAACATCTGAGTCAGTGTCTGTGGGATCAGTATATGCACCATCCTACTCCGAGGACGTGTCTGGGATAGCAGTGGATTGGGAGGAGGTAATGGACCGTTTAGAAGATGACTTAGGTTTAGGCAGGCGAGAGTGACACTTAGATTTAGTCAATGACCGGTTCAAATGCTGTAACTGAGTGGAGATTTGATCTGCCCATGGCGGATTAATAGCAGGGACCATAAACTGCTGCATTGGCACAGGTGGTCCCACAGGGGGCGCCAATTTAGTTACAAGCGTGTTTAACAGCGTGGAAAAGGTAGCCCAAGGTGGGTCCTGTGATGCCCCCAGTGCTACAGACCCACTGGGGGGTAAGGAACCCCCTGAACCTGAACTCTCAGCTGCCATATTGTCCTCAGGTGCGTCTGCGGCATCACCACCACACAATGTGGGAGAAGCCCCAGCTCCGTTGCCACGTGTAGCTGACATACTAATGTGCACAGTAGCAGGCAACCTGGTACAAGTCTAAGCAGCGATATACCTAGCAAGAACACCCAGTGAAGTACAAACCAGGAGTTCAAGAGATATATAGGGTGACTATAAATCACAAGTAAAAATACACAGCAAGTATATCTTGTGAAACAAATCCTAAATTATACAGAAAAAAACTGATAACTTAGTCCCCTCAGGTATAGGAATATAGGAGTAGCACGCTGAGTGAAATACCCAATAATGCAGCCACGCAGCAGCTACATGCACACACACATACATAGGTGGTCATTCCGAGTTGTTCGCTCGCTAGCTGTTTTTAGCAGCCTTACAAACGCTATGCCGCCTCCCACTGGGAGTGTATTTTAGCTTAGCAGAAGTGTCAACGAAAGGATCGCAGAGCGGCGGCAAAGTTTTTTTGTGCAGTTTTAGAGTAGCTCAATACCCACTCAGCGCTTGCGATCACTTCAGACTGTTCAGTTCCTGATTTGACGTCATGAACATGCCCTGCATTCGCCCAGCCACTCCTGCGTTTTTCCTGGCACGCCTGCGTTTTTCCGAACACTCCCTGAAAACGGTCAGTTGACACCCAGAAACACCCTCTTCCTGTCAATCACTCTGCGGCCAGCAGTGCGACTGAAAAGCTTCGCTAGACCTTGTGTAAAACTACATCGTTCGCTGCATTAGTACGACGCGCGTGCGCATTGCGCCGCATACGCATTCGCAGAAGTGCCATTTTTTTGCAGCTAGCGATCAACTCGGAATGACCACCAAAGTCACAAGCGTACCATGCAGATATGATGTACCATAAAACTGCACTGGACTAGCAATAAAAAGTAATACTCAGTATGGCTATATGTGTCAACAATAGATATAACAAAACACAGTAGATACTGGATGTATATCACAGGGTATTTGTACCACACAACCCTGAATGTATGCACTCTTTCTTAACTAACACTGTCCCAGTGACAGGTAGAATACTTAAGTGTCCAGTAATATGCACAGCGCTGGCGATCAGGCGGCTTTACAGAGGAGGATTTGTCCCAGCAGTCCCAGGAACAGCTCAGCTCCGTTTGTGATGGCTGCTGACAGGGAGTGAGGGAGAGAAATTCAGCTCCAGGGAAGGAACATTTACAGAAATGGCGCCCTGGAGCTGGGGGAGGGGCTACAGGTTAGGCCTGCTCCCCCTGCTGGCATCCCCACCGGGCGCTGCGGGCTTTGAAACGGGGTTGAGTGCAAAAACCTCCAGACCTGTGCCAGTGTATGTCCCTGTTGGCTAGTGGAGCGGCTGCCCAATAACAGTGTCCACGCCAGCGCGCACGCGGCCCGCCTCCCACGGCCGCACTGGATCACGGTAAAGTGTGGCCAAAGAGACCCTTACCTTCCCCGTACCTGCGGCCAGGCGATCCGGGAGGACAGCGGGGTGTGTGTGACTGACGCTGGAAGGAACCGGAGCCTCCGCTGCAGTGACCCGGCAACCAGGGCGCGGTAGTATACAGCGCAGCTGGGGGTGATGAAGCTGCCGTCAGAAAAGTCTGTGTGACTTTACCTGCTGCAGCCCTGAAGTCTTGTCAGAAGTAATCTTCATTCTTTTTCTTCTTAAAAAGCTATCAATAGGCTGCAAAAGGCAGCCCTCCTGTTATGTGCCTGTTTATTGCATGGCGCCAACTTACAAACTGAGCTCCTGTGCACGGAGGTGGGGTTATAGAGGAGGCGGCGCTCTGCATCTTGGGAACAGTCAAAGCTTTGAGCCTGTTGGTGCCTCGGATCAAGATCCTACTCTACACCCCCGATGTTAATCCTTGTAGAGCCCAGTGTACCCCACAGCAGAAATAAGGTTTCTCTTGGCCACTTACAGTATAAGGAACCTCTTGTAAAACAGAATACACAAACAAATCCTGCAAAATCTATATTTTCTTCAATAGTAGATCTTAACTTTGGGGCTCATCTACATTTGCATGTGTTATTTTTCTGACATGCCTTTCTGATGTAGCAGTACACAGCCGCGCTGATAGGTGTTACTTTCACAATCTCCATGAAATGCTTTTTCAAAAGTACAAAGGTGTGGGACACGCCCCTTTCCACCTGTCCACGCCCCATTACTCGTCTGTACTAGTTTTCATCTCAGAAATGTTGGAGGGTATGTATACAGTATATATCGATCTATACTGTGAGTGCCATGGGTACAATGGCACATTACCTGTAATGCAGTGAATAGCGGTGCATTGTTAATGACGGTGAGAAGTGAGTTGGAATAATTACCACCATGGTCCTAACTGTGTTGAGTTTGTATATTCTCCCTGTGCTTGCGCGGGTTTTCTCCGCGTACTCTGGCTTCCTCCCACAGTCCAAAAATATACTGGTAGGTTAATTGGATACCAACAAAATTAACCATAGCGTGAAAGTCTGTGTGTATGCATATGGTAGGGAACATAGAGTGTAAGCTCCACTAGGGCAGGGACTGATGTGAATTGGCAAATATTCTCTGTAAAGCGCTACGGAACATGTGTGCGCTATATAAATGACTGGTAATAATAAGATTTTACTCACCGGTAAATCTATTTCTCGTAGTCCGTAGTGGATGCTGGGCCTCCGTAAGGACCATGCGGAATAGCGGCTCCGCAGGAGACTGGGCACAACTAAAGAAAGCTTTAGGACTACCTGGTGTGCACTGGCTCCTCCCACTATGACCCTCCTCCAGACCTCAGTTAGGATACTGTGCCCGGAAGAGCTGACACAATTAGGAAGGATTTTGAATCCCGGGTAAGACTCATACCAGCCACACCAATCACACCGTATAACTCGTGATACTATACCCAGTTAACAGTATGAAATATACCTGAGCCTCTCAACAGATGGCTCAACAATAACCCTTTAGTTAGGCAATAACTATAAACAAGTATTGCAGACAATCCGCATTTGGGATGGGCGCCCAGCATCCACTACGGACTACGAGAAATAGATTTACCGGTGAGTAAAATCTTATTTTCTCTGACGTCCTAAGTGGATGCTGGGACTCCGTAAGGACCATGGGGATTATACCAAATCTCCTAAACGGGCGGGAGAGTGCGGATGACTCTGCAGCACCGAATGAGCAAACTCTAGGTCCTCCTCAGCCAGGGTATCAAACTTGTAGACTCTTGCAAAAATGTTTGAACTCGACCAAGTAACAGCTCGGCAAAGTTGTAAAGCCGAGACCCCTCGGGCAGCCGCCCAAGAAGAGCCCACTTTCCTTGTGGAATGGGCTTTTACATATTTAGGATGCGGCAGTCCAGCCGCAGAATGTGCAAGTTGAATCGTGCTACAGATCCAGCGAGCAATAGTCTGCTTAGAAGCAGGAGCACCCAGCTTGTTGGGTGCATACAGGATAAATAGTGAGTCAGTTTTCCTGACTCCAGCCGTCCTGGAAACATATATTTTTCAGGGCCCTGACTACGTCCAGTAACTTGGAATCCTCCAAGTCCCAATTAGCCGCAGGCACCACAATAGGTTGGTTCACATGAAAACTGATACCACCTTAGGAAGGAATTGGGAACGAGTCCTCAATTCCGCCTTATCCATATAAAAAAATAGATAAGGGCTTTTGTATGACAAAGCCGCCAATTCTGATACACGCCTGGCCGATGCCAAGGCCAACAGCATGACCACTTTCCACGTGAGGTATTTTAGCTCCACGGATTTAAGTGGCTCAACCCAATGCGACTTCAGGAAATCCAACACCACGTTGAGATCCCACGGTGCCACTGGAGGCACAAACGGGGGCTGACTATGCAGCACTCCCTTAACAAAAGTCTGAACTTAAGGCAGTGAAGCCAGTTCTATTTTTGGAAGAAAATCGATAGAGCCGAAATCTGGACCTTAGTGGAACCCAATTTTAGGCCCATAGTCACCCCTGACTGTAGGAAGTGCAGAAATCGACCTAGCTGAAATTCCTCCTTTGGGGCCTTCCTGGCCTCACAGCACGCAACATATTTCCGCCATATGCGGTGATAATGGTTTGCGTTCACTTCTTTCCTAGCTTTAATTAGCGTAGGGATAACTTCCTCCGGAATGCCCTTTTCCTTCAGGATCCGGCGTTCAACCGCCATGCCGTCAAACGCAGCCGCGGTACGTCTTGGAACAGACAGGCCCCCTGCTGCAGCAGGTCCTGACTGAGCGGCAGAGGCCATGGGTCCGCTGAGATCATTTCTTGGAGTTCTGGTTACCAAGCTCTTCTTGGCCAATCCGGACCAATGAGTATAGTTCTTACTCCTCTCCTTCTTATTATTCTCATTACCCTGGGTAAGAGAGGCAGAGAAGGGAACACATACACCTACTGGTACACCCACGGTGTTACCAGAGCGTCCACAGCTATCGCCTGAGGGTCCCTTGACCTGGCGCAATATCTTTGTAGCTTTTTGTTGAGGCGGGACGCCATCATGTTCACCTGTGGCCTTTCCCAACGGTGTACAATCATTTGGAAGACTTCTGGATGAAGTCCCCACTCTCCCGGGTGGAGGTCGTGTCTGCTGAGAAAGTCTGCTTCCCAGTTGTCCACTCCGGGAATGAACACTGCTGACAGTGCTAACACATAATTTTCCGCCCATCGGAGAATCCTTGTGGCTTCTGCCATCGCCATCCTGCTTCTTGTGCCGCCCTGTCGGTTTACATGAGCGACCGCCGTGATGTTGTCTGACTGGATCAGCACCGGCCGGTGTTGAAGCAGGGGTCTAGCCTGACTTAGGGCATTGTAAATGGCCCTTAGTTCCAGAATAATTATGTGTAGGGAAGTCTCCTGACTTTTCCATAGTCCTTGGAAGTTTCTTCCCTGTGTGACTGTCCCCCAGCCTCGAAGGCTGGCATCCGTGGTCACCAGGACCCAGTCCTGTATGCCGAATCTGCGGCCCCCTAGAAGATGAGCACTCTGCAGCCACCACAACAGCGACACCCTGGCCCTTGGAGACAGGGTTATCCGCCGATGCATCTGAAGATGCGACCCGGACCACTTGTCCAACAGATCCCACTGGAAGATCCTTGCATGGGACCTGGCGAATGGAATTTCTTCATAAGAAGCTACCATCTTTCCCAGGGCTCGCGTGCATTGATGCACCGACACCTGTATTTGTATTAGGAGATCTATGTCTAGAGACGACAACTCCTTGGACTTCTCCTCCGGGAGAAACCCTTTTTTCCTGTTCTGTGTCCAGAATCATACCCAGGAACAGTAGACGCGTCGTAGGAACCAGCTGCGACTTTGGAATATTCAGAATCCAGCTGTGCTGTTGTAGCACTTCCCGAGATAGTGCTACTCTGACGAACAACTGCTCCCTGGACCTCGCCTTTATAAGGAGATCGTCCAAGTACGGGATAATTATTTCGCCCATTACCTTGGTAAATACCCTCGGTGCCGGGGACAGACCAACGGCAACGTCTGGAATTGGTAATGACAATCCTGTACCACAATTTTGAGGTACTCCTGGTGAAGAGGGTAAATAGGGACATGCAGGTAAGCATCCTTGATGTCCAGTGATACCATGAAATTCTCCAGGCTTGCAATAATCGCCCTGAGCGATTCCATTTTGAACTTGAACCTTCGTATAAAAGTGTTCAAGGATTTCAATTTTAGAATGGGTCTCACCGAACCGTCTGGTTTCGGTACCACAACATTTTGGAATAGTAACCCCGGCCCTGTTGAAGGAGGGGTACCTTGATTTCACCTGCTGGAAGTACAGCTTGTGAATTGCCGCCAGTACTACCTTTCTCCGAGGGCAGCAGGCAAGGCTGATGTGAGGTAACGGCGAGGGGGAGTCGCCTCGAACTCCAGCCTGTATCCCTGTGATACTACTTGCAGAACCTAGGGATCCACCTGTGGGCAAGCCCACTGGTCCCTGAAGTTCCCGAGACGCGCCCCCACCGCACCTGTCTCCACCTGTGGAGCCCCAGCGTCATGCGGTGGACTCAGAGGAAGCGGGGGAAGATTTTTTGATCCTGGGAACTGGCTGCCTGGTGCAGCTTTTTCCTTCTTCCCTTGTCTCTGTGCAGAAAGGAAGCGCCTTTGACCCGCTTGCTTTTCTGAAGCCGAAAGGACTGTACCTGAAAATACGGTGCTTTCTTAGGCTGTGAGGAAACCTGAGGTAAAAAATTTTCTTCCCAGCTGTTGCTGTGGATACGAGGTCCCAGAGACCATCCCCAAACAATTCCTCACCCTTATAAGGCAGAATCTCCATGTGCCTTTTAAAGGCAGCATCACCTGTCCACTGCCGGGTTTCTAATACCCTCCTGGCAGAATGGACATTGCATTAATTCTGGATGCCAGCCGGCAAATATCCCTCTGTGCATCCCTCATATATAAGACGACATCTTTAATCTGCTCTATGTTAGCAAAATATTATCCCTGTCTAGGGTATTAATATTATCTGACAGGGTATCAGACCACGCTGCAGCAGCACTATTTATGCTGAGGCAATTGCAGGTCTCAGTATAGAACCTGAGTGTGTATATACAGACTTCAGGATAGCCTCCTGCTTTTTATCAGCAGGCTCCTTCAAGGTGGCCGTATCCTAAGACGGCAGTGCCACCTTTTTTGACAAACGTGTGAGCGCCTTATCCACCCTGGGGGATATCTCCCAACGTGACCTATCCTCTGGCGGTAAAAGGTACGCCATCAGTAACTTTTTAGAAATTACCAGTTTCTTATCGGGGGAACCCACGCTTCTTTACACACTTCATTCACTCATCTGATGGGGGAACAAAACACTGGCTGCTTTTTCTCCCCAAAAATAAAACCCCTTTTATATGGTACTTGGGTTCATGTCAGAAATGTGTAACACATTTTTCATTGCCGAGATCATGTAACGGATGTTCCTAGTGGATTGTGTATATATCTCAACCTCGTCGACACTGGAGTCAGACTCTGTGTCGACATCTGTGTCTGCCATCTGAGGTAACGGGCGTTTTTTGAGCCCCTGATGGCCTTTAAGACGCCTGGGCAGGCGCGGGCTGAGAAGCCGGCTGACCCACAGCTGTTACGTCATCCAGCCTTTTATGTAAGGAGTTGACATTGTCGGTTAATACCTTCCACCTATCCATCCACTCTGGTGTCGGCCCCACAGGGGGCGACATCCCATTTATCGGCCTCTGCTCCGCCTCCACGTAACCTTCCTCATCCAACATGTCGACACAGCCGTACCGACACACCGCACACACACAGGGAATGCTCTGACTGAGGACAGGACCCCACAAAGTCCTTTGGGGAGACAGAGAGAGAGTATGCCAGCACACACCAGAGCGCTATATAATGCAGGGATTAACACTATAACTGAGTGATTTTCCCCCCAATAGCTGCTTGTATACATATATTGCGCCTAAATTTAGTGCCCCCCCCCTCTCTTTTTAACCCTTTGAGCCTGAAAACTACAGGGGAGAGCCTGGGGAGCTGTCTTCCAGCTGCACTGTGAAGAAAAAATGGCGCCAGTCAGGGCCGGTTCTACCCCTTGTGGCGCCCAGTGCGAGAGTTTCCACTGGCGCCCCCCCCCCTCTCCGTGGCAAAACAGTTAGTGTGCGGGGGCGTGGCTTCATAGGGGAGGGGCGTGGCCAGTTATGCTCACAGTAGCTGTGCCCCCCAGTTGATTTGCCCCCTCTTTATTTGCCCCCAGTATTTGTGCCTCCTCTTTATTTGCCCCCAGTAGTTGTGCCCCCTCTTTATTTGCACCTCCTCTTTATTTGCCCCCAGTAGTTGTGTCCCCAGTATTTGTGCCTCCTCTTTATTTGCCCCCAGTAGTTGTGCCCTCTCTTTATTTGCCCCCAGTATTTGTGCCTCCTCTTTATTTGCCCCCAGTTGTTGTGCCCCCTCTTTATTTGCCCCCTGTCGCTGTGCCCCCGCTTACAAACACACACATACACACAAAATAATAAAAACAATACTTACCACTGCCCCGCTCCTGCTTCTTCTGCTGCTGCTGCTCCGTCAGTCTGGCCGCCCGCTCCTCTCTATGGGAGAGACGTCAATGACGTCTCTCCCATAGCGCCGCACAGACACTAGAGGTCAATAACGACCTCTAGTGTCTGTGCCTGGAGCCGGCTGCAGCGGACGCCCACACAGCCCACGGCGTCTGCTGCAGCCGTGGAGCGGGGAGCGGAGTGCGGGCAGGCGGCGGTGCCTCCGGGGTGACTGCGGCCGCGCCCCCAGGCCGCAGCGCCCTGGGCAAAGGCACTGCTTGCCCGCACCAAGGACCGCTCCTGGCGCCAGTGTGCTGAGGGAGAAGCCCCGCCCCTTTTTCGGGTGACTATTCTCCCGCTTTTTTATGGATTCTGGCAGGGGTAATTTATCACATATATAGCCCTGGGACTATATATTGTGATGATTTGCCAGCCAAGGTGTCTTATATTGCCCTCAGGGCGCCCCCCCCCCCCAGCGCCTGCACCCATCAGTGACCGGAGTGTGAGGTGTGCATGAGGAGCAATGGCGCACAGCTGCAGTGCTGTGCGCTACCTTGTTGAAGACAGAAGTCTTCTGCCGCCGATTTTCCGGAACACTTCTTGCTTCTGGCTCTGTAAGGGGGCTGGCGGCGCGGCTCCGGGAACGAACACCAAGGTCAGGTCCTGCGGTCGATCCCTCTGGAGCTAATGGTGTCCAGTAGCCTAAGAAGCCCAAACTACCACCTGTTAGGTAGGTTCGCTTCTTCTCCCCTTAGTCCCTCGCTGCAGTGAGTCTGTTGCCAGCAGATCTCACTGTAAAATAAAAAACCTAAATATACTTTCTAGGAGTTCAGGAGAGCCCCTAGTGTGCATCCAGCTCAGCCGGGCACAAGATTCTAACTGAGGTCTGGAGGAGGGTCATAGTGGGAGGAGCCAGTGCACACCAGGTAGTCCTAAAGCTTTCTTTAGTTGTGCCCAGTCTCCTGCGGAGCCACTATTCCCCATGGTCCTTACGGAGGCCCAGCATCCACTTAGGACGTCAACGAAAAATAATAATAATAATAATAATAATAATAATAATAATAATAATAAGATTTTAAACCTACCGGTAAATCTATTTCTCCTAGTCCGTAGAGGATGCTGGGGACTCTGTAAGGACCATGGGGTATAGACGGGCTCCGCAGGAGATAGGGCACCTAAAATAACTTTGACTATGGGTGTGCACTGGCTCCTCCCTCTATGCCCCTCCTCCAGACCTCAGTTAGAGAACTGTGCCCAGAGGAGATGGACACTACAAGGCAGGATTTAGAAATCCAAGGGCAAGATTCATACCAGCCCACACCAATCATACCATGTAACCTGGATCATACATAACCAATTAACCGTATGAACAAAAAATAGCAACGGTCCAAGACCGATTCCAACTGTAACATAACCCTTATGTAATCAACAACTATATACAAGTCTTGCAGAGTTTCCGCACTGGGACGGGCGCCCAGCATCCTCTATGGACTAGGAGAAATAGATTTACCGGTAGGTTTAAAATCTTATTTTCTCTTACGTCCTAGAGGATGCTGGGGACTCCGTAAGGACCATGGGGTTTATACCAAAGCATCCAATCGGGCGGGAGAGTGCGTATGACTCTGCAGCACCGACTGAGCAAACGCTAGGTCCTCCTCAGCCAGGGTATCAAACTTGTAGAATTTAGCAAAAGTGTTTGACCCCGATCAAGTCGCCGCTCGGCAAAGTTGTAATGCCGAGACGCCTCGGGCAGCCGCCCAAGAAAAGCCCACCTTCCTAGTGGAATGGGCTTTAACCAAATTTGGCACCGGCAATCCAGCCGTAGAGTGAGCCTGCTGAATCGTATTAGAGATCCAGCGAGCAATAGTCTGCTTCGAAGCAGGTGCGCCAATCTTATTGGCCGCATACAGGACAAACAGGGCCTCTGTTTTCCTAATTCTTGCCGTCCTGGCTACATAAATCTTTAAGGCCCTGACTACGTCCAGGGATCTGGAATCCTCCAGGTCACTTGTAGCCACAGGCACCACAATAGGTTGATTCACATGGAACGAAGAAACCACCTTAGGCAAAAATTGCGGACGTGTCCTCAATTCAGCTCGATCCACATGAAAAATCAAGTAGGGGCTTTTGTGTGACAAAGCCGCCAATTCTGATACTCGCCTTGTCGATGCCAAAACCAACAACATGACCACCTTCCAAGTAAGAAATTTCAACTCAACCTTGTTAAGCGGTTCAAACCAGTGTGATTTTAGGAACTGCAACACTACGTTGAGGTCCCATGGTGCCACTGGAGGCACAAAAGGGGGCTGGATGTGCAGCACTCCCTTTACAAACGTCTGGACTTCTGGAAGAGAAGCCAATTTCTTCTGAAAGAAAATCGAGAGGGCCGAAATCTGAACCTTAACAAAGCCTAATTTCAGGCCCATATCCACTCCTGTCTGTAGGAAGTGGAGAAAACGACCCAGATGAAAATCTTCCGTAGGTGCATTCTTGGTCTCACACCAAGACACATACTTTCGCCAGATACGGTGATAATGCTTAACCGTCACCTCCTTCCTAGCCTTTATTAAAGTAGGGATGACCTCTTCCGGAATCCCCTTTTTTGCTAGAATTCGGCGTTCAACCGCCATGCCGTCAAACGTAACCGCGGTAAGTCTTGAAATACACAGGGCCCCTGTTGCAACAGGTCTTCCCTCAGCGGAAGAGGCCAGGGATCTCCCGTGAGCATCTCTTGTAGATCTGAGTACCAGGCCCTTCGAGGCCAGTCTGGGACAACGAGTATCGTCTGTACTCTTCTTCGTCTTATGATCCTCAACACTTTTGTGATGAGAGGAAGAGGAGGAAACACGTAGACCAACTTGAACACCCACGGTGTTATCAGAGCACCTACTGCTACTGCCTGAGGGTCCCGAGACCTGGCACAATACCTCCGAAGTTTCTTGTTGAGGCGTGATGCCATCATGTCTATTTGAGGAGTTCCCCAAAGACGGATTATGTCTGCAAAGACTTCTTGATGAAGTCCCCACTCTCCTGGATGGAGATCGTGTCTGCTGAGGAAGTCTGCTTCCCAGTTGTCCACTCCCGGAATGAAGACAGCCAACAGAGCGATCACGTATTTTCCGCCCAGCGAAGAATCCTGGTGGCTTCCGCCATCGCGACTCTGCTTCTTGTCCCGCCTTGGCGGTTCACATGAGCCACTGCTGTGACATTGTCTGACTGAATCAGGACCGGTAGGTTTCGAAGAAGACTCTCCGCTTGTCGAAGGCCGTTGTATATGGCCCTGAGTTCCAACACATTGATGTGTATACATGACTCCTGGTCTGACCAAAGTCCCTGAAAATTTCTTCCTTGTGTGACTGCTCCCCATCCTTGGAGGCTCGCGTCCGTGGTAACCAGGATCCAATCCTGAATTCGAATCTGCGACCCTCCAGTAGGTGAGCACTTTGGAACCACCACAGGAGAGACACCCTGGCCCCTGGGGACAGAGTTATTTTTCGATGTAAGTGTAGATGGGACCCGGACCACTTGTCCAGAAGGTCCCATTGAAAAGTCCTTGCATGGAACCTTCCGAATGGAATGGCCTCGTAGGCCGCCACCATCTTTCCCAGAACTCGAGTGCACTGGTGAACAGACACCCTTTTCGGTTCCAGCAGGTCTCTGATCATGTTCTGGATGTCCTGGGCTTTCTCCATTGGAAGGAAGACCTTCATTTGTTCCGTATCCAGTATCATACCTAGGAACGGTAATCGAGTTGTTGGAATCAACTGTGACTTCGGTAGATTTAGAATCCAACCATGTTGCTGGAGCACTCTCAGAGAGAGCGCCACACTGCTCAGCAATTTCTCCCTTGATCTCGCTTTTATCAGGAGATCGTCCAAGTATGGGATAATTGTGACTCCATGCTTGCGCAGGACCACCATCATTTCCGCCATTATCTTGGTGAAAATCCTCGGGGCCGTGGAAAGTCCAAACGGCAACGTCTGAAATTGGTAATGACAATCCTGTACAGCGAATCTCAGGAATTCTTGATGGGGGGATATATGGGGACATGAAGGTACGCATCCTTTATGTCCAGAGACACCATAAACTCCCCCTCCTCCATATTGGCTATTATCGCTCTGAGCGATTCCATTTTGAATTTGAATCTTTTTATGCACAGGTTTAGGGATTTCAGATTCAAGATAGGTCTGACCACCGTCCGGTTTCGGGACCACAAAGAGGGTTGAGTAGTAACCTCTTCCCTGCTGGTTCATGGGAACCCTGATTATCACTTGCTGTATACACAGCGTTTGAATTGCAGCTAACACTACATCCCGTTCCGACGTGGAAACTGGTAGGGCGGACTTGAAAAATCGGCGCGCGGGGGAATTCCAGTTTGTAACCCTGGGAAACTTTTTCTAACACCCAGGGATTCAGGTCTGAGCTGACCCAGACCTGGCTGAAAAGTCGAAGACGTGCGCCCACCGGTGCGGACTCCCTCAGGGGAGTCCCGGCGTCATGCTGTGGGTTTTGGAGTAGCCGGGGAGGACTTTTGTTCCTGGGCGCCTGCCAAAGCAGGTGCTCTTTTGCCTCTGCCCTTACCTCTGGCAAGGAAGGAGGATCCCCGACCTCTTCTGGACTTGTGCGACCGAAAGGACTGCATCTGATAGGGTGGCATTTTCTTTTGCTGTTGGGGAATATATGGTAAAAAATTTGATTTACCTGCTGTAGCTGTGGAAACCAGGTCCGTCAGCCCATCCCCAAACAATACATCACCATTATAGGGTAGTACTTCCATATGCTTTTTGGAATCCGCATCACCCGTCCATTGGCGAGTCCATAAGGATCGTCTCGCTGAGATCGACATGGCATTGGCCCTAGAAGCCAGCAATCCAATGTCTCAATGTCCCTCATAAATAAGACTGCGTCTTTTATATGGGCTATAGTTAAGAATATAGTATCCTTATCCATATTATCAAAATTATCTGTCAGCTCATGTACCCAAGCTGCAACTGCGCTACACACCCATGCCGACGCAATCGTCGGTCGTAGTACAGCACCCGTATGAGAATAAATACACTTTAAGGTAGTTTCTTGCCTGCGATCTGCAGGGTCCTTAAGGGCAGCTGTGTCAGGAGACGGTAGCGCCACCTTCTTGGACAAGCGCGTCAGGGCCTTGTCCACAGTGGGAGGTGATTCCCAAATCTCCCTGTCCTGTTTAGGGAAGGGGTATGCCATATAAATTCTTTTGGGGATCTGCAGCCTCTTCTCCGGAGTCTCCCAAGCTTTTATAAAGAATTCATTTAATTCATGAGATGTGGGAAAATTAATAATCTGTTTCTTTTCCTTAAACATGTGTACCCTTGTGTCGGGGACCGAGGGTTCATCCTCAATATGCAAGACATCCCTAATTGCCACAATCATACACTGAATGGTTTAGTCACCCTAGGGTGCAATTTTACTTCGTCATAGTCGACACTGGAATCAGAGTCCGTGTCGGTAATAGTGTCTTGTGTTAAGGGACGTTTTTGAGACCCCGACGGGCCCTGTGAATCAGTCCAATCCGAGGATTGACCCCCTGATGTTCCCCTTAATTCAGCCTTATCAAGCCTCTCATGTAAAGATGTCACACTTGCATTTAACCTATGCCACATGCTCATCCAATCCTGAGTCGGCACCAGCGACGGGAACACACCTCTCATTTGCTCCACCTCCTCCTTGGAGAAGCCTTCCGCTTCAGACATGTCGACACACACTTACCGACACCCCACACACACATGTAGTTACAGAGCCGGCCCTAGGCATAGGCAAACTAGGCAATTGCCTAGGGCATCTGATATGACTAGGGGCACAAGCAGCTTCTGCTGATTAAAATGATATGTGGCATGCCTATATTCAGTGTGTAGCATTTTGTATGCAGATACAGCCACAGTCACACACAGTATATAGGCATTCCGCATAACATTTTAATCAGCAGAAGCTGCTTGTGCATCCTAGCCACATAGCAATGCAAACAAGATGCATTTTCATAAAAAAATAGGCACCCAACATTAGCAGAGCTGCCAGATGACTCACGCCAGGAACTATATGTGTCATTATATGTATAAGGGCATTAATAATGTGTAACATATGTGTAAGGGGCACTATGTGTGTGATTATGTGTATAAGGGCACTAATAATGTGTGGCATATGTGTAAGGGACATTATGTCTGTCATTATGTGTATAAGGGCATTAACAATGTGTGGCATATGTGTAAGGGAATTTATGTGTATAAGGGCATTAATAAGGGTTGGCATAATGTGTAAAGTGCATTATGTTTATAAGGACATTAATAATGTGTGTCATATGTGTAAGGGGCATTACTGTGTGGTATTATGTGTATAAATGCATTACCAATGTGTGGCATTATGTGTATAAGGTGCTCTACTGTGTGGTGTAATGTATAGAAAGGGCACTACTGTGTGGTCTAATGTGAATAAAGAGCAATATGGTGTGGTGTAATGTGAATAAGGAGCAATTCAGTATGATGTTATGTGAATGAGGGGCACTACTGTGAGGAGTAACGTATATAAGGTAAAGTGGTACTACTGTGTGATGTAATTTGAATAAGGGACATTATCGCATTATAAATTGTGAATAACGTTGCACTACTATGTGGCATAATTTGAATTGGGGGTACTATTGTGTGGCCATGCCCCTTGCCAGCAAAATCACATACCTTTTTGGGCTGTGCGCCGAATGTGCACACTGTTCTTATTTAAATTACAGGGGGTAGGAAAATAAAAAAGGACTGCTATGGGTAGGGGGTGATAGTGCTGGGTAAAGGGTGCAGGGTCAGAGGCGGAACTAGCGGTGGTGCTAGGGGGCACCAGCCAAAATCTTGCCTAGGCCATCATATTGGTTAGGGCTGGCTCTGGGTAGTTACCTATAAGGGGACAAAACCCCAACCAGGCCCTTAGGGGAGACAGAGAGAGAGAGAATGCTAGCACACACCCAGCGCCCAAACACTGGAATATATGACCAGATAGCGCTTTTATATATTTATAATGTCAATCTCCACTCACTGCGTCGCCAATGTGCCCCCTCCTCTTTTTTTCCAGCCTGTGAAGCTCAGCAGGGGAGAGAACAGGGAGCCAGCGTTTTCTCATGCAGCCTCTGTGGAGAAAATGGCGCTGGTTAGTGCCGAGGATCAAGCCCCGCCCACCTGACGGCGGGCTTCGGTCCCCTCATGATATTGTAAGAAAATGGCGGGGGTCCGTGGATTTACTGTCCCACAGCCTAATCCAACATATTTATGCCCAAATTGAGGTTTATTGCTGCCCAGGGCGCCCCCACCCCCCCTGCGCCCTGCACCCTACAGTGCCTCTTGTGTGTGTGTGACTGGGAGCAATGGCGCGCAGCTTACCGCTGCGCGCTTACCTCATGAAGATCTGATGTCTTCTGCCGCCTGAAGTGTTTTCCTCAATACTCTCCCGGCTTCTATCTTCGGCATCTGTGAGAAGGACGGCGGCGCGGCTCCGGGACGAACCCCAGGTGAGGCCTGTGTTCCGACTCCCTCTGGAGCTAATGGTGTCCAGTAGCCTAGAAGCAGTGCCCAACCTTACAAGCCAGCTCTGCTTCTCTCTCCTCAGTCCCACGATGCAGGGAGCCTGTTGCCAACAGGACTCCCTGAAAATAAAAAACCTAACAAAATTCTTTAAAACAGCAAACTCTTGAGAGCTTTCTGCATTGTACCCTTTCTCCTCTGGGCACAGAATCTAACTGAGGTCTGGAGGAGGGGCATAGAGGGAGGAGCCAGTGCACACCCATAGTCAAAGTTCTTTTAGGTGCCCTATTTCCTGCGGAGCCCGTCTATACCCCATGGTCCTTACGGAGTCCCCAGCATTCTCTAGGACGTAAGAGAAAATAACAATAATGCAATAAAGCAACATTATGGCCACACACACTGCTCACACTGGCTTTGTCAACTTGTAGCTGTCAAGCTGTTGTGAAACTACAAGTTTCAGCAGGCCCTGCCACAGCTGGGACGGTAGTTTCGCAACAGAAGGAGAGCTACAGCTTTACCAGGCCTGGCAGGCTGAGGGAGTCCATAATGAGCGGCATCGGACTCGGGAACAATGACCCTCGGGGTAACTAAATGAATCAATAAATGATTGAATGCGCATGTGCAGCAAGCTTGTGTTCGCGCACAAACGTAGTTGGGTCCAGCAGCCGCTCCGTAGCAGCGCGTTGTGGAAAACAACTGTCCCCGCCTGGGAGCCGTAGCGGCTGCAGGAAGAGGGGCCGCGCCCGGAGAACAGGAGACAGAGCACAGGAGGACCGGGGAGTGGCGGAGAGGAGACACCCGAAGGTGAGGGACCGGCCTGGACACCCGATTATACACTTAGTTACCATACTTTGGGTAACGTCTAGCTGTGCCGTTTCACTACCTGTCCCTCGGTGGCGTTTTCGTGTGTCTCTAAGCCTTGTCCCTGGGTCTCTGTCTTCTCTACCCCCTCATCGCCGTCCCTGGGGTTTTGTCTTGTAAGTCCCCCTTGCACCGTCCCTGGCTCTCTGTCTGCCCCTCAGCAACCTCTCTGGCTCTCTGTCTGCCCCTCAGCAACCTCTCTGGCTCTCTGTCTGCCCCTCAGCAACCTCTCTGGCTCTCTGTCTGCCCCTCAGCAACCTCTCTGGCTCTCTGTCTGCCCCTCAGCGTCCTCTCTGGCTTTCTGTCTGCCCCTTAGCTCTCGATCTTGATAGCACCTCTGCCTGTTCTCTGGCTTTCTGACTCCCCTCAGCGCGCTCCTTGGTTTCCTGACTGCCCTTCCACGCCCTCCCTGGCTTTCTGTCTTGCCTGCCCCTCTGTGTCCTCCTTGGCTTTCTGTCTTGCCTGCCCCTCTGCGGCCCGCCCTGGCTTTCTGTCTTGCCTGCCCCTCTGCGGCCCGCCCTGGCTTTCTGTCTTGCCTGCCCCTCTGCGGCCCGCCCTGGCTTTCTGTCTTGCCTGCCCCTCTGCGGCCCGCCCTGGCTTTCTGTCTTGCCTGCCCCTCTGCGGCCCGCACTGGCTTTCTGTCTTGCCTGCCCCTCTGCGGCCCGCCCTGGCTTTCTGTCTTGCCTGCCCCTCTGCGGCCCGCCCTGGCTTTCTGTCTTGCCTGCCCCTCTGCGGCCCGCCCTGGCTTTCTGTCTTGCCTGCCCCTCTGCGGCCCGCCCTGGCTTTCTGTCTTGCCTGCCCTTTGGAGCATTCGGCTGGTTTTATGTCTTGCCCGCACCTCGGTGCCCCCCCTTTGGCTTTCCGTCTTGCCCGCACCTCGGTGCCCCCCCTTTGGCTTTCTGTCTTGCCTGCCCCGGCTTGCCGTCTTGCCAGCACCTTCTGCGCTCTCCCTGGCTTTCTGTCTGCCCCTCAGTGCCCTCCTTGACTGTGTCTTGACATGACCCTCGGTGCCCTCCTTGACTTTGTGTCTTGACCTGCCCCTCGGTGCCCTCCAGGTCTTTCTGTCTTGACCTGCCCCTCGGCGCCCTCCCTGGCTTTCTGACTGTATCATTATGTAGTTTAAAGTTGGGCATGGCTGAAACGGCTTACTGAGAGCAGAGACTGATCACCCCAAAATATTGAGAATTTACGGAAAGTTAATTTTACACAAATCAGATTAGAGTAATATGAGAAATGTTCATCACAATAAGTGAATTAAGTTTTCCCAGAGGAATTATAATTGTGAGAAGATGAAGAAATATGTAATAATATAAAAGATTTGGAAAGGTCTGGATTGTTGAAAACTAAATATAATGAAATTAACTTTAGGGTATTACAACCTACTGTATGAAAAGTGTTTTAGAATGACAGACGTTAATAATTTTGGGTGTATTGCATTATATTAGGAAAAGTCATAGTTTAGCTTTTTATAGATTTGAAATATGTGAAGTTAAAGCTAACAATAACTTACAAAAGGAAAATTATTATTTACATAGGGTATTTATGTGTGTTAGTATGTAATTTGGATGATTCAGGTTAAAAGAAAAGAAAGCTTTGTTTAATTTGTTGAATAAAATTCCTTTCACAGTATTCTACCAAGTTTTGGTACACCAATTGTGTTTTTTGATATACATTTTTTATTATTTATTATTATTATTTATTTATGTGGCGCCACAAGGGATCCGCAGCACCCAATTACAGAGTACATAAACAAAATAAAACAGGAAAATAGTGACTTGCAGTTGAAGACAATATAGGACAAGTACAGGGTAAATAAATATAGCTACAGAAGCAGACAACACTGACGTAAGTATCAGGGTGGCAGAAAACCGTGGGAATTGGTGCCATTGAAGACGGTTTAAGTAAGCGAAGGATAAACACATGAGGGTTGAGGACCCAGCACACGAGAGCTTACATTCTAAAGGGGAGGGGCAGACAGATGGCTGACACAGATGGTGTAGACAGTGAGCGTGAATCAGAGGGTTCGGATGAAATTAGGCTGGGTTTGGTGAAGAAGTAGGTCTTCAGAACCCGTTTCAAGTTTTGTGAAGAGTCTGAGGGGGAGATGTAGAGAATTCTAGAGAAAGAGAGCAGCACGTGAGAAATCTTGAAGGTAGGAGTGGGAGGAATTAATCAGTAGATAGGAGAGGTGGTGTGCATTAGCTGAGCGAGGAGGATGGATGGGAGTGTAGAAGGGGAAAAAAGGTCAGATGTAAATGGGAGAGGAGTGAGTGAGGGCTTTGTAAGTGAGTGTGAGAAGTTTGAATAGGATTCTGAAAGGGAAGCTAATGAAGGGTTAGTGGGAGAGGGGAGGTGGACATAGTGTGTTTGATGAGGAAGATAAGCCGGGTTGCAGCATTAAGTATAGATTGGAGTGGAGAGAAGCATTTGTTAGGGATGCCAGTTAGTAGGAGATTACAGTAGTACAGTCTGGAAATGACCAGTGAGTGGATAATAGCCTTAGTAGCATCCTGGGTGAGAGTGTCTAATCCTGGAAATATTTTTGAGAATGGCAGGTTTGTGAGAGGTGCTGAATGATGGCTTGAAGGAGAGGGAGAAGTCAAGGATTACTCCAAGACAGCGCACTTGGGGCCTAGAGGAGATAGTAGTGCCATCAATAGAGAATAAAAATTGTGGGAGGTGAGGTTGTGCGGGAGGGAGGGAAGATGATCGGCTCAGTCTTAGACATGTTAAGTTTAAGAAAGTGCTGGGACATCCAAGATGATATAGCAGAGAGACAGTTGGAGATACGAGTAAGAGGTCAGGGGAGGAAATGTAGATTTGAGTATCGTCTGCATAGGGATGGTATTGGAAGTTAAAAGAGCTATTGCGTTCACTTAAAGAGGATTTATAGAGAGAGAAAAAGAGAGGACCAAGAACAGAACCTTGGTGGACACCTATAGTTAGTGGCAGTGTGGGGGGAGACGACTACAGAGAACAGAAGGGACCGTCAGTGAGGTAGGAGGACAGCCAGGAGAGGGCAGTATCACAGAGACTAAGGGAGTGAAGGATTTGCAGAAGGAGAGTGTGGTACAGTGTCAAGAGCAGCAGAGAGGTGAAGATGAATAAGCAGAGAGTAGTGGCCCTTAGATTTGGTAGCATGGTGGTCATTGCAGACTTTTGTGAGGGCAGTTTCAGTGGAGTGGAGAGAGAACGGAAGCCAGACTGGAAAGGGTCAGGCAGTGAGTGGGAGGAAAGAAAGGGTAAGGCGATTGTAGATAATACGCTCAAGGAGTTTGGATTCAAAAGGGAGGAGAGAGATGGGTTGGTAGTTGGAGAGGGTGTTTAAATCAAGGGTAGGGTTTATAAGAATAGGGGAGACGAGTACATGCTGCAACGCTGAGGGGCCTGATGAGAGGGAGAGATTGAGAAGGTGGGCATGATGGGAACATGCAGAAAGATAGAGGTAGCAGAGGAGGTGGGAGGGATAGGGTCAAGTGGGGAGGTGGGGGGGGGGGGGTGGAGGAACAGATGAGATAATAAAATGAAAATAGAACAATGTAGTGAAGTATTTTCAGACAATAGTCACCATAGTAATGTCATATTTAGAAGGTGCATATTATCCACAAATAGAGAGAATAGCTGCATATGGCACAGGATCACCCTTTTGATTTGATTCTTACTAGACCCTGGTTCTTATCAACGCCTTTCACATTTGTCTGCCTTTTCCTGGACCAGTTCTCAATCCTCTCAGTCATAAGGTCAAAAAGGGAAAGGCTTGTAGTTGAAAATTAGTTGAATGTTGTTTGGGAACATCATTCTGCCAAAATAGCACTTTATCCTCACAGATGAGCAGCAGCAGACCACCTGTATCCCAGGACTTGTAGAACTGATACTTGTTAAAGTTGTGTTCACTATCAGTGAACGTTTTTATTATATTATGCTTGTGATTTTATAGTGTACGTGTATTGTGGTAAATTTAATGACATTTTAAAATAAGGGTACTATGCAAAATGTCTTCCCCTTTGTCATTATGACCCTATAAGGGGAATTCAATTGTTTTTGGGCTTCTGACATGGAGATGTGCAATTGCTGCAGGTGCCCGTTACTTGTCAACTCCAAATGCACTGGGTTTAGACGCATAAAGCGGGTAAATCCATGCAAAGTATTGGGTACCCAAAATCCTGACTTAGGGCAGGTTTCTGCTCGCCACCTTAGGAGGGAGCAAGTAGAAATAATGGGTGCCAGCATTATTCGCGCCCATTGGCACAAATAATTTAGTACTGTAGCTCTCATCACTTTAGACTGCCCAAAAATAATTGAATTTCCAATGACTGAGAGGATTGAGCTCAGGAGACAGCTGAATGTGAAAGGAGGAGTTGAAGACACTATGGGCCTAATTTAGATCTGATCGCAGCAGCAAATTTGTTAGCTAATGGGCAAAACCATGTGCACTGCAGGAGGGGCAGATATAACATGTGCAGAGAGAGTTAGATTTGGGTGGGTTATTTCTCTTACGTCCTAGAGGATGCTGGGGTCCACATTAGTACCACGGGGGATAGACGGGTCCACCAGGAGCCATTTGCACTTTAAGAGTTTGAGAGTGTGGGCTGGCTCCTCCCGCTATGCCCCTCCTACCAGACTCAGTTTAGAAAATGTTCCTGGAGGAGCCGGTCACAGCTAGGGGAGCTCTACAGAGTTTCTCTAGAAAAGTTTATCTTAGCCTCCCTGCTTCATGGGACTTGGGGGTGGGGGGGGGGAAGTAGTGTCCGCCCTGCAGGGTCTGAGCCACTATCTCCACTGACAGGACACTGAGCTCCTGAGGGGATAGATCGTTCCCCGCCACAGGGGATCACTCACCTCGGCAGCATGCTGCCACCCCCTTACAGAGCTGAATATTTGTGGCGAGTGAGCCACTGACCCCCCCCCCCCCCCCCCTCCCTAGCAAGCGGGGGGACGGTCAGAAGATGGCGGCATAAGGGTAGGAGCACAGTATTAACTGCGCTCCGGAGGCTCAGCGGTACATAGTGTGGCGCTGAGGGGCGCATCCTGAGCCAGCGCCTACACTGGTCACACAGCCTGTCGGGGTTCCCGGATCTCAGCCAGCACAAATCCTCAGGCCAGTATAATCCTATGAAGAGCGTGAAGACATCGCCATTTTGGGGGCAGAGCTTCTCAGAGCGGACCCAGCAGCGCTCAGCGCCATTTTCCTGCCTGCACAACGCTGTCAGTGAAGAGCAAGTCCCTTCACAGCAACTCCAGCTATCTATCACTGTACCAGGGGGTTGTAGAAGGTGGGGCGGGAGAGGCTGCAAAACGACTGTGTCACCTATTAAGGTGCACAGTCAGCTCTGATAGGGGGTCTCCCTTTATATTAAAAGCGCTGTGTTTGGGTTGGCTCCAATCTCTGTGTGTCTCTTGCCATTCTTGGGGGTGAAACTCTGTCTGCCCTCCCGTGTGTGTGTGTGTGTAGTGTCTGTGGTCTCCATTAAGCAATGTCCAGGGACTCTGTGTCATATGCTGAGGTTATGTCCTTTCAGGATGATCCCATTCCATGTAATCAGGATTGCACTGGTTTAGCACAGATTCCAGCAAGGGAGCCTGAGTGGTTATCCTCTATCAAATCTATGATTTCTCAGATTTCAAATAGGGTTGCACAAAATGAATCGGCAACTTCGGCTTTACAGAACTCTATGGCAGTCTGGCCCAGTTCTGGTACATCAGGGCTCCCCGCTGTATATTCACATAAACGTGCTCTTGCTCAGATCATGCAGGATGATACCGATTCTGATACTGCAGACGGTGACGGGGATGTGTTGCGGGGGGCAGCATCTCTTGCAAAAGGGGTGCAGTTGATGATAGAGGCTATTAGGGATGTGTTGAATATTAAAATAAACAAAAACTGCTGAAAGCGCCTCGTAATAAATTGTTCTATATAAAAAAATTCCCCAATTTCAATGCGCTGCAGTGTAGGCACTGTGTATTTGCCTAATTGAAGGAAACTAAATTGAAAAAAGAACTCAGCTGTGCAATTAAATTGGAAACATGAACAAAAGCTGACGTATGTTGAGATAAATTATAAAGAAAATTTAATATAACAATAAAAAACATTTCATACAATAAAACATTTAGTCTGGACTTAAACCTTGTAAGAAAAATAGTAAAATACCCTGTACTGGATATCAGATAAAACAAGCACTTGTGGTGTGAGCAGTAACAATATGCAACATTTGTATCCAACAAGTAGAAACAGTATCGTATCCTGGATATGAATGAATTGTTAGAATGTGGAGTAATTCATAAGTTTTAAACTGATACCTGCAGTCCCATGAATGTATTAATGGAGCTCCTTTATGTAGAAATGCTCCGATGTCAGATTATTTATTTATTTATTTATTTATTTATTAACAGTTTCTTATATAGCGCAGCAAATTCCGTTGCGCTTTACAATTTGAAATAACAATAACAAACTGGGTGATAACAGTCATAGAGGTAGGAAGGCCCTGCTCGCAAGCTTACAATCTATAGGGAAATAGGCATATGTACACAAGGAAAGGTGCTATCTATTGCATAGAATGAAAAGACATGTGAGGATATGTGTGGACTGTACAGAGTGGATGTAATTTGATAGGAAGGTTTATGAAAGTTATGTGGGCGGTTCAGGAATTTGATACGCTTGCCTAAAGAGGTGAGTTTTGAGGGAACGCTTGAAGGTTTGGAGACTAGAGGAGAGTCTTATTGTGCGTGGTAGGGCATTCCACAGAGTGGGTGCAGCCCGATGAAAGTCCTGCAGTCGTGAGTGGGAGCGAGTAATGAGTGTGGATGAGAGACGCAGGTCTTGTGAAGAGCGAAGAGGTCGGGTTGGGAGATATTTTGTGATAAGCGAAGTGATGTACGCTGGTGTAGTTTGGTTAATGGCCTTGTGTGTGAGTAAAAGTATTTTATATTGAATGCGGTAGAGTACAGGTAACCAATGGAGGGACTGACAGAGTGGATCTGCAGACGATGAACGTCTAGCGAGGAAGATAAGCCTCGCCGCTGCGTTCAGAATGGATTGTAGTGGTGAGAGTCTCGTTTTGGGAAGACCAGTTAGGAGACTATTGCAATAATCAATGCGGGAGATAATGAGAGCGTGGATTAGAGTTTTAGCAGTGTCTTGTGTAAGGTATGGTCGTATTTTGGTTATGTTTTTTTAGATGCATGTAACATGATCTTGAGACAGATTGAATGTGGGGAACAAAGGACAGATCAGAGTCAAGGATGACACCTAGGCAGCGAGCTTGTGGGGTAGGGTAGATAGTCGAGTTTTCAACAGTGATAGAGATATCAGGTTGGTACCTACTATTGGCAGGTGGAAATATAATTAACTCCGTCTTTGAAATATTAAGTTTGAGGTGGCGAGATGTCATCCAGGATGAGATGGCAGAAAGGCATTCAGTGACACGGTCCAGTACAGATAGGGACAAGTCAGGGGAGGATAGGTAGATTTGAGTATCATCTGCGTACAGATGATACTGAAAACCAAAAGAGCTGATTAGTTTACCAAGAGATGAGGTATAGATAGAGAAAAGCAGAGGACCCAAGACTGAGCCTTGCGGTACTCCAACTGAAAGAGGTAGCGAAGAGGAGGTAGATTCAGAGAAGCGAACACTGAAGGAGCGATTAGATAGGTACGATAGGAACCAAGAAAGGGCTGTGTCTTTAAGACCTAGGGATTGTAGTGTCTGTATGAGAAGAGTGGTCTACAGTGTCAAATGCAGCAGATAGGTCTAGAAGAATAAGTAGTGAGTAGTGGTCTTTAGACTTCGTAGTGACCAAATCATTAACCACTTTAGTCCGTGCCGTCTCTGTGGAATGTTGGGAATGGAAGCCTGACTGAAGTGGGTCCAACAAAGTGTATGAGTTAAGAAAGTGTGTGAGTCGAGTGTAGGCAAGTCTCTCAAGTAGCTTAGAGAGACAAGGGAGCTGAGAGATAGGGCGGTAGTTTGAGAGAGCATTAGGGTCAGAATTTTGTTTTTTTAAAATGGGAGTAATCACTGTATGCTTGAAGAGTGAAGGAAAAAATAAGAATTTACTTACCGATAATTCTATTTCTCGGAGTCCGTAGTGGATGCTGGGGTTCCTGAAAGGACCATGGGGAATAGCGGCTCCGCAGGAGACAGGGCACAAAAAAGTAAAGCTTTTACCAGATCAGGTGGTGTGCACTGGCTCCTCCCCCTATGACCCTCCTCCAGACTCCAGTTAGGTACTGTGCCCGGACGAGCGTACACAATAAGGGAGGCAATTTGAATCCCGGGTAAGACTCATACCAGCCACACCAATCACACCGTACAACTTGTGATCTAAACCCAGTTAACAGTATGATAACAGAAAGAGCCTCTTAAAGATGGCTCCTTAACAATATAACCCGAATTTGTTAACAATAACTATGTACAGTATTGCAGATAATCCGCACTTGGGATCGGCGCCCAGCATCCACTACGGACTCCGAGAAATAGAATTATCGGTAAGTAAATTCTTATTTTCTCTATCGTCCTAAGTGGATGCTGGGGTTCCTGAAAGGACCATGGGGATTATACCAAAGCTCCCAAACGGGCGGGAGAGTGCGGATGACTCTGCAGCACCGAATGAGAGAATTCCAAGTCCTCTTTTGCCAGGGTATCAAATTTGTAGAATTTTACAAACGTGTTTTCCCCCGACCACGTAGCTGCTCGGCAGAATTGTAATGCCGAGACCCCTCGGGCAGCCGCCCAAGATGAGCCCACCTTCCTTGTGGAATGGGCCTTAACAGATTTAGGCTGTGGCAGGCCTGCCACAGAATGAGCAAGTTGAATTGTGTTACAAATCCAACGAGCAATCGTCTGCTTAGAAGCAGGGGCACCCAACTTGTTGGGTGCATATAGTATCAACAGCGAGTCAGATTTTCTGACTTCAGCCGTCCTTGAAATGTATATTTTTAAGGCTCTGACAACGTCCAACAACTTGGAGCCCTCCAAGTCGCCAGTGGCCGCAGGCACCACAATAGGTTGGTTCAGGTGAAACGCTGATACCACCTTAGGGAGAAAATGCGGACGAGTCCTCAGTTCTGCCCTATCCGAATGGAAGATTAGATAAGGGCTTTTATAAGATAAAGCCGCCAATTCAGATACTCTCCTGGCGGAAGCCAGGGCCAGTAACATAGTCACTTTCCATGTGAGATATTTAAAATCCACCTTTTTCAATGGTTCAAACCAATGGGATTTGAGGAAATCTAAAACTACATTTAGATCCCACGGTGCCACCGGAGGCACCACAGGAGGCTGTATATGCAGTACTCCTTTAACAAAAGTCTGTACCTCAGGAACTGAGGCCAATTCTTTTTGGAAGAATATTGACAGGGCCGAAATTTGAACCTTAATAGATCTCAATTTGAGACCCCTAGACAATCCTGATTGTAGGAAATGTAGGAAACGACCCAGTTGAAATTCCTCCGTCGGAACACTCCGATCCTCGCACCACGCGACATATTTTCGCCAAATGCGGTGATAATGTTTCGCGGTGACTTCCTTCCTTGCCTTAATCAAGGTAGGAATGACTTCTTCTGGAATGCCTTTCCCTTTTAGGATCTGGCGTTCAACCGCCATGCCGTCAAACGCAGCCGCGGTAAGTCTTGAAAGAGACAGGGACCCTGTTGTAGCAGGTCCCTTCTCAGAAGTAGAGGGCACGGGTCGTCCGTGACCAACTCTTGAAGTTCCGGGTACCAAGTCCTTCTTGGCCAATCCGGAGCCACTAGTATTTCTTACTCCTCCTCACCGTATAATCTTCAATACCTTTGGTATGAGAGGCAGAGGAGGAAACACATATACTGATTTGTACACCCAAGGTGTTACCAGTGCGTCCACAGCTATTGCCTGTGGATCTCTTGACCTGGCGCAATACTTGTCCAGTTTCTTGTTGAGGCGAGACGCCATCATGTCTACCATTGGTCTTTCCCAACAGTTTATTAGCATGTGGAAGACTTCTGGATGAAGACCCCCCTCTCCCGGGTGTATATCGTGTCTGCTGAGGAAGTCTGCTTCCCAGTTGTCCACGCCCGGGAAGAACACTGCTGACAGTGCTATTACGTGATTCTCCGCCCAGCGAAGAATCTTGGCAGCTTCTGCCATTGCACTCCTGCTTCTTGTGCCGCCCTGTCTGTTTACATGGGCGACCGCCGTGATGTTGTCCGACTGAATCAACACCGGTTTTCCTTGCAGGAGTGGTTCCGCCTGGCTTAGAGCATTTTAGATTGCTCTTAGTACCAGAATGTTTATGTGAATAGACTTTTCCAGGTTCGTCCATACCCCCTGGAAGTTTCTTCCTTGTGTGACTGCTCCCCAACCTCTCAGGCTGGCGTCCGTGGTCACCAGGATCAAATCCTGTATGCCGAATCTGCGGCCCTCCAATAGATGAGCCTTTTGCAACCACCACAGAAGATATACCCTTGTCCTTGGCGACAGGGTTATTCGCAGGTGCATCTGAGGATGCGACCCTGACCATTTGTCCAACAGATCCCTTTGGAAAATTCTTGCATGGAATCTGCCGAATGGAATTGCTTCGTAAAAAGCCACCATTTTTCCCAGGACTCTTGTGCATTGATGTACAGACACCTTTCCTGGTTTTAGGAGGTTCCTGACAGGTCGGATAACTCCTTGGCTTTTTCCTCGGGAAGAAAAACCTTTTTCTGAACCGTGTCCAGAATCATCCCTAGGAACAGCAGACGTATCGTCGGAAAACAGCTGCGATTCTTGGAATATTTAGAATCCAGTCGTGCCGTCGAAGAACTACTTTAGATAGTGCTCTTCCGACCTCCAACTGTTCTCTGGAACTTGCCCTTTTTAGGTCGTGCAAGTAAGGGATAATTTAGATGCCTTTTTTCTTTGAAGAAACATCTTTTCGGCCATTACCTTGGTAAAAAGGCCCGGGGTGCCGTGGATAATTCAAACGGCATCGTCTGAAACTGATATTGACAGTTCTGTACCACGAACCAGAGGTACCCTTGATGAGAAGGACAAATTTTGGACATGGAGGTAATCCTTGATGTCCAGGGACACCATATAGTCCCCTTTTTTCCGGTTCGCTATCACTGCTCTGAGTGACTTTATCTCGATTTGAACCTTTTATGTAAGTGTTCAAAACATTTTAGATTTAGACTATGTGTCACCAAGCCGTCTGGCTTCAGTACCACAATATAGTGTGGAAAAATAATACCCTTTTCCTTGTCGTAGGAGGGGTACTTTGATTATCACCTGCTGGATATACAGCTTGTGAATTGTTTCCAATGCTGCCTCCCTGTCGGAGGGAGCCGTTGGTAAAGCAGACTTCAGGAAGCTGCGAGGAGAAGATGTCTCGACTCTCCAATCTTTACCCCTGGGATAATACTCGTACGATCTAGGGGTCAACTTGCGAGTGATCCCACTGCGCCCTGAGACTCTTGAGACTACCCCCCCACCTTGAGTCCGCTTGCACGGCCCCAGCGTCATGCTGAGGACTTGGCAGACGCGGTGGAGGGCTTCTTTTCCTGGGAAAGGGCTGCCTGCTGCAGTCTACTTCCCTTACCTCTATGTCTGGGCAGATATGACTGGCCTTTTGCCTGCATGCCCTCATGGGAAAGGAAAGATTGAGGCTGAAAAGACGGTGTCTTTTTTAGCTGAGATGTAACTTGGGGTAAAAAAGGTTGGATTTCCCAGCTGTTGCTGTGGTCCCCAGGTCCGATGGACCGACCCCCAAATAACTCCTTCCCTTTATACAGCAATACTTCCATCTGCCGTATGGGATCTGTATCACCTGACCACTGTCGTGTCCCTGACATCTTCTGGGAGATATGGACAACGCACTTATCTTGATGCCAGAGAGCAAATATCCCTCTGTGCATCTCACATACATATATATAGAATGCATCCTATTAAATGCTCTACATGAATAAAATATTTTCAGTCAGGGAATCCGACCAAGCCAACCCAGCACTGCATCTCCAGGCTGATGGCGATCGCTGGTCGCAGTATAACCACCGTATGTGTGTATATACTTTTTAGGATATTTTTCCAGCTTCCTATCAGCTGGCTCCTTGAGGGCGGCCGTATCTGGAGACGGTAACGCCACTTGATAAGCGTGTGAGCGCCTTATCACCCTAAGGGGTGTTTCCCAACGTACCCTAATTTCTGGCGGGAAAGGGTATAACGCCAATATTTGCTATCGGGGTAACCCTACGCATCATCACACACTTCATTTTATTTTATCTGATTCAGGAAAAACTACAGGTAGTTTTTTCACTCCCACATAATACCCTTTCTTGTGGTACTTGTAGTATCAGAAACACGTAACACCTCCTTCATTGCCCTTAACGTGTGGCCCTAATGAGAAATACGTTTGTTTATTCACCGTCGACACTGTATTCAGTGTCCGTGTCTGTGTCTGTGTCGACCGACTGAGGTAAATGGGCGTTTTTAAAACCCCTGACGGTGTTTCTGAGACGCCTGGACCGGTCCTAATAGATTGTCGGCCGTCTCATGTCGTCAACCGACCTTGCAGCGTGTTGACATTCTCACGTAATTCTCTAAATAAGCCATCCATTCCGGTGTCGACTCCCTAGAGAGTGACATCACCATTACAGGCAATTTCTCCGCCTCCTCACCAACATCGTCCTCATACATGTCGACACACACGTACCGACACACAGCACACACACCGGGAATGCTCTGACAGAGGACAGGACCCACTAGCCCTTTGGGGAGACAGAGGGAGAGTCTGCCAGCACACACCAAAAACGCTATAATTATATAGGGACAACCTTATATAAGTGTTTCTCCCTTATAGCATCTTTTATATATATATACAATATCGCCAAAATCAGTGCCCCCCCTCTCTGTTTTAACCCTGTTTCTGTAGTGCAGTGCAGGGGAGAGCCTGGGAGCCTTCTCTCCAGCTTTTCTGTGAGAGAAAATGGCGCTGTGTGCTGAGGAGATAGGCCCCGCCCCTTTTTCGGCGGCCTCGTCTCCCGCTATTTTTGAAGTTAGGCAGGGGTTAAATATCTCCATATAGCCTCTGTGGGCTATATGTGAGGTATTTTTTGCCTCTAATAAGGTTTTTATTTGCCTCTCAGAGCGCCCCCCCCAGCGCTCTGCACCCTCAGTGACTGTTGTGTGAAGTGTGCTGAGAGGAAAATGGCGCACAGCTGCAGTGCTGTGCGCTACCTTTATGAAGACTCAGGAGTCTTCAGCCGCCGATTTTGGACCTCTTCTCTCTTCAGCGTCTGCAAGGGGGCCGGCGGCGCGGCTCCGGTGACCATCCAGGCTGTACCTGTGATCGTCCCTCTGGAGCTAGTGTCCAGTAGCCAAGCAGCAAATCCACTCTGCACGCAGGTGAGTTCACTACTTCTCCCCTAAGTCCCTCGTTGCAGTGATCCTGTTGCCAGCAGGACTCACTGTAAAGTAAAAAACCTAAGCTAAACTTTCTCTAAGCAGCTCTTTAGGAGAGCCACCTAGATTGCACCCTTCTCGTTCGGGCACAAAATCTAACTGGAGTCTGGAGGAGGGTCATAGGGGGAGGAGCCAGTGCACACCACCTGATCTGGTAAAAGCTTTACTTTTTTGTGCCCTGTCTCCTGCGGAGCCGCTATTCCCCATGGTCCTTTCAGGAACCCCAGCATCCACTTAGGACGATAGAGAAATACCAGTAGAGAGAGAGAGAGATTACAGATGTTAGTTAAGGTAGGGATGAGCACCAGAGACAGAGCTTTACTTATTTGTGAGGGTAAAGGATCAAGAGGAGAGGTAGTAGAGAAGCAGGATGAGAAGAGTGATGATACTTCATCTTCATTTGTGGGATCAAATAAAGAAAGAGTGCCAGAGGGTTCAGGTAAAGAACGGAGCAGGTCACTGGCTGCCGAAGAGCATACCATTTCATCTCGGATCTTAGCAATCTTCTCCTTGAAGTAGGAAGCAAGATCCTGTGCCTTGATAGTGGCTGGTGGGGTAGGTGCGGGAGGATTCAGAAGTGATTTAAATGTATTAGAGAGTCGTTTGGGGTTAGAGGCTTGAGCAGAGATAAGAGTTTGGAAATATGTTTGTTTGGCAGTGTCCAGGGCATTTTTATAAGAATGGTAGACTGTCTTATATGTGAGGAAGTCACTTGAAATACGAGATTTACGCCACTGACGTTCAAGTTTTCGTGTGAGTTTTTGTAGTTGTCTTGTTAATTTGGAGTGCCATGGTTGACATCTAGGCCTACGTGGAGTGTGATGGGTAGCTGGAGCCACTTCATCAAGGGCTAGTTCTAGAGTCTCATTAAGGTGTGATACAGCCATCTCAGGAGAGGTGAATGCAGAAATAGGTGAAAGCAGTTGTTGGAGTGAAGTGGAAAGTTCTTGAAGATTAATTGTGTTAATATTTCTGCGAGTTTGAGGAAGATTGGAGAACTTCCGCAACACAGGGTTTGAATTAACAGAGGAAAGCATGCAGGTGATAAGGTTGTGATCTGAGAGGGGGAAAGGAGTGTTAAGGGCCCTTCACACTGGCCGATTTTTTGAAAGATATGAACGATCTCGTTCATAAATGAACGAGAACTCGTTCATATCTTTCAGTGTGGAGACTCCTGCAATGAACGATGCGCGGCCCCGCGCTCGTTCATCGCTGGTCTCCCGTCGGCTGTGCATGCAGGCCAATATGGACGATCTCGTCCATATTTGCCTGCACTTCAATGCAGCCGCGTGACGGGGGGAGTGAAGAAACTTCACTCCCCCCGTCACTGCCCCCCCGCCGCCGGGTCGCTCGTCGGCCGTATCCGCCGTTGGGCAGCTCGGCGGCGGGTCGGCCAGTGAGTAGGGCCCTTTAGTGAGTTCAGCGATGGAGCATAGTCTGGTGAATACTAGATCAAGGCAGTGGCCCACCTGATGAGTAGAGGAGTCAGTCCATTGGGAGAGGCCAAGAGAGGAGGTTAGAGAGAGTAGTTTGGAGGCATGCGCAGCAGATTTTGGACAATCAATAGCAATATTGAAATCACCCATGATAATGGTGGAGATGTCAGAGGATAGGAAGTGAGGGAGCCAGGCAGAAAAATCATCCAAGAATTGTTTTGGATGCCCAGGTGGGCGGTAGATAGCTGCAACACGCAGAGTGAAAGAAGAGTAAACCCTAATGGAATGTAGTTCAAATGATGTAAATGTGAGTGATGGAACCTGTGGTAGAACAGTATATGCAAAAGATTGGGAAAGTAAAAGTCCAACTCCTCCTCCTTTATGGTTATCGGGTCTGGAGGTGTGTGTAAAGTGGAGACCACCATGTGCCAGTGCTGCAGGGGAGGCTGTGTCAGATTGTGTGAGCCAGGTTTCTGTTATAGCCAGCAGATTGATGTTGTTAGATATGAAGAGGTCATGGATGGATGTTAATTTGTTACAAACAGAGCGTGCATTCCATAAGGCACATTTTAGTGATCTGGAGGGTGATGGAAGACATGTGATGTTTATGAGGTTAGCTGGATTTCTATGTTGCTGTGAATCAGGTGAATGTGAGTGATGCAAGTGGCTGGGTCCTGGATTTGGTGAAATGTCACCAGCTATCAGAAGCAGAAGAGAGAGATAAATGTGGGTGTCAGAGGTTTGTGAAAGTTTTTTTATGGTGAGAGGTTGTAGATGTTATTGTCAATGAGTATAGGGAAGTAAAAAGCTCATGAGTGCTAATAAGAGGGGAGTGTAGAATTGAGGGGGCAACATGTCCAGAGGGGTGAGTTGCTGGGAGACTGAATGATGCAATGGCCTTTATGAATACTCCATGAAGAGCAATGCAGAAAATCAATTTGTGGAACATAGTTAGTTTGAGATGAAATCAGTGTTTTCTAGGCTGAGAGTGTAAGGTTTTACTTGTTCAAGTTAAAAGTGCAGGTGCCTACTGGTGTTGTTCTGCTGTATGTTAACTGTGCATTATAGAGCAAAGTGACAAACAGGTATGTACAATCACATGTAAATCACAATGTATATAGTTGTCTACCAAATTGGTTGCATTTTGTTCTTAGAGGTCATGAGGATTTTAGTTGCTAAAATATTTACATACGCTGAAGTACACAGATGATTGGGAATGTAAGGAAGGGACGATGTTTTCTGTTTTGTCGGTGGGTTGTTTCCGTCTGTTTTCGTCCTGGTAAGTCCCGGGTAAGTCTATTGTAATATTTTCATAACCCTTTTAAAAAAGCCCTTATAATAAAGCCCTGTTCAGCTGGCTGTTGTTCAGCCAAGCATCTTTCCTTATGATAAAGTCAAAATTACCTCTCCCGTGGGCTGGTTTCTAACCGAGCTTTCTCGGTTAGATTATCCTGTGTTGCCCACCACGTAGCTGTCACTGGGAGGGAGAGTACAAAGCTTGCACTGGGCGGAGTCCTACACGGAGACACTGCTGGAGGTATAAAGGAGCCGCTATGGAGACTGAGTTGCCAATGCTGCTCGGCAGGCCTCAATGTCAGCTGCGGAGTGCAGAGAATAATATGCCACTGCAGGGGCTGCATGGCCAATATTGGTCTCTTAGTATAGATGAAAGTGCTTGTCATGCAAAATGCTTGTTAGGCAGAGTGTAGAAGTCCAGTAGGTAAAAAAGAATTGAGGAGTCCTAAACTGTTTCGTCACGCTCCACGTGACTTTCTCAAAGGTATAGCCTATCATTTCTCATATACCTTTGAGAAAGTCACGTGGAGCGTGACGAAACAGTTTAGGACTCCTCAATTCTTTTTTACCTACTGGACTTCTACACTCTGCCTAACAAGCATTTTGCATGACAAGCACTTTCATCTATACTAAGAGACCGATATTGGCCTTGCAGCCCCTGCAGTGGCATATTATTCTCTGCACGCCACAGCTGACATTGAGGCCTGCCGAGCAGCACTGGCAACTGTCTCCATAGCGGCTCCTTTATACCTCCAGCAGTGTCTCCGTGTAGGACTCCGCCCAGTGCAAGCTTTGCACTTTCCCTACCAGTGACAGCTACGTGGTGGGCAATGCAGGATAATCTAACCGAGGACGCTCGGTTAGAAACCAGCCCACGGGAGAGGTAATTTTGACTTTATCTGACATCGGAGCATTTCTACATAAAGGAGCTCTATTAATACATTCATGGGACTGCAGTTATCAGTTTAAAACTTATGAATGACTCCACATTCTAACAATTCATTCATATCCAGGATACGATACTGTTTCTACTTGTTGGATACAAATGTTGCATATTGTTACTGCTCACACCACAAGTGCTTGTTTTATCTGATATCCAGTACAGGGTATTTTACTTTCTCTGACATCCTAAGTGGATGCTGGGACTCCGTAAGGACCATGGGGAATAGCGGCTCCGCAGGAGACTGGGCACAACTAAAGAAAGCTTTAGGACTACCTGGTGTGCACTGGCTCCTCCCACTATGACCCTCCTCCAGACCTCAGTTAGAATCTTGTGCCCGGCTGAGCTGGATGCACACTAGGGGCTCTCCTGAGCTCCTAGAAAGAAAGTATATTTTAGGTTTTTTATTTTACAGTGAGATCTGCTGGCAACAGACTCACTGCAGCGAGGGACTAGGGGGAGAAGAAGCGAACCTACCTAACTGGTGGTAGCTTGGGCTTCTTAGGCTACTGGACAGCATTAGCTCCAGAGGGATCGAACACAGGACCCGACCTCGATCGTTCGGTCCCGGAGCCGCGCCGCCGGCCCCCTTACAGAGCCAGAAGCAAGAAGTGTTCCGGAAAATCGGCGGCAGAAGACTTCTGTCTTCAACAAGGTAGCGCACAGCTGCAGTGCCATTGCTCCTCATGCACACCTCACACTCCGGTCACTGATGGGTGCAGGGCGCTGGGGGGGGGCGCCCTGAGGGCAATATAATACACCTTGGCTGGCAAATCTACACCATATAAAGTCAGGAAGGCTATATAGGTGTAAAAATACCCCTGCCAGAATTCCAGAAAAAGCGGGAGAAGTCCGCCGGAAAAGGGGCGGTGCCATCTCCCTCAGCACACTGGCGCCATTTTTTCTTCACAGTGCAGCTGGAAGACAGCTCCCCAGGCTCTCCCCTGTAGTTTTCAGGCTCAAAGGGTTAAAAAGAGAGGGGGGGCACTAAATTTAGGCGCAATATGTGTATACAAGCAGCTATTGGGGGAAAAATCACTCGGTTATAGTGTTAATCCCTGCATTATATAGCGCTCTGGTGTGTGCTGGCATACTCTCTCTCTGTCTCCCCAAAGGACTTTGTGGGGTCCTGTCCTCAGTCAGAGCATTCCCTGTGTGTGTGCGGTGTGGCTGTGTCGACATGTTGGATGAGGAAGGTTACGTGGAGGCGGAGCAGAGGCCGATAAATGGGATGTCGCCCCCTGTGGGGCCGACATCAGAGTGGATGGATAGGTGGAAGGTATTAACCGACAATGTCAACTCCTTACATAAAAGGCTGGATGACGTAACAGCGGTGGGACATCCGGCTTCTCAGCCCGCGCCTGCCCAGGCGTCTCAAAGGCCATCAGGGGCTCAAAAAAACGCCCGTTACCTCAGATGGCAGACACAGATGTCGACGCGGAGTCTGACTCCAGTGTCGACGAGATTGAGACATATACACAATCCATAGGAACATCCGTTGCATGATCTCGGCAATGAAAAATGTGTTACACATTTCTGACCTGAACCCAAGTACCACATAAAAGGGGTTTTATGATTGGGGAGAAAAAGCAGCCAGTGTTTTGTTCCCCCATCAGATGAGTGAATGAAGTGTGTAAAGAAGCGTGGGTTCCCCCGATAAGAAATGGTAATTTCTAAAAAGTTACTGATGGCGTACCCTTTCCCGACAGAGGATAGGTCACGTTGGGAGATATCCCCTAGGGTGGATAAGGCGCTCACACGTTTGTCAAAAAAGGTGGCACTGCCGTCTTAGGATACGGCCACTTTAAAGGAGCCTGCTGATAATAAGCAGGAGGCTATCCTGAAGTCTGTATATACACACTCGGGTACTATACTGAGACCTGCAATTGCCTCAGCATGAATAGTGCTGCTGCAGCGTGGTCTGATACACTGTCAATATTAATACCCTAGACAGAGATAATATTTTGCTAACATAGATCATATTAAAGACGTCGTCTTATATATGAGGGATGCACAGAGGGATATTTGCCGGCTGGCACCCAGAATTAAGGCAATGTCCATTCTGCCAGGAGGGTATTAGAGACCCGGCAGTGGACAGGTGATGCTGACTTTAAAAGACACATGGAGATTCTGCCTTTATAAGGGTGAGGAATTGTTTGGGTATGGTCTCTGGGACCTTGTATCCACAGCAACAGCTGGGAAGAATAATTTTACCTCAGGTTTCCTCACAGCCTAAGAAAGCACCGTATTTTCAGGCACAGTCCTTTCGGCTTCAGAAAATCAAGCGGGTCAAAGGTGCTTCCTTTCTGCACAGAGACAAGGGAAGAAGGAAAAAGCTGCACCAGACAGCCAGTTCCCAGGATCAAAAATCTTCCCCCGCTTCCTCTGAGTCCACCGCATGACGCTGGGGCTCCACAGGTGGAGACAGGTGCGGTGGGGGCGCGTCTCGGGAACTTCAGGGACCAGTGGGCTTGCCCACAGGTGGATCCCTAGGTTCTGCAAGTAGTATCACAGGGATACAAGCTGGAGTTCGAGGCGACTCCCCCTCGCCGTTACCTCACATCAGCCTTGCCTGCTGCCCTCAGAGAAAGGGAGGTAGTACTGGCGGCAATTCACAAGCTGTACTTCCAGCAGGTGAAATCAAGGTACCCCTCCTTCAACAAGGCCGGGGTTACTATTCCAAAATGTTTGTGGTACCGAAACCAGACTGTTCGGTGAGACCCATTCTAAAATTGAAATCCTTGAACACTTATATACGAAGGTTCAAGTTCAAAATGGAATCGCTCAGGGCGATAATTGCAAGCCTGGAGAATTTCATGGTATCACTGGACATCAAGGATGCTTACCTGCATGTCCCTATTTACCCTCCTCACCAGGAGTACCTCAAAATTGTGGTACAGGTTTGTCATTACCAATTCCAGACGTTGCCGTTGGTCTGTCCCCGGCACCGAGGGTATTTACCAAGGTAATGGCCAAAATAATGGACGATCTCCTTATAAAGGCGAGGTCCAGGGAGCAGTTGTTCGTCGGAGTAGCACTATCTCGGGAAGTGCTACAAAAGCACGGCTGGATTCTGAACATTCCAAAGTCGCAGCTGGTTCATACGACGCGTCTACTGTTCCTGGGTATGGTTCTGGACACAGAACAAGAAAAAAGGGTTTCTCCCGGAGGAGTAGTCCAAGGAGTTGTCATCTCTAGACAGAGACCTCCTAATACAAATACAGGTGTCGGTGCATCAATGCACGCGAGCCCTGGGAAAGATGGTAGCTTCTTACGAAGAAATTCCATTCGGCAGGTTCCATGCAAGGATCTTCCAGTGGGATCTGTTGGACAAGTGGTCCGGGTCGCATCTTCAGATGCATCGGCGGATAACCCTGGGGCCACGGTGTCGCTGTTGTGGTGGCTGCAGAGTGCTCATCTTCTAGAGGGCCGCAGATTCGGCATACAGGACTGGGTCCTGCTGACCACGGATGCCAGCCTTCGAGGCTGGGGGGCAGTCACACAGGGAAGAAACTTCCAAGGACTATGGAAAAGTCAGGAGACTTCCCTACACATAAATATTCTGGAACTAAGGGCCAATTACAATGCCCTGAGTCAGGCTAGACCCCTGCTTCAACACCGGCCGGTGCTGATTCAGTCAGACAACATCACGGCGGTCGCTCATGTAAACCGACAGGGCGGCACAAGAAGCAGGATGGCGATGGCAGAAGCCACAAGGATTCTCCGATGGGCGGAAAATCATGTGTTAGCACTGTCAGCAGTGTTCATTCCCGGAGTGGACAACTGGGAAGCAGACTTTCTCAGAAGACACGACCTCCACCCGGGAGAGTGGGGACTTCATCCAGAAGTATTCCAAATGATTGTACACCGTTGGGAAAGGCCACAGGTGGACATGATGGCGTCCCGCCTCAACAAAAAGCTAAAAAGATATTGCGCCAGGTCATGGGTCCCTCAGGCGATAGCTGTGGACGCTCTGGTAACACCGTGGGTGTACCAGTCGGTGTATGTGTTCCCTTCTCTGCCTCTCATACCCAGGGTAATGAGAATAATAAGAAGGAGAGGAGTAAGAACTATACTCATTGTTCCGGATTGGCCAAGAAGAGCTTGGTACCCAGAACTCCAAGAAATGATCTCCGAGGACCCATGGCCTCTGCCGCTCAGACAGGACCTGCTGCAGCAGGGGGCCTGTCTGTTCCAAGACGTACCGCGGCTGCGTTTGACGACATGGCGGTTGAACGCCGGATCCTGAAGGAAAAGGGCATTCCGGAGGAAGTTATCCCTACGCTAATTAAAGCTAGGAAAGAAGTGAGCGCAAACCATTATCACCGCATATGGCGAAAATATGTTGCGTGCTGTGAGGCCAGGAAGGCCCCAACGGAGGAATTTCAGCTAGGTCGATTTCTGCACTTCCTACAGTCAGGGGTGACTATGGGCCTAAAATTGGGTTCCATTAAGGTCCAGATTTCGGCTCTAACGATTTTCTTCCAAAATAGAACTGGCTTCACTGCCTGAAGTTCAGCCTTTTGTTAAGGGAGTGCTGCATAGTCAGCCCCCGTTTGTGCCTCCAGTGGCACCGTGGGATCTCAACGTGCTGTTTGATTTCCTGAAGTCGCATTGGGTTGAGCCACTTAAATCCGTGGAGCTAAAATACCTCACGTGGAAAGTGGTCATGCTGTTGGCCTTGGCGTCGGCCAGGCGTGTATCAGAATTGGCGGCTTTATCATGCAAAAGCCCTTATCTGATTTTTTTTTTTTTTATATGGATAGGGCGGAATTGAGGACTCGTTCCCAATTCCTTCCTAAGGTGGTATCAGTGTTTCATGTGAACCAACCTATTGTGGTGCCTGCGGCTAATTGGGACTTGGAGGATTCCAAGTTACTGGACGTAGTCAGGGCCCTGAAAAATATGTTTCCAGGACGGCTGGAGTCAGGAAAACTGACTCGCTATTTATCCTATATGCACCCAACAAGCTGGGTGCTCCTGCTTCTAAGCAGACTATTGCTCGCTGGATCTGTAGCACGATTCAACTTGCACATTCTGCGGCTGGACTGCCGCACCCTAAATCTGTAAAAGCCCATTCCACGAGGAAAGGGGCTCTTCTTGGGCGGCTGCCCGAGGGGTCTCGGCTTTACAATTTTGCCGAGCTGTTACTTGGTCGGGTTCAAACACTTTTGCAAGAGTCTACAAGTTTGATACCCTTGGTGAGGAGGACCTAGAGTTTGCTCATTCGGTGCTGCAGAGTCACCCGCACTCTCCCGCCCGTTTGGGAGCTTTGGTATAATCCCCATGGTCCTTACGGAGTCCCAGCATCCACTTAGGACATCAGAGAAAATAAGATTTTACTCACCGGTAAATCTATTTCTCGTAGTCCGTAGTGGATGCTGGGCGCCCATCCCAAGTGCGGATTGTCTGCAATACTTGTATATAGTTATTGCCTAACTAAAGGGTTATTGTTGAGCCATCTGTTGAGAGGCTCAGTTATATTTCATACTGTTAACTGGGTATAGTATCACGAGTTATACGGTGTGGCTGGTATGAGTCTTACCCGGGATTCAAAATCCTTCCTTATTGTGTCAGCTCTTCCGGGCACAGTATCCTAACTGAGGTCTGGAGGAGGGTCATAGTGGGAGGAGCCAGTACACACCAGGTAGTCCTAAAGCTTTCTTTAGTTGTGCCCAGTCTCCTGCGGAGCCGCTATTCCCCATGGTCCTTACTGAGTCCCAGCATCCACTATGGACTACGAGAAATAGATTTACCGGTGAGTAAAATCTTATTATTTTCCTTATAAGGTTTAAGTCCAGACTATATGTTTTATTGTATGAAATTTCTTTTATTGTTCTATTAAATTTTCATTATAATTTTCTCAGCATACGTCCGCTTTTGTTCATGTTTCCAATTTCATTGCGCAGCTGAGTTCTTTTTTCAATGTGTTGAATATTGCTGATACAATACCCGAGCAGGTTGAGGAGGCTTACTTCACTTAAAATAAGAAAGCCTCGCTAACCTTCCCTGCGTCAAAGGAATTGAATGCTATATTTGAAAATGCTTGAGAAAACCCGGATAAAAAATTCCAGATTCCTAAAAGGGTTCTGGTGGCGTTTCCTTTCCCGGTAGAGGATGGGAAAAAATGAGAAAACCCGCCTATTGTTGACGCGTCAGTATCCACTCTCAAAAAAGGTGGTTTTACCTGTTCCAGGATCTACCGCCTTGAAAGAGCCTGCTGATCGTAAAATTGATAATACGCTTGAATCCATGTACACGGCTTCTGGGGCAAACATACGTCCCACTATTGCCACTGCTTGGATTGCCAAAGCTATAGTAAAGTGTTCAGGCACGTTACTTGAGGACTTGGATACCATGGAGAAATGTGATGTTGAATTGTTTTTAGGTAACATTCAGGATTCGGCAGGATTTCTGGCAGAATCCATGGAAGACCTGGGTTCCATGGCTGCGGGGATTTCCTCCATGTCAGTATCGGCTTGTCGAGGACTGTGGTTGCGCCAGTGGTCTGCCGACGTGGAATCCAGAAGTGTGGAGACCCTACCCTACACAGGTCAGGCTCTCTTTGGGGCAGTGTTAGATGCGTGGATCTCTACTGCTGGTAAGTCACCCTTTCTTCCCTCAGCTACACCTGCTCCGAAGAAACCCTTTTCTTCAGTTACATCACAGCCCTTTCGGTCTAACAAGCCCAGAAAGGCTAAGCCGTCCAACACCTTCTTTCGTGGGATGTCGGCTCAAGGTCAAGAAACCTGCGACTTCAGGTTCCCAGGACAGAAACCTGCTTCAGGTACACCAAAGTCCTCCGCATGACGGTGGACTGCACACCCCGGAGGTGGGGCTGGTGGGAGCGAGACTCAGACATTTCATTCATGTCTGGGTGTCCTCTGGCCTGGACCCCTGGGTGCAAGATATTGGGTCCCAGGGGTACAGGCTGGAATTTCAAAATCTCCCTCACCGATTTTTCAGATCAGGCTTGCCAGCTCTGCTGGCAGACAGGACTGTCCTGCAAGAAGCCATCCAGAAGTTGGTGGAGGCACAAGTTATTGTACCAGTACCTCCTCATATGCAAAACAAGGGTTACTATTCAAACCTTTTCTTGGTACCGAAACCGGATGGTTCAGTCAGGCCCATTCTGAACTTAAAATCACTAAACCCCTTTCTGAGGGAGTTCAAGTTCAAAATGGAGTCTCTAGGGGCAGTGATATCAGGTCTGGAGGAGGGGGAATTCATAGTATCCCTGGATATCAAGGATGTGTACCTCCACGTTCCGATTTGGCTGCCGCATTAAGCTCCCCTTCGATTCGCATTGTTGGACTGTCACTTTCAGTTCCAGGCCCTCCCATTCGGGCTCTCCACAGCACTGAGGGTATTCACCAAGGTGATGGCAGAAATGATGATTCTCCTCCACAGACAGGGGGTGAACATAATTCCGTATCTGGACGATCTGCTGATGAAGGCATCATCCAAGGAGAAGCTGTTACGGTCGATAACACTCATGACCCAGCTTCTCAGGGAACATGGCTGGATCCTGAATCTTCCAAAATCACAATTGGAACCATCCAGGAGGTTATCCTTTCTGGGAATGATCCTCGACATGGAGGTGCAGAGGGTGTTTCTCCCAGATGAAAAAGCGTTGGTGATTCAAACGATGGTCCGGGATGTCCTGAAGCCTGCCCGGGTGTCAGTTCATCAGTGCTTTTGCTTTCTGTGGAAGATTATGGCCTCTTACGAGGCTCTGCAGTATGGGAGGTTTCATGCTCTGTCCTTCCAACTGGGTCTCCTGGACAAATGTTCGGGATCCCATCTACACATGCACCAGAGAATACGTCTGTCGCCAAAGGCCAGGATTTCACTCCTCTGGTGGCTGCAATTACCTCACCTTCTGGAGGGCTGTAGGTTCGGGATTCAGGACTGGATACTTCTAACCACCGATGCAAGTCTCCGGGTCTGTGGCGCAGTCACTCAAGGGGAAACCTTCCAAGGAAAGTGGTCCAGTCTGGAAGCCGGCCTGCCGATAAACATTCTGGAATTAAGAGCCATCTAAAACGGTCTTCTCCAAGCGGCCCATCTTCTGAGAAATCGTGCCATTGAAGTGCAGTCGGACAATATGACAACGGTGGCTTACATAAACCGACAGGGCAGAACGAAGAGCAGAGCTGCAATGGCAGAGGTAACAAGAATCATCCTCTGGGCAGAAAAGCATGCGTTGGCACTGTCAGCAATCTTCATTCCGGGAGTAGACAACTGGGAAGCGGACTTCCTCAGCAGACACGATCTCCATCCAGGGGAGTGGGGCCTCCATCCGGAGGTGTTCAAGGAGGTAACAGATCTTTGGGACGTACCCCAGATCGACATGATGGTCTCTCGTCTCAACAAGAAGCTTCGGCTGTATTTTTCCAGGTCGAATGACCCGCAAGCAGTGGTGGTGGACGCCCCAGTGACTCCGTGGGTGTTTCAGTCGGTGTACTTGTTTCCTCCACTTCCACTCATCCCAAGAGTTCTAAAGCTTATAAGGAGAACAAGGGTTCAAGCGATCCTTATTGCTCCAGACTGGCCAAGAAGGGCTTGGTACGCGGATCTTCTGGATCTACTGTAAGAAGAGCCGAGGCCTCTTCCTCTTCGGGAGGACCTGCTGCAGCAGGGGCCGTTCGTCTATCAAGACTTACCGCGGCTACGTTTGACGGCATGGAGGTTGAACACCTGATATTAGCTCGGAAGGGCATTCCGAACAAGGTTATTCCTACCCTGATACAGGCTAGGAAAGGAGTAATGTCTAAACGTTACCATTGAATTTGGAAAAAATATGTATCTTGGTGTGAGTCCAAGAAATTTCCTGTGGTGGAGTTTCAACTGGGACGGTTTCTCCTCTTCCTACAAGCTGCTGTGGATATGGGCCTGAGGTTGGAATCTGTGAAGGCCCAGATTTCAGCCCTATCCATTTTCTTCCAAAAACAATTGGCTGCCCTCCCTGAGGTTCAGACTTTTTTGACTGGAGTTCTGCACATCCAACCTCCTTTGTACTGCCTACGGCGCCTTGAGACCTTAATGTGGTGTTGCAGTTCCTTCAGTCGGACTGGTTCGAGCCTCTACAGGAGGTTGAGGTCAAATTTCTTACGTGGACGTCTGTCACGTTGTTGGGTTTAGCTTCTGCTAGACGTGTGTCGAAGTTGTGGGCTTTGCTTGTAAAAGCCCATACTTGATTTTCCATGAAGATAGAGCTGAGCTCTGGACACGTCGGTAGTTTCTTCCGAAGGTTGTCGGCATTTTATATCAACCAACCTAGTGTGGTGCCAGTGGCTACTGACTTCTCAATTTCATCAAAGTCCTTGGATGTTGTAAGGGCTCTGACAATCTATGTGAAGAGGACTGCTCGTCACAGGGAATCGGACTGTTTGTGCTGTATACCAAGAAAATTGGGTGTCCTGCTTCTAAGCAGACGATCTCTCGCTGGATCAGGTTCACTATCCAGCATGCGTATTCTATGGCAGGCTTGCCGTGTCCTACGTCTGTCAGGGCCCACTCTACTCGTAAGGTGGGGTATTCCTGGGCGGCTGCCCGGGGTGTCTCGGCGTTACAACTTTGCCGAGCTGCAACTTGGTCTGGGTCAAACACGTTTGCAAAGTTTTACAAGTTCGATACTTTGACTGAACTTCAGATCATCAGAGGCCAATCGGTTCTGCATGAGCCTCCGCGCTCTCCCTCCCGTTCTGGGAGCTTTGGTACATCCCCATGGTACTAATGTGGACCCCAGCATCCTCTAGGATGTAGGAAAAAAATAGGATTTTGGTTACCTACCGGAAAATCCTTTTCTTGTAGTCCGTAGAGGATGCTGGGCGCCCGCCCAGCGTTTCGTTTTCCTGCAATTGTTATCTGGTTCAGCACAACTTTGTTAGTTAATTACTGCATTGTTACTTGGTAAGTAATGTTTTCAGCGGTTGCTGAGTTTTCAAGCTAAGTTAGCTTGATGTACCTTGTATGTGTGAGCTGGTATGAATCTCGCCACTATCTGTGTTAAATCCTTCTCTCGAAGATGTCAGTCTCCTCGGGCACAGTTTCTAGACTGAGTCTGGTAGGAGGGGCATAGAGGGAGGAGCCAGCCCACACTCTCAAACTCTTAAAGTGCCAATGGCTCCTGGTGGACCCGTCTATACCCTATGGTACTAATGTGGACCCCAGGATCCTCTACGGACTACGAGAAAAGGATTTACCGGTAGAGAACCAAAATCCTATTTTCTCTTACGTCCTAGAGGATACTGGGGTTCCATTTAGTACTATGGGGTATAGACGGGTCCACTAGGAGCCATGGGCACTTTAAGAATTTGATAGTGTGGGCTGGCTCATCCCGCTATGCCCCTCCTACCAGACTCAGTTTAGAGAATGTGCCCGGAGGAGCCGGTCACGCTTATGGAAGCTCCTAAAGAGTTTTCTGCATTTATTTTATATTTTTGTTATTTTCAGGCAGGGCTGGTTAGCACCAGCCTGCCTGCTTCGTGGGACTTAGGGGGTGGGGGGGGAATGGCCCAACCTCTTGAAGGGTTAATGGTCCCGTTCCCCGCTGACAGGACACTGAGCTCCTGAGGGAACTATTAACAAGCCCCACTGCGGCGAGCGTACATTCCCGCAGCACGCCGCCACCCCTAACAGAGCCAGAAGAAAGAAGAGTGGTGAGTACTAAGCCGGCGTCCCGACTAGCGGGTCGCCGGCCATTATGGCGGCATGAGGGTACGGAAACGCTCGGCTTCTAACCGGGGCGGATTGCGTCTCCAGACAGTGTACAGATGTCTTGATAAAGGCCCATGGTAGGCCGAAACATGTTGACCAGCTGAGAGTGTGGACTTTCTACTATACCATTAAGGTATGAACTGATTTTGTTTAAAAAAAATAAAAAAAATTGTTTTATTTTTTTATGTTCAGGATTTTTTTTTTTTTTCTGTTTTTTTGGATCTACAAGTCATGCTGCTATAAACATCTGAAAGACTCGGTATATATTCCTTTACTGGTTTTATCTGCTATACCCCAAATGTATGTTTTTTTTAAATAATAAAAATATATATTTTTTGGTGGATCTATCGTGATTCTATTGCCATTTTGATGACCTTTCTGGAATATTTTTATGGGAGTAACCAATGGTAACAAGCTACATGGTTTACCATCAAAAGAAACCCAGATGCGTCTGAATATAACCTTTATTGCCGTGAGTAGGGTACGCCTTACATTCACCTCTTAAAGTGTTAAAAGAAACCTTGACACGCTTTCATTACTTTTCTTTCTTGTGAGTGAGGTACGCTTACTTTCCTGGGGAAGAGGGTCTCGCCATCCAAATTTACAGCTTTTTGGCACAGTGGTGGATAAAAGATACCTTTATAAGCTTTAACCTATTGTTTGGAAAGTGAGTTGGGGTACGCCTCTCGAGTGGAGAAATATTGCTCTCACCGTGTGAAAAGCTAGAAAATCAAGAGGTTTGTTTTTGTTCACTATTGAAACATTACTACACATATATACATTGTTTTTCTTTTCATGTTAACACCAACTTGAGAGGAGAATGTTAATTTAGAAAAAGGAAAGAGATTGCCTACGTTACAATTTGGAGATCAAATACATCTACGTACCCAATCAGTTCTGCAGGAACCTCAGCACTCTCCCATCCGGTTTGGGAGCTTTGGTAAATCCCCCCCCCCCCCCCCCATGGTACTAAATGACACCCCAGTATCCTCTAGGACGTAAGAGAAAATAGGATTTTAGTTACCTACCGGTAAATCCTTTTCTCGTAGTCTGTAGAGGATACTGGGCGCCCGCCCGGTGCTTAGTTCTTCCTGCATTGTTACTTGGTTAAGTATTGTTCGTTCATCAGTTCCTGTTTAAAGTTAGGTTAGCATAGCTTTCCTCTGTTTGTTTGTGTGTGCTGGTTCGGAATCTCACCACAGTCTTTATCTATCCTCTCAAAGTATGTCTGTCTCTTCGGGCACAGTTTCCTAGACTGAGTCTGGTAGAAGGGGCATAGAGGAAGGAGCCATCCCACACTATCAAATTCTTAAAGTGCCCATGGCTCCTAGTGGACCCGTCTACACCCCATGGTACTAAATGGAACCCCAGTATCCTCTACGGACTACGAGAAAAGGATTTAACCGGTAGGTAATTAAAATCCTATTTTTGTTTCTGTGCAGGGTAAATACTGACTGCTTTTATTTTTACACTGCAATTTAGATTTGAGTTTGAACACACCCCACCTGAATCGAACTCTCTCTGCACATGTTATATCTGCCCCCCTGCAGTGCACATGGTTTTGCCTATTTGCTAACAAATTTGCTGCTGCGATAAATTCTGAATTAGGCACAATGTTATGTAGTGGGCAGTTTGACAGTTAAAATATTGCAGCTCACGCTGAGGACCCTGTTTGATTGAACCTGGCATACTGATCTGTTACTAATGCAATTTACAGCATTTAAAATGTCTGCTTTATAACTTCAAATATGATGAGTTATGTTTGAAGTTGTAAAGCCAACACTGTTAAAATGCTGTAACTTGTGTTATTAACATGTCTGTATGCTAGGGTCAACCTAATGGCCCCCATACACTTATACGATATGGCATACAATCATGCGATTTCGATCGCATCTGTGCGATCAATCGTATGATTGTATGCAGATATTGTGCACCATGTGACGCGATGCGCGGGCACTCGGGTCGAATCTCGCGTCTCAGGATCTTATGTGCTGCACTTAATATTTATCGCATCGCAGTGCGATCGCATGTGTTTTTAAAAAAAAAAACACATGCAATATATCGCACTGCAATGTGCGATGGGCACCCGCCAGGAGCGGGTTCCCACTCGGCGGTGAAGTGCCCAGCACGTGATTTCCATGCGATCTATCGCATGGTAATCACTTTGCCAGTTCAGGTGCGATTTCAGGTGCGGGGCATCGCACAAGTGTATGGGGGCGGGGGGGAAGGGGCATAAGTGTTCCCATTGAACTTTTGAACTTGCTTACTCAACCAATTAGGGGTAAATTTACTAAAGTGGTAGTGTGTGTGTGTTTTTTTTATTATTATTTATTATGTCGCTGCCCGACACACACACTTGTCTTGTCTCCGGCGGCGGTGTCTCTTCAGTTCTGCTGAGGCTCCTGATTGGCTGCCAGACTGCGAGCTTTGATTGGCTCACGGACCGGTGCCTAATTGAAGAGAGATACCGCTGTCGGTGAGTGAGGGGCAGGAGAGGCGCGTGCTGCGCTCTCCTCCCCTCGCAAAACAGCAGCAGCATGGGGGGAAGGGAAGTGGGGGGACATGTATATCTGGCACTGTGGGGACATATATATTTGGCACTGGGAGCATAGCTGGCTCTGGGCACAGGTGTATCTGGCACTGGGGGGGGGACACATCTGGCACTGTAGGGACATATGTATATCTGGCACTGTGGGGACATATGTATTTCTGGCACTGGGGGCATATCTGGCACTGTGGGGACATATGTATATCTGGCACTGTGGAGACATATGTATATCTGGCACTGTGGGGACATATGTATATCTGGCACTGGGGGCATATCTGGCACTGGGGGGGCATATGTATATCTGGCACTGTGGGGACATATGTATATCTGGCACTGTGGGGACATATGTATATCTGGCACTGTGGGGACATATGTATATCTGGCACTGGGGGCATTTCTTTTTCATCCATAGGGGGCACTGGAGTACTCTTGGGATATGGACGGCTTAGCAGAAACAAAGGCACTGAATATTTAAATTTAGAACTCTCCACCCCTCCGTATACCCGAGTACCTCAGTGTTTTTTCTGTGCTCACAGCACTAATAAGGCTTGTGTGGAGTTCCCACACTTTGTTGAAGATTTTATTAAATTTTCATTTTTACTTTTACATTTTTACTTTTTCACTTAGCACATCCCTTCCCAGTTTCTGTAAAAACATGGGTCCGGGATAGTGCCGCTGCACAGACAGCGCATGGCGTGTCGGTCCTCACAAAGAGCACCCTCACAGCCACACGCAGCTCACTGCCTCCTGCAACAGCTGGACGGAGCTTACAGATAGAAGCCCCGTCGCAGCCATAAACTGAAGAGCTCGGAGCTTACAGATAGAAGCCCGTCGCAGGCCTCCCTACAACAAGGTATGCTGGGGAAACGGGGTGGTCAGCGCAGGCTGCCGCCCCGCTGTGTGGGGTCAGTGTTGTAATGCCGCCCGCTCATACAGCAGCCCGCCCCAGCCGCTCCGTTCGGCCCAGCCGCTCCGTCCGGCCGCTCCGTCCGGCCGCCCCAGACGTTCTGTCAGCGCTGTATTGCATGCCAGCGCGGAGAGGGGGAGAACCGCCGCAGCTCGGATAGTGACGCCGGAGGCCGCTACGCGCCGCTCCGGCCAGCCGACCTCCGCTGCTCTTTAAGAAATGTCCCTCGCCTCCCTGCAATGAGCTTCCCGGCGCTCCCCGCTGAGACACAGCGCTACAGGGAGTACAGGGGGAAGGGGGGGGGGGGGGGACCTGGCTGATTACAGCGCGGCTGCAAGGGAATGTAAAGGGAACTACCATATCTATATTAATAGAGAGATCCCTATATTAAACTGCAGTCAGCAGGCAGAGCCTATTATCACTGTATAATAGGCTATTGAGGAGCCTATATTAACACTGGAGGCATGTATTGATTATCACTGTATAATAGGCTATTGAGCCTATATTAACACTGGAGGCATGTATTGATTATCACATGTATTGATTATCACTGTATAATAGACTATTGAGCCTATATTCACACTGCAGCAGGTATTGTAACCTGTCCTGTGATTATCAGTGTAAGCATGGCATGGGGGCCATTTTAACCACGCTTCCTGTTTCTTCCAGTTTGTAATTCCAGAACGTTCCTGCCCTACATCTCTACTCCACAGGAGGCGCAGGGGTGTTAGTGGGAATTTTGGTTCAGGTTTCACAGAGGCTGGCCATGTGAACTGCATTTCGGCCATAAATAAATATATATATATATATATATATATATATATATATATATTACACACCTTAAGTAATAATTTTACTGAGTCGTGCAAGTGTCGGTCCTTTGGCTATTGTGTTGTCTGTCTGCATAAGGAGTAAGGCTCCAGCACAGACTAAAAATAAGTTTTACTACAATGTCTGTACATAAATATACCACATGTTCAGTATGTTTTGTAGGTTTCTACTCCGGAAGCCGGTTCATTCCCAGATCCTATGTTAAGCATTGGCAATTCAAATTGACTCCGCTCGACAGGAGCGGTAAGACTCGGAAGTTACTTCGCCAGCTCTAACGGAGGAGTCTCAGCCTTTCCAAAGGTCCAACTTCACTTTGGGTACCAGGGTGTTAATTTAACTGGTCTTATAATTTAAACATTTCTGCTATGTTGCAGTCTGACAATTCTATGTCAAACCTCACAGCGCTAAATACGAGTGAGGAGGCCACATTAGACCAGTAGTCCGATAGTGCGGGTTTTTGACAACCATACATTGTAAATTTCAGAGACTGACTCACTGGTCTTTAGCAGAGACTAAGGAGCCTCTAACATCTAATCCGTCGTATTTACTAAACGACAGATCTTCAATGGGTTTCTTATTTAGGATATCTTACTAAGATTTAAGTCTATTTCCCCGTTTCCACACAGTGACCTCTAAATTGGAGAATCCGCCATTGGTGAATTCGTCTGTGTCAAACCTTATAAAGACCCAAGATACATTTGGGTCACTAGGGCGCTCTATGTATGGAAACAATGACGATCACGTTATATTTATCGTTAATCACATCTGAGAAGCTGCTGAGTATCTCTGTACAGCTTCTGCTGCCGCCTGTTAGCTCGCTTCTCGATTTTCATCTTCGCTAGTTACAGCACGACAAGGCCAGAAGTTGTTTGGGGGAAAGTCTAATTTCACGCCATTGCCTCCTCCGGTATCAAGTCGGAAATACTCTGGTCCGGCGTTTAAAACCTTTAGACTTCAGTCTTTTCAAGGCTGTGGTACAAAAACAGTCACGCCTTGTAACGCCAGGGCGCTAAAGTCACAACAAGCCAGTGGCTTGACGGGCTCCCAGCCCATCTCGAATTTCCAATTGTGGGAGCGCGCCTTTACACATTACATTTGCCGGGTTTCCAGACATCCACTCATGGATGTATCCGCTATTTAGGGTTAAAAGAAAGCTGTATCCCGCCACTGTGGTTTTTCAAAGCAGGACTGCCTCTGTCGGACGACAAGAAGGCGTTTTGGCAGGTTGCCATTCAGTCTCTGCTGGATTCAGCAGTTTTTAATTCCAGGCCTGGTACACCAACAAGGTCAGGGTTATTATTCCCGTATGTTTGTGGTACCGAAGCCGGAGGCCTCCGTCGCAGTCTCAATCAGTAAGTCACTTACTACAGATTGAAGATGGAATTTCTGCGGTCAGTATTTGCATATTTGGAGCCACAAGATTGCATAATTGCGCTTGATCTCCAGGATGCGTACTTACACATTCTGGTTTGGTCACCTCATCACAGGTTCTTGCGTTTTGCAATACGCCACAACCATTAACAGTTTCAGGCTCTACCGTTTGGCCTCTTGTCAGCGCCTCGGGTATTCACCAAAGTGATGTTTGTGATGATAGCTCATCTCAGATCCCTGGCAGTGACAATCGTTCCATACTTAGACTATCTGCTCATAAGAGCTCCGTCTCAACAGATGCTCCTCCGACTTGCGCTGCTAACGTACACCACTGTTGCAGTGTCAACTTCAAAAACAATCGCATCTAATTCCGTCTCAACGACTTCAATTCCTAGGTATGATTCCAGATACGGTAAATCAAAGAATTTACCTACTACACCAGAAAGTACAGATTATACGCCATCTGGTACAATTAGTGCTCAAGCCACGCACACTATCGGTACATTTGTGTATTCGCCTATTAGGAACAATGATGGGCTTTCGAAGTGCTTCAGTTCGGAGGTTTTCACTCGCGTCCATTTCAACAGCAGTGGTCGCCCTCACATAGGCAGATTCCCCACAGGGGGGCGCGGGTGTCTCTACTCTGGGCGAGTCTCAGAGGTTGGGGAGTTGTAGTTTAAAATGGTCAGCGACAGGCGGATCACGACAGATTGCTGTCTATAATGTCCTGGAACTCCGTGCAATTTACAATGCACTACATGCTTCGCTCTCAGACTGTCCAAGTGCAGTCAGACAACGCAACGGCAGTCGCATACACAACAACCAGGGAGGAACGAGAAGCCGCATCGCAATGCGGGAAGTAGCTCGAATCCTCAATTGCCCAGAATACCACAAGGTGATATTGTCGACTGGGTTCATTCCGGGAGTGGACAACTGCTAGACGGATGATCTCAGCCGTCGGGATTTTCATCCAGGAGACTGGGCATTAAATCCAGAGGTGTTTCACATGTTGGTCCACAGGTGGGGTTACCCTCAGGTGGACATGATGGCATCTCGCCACAATTACAAACGCCCCAGTATGTGTCCAGAACGACAGATCCAAGGGCAGTGGCGGTGGATGCTCTCACAATCGCGTGGTCGTACAGCCTTGTGTATCTGTTTCCACCGTTTTCCGCTGCTCTCTCAGTTGCTAAAACGGATCACAAGAGAGTCCGTCACAGTCATACTAGTGATGCCTCATTGGTCTCAGAGAGCTTGGTTCTCGAATCTCCGCGGACTACTCGCAGACGATCCTTGGCCGCTCATACTACGTCCAGACCTGTTACAACAGGGTCCGTTCTTTTACCCCTATTTAGCGCGGCTGCGTTTGACGGGGTGGTTGTTGAGACCGCCCTCTTGAGAAGAGAGGGCATTACAGTATCGGTTATACCAACCATGTTACGAGCTAGGAAGCCGGTTACGGCAGCTCATTATTACAGAATTTGGCGTGCCTACCTGTATATAGGTTGGTGTGAAAGTCGGAAGTTTCCGACATCATCTTTCAAGTTATCCCGTATTCTGTTATATTTACAGACGGGGTTGGATGGAGGACTGCGTTTATCTACACTGAAGGTGCAGGTATCTGTGTTGTCAATTTATTTTCAAAGACGATTGGCTCTATTGCCGTCGGTACACACTTTTCTGCAGGGTGTCCTCAGAGTACAGCCTCCATTTATTCCACCTACAGCGCCATAGGACTTGAATCTGGGTTCAGATTTCTTACAGTCTTCATATTTTGAACCCTTACAGCAAGTGGATATTAAGTTTCTCACTTGGAAAACGATTTTTCTTCTAGCCTTAGCTTCGGCAAGGCGTTTTTTAAATTTGGGTGCCTTGTCATGCAAGCCACCGTATTTGGTGTTTCCTGATGACAGAGCGGAACTTCGGACGAATCCCGATTTTCTTACCAAAGATAGTGTCATCTTTTCACATCAATCAACCAATAGTGGTTCCTGTGTTGACAGCACATTCTAGAATTCTGAATGTGGTACGCGCATTACGCGTTTATATGTCCCGAACGTCTACGGTTCGTAATGCGGATACGTTGTTTGTTCTCTATGATGCTGCCAAGTGGGGTTGGCCAGCTTCTCAGCAGACCTTATCCAGATGAATAAAACTGACTATACGTCAGGCTTACCTTAAGGCTAGGTTACAGTCGCCTACATCAGTAATAGCTCATCCCACAGGTTCTGTGGGAACGTCATGGCCAGCTGGTCATGGAGCTTCTACGACGCAGCTTGACCGTGCGGCTACATGGTCTTCAGTGCACACGTTTGTGTGCTTTTACAAGTTTGATACGTTTGCGGCATCAGCATCTAGCTTTGGCCGCCTAGTGTTACAGGTGTCAAACAGCTCTCCCGCCCACGGGGGAAGCTTTGGTACGTCCGAGTACTCCAGTGACCCCTAGTGGATGAAAAAGAAAATAGGATTTTGGTACTTACCAGGTAAATCCTTTTCTTTGAATCCATAGGGGACACTGGACGCCCACCCAGAGCAGTTTTACCTGGGTTGTATTAAGTTCAGGGGATCTTATGGTAACACATTTTCACCGACTGGTTCAAATTATAAGGTTCTATCGGTTATGGTGTCAACTGTTTCGTTGTCAGTAACGTTATGTGTCAACGTTGTTGTTGTCCGTTATGTTATAGGAATTCTCCATTGTCAACCTCTCCATAGTTCCTGTTCGGCTCAGTAAAAAACAGAGGTACTCGGGGATATGGAGGGGTGGAGAGTTCTAAATTTAAATATTCAGTGCCTTTGTTTCTGCTAAGCCGTCCATATCCCAAGAGTACTCCAGTGCCCCCTATGGATTCAAAGAAAAGGATTTACCTGGTAAGTACCAAAATCCTATTATCTGGCACTGGGGGCATATGTGGCACTGTGGGGACATATGTATATCTGGCACTGTGGGGACATATGTATATCTGGCACTGTGGGGGACATATGTATATCTGGCACTGTGGGGACATATGTATATCTGGCACTGTGGGGACATATGTATATCTGGCACTGTGGGGGACATATGTATATCTGGCACTGTGGGGGACATATGTATATCTGGCACTGTGGGGGACACATCTGGCACTGGGGACATATCTGGCACTGGGGACATATGTATATCTGGCACTGTGGGGACATATGTATATCTGGCACTGGGGGCATATCTGGCACTGCGGGGGCATATGTGTATCTGGCAGTGTGGAGGCACCCATATATTGTTTTTTTTATATGTATGTGTCACTGTACTGGGGCGTTATGTATGTGGCTCTGTACAACATGACTAAAAATAGGGTTATGACACAAGGTCATACTCCTACAAACGTCATACTGAAAGGTGTGCGCACAAATAGGATTTTAATACCTACCAGTAAATCCTTTTCTCATAGTCCGTAGAGGAAGCTGGGGATGCTTCAAGAACCATGGGGTATAGACGGGATCCGCAGGAGACATGGGCACACTATAAGACTTTGAATGGGTGTGAACTGGCTCCTCCCTCTATGCCCCTCCCCCAGACTCCAGTTATAGGAACTGTGCCCAGGGAGACTGACATTTCGAGGAAAAGGATTTATTTAATTATTTTAAACTAAGGTGAGATACAGACCAGCTCACACCTCACACACGCCGTACAACATGGCATTCAACAACAACGCATGCAACGGCATGACCAACAACAGTCACAAAGTGACTGAACTCAATGCAACATGAGCGTAACTATAACCAAACTGCAGATACAGACCGCACTGGGACGGGCGCCCAGCATCCTCAACGGAGTAAGAGAAAAGGATTTACCGGTAGGTATTAAAATCCTATTTCTCTAACGTCCTAGTGGATGCTGGGAACTCCGTAAGGACCATGGGGAATAGCGGGCTCCGAAGGAGGCTGGGCACTCTAGAAAGATTTATGACTACCTGGTGTGCACTGGCTCCTCCCACTATGACCCTCCTCCAAGCCTCAGTTAGATTTCGTGCCCGGCCGAGGTTGGATGCACACTAGGGGCTCTCCTGAGCCCTTAGAAAGAAAGTATAGTTTAGGTTTTTTATTTTCAGTGAGACCTGCTGGCAACAGGCTCACTGCAGCGAGGGACTAAGGGGAGAAGAAGCGAACTCGCCTGCTTGCAGCCGGATTGGGCTTCTTAGGCTACTGGACACCATTAGCTCCAGAGGGATCGACCGCAGGCCCAGTCCTTGGTGTTCGGTCCCGGAGCCGCGCCGCCGTCCCCCTTACAGAGCCAGAAGAAGAGGTCCGGAAAAACGGCGGCAGAAGACATCAGTCTTCACCAAGGTAGCGCACAGCACTGCAGCTGTGCGCCATTGCTCCTCATGCACACTTCACACTCCGGTCACTGAGGGTGCAGGGCGCTTGGGGGGGGCGCCCTGAGCAGCAATAAAAACACCTTGGCTGGCAAAAATACCACAATTTATAGCCCCAGAGGCTATATATGTGGTAAATACCCCTGCCAGAATCCAGGAAAAAGCAGGAGAATAGGCCGCGGAAAAGGGGCGGAGTTATCTCCCTCAGACACACTGGCGCCATTTCTCCTTCACAGATCCGCTGGAAGGAAGCTCCCTGGCTCTCCCCTGCAGTCTACACTACAGAACAGGGTAAAAACGGAGAGGGGGGGCACTAAATTTAGGCTATGTATGTATGTATGTATGTATGTATGTATGTATGTATGTATGTATGTATGTATATATGTATGTATGTATATATATATATATATATATATATATATATATATATATATATATATATATATATATATATATATATATATTATAAAAAGCAGCTATAGGGGACATAACTTAGTTAGTCCCTGCATTATATAGCGCTCTGGTGTGTGCTGGCATACTCTCACTCTGTCCCCCCAAAGGGCTTTTGTGGGTCCTGTCCTCATTCGGAGCATTCTTTGTGTGTGTGCGGTGTGTCAGTACGGCTGTGTCGACATGTTTGATGAGGATAATGATGTGGAGGCGGAGCAGATGCCTTTAGAAGGGATGTCACCCCCTGCGGGGCAGACACCTGAGTGGATGGGCTTATGGAAAGTAATGAGTGCACGTATAGACTCCTTATATAAGAAAATCGACGACATGCCAAATGTGGGACAGCCGACTTCTCAGCTCGTGCCTGCCCAGGCGTCGCATGGGTCGTCAGGGGCTCTAAAACGCCCGCTACCTCAAGCAGACCCAGATGTCGACACTGATACTGACACCAGTGTCGACGACGATGAGTCTAACCTGATGCCCAATAAGGCCATTCACTGCATGATTGAGGCAATGAAAGAGGTGTTACACATTTCTGATATAAATACAGGTACCACTAAAAAGGGTATTATGTTTGGGGAGAAAAAACTACCCGTAGTTTTTCCCCCATCAGATGAATTAAATGAAGTGTGTGAAGAAGCGTGGGCTTTCCCTGATAAAAAATTGGTAATTCCTAAGAAGGTACTAATGGCGTTCCCTTTCCCGCCAGAGGATAGGTCACGTTGGGAAACACCTCCTAGGGTGGATAAAGCGCTCACACGTTTGTCTAAAAAGGTGGCACTACCGTCTCCGGATACGGCCGCCCTCAAGGAACCTGCTGATAGAAAGCAGGAGACGATCCTGAAGTCTGTATATACACACACAGGCATTCTACTTAGGCCAGCTATTGCGTCAGCTTGGATGTGCAGTGCTGCCGCTGCGTGGTCAGATAAACTGTCAGAAAATATTGACACATTAGACAGAGACACGATCCTGTTAACCATAGACCATATAAAAGACTCAGTCTTATATATGAGAGATGCACAAAGGGAAATCTGCCGACTGGCATCTAAAGTAAGTGCATTGTCCATTTCTGCTAGGAGAGGCTTATGGACTCGCCAGTGGACAGGAGATGCAGATTCAAAAAAGCACATGGAAGTGTTACCATATAAGGGTGAGGAATTATTTGGGGATGGTCTCTCGGACCTAGTTTCCACAGCAACGTCTGGGAAGTCAGCATTTTTACCCCATGTCCCCTCACAGCCTAAGAAGGCGCCGTTTTATCAGGTTCAGTCCTTTCGGACCCAGAAAAACAGGCGTGGAAAAGGCGGGTCCTTTCTGTCCAGAGGCAGAGGTAGGGGAAAAAGGCTGCAACAAACAGCAGATTCCCAGGAGCAAAAGTCCTCCCCCGCTTCTTCTTCCAAGTCCGCCGCATGACGGTGGGGCTCCACAGGCGGAGCCAGGTACGGTGGGGGGTCGCCTGAAAAATTTCAGCGATCAGTGGGTTCGCTCACAGGTGGATCCCTGGATCCTGCAAATAGTATCTCAGGGGGTACAAGCTGGAATTCGAGGCGTCCCCACCCCCCGGTTCCTAAAATCTGCCTTGCCGATTGCTCCCTCAGACAGGGAGGCGGTGCTAGCGGCAATTCACAAGCTGTATTCCCAGCAGGTGATAATCAAGGTACCCCTACTTCAACAAGGCCGGGGTTATTATTCCACACTATTTGTGGTACCGAAACCGGACGGTTCGGTGAGACCCATTCTAAATTTGAAATCCTTGAACACGTACATAAAGAAATTCAAGTTCAAGATGGAAACGCTCAGGGCGGTTATTGCAAGCCTGGACGAGGGGGATTACATGGTATCCCTAGACATCAAGGATGCTTACTTGCATGTCCCCATTTACCATCCTCACCAGGAGTACCTCAGATTTGTGGTACAGGATTGCCATTACCAATTCCAGACGCTGCCGTTTGGACTGTCCACGGCACCGAGGGTATTTACCAAGGTTATGGCGGAAATGATGATACTCCTTCGAAGAAAGGGAGTTTTAATTATCCCGTACTTGGACGATCTCCTAATAAAAGCGAGGTCCAAGGAACAGTTGTTGGTGGGAGTAGCACTATCTCAGGAGGTGCTGCACCAGCACGGCTGGATTCTGAATATCCCAAAGTCACAGCTGGTTCCGACGACACGGCTACTGTTCCTGGGTATGATTCTGGATACAGTCCAGAAGAAAGTGTTTCTCCCGGAGGAGAAAGCCAGGGAGTTGTCATCTCTAGTCAGAGACCTCCTGAAACCAAAACAGGTATCAGTGCATCGCTGCACACGGGTCCTGGGAAAGATGGTAGCTTCTTACGAAGCAATTCCCTTCGGCAGGTTCCATGCCAGAGCAGTCATACAGGGAAGAAACTTCCAAGGACTATGGTCGAGTCAGGAGACTTCCCTTCACATAAATATTCTGGAACTAAGGGCCATCTACAATGCCCCAAGTCGAGCGAAAGCCCTGCTCCTACACCAGCCGATGCTGATCCAGTCAGACAACATCACGGCAGTCGCCCATGTAAATCGACAGGGCGGCACAAGAAGCAGGATGGCGATGGCAGAAGCCACAAAAATTCTCCGATGGGCGGAGAATCATGTACTAGCACTGTCAGCAGTGTTCATTCCGGGAGTGGACAACTGGGAAGCAGACTTCCTCAGCAGACACGACCTCCACCCGGGGGAGTGGGGACTTCACCCAGAAGTCTTCCAGATGCTGGTAAACCGTTGGGAAAAACCACAGGTGGACATGATGGCGTCCCGTCTCAACAAAAAGTTAAAAAGATATTGCGCCAGGTCAAGGGACCCTCAGGCGATAGCTGTGGACGCTCTAGTGACACCGTGGGTGTACCAGTCGGTTTATGTGTTCCCTCCTCTGCCTCTCATTCCAAAGGTATTGAGAATAATAAGAAAGCGAGGAGTAAACACAATTCTCGTGGTTCCGGATTGGCCAAGACGAGCGTGGTACCCGGAACTTCAAGAGATGCTCTCAGAGGACCCGTGGCCTCTACCGCTCAGACAGGACCTGATACAGCAGGGGCCCTGTCTGTTCCAAGACTTACCGCGGCTGCGTTTGACGGCATGGCGGTTGAACACCGGATCCTAAAGGAAAAGGGTATTCCGGAAGAAGTAATTCCTACGCTTAAGGCCAGGAAAGATGTTACGGCAACGCATTATCACCGCATATGGCGAAAATATGTTGCATGGTGCGAGGCCAATAAGGCCCCAACAGAGGAATTTCAACTTGGTCGATTTCTGCATTTCCTGCAAGCAGGAGTGGATATGGGCCTAAAACTAGGCTCCATTAAAGTACAGATCTCTGCTCTGTCGATTTTCTTTCAAAAAGAACTAGCTTCAGTACCTGAAGTTCAGACTTTTGTAAAAGGAGTGCTGCATATTCAGCCCCCGTTTGTGCCTCCAGTGGCACCTTGGGATCTCAACGTGATGTTGAGTTTCTTAAAATCACATTGGTTTGAGCCACTAAAAACCGTGGATCTGAAATATCTCACGTGGAAAGTGGTCATGTTATTAGCCTTGGCTTCAGCCAGGTGAGTGTCAGAATTGGCGGCTTTATCATATAAAAGCCCTTATCTGATTTTCCATATGGATAGGTCAGAGTTGAGGACTCGTCCCCAATTTCTCCCTAAGGTGGTGTCAGCGTTTCACCTGAACCAGCCTATTGTGGTGCCGGCGGCTACTAGTGAATTGGAGGACTCCAAGTTGCTAGACGTTGTCAGGGCCCTGAAAATATGTTTCCAGGACGGCTGGAGTCAGAAAATCTGACTCGCTGTTTATCCTGTATGCACCCAACAAGCTGGGTGCTCCTGCTTCTAAGCAGTCTATTGCTCGCTGGATTTGTAGTACAATTCAGCTTGCACATTCTGTGGCAGGCATACCACAGCCAAAATCTGTAAATGCCCATTCCACAAGGAAGGTGGGCTCATCTTGGGCGGCTGCCCGAGGGGTCTCGGCTTTACAACTTTGCCGAGCAGCTACTTGGTCAGGGGCAAACACGTTTGCAAAATTCTACAAATTTGATACCCTGGCTGGGGAGGACCTGGAGTTCTCTCATTCGGTGCTACAGAGTCATCCGCACTCTCCCGCCCGTTTGGGAGCTTTGGTATAATCCCCATGGTCCTTACGGAGTTCCCAGCATCCACTAGGACGTTAGAGAAAATAAGAATTTACTCACCGGTAATTCTATTTCTCGTAGTCCGTAGTGGATGCTGGGCGCCCATCCCAAGTGCGGATTGTCTGCAATACTTGTAAATAGTTATTGTTAATTAAAGGGTTATTGTTGAGCCATCTGTTGAGAGGCTCCGTTGTTTTCATACTGTCAAACTGGATATAGTATCACGAGTTGTACGGTGTGATTGGTGTGGCTGGTAAGAGTCTTACCCGGGATTCTAAATCCTTCCTTATTATGTCTGCTCGTCCGGGCACAGTGTCCTAACTGAGGCTTGGAGGAGGGTCATAGTGGGAGGAGCCAGTGCACACCAGGTAGTCATAAATCTTTCTAGAGTGCCCAGCCTCCTTCGGAGCCCGCTATTCCCCATGGTCCTTACGGAGTTCCCAGCATCCACTACGGACTACGAGAAATAGAATTACCGGTGAGTAAATTCTTATTTTTCTCATACGTCCTAGAGGATGCTGGGGATGCTTCAAGAACCATGGGGTTTATACCAAAGCTCTAGAACGGGCGGGAGAGTGCTGATTACTCTGCAGCTCCGATTGACCAAACAAGAGGTCCTCCTCAGCCAGGGTATCAAACTTGTAAAACTTTGCAAAGGTGTTTGAACCCGACCAAGTAGCAGCTCGGCAGAGTTGTAACGCAGAGACTCTCCGGGCAGCCGCCCAGGATGAGCCCACCTTTCTGGTAGAATGAGCTTTCACTGACTTAGGTAACGGCAGTCCTGCCGTAGAATGATCCTGCTGAATCGTATTACAAATCCAGCGCGCAATGGTCTGCTTAGAAGCAAGAGCCCCAATCTTGTTGGGAGCCCACAGGACAAACAGGGCCTCTGTTTTCCTAATCTGCGCCGTTCTGGCGACATAGATCTTCAAAGCTCTGACCACATCGAGAGACTTTGACTCCGCCAAGGCGTTAGTAGCCACTGGCACCACAATAGGCTGGTTAACATGAAATGATGAAACCACTTTTGGCAGAAATTGCTGACGAGTTCTCAACTCCGCTCTATCAGCATGGAAAATCAAATAGGAGCTTTTGTGAGACAAAGCCACCAACTCAGACACTCGCCTTGCAGACGCCAAGGCCAATAGCATGACCACTTTCCAAGTAAGGAATTTTAACTCAACCTTGCGCAAAGGTTCAAACCAATGTGATTGCAAGAATTGCAACACCACATTAAGGTCCCATGGTGCCCCTGGGGGCACAAAGGGAGGTTGGATGTGCAGCACGCCTTTTACGAAGGTCTGAACTTCTGGAAGTGAGGCCAATTCTTTTTGAAAAAAGATCGACAAGGCCGAAATCTGTACTTTAATAGAGCCTAACTTTAGGCCCGCATCTACACCTGCTTGTAGGAAATGGAGCAAACGCCCCAGGTGAAATTCTTCCGTAGGAGCCTTCTTGGATTCACACCAAGACACATTTTCTCCAAATAGGGTGGTAATGCTGTGCCGTTACTTCTTTTCTAGCCTGAAGAAGTGTAGGAATGACTTCACTGGGAATACTCTTTCGGGCTAGGATTTGGCGTTCAACCGCCACGCCGTCAAACGCAGCCGCGGTAAGTCCAGGTACACGTACGGCCCCTGTTGAAACAGGTCATCCCGAAGAGGAAGAGGCCAGGAATCTTCTATGAGCAACTCCTGAAGATCTGAATACCAGGCCCTTTTTCGCCAATCCGGAACAATGAGGATCGCCTGAACCCTTGTTCTTCTTATAATTTTTATCACCTTTGGAATGCGTGGAAGTGTAGGGAACACATAGACCGACTGAAACACCCACGATGTCACTAGGGCATCCACCGCTATCGCTTGAGGGTCCCTTGACCTGGAACAATATCCCTGAAGTTACTTGTTGAGGCGGGACGCCATCATGTCCACTTGAGGAACTCCCCAACGACTTGTCACTTCTGCAAAGACCTCTTGATGAAGACCCCACTCTCCTGGATGGAGATCGTGTCTGCTGAGGAAGTCTGCTTACCAGTTGTCCACTCCTGGAATGAAGACTGCCGACAGAGCGCTGGCATGTCTTTCCGCCCAGCGAAGAATCTTCGTGGCCTCGGCCATCGCCGCTCTGCTTTTTGTACCACCTTGGCGGTTTATGTACGCCACTGCTGTCACGTTGTCTGACTGAATCAAGACCGGCAGACCCCGAAGATGATGATCTGCTTGCAGTATGCCGTTGTAGATGGCTCTTAATTCCAGAATGTTTGTGCAGACAAGCTTCCTGGCCTGATCACTTTCCCTGAAAATTTCCCTGTGTGACTGCTCCCCAGCCTCGGAGGCTTGCATCTGTGGTCACCAGGATCCAATCCTGAACCCCGAACCTGCATCCCTCCAGAAGGTGAGAACTGTGCAGCCACCACAGAAGGGAAATTCTGGTCCTGGGAGAGAGAATTATTTTCCGGTGCATGTACAGGTGAGACCCGGACCACTGGTCCAGCAGGTTCCACTGAAACACCCTGGCATGAAATCTGCCATACGGAATGGCCTCGTAGGCCGCCACCATCTTCCCCAGCAACCGAGTGCAGTGAAGAACTGACATGTTTGCCGGTTTCAGAATCTGTTTTACCATGTTCTGTATTTCCAGAGCTTTTTCCACTGGAAGAAAAACTCTCTGCAATTCTGTATCCAGAATCATACCCAGGAACGACAGCCGTGTCGTCGGATCCAACTGCGATTTTCGCAAATTTAGGAGCTAACCGTGTTGTTGCAGAATCGTCAGTGAAATGGCAACATTCTTCAACAATTGCTCCTTGGACCTCGCCTTTATCAGGAGATAATTATGATACCCTGGTTGCACAGGAGAACCATCCTTTCCGCCATTACTTTGGTCTGTCCACGGCTCCGAGGATTTTCACCAAACGGCAACATCTGAAATTGGTAATGACAATCCTGCACAGCAGATCTTATGTGGAGGATATATGGGGACATGTAAGTAGGCATCTTTTATGTCGACCGACACCATAAAATCCCCCTCCTCCTGACTGGAGATCACTGCTCGTAGAGACTCCATCTTGAACTTGAATCTTTTCAGAAAGAATTTGAGGGATTTTAGGTTTAGAATCTGTCCGACTGAGCCGTCTGGCTTCGGGACCACAAACAGGCTCGAATAAAAACCTTCCCCCTGTTGAGACAGGGGTCCCGTGACAATCACTTGATTTTGACACAACTTTAGTATCGCAGCGCTTACTATCTCTTTCTGGAAGAGAATCTGGCAAGGCCGATTTGAAAAATTGGTGAGGGGGCACGTCTTGAAACTCTCTAACTTGTACCCCTGGGTTACAATGTTTACTATCCAGGGATCCAGGTCTGAGTGTACCCAGACGTGGCTGAAGAGCTTGCGACGTGCCCCCACTGGTGCGGACTCCCGCAGAGGAGCCCCAGCGTCATGCGGTGGATTTGGTAGAAGCCAGAGAGGACTTCTGCTCCTGGGAACTTGCCACAGCCTGTGACCTTTTTCCCCGACCTCTCCCCCTTGCAGCAAAGGAGGAGGACCCACATCCTTTTTTGAATCTATTGGACCGAAAGGACTGCATCTGATAGTGAGGCGATTTCTTCTGCTGCGCAGGGACATAAGGTAAAAAGGAAGACTTACCCGGGGTAGCCGTAGACACCAGGTCAGTGAAGCCGTCGCCAAACAAAACCCTACCGTTAAACGGTAGAGCCTCCATCGCCTTCTTAGAGTCAGCATCAGCATTCCATTGATGTAACCACAACGCTCTCCTTGCAGAGACCGCCATGGCTTTGGCCCTTGAACCCAAAAGGCCAATATCCCTTACAGCTTCTTTTAAATATGCTGCATCGTCCCTGATGTGACCCAGAGTCAAAAGTACAATATCCCTGTCTAGGGAATCCAGCTCAGATGACAAGTTATCTGCCCACTTTTCAATAGCGCTACTCACCCATGCCACAGCAACGGCAGGCCTGAGTAGCGACCCTGTAGTGACATAAATGTATTTTAGTGTATTTTCCTGCTTACGATCCGCAGGATCCTTTAGGGCTGCCGTGTCAGGGGACAGAAGCGCAACCTTTTTGGATAGACGCGATAAAGCTTTGTCTACCGTGGGGATTGACTCACACCTTTCCCTATCCCCAGAGGAGAACGGATATGCCACTGGAATTCTTTTGGGAACATGTATCTTTTTCTCAGGATTTTCCCAAGCCTTTTCAAAAAGTGCGTTCATGAGAGGGAGGAAACGTTACCTCAGGATTCTTTCCTTTAAACATACAGACCCTTGTATCAGGGACAGCAGGGTCCTCAGTAATATGTAGTACATCCTTTATCACCACAATCATGTACCGAATACTCTTGGCCAGTTTTGGATGTAATCTGGCATCACTATAGTCGACGCTGGAATCAGAGTCCTTGTCGGTATCTGTATCTACTATCTGGGCAAATGCACGTTTCTGCGACCCCGAAGGGGTCTGGGTCTGTGACAAAGCATCTTCAATGGATTTTCTCCATGTTTGGTTCTTAAACTCAGATTTATCAAATCTCTTAGTCAATTTTGTCCCATTTTCATTTAAAACACTCAACATATTCACTCAATCATCCGTCGGCGGTGCCGACACAGCCACTCTCACAGTATATTCAGTCCCCACTCCTGGGAAGAGCATTCCGCCTCAGACATGTCGACACACACGTACCGACAAGCACACTGGGGCTATAGAAGACAGACCCACAATAAAGCCTGCAAGAGGGACACAGAGAGATTTGCCAGCTCACACCCAGCGCCTATCCCGGTACTCAGGCCAGTAAGGTGACTGCCCAGCCCTGTTAGCGCTTTTAATATAATCAATCAGCATCAAATTGCCTGTGCCCGCCCCCCGTTTTTCACCCTGTTACTTGTACAGCAGTGCGGAGGACAGGGTCAGCGTCTCTGCAGCTTCTGAGGAGAGAGAAGATGGTGCTGGTCTGAGCTGTACGGCTAAGCCACGCCCCCTAAATGGTGCGCTTCAGTCTCGCTCAAAATACTGATTATACTGGCGGGGGTCCCTGAACTAGTGCCCAGAGCACTGTTTATTATACATGCCGGTCTGATCTGAGGTCTCATGCTGCCCAGGGCACCCCCCCTGCACCCTGCAGTGCCGTGATAAGCGTGGGAGCATGGCGAGCAGCACAGTACCTCTTTTGCCGTCACTGAAATCTTCTGCCTTCTCATACTCGCCCAGCTTCTATCTTCCTGCTTTTGTGAGGGGGCGATGGCGTGGCTCTGGGAACAAGCAGCTAGGCGTAGCGTAGTAATCGAACCCTCTGGAGCTAATGGTGTCCAGTAGCCTAAGAAGCAGAGCCCTTGAACTCTTAAGAAGTAGGTCTGCTTCTCTCCCCTCACTCCCACGATGCAGGGAGCTTGTAGCCAGCAGGTCTCCCTGAAAATAACAAAACTAAATAGTCTTTTTCTGAGAAACTCAGGAGAGCTCCTCAGTGTGCATCCAGTCTCACTGGGCACAGAATCTAACTGGAGTCTGGGGGAGGGACATAGAGAGAGGAGCCAGTTCACACCCATTCAAAGTCTTATAGTGTGCCCATGTCTCCTGCGGATCCTGTCTATACCCCATGGTTCTTGAAGCATCCCCAGCATCCTCTAGGACGTATGAGAAATGGGGTGTGGCTTTGTGACAACTAGGCCACTCCCCCCATTTTTGCACGCGCGCCTTCGGCGCACACATGGTAGTTACTCTTGCCCTTGACTACAGATCTTTTCTGGTTCTTTGCCTCTGACTGGTTGGCCACCCCTGGTCTAGAAGCAGCTAGCTAAATGTTAAGTAGAATGTGATTGGATGCTATGGGCAACATCTCCAGTTCTTAAAAATCTCCCACCTTAGTAAATTTACCCCTTAAGGTGTGTTCACACAGTGCGATATTACCTTGCGATTTTTACTATATCGTCAAAATCGCAAGGAAACTTAGTGCATATTGCAAGGTGTTAGCCAGCTTGTAATAATGATTCGATCCCGATGCGCACTCCCGCAGGGTTAGTATCATAAGGTTAGACAGTCTGTGCAGGCAAGACAATTTTGACTATCTAGTAAAAAGTATAGTCAAAATCGGCCGTAGCCAAAATCGCACATAAGTCAGTATCTCACCGTGTGTATGCACCTTTAGGGGTATATTCAATAAGCGTCTGATCCATTCCGACATGCATTTGTCGGAATGGATCCGACAACCCCTATTCAGTACAGTGGCCAAATCCGACTGTCTGATTTGGCCAGTGTCCATGCCGCTGTCAGCAGCTCCCCGTGTGTGAGAACACAGGGAGGTGCTGGAGCCGCACATCATGGCCGCCCAGTGCCGCGCTGCAGGGAGAGAGGTGCCTGGCCGGGTGATGGCCGTCAAGGTACCTCTCATCCCCGCTCCCCATAGGCTGCCGCCCCGCTCCCTACCGCACCGCTTCCCGTCTCCTCAGCTCAGTACGACACTTTTTAAAGTTGGATTGAGCTCGTCGGAAAGGGGCCAAAACCTGTCTGATTTGGCCCGTTTCTGACAGAAGCACGCGGATCGGCGGGTATTCCACTGATCCACGTATTTTCCGACAAGTCAGGAATTCCCAACTTGTCGGAAACAAATGGCACTTTCTCCGGCAGGGTCCACAGGTTATCCACAGGATAACATTGGGATATTATGCAGCGACAGCGGATTGGCACCAAACGATCACAAGCTTTCTTGCCTCCCAGGATGCACCGGGCTCGTCCATATAATCCCGCCCACCGTCTCAATCCGTTTTTTGTTTGGTGCGGCAGGAGCCGGACCATGGTCACAGGGCTGCTGTGTTTAGCAGCCCTAAGCTTTATTTGAGATATTTTTTTTTAGTCTTACTATGTTTTCCGAGTGATCTTTCCTAACAGCGTCTTACACGCATATTGGAAAGAGTCGCTCCAACAACTCTCCGCCGGGTCGCAACAACGCTTACCCACGGTACAAGTGCTGTCTCGATGGGCGTCTGTGTCGGATGTTACTAGCAGGTCCAGCAGACGTTACCTGGCTGTGGCCGGAGCACGGGGAGGTAAGGCATCGGTTCCACTTAGAATGGGAATACGGACACAGCCGCACTGTTTTGGGAGGAGACTACCAAACAGTAGCTGGCACGCCGCCACCACGGGTGCTCCAGCGCTAGGCTTTAGGGACCATAAGGCGCCAGGATTAGTTTGAGACTGCGATCCCTAGGGTTGATGTCAGCAGTGGGGAGTCGGACGTTCTCTTGTTCGCCCCTCCCCCCCCCCCCCCCCCAGTTCGTGACCAGTTACCGTGCGTCTCCCGCCATTAACTGATTGCCTCACTTCCATCTCAGACGCTACCATGAGGGGACTCGGTCGCAGCATAGGCCGTTGCGTCTGTTTACACTAAGGTTTACCGCTAAGAGACTGGGTCGCAGACATGAGCGTCTGCATGCACGAACGTTCACTGAGCGTCTGTGTCCACTAAAAATTACCGGAGCGGCAGTGTACACTGGTAGCGTCTGGATCCACTCAGCGGTTGCTAACAACATATTGATCGATCCTGGAAGTGGGGTGAGTCTCCCTGTATCCCACTCTACGAAGTAAGGGTTTATACAGCACTAAATTTATCTACTGTTGTTAGGGGTGTGGTATGGTATGCCAGCGGCCGGGCTTCCGGCAACCAGCATACCGGCGCCGGAAGCCCGTCCGCCGGCATACCGACAGCATGGCGAGCGCAAATGAGCCCCTTGCGGGCTCGCCACGCTATGCGCGCCACGCTATTTATTCTCCCTCCAGGGGGGTCGTGGACCCCCACGAGGGAGAAAAAATGTTGGTATGCCGGCTGTCGGGATTCCGGCGCCGGTATACTGTGCGCCGGGATCCTGACAGTCGGCAACCTGAAGACCACCCGTTGTTAGTATGAATAGTTAAGTTTAGTGCCTATTGCATATGAGTTTTGTACAATGCTGTGGTTTTCTCCGCAATTGCGTCTGAATACATTAAAATAACTGTATAGAACAGAATACAGTAAATGTACTCCTACATACTTGAAATGTGTTCGTAGTTGATAATATGCTCATATGACTAATATATAACGTGACTTACTGCTAGTGTGATTGCTGACTTTATATATGTTTGTCAGTGTTTTCTTCTGAACCTCAATGCTGGTGCTTGGGTTGGGGTCAGGTTGATATCACTTTTATGCATATAAAGTGTTTTCAGTCACAGATTGTGTAGTATACTGGAAAAGCTGATAGTTTATCATGTCTTAAGGTGTGTACACACGGTGAGATCCTTGCTATGGCCGATTTTGACTATTTTCCTTGAACTCCCCGGAGCCCAGCACCACCAATTTTGACTAGCTTTTTTTGAGATATGGACTGTGTGCTTACGATTTTGGCTTATGTGAGATGTAATTGACATGTGAGATGCACTAGATAGTACACCGATCTAGCAAGGATTGACTTGCCTGCACAGTCTATCTTTTCTTGTGATGCCGACCTGGCGGGACCGCGAATCGGGATCGCAAGGTGAGTTTCACCTTGCGATCTGCACAAACTTTTCTTGCGATTTTGACTATATAGTCAAAATCGAAAGAAAATATCTCACCGTGTGTACACACCTTAAGAGCGGCAAAGGTGACTAGATTACATTAACAGTAACACCAACACTCAAAACATGTTTATCCGGCAAGGTGGGGTTATTAATTCAAACTTTGGCAAACGATGGGTTATGTGCAAATTGTTTTGCTTTTCAGCAGATTGCAAGGCAGATCCCTGTGCAACGACAAGTAGATCCACCTTGGTCCATGTTTGCACAAACCTTATCTAGTATAGCTGACATATTTTCTCTGTCAGGGGCAGTCATAAGGCCTACTAGGGAGCAGGAGTCCCATATAGCCCATATGAAACAGGCTGCGCTATTTCTAGGAGAAGCAGCAATGTATATGGGTACGATTGCTTCTAAAGCATCAGCCTTAACGGTAGCTGCTCACAGTGCAATTTGGCTACGTACATGGAAAGCTGATTCAGAATCCAAAAAGGTTCTGGAAGCTTTGCCTTTTGTTGGGAACATTCTTTTTGGTAAGGAACTGACAGATATTCTGAAGTGAGAAGCTGAATCCAAGAAGGTCAGGTTTCCTGCCAGTTATAATCCTAAGCCTAAGGGCTCTGGATTTCGGCCATTTCGGTGGCAAGGTAAAACAAAAGGTAAAAATTAATCAAAGCAAACCCAGTACAGTAAGTCTGGTAAAGCAAAGAAGCATTGGGCCACTAGAGGGCCAGCTTCCAAACCAGAACAGAAACCATCAGCCTGATGGTGAGGGCCTCCACCTGGGGGACTCCAAGGTAGGGGGCCGTCTTCTTCAGTTTGCACACATATGGCAGCAGTCGACAACAGACGCTTGGGTGCAAGAAGTGGTATCTCTGGCTTATGTTTTCCCTTTCAAGAAGCAGCCTCCTCAAAGGTTTTTTTGCACCAGCCCAGCTCATATAGAGCCGAAGGCCAAAGCCCTGCAAGAAGCAGTTCAGAAATTGCTTCAGTCCGGGGTAATTATTCCAGTACCCCCAGCACAAAGGGGGCAGGGTTTTTACTCCAACCTATTTTTTGGTCCAGAAGCCAAATGGGTTATTTCGGCCAATCCTCAATCTCAAAATGTTAAACAAATACATTTGGGTCCCAAGGTTCCACATGGAGACATTACGCTCCATAGTTTTGGCCATGAAACCAGGGGATTACATGGTATCTCTGGATATACAGGATGCAATACCTGCATGTGCCTATAGCATTGTCCCATCAGGGTTACCTCAGGTTTGCTATCCTCCAGCAACATTTTCAATACCAGGCATTAACCTTTGGGTTAGCCACAGCCCCCAGAGTAATTTGCCAAGATCATGGTGGTTATGGCAGTTTATCTCCGCAAGCAGGGGATAAGGATTTTCCCATACCTCGACTATCTTTTAATCCTAGCACAATCCCAGGAATTACTCTTGAGCCATCTCCAGCAGACAATAACTTGTCCTACAGAAACACGGATGGCTCATAAATTGGGCAAAGTCGTCTCTAATTCAGTCACTACGGATGATTCACTTAAAGGCTGTATTGGATTCAAGTCTGCAGAAAATATTTTTACCGGTGGAAAAGATATCCAAGGTACAGTTAATGATTCAGGAATTGTTGCACAGTCAAACAATATCAGTTCACGCAGCAATGCGACTGATGGGGTTGATAGTGAAATATGCACAATTCCACTCAAGACCCGTTGCAACATCTGATTCTGACCAGATGGAATGGAGTACTTCAGACAATAAAGAAACAAATGATGGTACTTCCAGTAAAGGTAAAAAGGTTCATTAGCCTGGTGGCTACACACATCCCATCTAGACAAGGGGAGACCCTTTTGGATATCAGATTGGGAGATCCTGACAACAGATGCCTGTCTTCAGGGCTGGGGTGCAGTGTCCGGAAAAATATGGTTCTAGGGACAGTGGACCATAGAAGAAAGTTGCCTGCCAATAAACCTGTTAGAAATTCGAGCCATATACATGGCACTGATTCAGGCAAAGGACATTCTGCAAGGAAAACCAGTGCAGATGCGCTCGGACAATGCAACGGCAGTAGCGTACCTCAACCATCAGGGAGGAACTCGCAGCAAAGAAGGAAGTAAGTCACATACTAAAGTGGGCAGAACTCCATCTTCCAGCATTGTCCGCAGTTTGTGTTCCAGGAGTCCTAAACTGGGAAGCAGACTTTCTCAGTTGACACACCATTCAAACAACCGAATGGGCTCTACACTCAGAAGTATTTCAGACTCTAGTAGACAAGTGGGGGTTGCCAGAGCTAAATCTCATGGCGTCCCGTCTGAACAACAAAGTTCCGGCTTACGGGTCAAGAACAAAAGACCCCGGAGCGATCCTTGTGGACGCACTGTCAGTAAAATGGGAATTTCATCTGGCATATCTGTTTCCTCCAATCTTCCTGTTACCCTGGGTGGTGAGGAAAATAAAGCAAGCAAAAGGTGCCGTGATTCTAATAGCTCCAGCTTGGCCCAGAAGGCATTGGTACTCCAATGCTGCTCCCTCAACGTCCAGATCTACTGATGCAGGGTCCTTGTTATCACAGGCATCTGAATCGGCTGTCTTTGACGGTGTGGCTGGTGAAACCTCTATCCTGAAGTTAAGAGGTTTTTCACAACAGGTAATTCAAACAATGCTCAGAGCAAGGAAACCCTCCTCAGCTCGAATTTATCACCGAATATGGCAAGCCTATATTCATTGGTGTAGCGAAAGAAATATGGATCAAAAATCTTTCAGAGTATCCAGAATCTTAGATTTCCTTCAGGCAGAAATGGATAAGGGGTTGAAGGTGGCTTCCTTGAGAGTTCAAGTTTCAGTATGGTTTCAAAAGAAAATTGCTACTTTACAAGATGTGTGTACTTTTTTTCCAGGGAATGCTGCACATTCAACCACCTTTTGTTCCTTCTGCAATACTTTGGGATTTAAGCCTGGTCCTCAAAGCCCTTCAAGGGGCTCCGTTTGAACCACTTAAAGTGGATCTTAAATGGTTGACGGCTAAAGTACTCTTTCTACGGACTATGACATCAGCTAGAAGAGTGTCAGATTTAGGAGCGCTGTCATGTAAATCTCCTTCTCTGATTTTTTTTTTTTTTTAATCCAGATACCCAGACCTAGATCTGAGAACTGCTTTGTTTTCGTATATACACAAGGAGAAAAGTATGACTCTTGTTTGGGCGCACTCTTATTTTATTATCTAAGTGTTAATTGATAAGTGATGTGCCTAAAAGTTAATAATGTAGTCTTTTAATTCCGCTCTTTAAAATACATGAGAACTCAAAAAAACAAATTGAACATCGATAGCCATTGATATGACAAATGGGAGATATGTCTCCAAAAAATTGTGAAATGTTCAGATCTTAATTATGCCTGGATAAATGCATATCGGAAGATAGCTACATACAATGCTGCTTCCATCTGCCAAAGATCTGTACAAACTGTGTTTGTATTAATGCAGCCCTAAATTGGGTTAAATTCGTGAGTGGAAGAGCCCACACACTGGTTAACAATTCTAATAATTTGCCACTATTATGGATAAGTAAATTGTGACGAATAAGGGTTCAAGAAGTAGAAGGATTAAGTATAAGTGGTGATACTGCTGTTGGTCTTGTTTCTATAGGGAAGGGAGTATTCCTACTTCACTGGGTATTCCCTAGCAATCGCCTGTCTAGGTACTGACCCAGCCCACCTCCGTTTAGCTTCCAAGATCGGACGAGATTGGGCGTGAACGTAGGGGTATGGTCTTAGAAAGATTTGACCCTATACCACCAATGAGAGTGCACCGAAACGGAAGGATTGGTTCCTCCTCAGAAAAAGAAAAATAGGACTAGGTTGAGAAGGAGAATGACCGCAGTTGGGTAGGTGTGAATCTGCTGTCCACGTTAGACTGAAGGGACGCGTCCCCTGAGGGGACGCGCTCTCCAGAATCATGGATGAGAGTTCACAGAAGGAAGAAAAGCAAGAAGATAATTGCAGGGTGGAGGAGATGTTGAAATAAACAATTGATTTAATTACAATGGGTCCCTTTCGGTCACCTAAGTTGTTTCAATACTGATGGATCCTAGTAACTGTGACGGATGTCCAGGCAAGTACCAAGAATGAATGAAAAAAAATGATGAAAAAATTATATGAAAAAAATGTAATAATAACCATAAAAATAATAATAATGAATTCTTGTAATTAGTGCCAATTCACTAAGTATGGTATTGCGTTACTTGTGCATAACAGACCCTAGTAGTATTTTACAACCAATGAACTTGTATAGTACACCAAAAAACCTTAGATGTCACTTGTGACAGTGGCAAAGAATTTTACTGTCAAAAACAGTTATTGCTTTTTTGACATGAGATAATGCGTGAGACAGATGGATTGTCACCTATAAAGTTATCACTTAGGTGACGTGCCCTCAGAGAAACCAAAAACGTAATACACACAGTTTGAACCTGCCTAGGGCAGACTAGATGCGGGACAGATAGGAATTTCCAATAATTATTGTCCATCTCTGGCCTTATATGATTACGTTTGTACTTTGAATCTAGGTCGGTGCAGGATCCAAAACCCTCCCTTTGCGTGTAAACTGCTTTGTTTTCCTAAGGTGGTATCTAAGTTTCACCTTAACGAAGAAATTGTAGTCCCGGCTTTTCAGCTATTGGGACTTTCTGTGGGAGAAGCGTTGCTGGACGTAGTCCGTTCATTAAGAATCTACATAGATCGTACCAGTGCCATCATAAAGACAGATTCTCTCTTCATTCTCTACGAATTTCACAAGAGAGGATGGCATGCTACTAAACAGACGCTAGCAAGATGGCTTTGAATGATTATTTCAGAAGCATACTCTCAAGCTGATCTCCCTGTACCGGCTAACGTCTCTTCTCACTCTACACGTAAGGTAGTTCCTTAATGGGCAGCACATCATGATGCTTCAGCAGAACAGATAGGTAAGGCAGCCACATGGTCTTGCATTAACACTTTCATTAGACATTATGCCTTGGATACCTTTGCCTCTCATGACGCTGAATTCGGGCAAAAGGTTCTCCTGTCTAATCAGGAGCGTCCCCACCACTAAAAATTGCTTTGGGAAGTCCCAATGTTATCCTGTGAATAACCTGTGAACCCTGCCGGAGAAATATACGTTATGGTAAGAACTTACCGTTGATAACGGTATTTTTCCTATGTCCACAGGTTTCCACAGAGATCCCACCCTGACGCACCTGATTTGAGACCCTTTATACTCACTAACCTCTTGCATGGAAGGTTGTGCATGTGTGTTCTTCTCGCCTGAATAGGGTTCTACATAATGCTTCTGTCTAAATGCTTTGGAAACAACTGATTTGACTGAGTTGGTGGGCGGGATTATATGGACCAGCCCGTTGCATCCTGGGAGGCCAGAAAGCTTGTGATTGTTTGGTGTCAATCCGCTGTCGCTCCATCATATCCCAATGTTATCCTGTGGAAACCTGTGGACATAGGAGAAATACCGTTATCAACGGTAAGTTCTTACCATAACGTATATTTTTGAATAGGTCAGAACCCCTTCCGACCGAAATCGGTTGGAAGCTGCAGTCTTTCCGACAAGACTGCCGCTTCGGACAGCTATTGAATACACCCCTTAGTCTTGTCCAGGGTCTAGTAAGCATCAAATAAAAAAGGGGATCTTATGTGTGGCTGTTTTTTCTGCATATATAGATAAAATAGCGCTTTCTGAATCTGTTGGTTGCGTGGTTTTTATTATCTGAAAAATGCAAACTACACTATAGTACATTGCTCTGTTTTCATTTTATTTTTATGTATATAAGCCAAAAACATTACTGTACCAAAAATTGGTAGACTACTTCAAATACCCTTTGACACATGCAGCTACATCCTGGGTTTTTGCACGTGAATGCGCATCAACCCAGGATTTCTGCATGTTTGAAAGAAACCAACCCAGGACTATGTCCTGGGTCCATGAGCATGCTCCTGGCCAGGATCATGACTCGCTTATCATTGCAGTAAGGGATGTCCTAAGTATTCCTGGAAATGAGGCAGATGTGTAGCGATCCTTTTTCTCTGCACAGAAAAAGGTGCAGGTCACATTTCTCGACTCAAAGGAACTAGATGATCTTTTCAGGGAGCCATGGGCTACTCCTGACAAGAAATTCCAAGTGTCAAAAAAATGGATGGCCGCCTTTCCTTTTGCTCAGGAGGGGCGAATGGTCTGGGGAACTCCCCCTGCTGTTGATGCGTCAGTATCACGTCTGTCAAAAAAGACAGTACTGACGATTCCAGGGGCTACAGCCTTAGAGGAACCCGCAGACAGGAAAATAGAGACAACCTTAAAATCTATTTATATTGCAGCAGGGGCCTCCCAAAGACTTGTTATTGCAGGTTTTTGGGTGACTCATGCCATACTGTACAAACTTGGGCTAGTAACCCTCAGGAGGGCCTCACTGAGAAGTCCATGGCTGATAAGGTGACGCTCATTCAGCACATCCAAGAATCTGCCTGCTTCCTCTGGGATACCATAAAAGGTATTGGCGTTATAATTGCCCTTACCTCTACCATGGCGATTTCTGCACGCAGAGCATTGTGGTTACGTCAGTGGGTGGTGGACACGGAGTCTAAAAGGAGTGTGGAAGCCTTGCCCTTCACAGGTGATTGGCTGTTTGGAGGTGAATTATATTAGATTTCGAAGGCTACTGCTGGAAAGTTCACGTACCTCCCCTCTGCTGCTCCACTGGCTAGACGTTCTTACACTGGGCCTTCATTGCAGTCCTTTCGGTCAGCGCGCTTTAAGGGTAAGGCAAGAGGTGCCTCAAATGCGGCATGAGGCTTCAGAGTCATGTAAACATGCCACCACTGGGTCTCAGGACCAGAACGTCAGCTCTGTCTCCTCAAAACCCCTCCGCATGACGGTGTCCCTCCACTCCAGGGGTATCTCGGGGTAGAGGTCGCCTGAGATTCTTCAGCTCCATTTGGAACTGCTCCTGCCAGGATTCCTGGGTAAAAGACCTGACCTCCCAGGGCTACAAACTGCAGTTCGAAAGTTCTCCACCTCACAGGTTTTTCAAGTCTGGTTTGACGACTTCAGAAACCATGTGCTTCACGCTACGGGAGGCTTTTCAAAAGTTAGCCCAGACCCAGGTCATTGTTCCTGTGCCACTTCAGGAACAAGGCGAAGGGATACTATTCCAGCCTTTTGTGGTACAAAAACCGGACTGTTCAGTGAGGCCCATTTTGAACCTCAAATAGTTAAACACATATCTGCGGGTTTTCCGGTTCAAAATGGATTCACTGAGAGCTGTGATCTCAGGTCTGGAGGAGGGGTAGTTCTTGGTCTCTCTAGACATAAAGGACGCTTACCTCCATATTCCGATATGGCCACCTCATCAGGCCTACCTCAGGTTTGCCCTGTTGGAGGAACACTACCAGTTCCAGGCGATACCCTTCGGCCCCAAGGGTCTTCACCAAAGTGATGGCGGAAATGATGTTCCAACTCGGGATTCAGAGAGTTAACATTGTCCCCTACCTGGACGATCTGCTGATTAAAGCAAGATCAAAGGAACTACTTCTGGACAGTATCTGCCACACGACAATCTCACCTGGAGCCAACCCGGCGTCTACAGTTACTCGGAATGATCCTGGACACGGTGGCTTAGAAGGTTTTCCTTCTTGCAGACAAAGCAAAGGCACTTCAGGAGCTGGTTCGGGCAGTTCTGCAACAAAACAGGGTCTCTGTACATCTTTGCACCCGTCTGTTGGGAAAGATGATGGCCTCCTTCGAGGCCACTCAATTTTGGCAGATTCCATGTAAGAACATTCCAACTGGATCTCCTGAAGAAATGGTCGGGTTTGCATCTGCAGATGCATCAGGTCATACGTCTCTCACCACAGGCCAGGATCTCTCTCCTGTGGTGGTTGCAACCCTCCAACCTCTTGGAGGGGCGGAGCTTCGGCATCCAGGATTGTATTCTCTTGACCATGGACGCGAGCCTTCGGCGCTGGGGAGCTGTCACCCAAGAGGCAGTTTCAGGGCAGGTGGTGAAGCCTGCCTTCCTATAAACATACTGGAACTGGAGCAATATACAATGCTCTGCTTCAGGCTTCATATCTGCTCCGAGGTCGAGCCATTCAAGTTCAATCAGACAATGACATGGTGGTGTCTTACGTCAATCGACAAGGAGGGACGAAGAGCAGGGCCTGCATGCTGGAGGTATCCACGATTCTCCTCTGAGTCGAGAGGAATGCAAGGGCGGTTTCGGCCATTTTCATTCCAGGAGTTGACACCTGGGAGGCAGACTTCCTAAGTCGTCATGACCTACACCCAGGAGAGTGGGTTCTCCACCCACAGGTATTTCAACTGATAACAGATTGGTGTGGCTGTCCGTAGATAGCCAGTGCTATTGTTCCAGGACGAGGGACCCTCTGGCGGCAGCAGTAGACACGCTGACAACGCCATGGGTTTACCGGCTGGTGAACCTGTTTCCTCCGATTCCGTTGCTTCCCAGGGTTCTAAAAAGAATCAGAAGAGAGGGAGTTCAGGCAATTCTCATTGCCCTCGGTGGGCCTTGAAGGGTTTGGTACACGGATCTTCTGACCAGGTCACTAGAAGACCCCTGGCCTCTACCACTTCAGTAGGATCTTCTTCTGCAGGGACCATTCGTCTATCCGGACCTAAGGTGGCTTTGTTTAACGGCATGGCGGTTGAGCGGAACCTTCTAGTGGAGAAGGGAATTCCGGGTAAGGTTATTACCACCATGATTCAAGCAAGGAAAGTTGTCACGTCGAAGCATTACCACCATATCTTGAAACGATACGTCTCCTGGTGTGAGGGACGAAAATATCTACCTGCGGATTTCAACCTAGGACGCTTTTTGTGTTTCTTACATGCTGGTGTGGATATGGGCCTAAGGTTGGGCTCCATAAAGGTTCAGATCTTGCCTTGTCCATTTTATTTCAGAAGAAATTGGCTGCTTTGCCTGAGAGGTACAGACGTTCCTGCAGGTTGTCCTTCACATCCAGCCTCCTTTTGTGCCACCCACGGCACCTTGGGATCTATAGAGGTTAAGTACCTTACGTGGAAGATGGTCATGCTCCTTGCCTTGGCTTCCACCCGACACGTCTCACAACTTGGCGCTTTGTCCTGTAGGCGTCCCTAACTGATCTTTCATGAGGACAGAGGGCATAGGGGGGAGGTGTCGGCACACCCTGTTGAATAAATTTAAAGTGCGCTGGCTCCTTTGGACCCCCTCTATACCCCATCGTACTAAGTGTCCCAGTATCCCTTATGGACTACGAGAAAAGGATTTACCGATCGTTAATTAAAATCCTCTTATCTAAATTTGAGCTTCAGAATCCTTTCTCTTTAGGCCTTTCTTCTGAGTTGGAACATAGGAGGAAAAGTTATCCTAAAAGAATATATTCCACCTATATAGTTTTAGCATTTTTATCTTTCTCCTGTTAATGATCTGTGCTCACAGCAAAAACACACCCACACAAACCTGCAGATGTTTAAATATAGATAATGTATTCATGATATTGAGACACTCCCTTCCTTGTGACTGTTCCATACTTGTTGCTGGGGAGAGATACAAATGTGTATACAGATTGCCCAGGACTTATGGTAGCTGTACGTATTATTAATAGCTGGATATCATTTGGAAGCGAATACGCTCTTTTTCACATTACTTTAGATTTCTTAATCGGAAGAACACTTGCATACATTCAATTAGTTCTTATTCACATATTACTGTGTTTGATTTGTTACTCACTATGAGTGACAAACTTGTGGAAAACTTTTAAAATAGCCCTAGTATATCTGACTGTGGGTTTAATGTGTAACTGGCTATGAATATACATTTCCTCATTCAGTACCACAGGAAGGACCTAATGCCGGGCATTAATTATTGCCTAACAGCCCTCGGTATTTAATGTTTTGATGTGTTCTCATGCATCTAGCCATCAATACACCATATGGAGCGTGTAGCATAGTGACCTTTTCTTCAGTTTTGCACCTTAAGATGTGTACACCCGGAGCGATATGACTCGGCGATTTTGACTATATAGTCAGTATCGCTAAGAAAGTTAGTGCATATCACTCCGTGTACACAGCCGGCGATAGTGATGCACGTCCCCGCCAGGTCGCTATCGCTAGTAAAGACTGTGCAGGCAAGGCAATTTTGACTACGTCGCTGCAAAAGTATGACCTAGTCAAAATCACCTATAGCCAAATTGCCCATGGTCAAAATCGCTTGCACAAAATCGCCTACTGCCAGTTCAAGGTAAATCGCTCCGTCACAATCGCTTTGTGTGTATGCACCTTTAGTCTCATCAGATGCAGCAAAACACCATTGTGTACTAGAAATGCTGGGCTGCGACTTTAACTGCACAGGAATTACATTGGGTACACACTGTCTGATGTGCGCCTGATATATCGTACGAGCCGGCGGCTCGTACGATATATTGGTACCATCGGACAGTGTGTACGGGTGATCTTGTATACGATGTGCAGTCCCGCAGCTCATATACGACGTCACAATCTTTTGTTCGGCGCTTGAGAGCAAAAGATATGACTGCCCTGCATGCTGCGGATGTCAGCTGATACAGTGTGTATGCACTTACGATGTATATTTTGTCACATCTGCCCGACATCCTGTAGTGTGTACCCAGCCTTAGTTTTAAACATATACAGATTTACAGATGAAGCACAGTAGAACTTGGTGTGAGAAAAAGCCACAGGCACTACATTGCAACACTTTTTGTATACAGATTCAAACTCACTCGCACACAGATGTGCATATCAAATTGATCAGTGCAGTCTAGCTAAGTAGTATTGTCCCTACCAGATGTTTGATTTGTGTGAATAAGAGCGAGAGACTAATTTTGAGCGAGAAAGACAGTCGGTGCGTCCAAATCACCTGGTGTGCCGAGAGTGCCTGTTTGGCACTTGCGAGGCCACAGTGTTTAAGAACACATCTGTAAAGGATAGAACGTTAATTGCGTTTCTAGTTGTACTGCACCCAGTACTGTTTTCTCTAACGTCCTAAGTGGATGCTGGGGACTCTGTAAGGACCATGGGGAATAGCGGCTCTGCAGGAGACTGGGCACATCTAAAGAAAGCTTTAGGACTATCTGGTGTGCACTGGCTCCTCCCCCTATGACCCTCCTCCAAGCCTCAGTTAGATTTCTGTGCCCGACGAGAAGGGTGCACACTAGGGGCTCTCCTGAGCTCTTTGTGAAAGTTTTAGTTTAGGTTTATTATTTTCAGTGAGACCTGCTGGCAACAGGCTCACTGCATCGTGGGACTAAGGGGAGAAGAAACGGACTCACCTGCGTGCAGAGTGGATCGGGTTTCTTAGGCTACTGGACATTAGCTCCAGAGGGACGATCACAGGTTCAGCCTGGATGGGTCCCGGAGCCGCGCCGCCGGCCCCCTTACAGAGCCAGAAGAGCAAAGAGGTCCGGTGAAATCGGCGGCAGAAGACGATCCTGTCTTCAGATAAGGTAGCGCACAGCACCGCAGCTGTGCGCCAGTGCTCTCAGCACACTTCACACTCCGGTCACTGAGGGTGCAGGGCGCTGGGGGGGCAGCGCCCTGAGACGCAATAAATCGATAAAAACCTTATATGGCTAAAATAAATGCATCACATATAACTCCTGGGCTATATGGATGCATTTAACCCCTGCCAAAACATACAGAAAAACGGATGATAAGGACGCCGAGAAAGGGGCGGAGCCTATCTCCTCAGCACACTGGCGCCATTTTCCCTCACAGCTCAGTTGGAGGGAAGCTCCCTGGCTCTCCCCTGCAGTCACTACACTACAGAAAGGGGTTAAAAAAGAGAGGGGGGCACAAATTAGGCGCAGTATAAACAATACAGCAGCTATAAAGGGAAAAACACTTATATAAGGTTATCCCTGTATATATATATATATATATATATATATATATATATATATATATATATATATATATATATATATATATATATATATATATATATATATATATATATATATATATATATATATATATATATATATATATATAGCGCTCTGGTGTGTGCTGGCAAACTCTCCCTCTGTCTCCCCAAAGGGCTAGTGGGTCCTGTCCTCTATCAGAGCATTCCCTGTGTGTGTGCTGTGTGTCGGTACGTTTGTGTCGACATGTAGGAGGAGAAAAATGATGTGGAGACGGAGTAGAGTGTCTGTAATAGTGTTGTCACCCCCTAGGGGGTCGACACCTGAGTGGATGTACTGTTGAAATTGCGTGACAGTGTCAGCTTTGTATAAAAGACAGTGGTTGACATGAGACAGCCGGCTACTCAGCTTGTGCATGTCCAGACGTCTCATACAGGGGCTCTTAAGCGCCCGTTACCTCAGATACAGACGCCGACACGGATACTGACTCCTGTGTCGACGGTGAAGAGACAACCGTGATTTCCAATAGGGCCACTCATTGCATGATTGATGCAATGGAAAATGTTTACACTTTTCTGATAATATGAATACCACCAAAAAAAGGGGTATTATGTTTGGTGAGGACAAACTTCCTGTAGTTTTCCTGAATCTGAAAAATAAAATGAGGTGTGTGATGATGCGTGGGTTTCCCCCCGATAACAATTGATAATTCTAAAAAGTTATTGGCAGTATACCTTTTCCCGCCAGAGGTTAGGGTGCGTTGGGAAACACCCCCTACAGGGGATAAGGCGCTCACGCTTGTAAGAACAAGGGCTCTACCCTCTCTTGAGATGGCCGCCCTTAAGGATCCTGCTGATAAAAAGCAGGAGGGTTTCCTAAAATGTATTTACACACATACTAGTGTTATACTGCGACCAGCAATCGCCTCAGCCTGGATGTGCAGTGCTGGGTTGGCATGGTCGGATTCCCTGACTGGAAATATTGATATCCTAGATAAGGACAGTATATTGCCTATAGAGCAATTAAAAGATGCATTTCTATATATGCATGATGCACAGCGGAATATTTGCCGACTGGCATCAAGTATAAGTGCGTTGTATTCTACCAGTAAAGTGGTCAGGGATTCCAAACGGCATTTGGAAGTATTGCCTTAAAAAAGGGGATGTACCCTAGGTCGCCTCTCAAAATAAGATGCCGTATTATCAGGCGCAGTCCTGGTTGGCAAGCGAACAAAAGGGTTCCTCTTTTCTGCTCGTGACAGAGGGAGAGGAAAATGGCTGCAGAGATCAGCCAGTTCCCAGGAACAGAAACCCTTTTCTGCCTCTGCCAAGCCCTCAGTATGACGCTAGGGCTTTACAAGTTCAGGCACGGTGGGGGCCCGTTCTCAGTGAATTTCAGTGCGCAGTGGGCTCACTCGCAAGTAGACCCCTGGATCCTTCAATAATATTTCAGGGGTACAAATTGGAATTCGAGACGTATTCCCCTCGCCGTTTCCAAAAAGTCTGTTTTACCGACGTCTCCCGCTGACAGGGAGGCAGTTTTGGAAGCCATTCACAAGCTGTATTCCCAGCAGGTGATAATAAAGGTACCCCTCCTGCAACAGGGAACGGGGTATTATTCCACACTATTGGGGTACCGAAGCCAGACGGCTAGGTGAGACCGATTTTAAAATCTAAAATCTTTGAACACTTACATACAGAGGTTCAAATTCTAAATTGAGTCACTCAGAGCAGTGATTGCAAACCTGGAAGAAGGGGACTACATGATGTCTCGGGACATCAAGGATGCTTACCTTCATGTCAAAATTTACCCTTCTCACCAAGGGTATCTCAGGTTATGGTACAGAACTGTCACTATCAGTTCAGACGCTGCCGTAGGGAGGGTCCACGGCACCCCGGGTCTTTACTGAAGTAATGATCGAAATGATGATATTCCTTCAAAGGAAGTGAATTTTAGTTATCCCTTCCTTGGACAATTCCCTGATAAGGGTAAGATCCAGGGAACAGTTGGAGGTCGGTGTAGCACTATCTCAGGTAGTGTTGCGGCAGCACGATTGGATTCTCAATATTCCAAAATCGCACCTGGTTCCGACGACGTGTCTTCTGTTCCTAGGGATGATCCTGGACACAGTCCAGAAAAAGGTGTTTCTCCCGGAGGAGAAAGCCAGGGAGTTATCCGAGCTAGTCAGGAACCTCCTAAAACCGAGCCAAGTCTCAGTGCATCAATGCACAAGGGTTCTGGGTAAAATGGTGGCTTCCTACGAAGCAATCCCATTCGGCAGATTCCACGCAAGAACTTTCCAGTGGGACCTGCTGGACAAATGGTCCGGATCGCATCTTCAGATGCATCAGCGGATAACCCTGTCACCAAGGACAAGGGTGTCCCTCCTGTGGTGGTTGCAGAGTGCTCATCTTCTAGAGGGCCGCAGATTAGGCATTCGGGACTGGGTCCTGGTGACCACTGATGCCAGCCTGCGAGGCTGGGGAGCAGTCACACAGGGAAGGAATATCCAGGGCTTATGGTCAAGCCTGGAGACATCACTTCACATAAATATCCTGAAGCTAAGGGACATTTACAATGCTCTAAGCTTAGCAAGACCTCTGCTTCAAGGTCAGCCGGTGTTGATCCAGTCGGACAACATCACGGCAGTCACCCACGTAAACAGACAGGGTGTCACAAGAAGCAGGAGGGCAATGGCAGAAGCTGCAAGGATTCTTCGCTGGGCGGAAAATCATGTGATAGCACTGTCAGCAGTATTCATTCCGGGAGTGGACAACTGGGAAGCAGACTTCCTCAGCACGACCTCCACCCGGGAGAGTGGGGACTTCACCCAGAAGTCTTCCACATGATTAAAAACTCGACAGGTATTGCGCCAGGTCCAGGGACCCTCAGGCAATAAGCTGTAGACGCTCTGGTAACACCGTGGGTGTACCAGTCAGGGTATGTGTTCCCTCCTCTGCCTCTCATACCCAAGGTACTGAGATTGATAAGATGGAGAGGAGTAAGCACTATATTCGTGGTTCCGGATTGGCCAAGAAGGACTTGGTAACCGGAACTTCAAGAGATGCTCACGGAGGATCCGTGGCCTCTACCTCTAAGGAGGGACCTGCTCCAGCAAGGACCCTGTCTGTTCCAAGACTTACCGCGGCTGCGTTTGACGGCATGGCGGTTGAATGCCGGATCCTGAAGGAAAAAAGGCATTCCGGATGAAGTCATCCCTATCCTGATCAAAGCCAGGAAGGATGTAACCGCAAAAACATTATCGCCGCAATTGGCGAAAATATGTTGCGTGGTGCGAGGCCAGTAAGGCCCGACGGAGGAAATTCAACTGGGTCGATTCCTACATTTCCTGCAAACAGGAGTGTCTATGGGCCTGAAATTGGGGTCCATTCAGGTTCAAATTTCGGCCCTGTCAATTTTCTTCCAAAAAGAACTAGCTTCAGTCCCTGAAGTTCAGACGTTTGTAAAAGGGGTACTGCATATACAGCCTTCTTTTTGTGCCTCCAGTGGCACTTTGGGATCTCAATGTAGTTTTGGGTTCCAAAAGTCACATTGGTTTGAACCACTTAAATCTGTGGAGTTAAAATATCTCACATGGAAAGTGGTCATGCTGTTGGCCCTGGCCTGGGCCAGACGCGTGTCAGAATTGGCGGCTTTATCCTGAAAAAGCCCTTATCTGATTTTCCATTCGGACAGGGCGGAATTGAGGACTCGTCCTCAGTTTCTCCCCAAGGTGGTTTCAGCGTCTCACCTGAACCAACCTATTGGTGGTGCCTGCGGCTACTAGGGACTTGGAGGCCTCCAAGTTGCTAGACGTTGTCAGTGCCCTGAAAATATATGTTTCCAGGACGGCTGGAGTTAGGAAATCTGACTCGCTGTTTATCCTGTATGCACCCAACAAACTGGGTGCTCCTGCTTCTAAGCAGACTATTGCTCGTTGGATTTGTAGTACAATTCAGCTTGCACATTCTGTGGCAGGCCTGCCACAGCCAAAAATCTGTAAATGCCCACTCCACAAGGAAGGTGGGCTCATCTTGGGCGGCTGCCCGAGGGGTCTCGGCTTTACAACTTTGCCGAGCAGCTACTTGGTCAGGAGCAAATACGTTTGTAAAATTCTACAAAATTGATATCCTGGCTGAGGAGGACCTGGAGTTCTCTCATTTGGTGCTGCAGAGTCATCCGCACTCTCCCGCCCGTTTGGGAGCTTTGGTATAATCCCCATGGTCCTTACGGAGTCCCCAGCATCCACTTAGGACGTTAGAGAAAATAAGAATTTACTTACCGATAATTCTATTTCTCATAGTCCGTAGTGGATGCTGGGCGCCCATCCCAAGTGCGGATTGTCTGCAATACTTGTACATAGTTATTGTTACAAAAATCGGGTTATTATTGTTGTGAGCCATCTTTCAGAGGCTCCTCTGTTATCATGCTGTTAACTGGGTTCAGATCACAGGTTATACGGTGTGATTGGTGTGGCTGGTATGAGTCTTACCCGGGATTCAAAATCCTTCCTTATTGTGTACGCTCGTCCGGGCACAGTATCCTAACTGAGGCTTGGAGGAGGGTCATAGGGGGAGGAGCCAGTGCACACCAGATAGTCCTAAAGCTTTCTTTAGATGTGCCCAGTCTCCTGCGGAGCCACTATTCCCTATGGTCCTTACGGAGTCCCCAGCATCCACTACGGACTATGATAAATAGAATTATCGGTAAGTAAATTCTTATTTTTCTTCTGGTGTGAAATGTAGAATGTGACTGTTTATATTAATGAGTGATAAAAATGAAATTGCTAGGGGGTATGTATGTGTTAAAGGTATAATATTACTGTTGACAAAAGTATGGAGAAATTATTCCTTTCTGGTTATAACAATACATAAATACATTCTTGTTCATGCACTGGGATGAGCTGTTACCACTTATTAGCTTTGGGATATCACCCTGGCCAGTGGGAAGCAGTGTGCAGGGTGATTTATTTCTTCCTAAATAATGATTTGGCATTAGTACCTTTCTGCCATTAGTCTAGGAGCCCTCTGCTATCACTGGAATGTGTTTGTAAATAACGGCAGAGACACAATAAGTGGCCCTCTGAGTAGGCATTGGGTTAGGGGCTTCTGGCAGAAATGTTCAGTAACTGTCACCAGGGATAATGTGTGTTAGCCGGTTTTGCTATATGCACAGAGTGGAGTAGGAGCTTCTTTTTAACACTGTAGGTGTATTTCTACTCGAGGCTTGTAAGGCTGTTTTTAGATGTTTTTGTAAAATTTAAGTTTGAGGGAGACCACAATAGTAAATGACGTCTTCACCCCTCCCTAGTGTTACAAAGTGAGGGACATAACCAGTGACGTGGTTTCTCCCTCAAGCTGGTGCTGGGTCTTGTGAAAGATTTTAGGAGGCCAATGCTGAGCTGAGAACACTTGTAAGAAAACAGGAACTATGCCCTGACACAAGACGGATCTTTCGCAGCTCAGTGGTCTCTTGATTCCATTACAGCAGGACTCCTACAGAGGAATGTTTTACCCATGTATTTATCCATCCAGCCAAGTGACTATTGGGGAGATTTATCAAAGCCTGGAGAGAGAGGACCAACCAATCGGCTTCAAATTGTCATTTTTACAGACTGTATAAAAACAAGTTAAGATCCAATTGGTTCTCTCTCTGCATGAACACAGAGTAGCCCGCTATGCAAATGCTCCTAACAGCTGTCAAATCTTCTATGATCATACACCCTATGAAGAAAGTCACCCCATAGATGTAGTGGAAGGAGCCAGTCTTAAAACATCTTTCTGTGAAGTCATTGGTTCATCATAATTTGTTGTGCTGCATTTTCATGAATATCGATAAAGTAATACAGGTTGAGTATCCCATATCCAAATATTCCGAAATACGGAATATTCGGAAATACGGACTTTTTTGAGTGAGAGTGAGATAGTGAAACCTTTGTTTTCTGATGGCTCAATGTACACAAACTTTGTTTAATACACAGTTATTATAAATATTGTATTAAATGACCTTCAGGCTGTGTGTATAAGGTGTATATGAAACATAAATGAATTGTGTGAATGTACACACACTTTGTTTAATGCACAAAGTTATAAAAAATATTGGCTAAAATTACCTTCAGGCTGTGTGTATAAGGTGTATATGAAACGTAAATGCATTCTGTGCTTAGATTTAGGTCCCATCACCATGATTTCTCATTATGGTATGCAATTATTCCAAAATACGGAAAAATCCCATATCCAAAATACCCCTGGTCCCGAGCATTTTGGATAAGGGAGACTCAACCTGTATTGAATTGCTTTGTCCAGAGTGTCTTCTGAAAGAAAGCGTTTCTGCTGCATTGGGTTGTGTCAGAGAAGTGTTAACATGACCATATAGGTCTTTTCCATCATGTTCTGTGCAGTTCATATATTCATGCTTATTGCAGTTATTTTGCTGTACTGCAATTGAGCTAAAAATATGAATTCTGTAACATATGAACAGTTTGCTTTTTTTTTTTTTTTTTTGCTCAACTTATAAAATGATCACATAAATGAAACTAGTATTCGTAAAAGCCATATTTGATTGTATAACGGCGAAGTGGCCTTTGGCATAATCCAATGGTTCCCAAACTCATTTTTTTTAATCACGGCGTGCTAGAGTATCAAATTTTTTTTTTTTCATGGCACCCCTAGGCCAAAAGTTTCTTACTGAGAAATTTAGAGAAATATTAAATTAAGTGAATTGTGTTTATATGTCATACTTAGGTTCAGTTGTGGGGTGAGGGACAAGGTTTGCTTCTGTTGGGATCCGGTCTCTAGGTCGACAGTAACTAGGTCAACCACTATTGGTCGACAGGGTTCTCTAGGTCGACAGGTCAAAAGGTCGACATGAGTTTTTCACGATTTTTTTCTTTTCTTTTTTTTTTTTAACCTTTTCATACTTAACTATCCACGTGGACTACGATTGGAACGGTAATCTGTGCTGAGCGAAGCGAGGCACCTTGCCCGAAGCTGCGAGGGGACACCGTGCACTAATTGGGGTTCCCGGTCACTCTACGAAGAAAACGACACCAAAAAAAACACAACTCATGTCGACCTATAGTGGTCGACCTAATTACTATCTACCTTCCATACTACACCCGCTTCTGTTTGGTCACATTTTATGATCGACTGCCATCAACACTGGTTTTGCCTATTATACTGACCATAATTTTTTTTAATTGGCCCCCGACCACCAATCCAAGGCACCCCTGCAAGGGTCCCGAGGCACCCCAGGGTGCCACAGCACAAAGTTTGAGAACCACTGGCATAATCTATAGTCTGTTGTGGGCTTGCAGGAATGGGATTTCAGGATTTGTACTCCAGGCTTCCTACTCTGTTTCTGGCCTCTGTATCACTTATATCCCTTTTCCACTAGCTGTTTTTACCCGTGTTTTCTCTAACGTCCTAGTGGATGCTGGGACTCCGTCAGGACCATGGGGAATAACGGGCTCCGCAGGAGACAGGGCACATCTAAAAAAGCTTTTAGGTCACATGGTGCGTACTGGCTCCTCCCCCTATGACCCTCCTCCAAGCCTCAGTTAGGTTTTTGTGCCCGTCCGAGAGGGTGCAATCTAGGTGGCTCTCCTAAAGAGCTGTTTAGAAAAGTTTTTTTTTTTTTTTAGGTTTCAATCTCAGTGATTCCTGCTGGCAACAGGATCACTGCATCGAGGGACTTAGGGGAGAGATTTCCAACTCACCTGCGTGCAGGATGGATTGGAGTCTTAGGCTACTGGACACTTAGCTCCAGAGGGAGTCGGAACACAGGTCAGCCTGGGGTTCGTCCCGGAGCCGCACCGCCGATCCCCCTTACAGACGCTGAAGAGACGGCAGAACGGAGGTCCGGAAAGCAGGCGGCAGAAGACTCCTCAGTCTTCTTGAAGGTAGCGCACAGCACGGCAGCTGTGCGCCATTGTTGTCACACGGCTCACTGACTCAGTCACGGAGGGTGCAGGGCGCTGCTGGGGGCGCCCTGGGCAGCAATATAATTACCTTTAGTGGCAAAATAAATACATCACATATAGCCATTAAGGCTATATGTATGTATTTTAACCCAGGCCAGTTTCTTAAAAACCGGGGAAAAGCCCGCCGAAAAAGGGGCGGAGCTTATTCTCCTCAGCACTCAGCGCCATTTTCCTGCTCAGCTCCGCTGGTGAGGAAGGCTCCCAGGTCTCTCCCCTGCACTGCACTACAGAAACAGGGTAACAAAGAGAAGGGGGGCATAAATTGTCGATATTTATATATTAAGAGCGCATATATAGTAAACAACACCTTCTAGGGTTGTTTATATACATTTATAGCGCTTTTGGTGTGTGCTGGCAAACTCTCCCTCTGTCTCCCCAAAGGGCTAGGGGGTCCTGTCTTCGATTAGAGCATTCCCTGTGTGGCTGCTGTGTGTCGGTACGTGTGTGTCGACATGTATGAGGACGATGTTGGTGTGGAGGCAGAGCAATTGCCGATGATGGTAATGTCACCCCCTAGGGAGTCGACACCGGAATGGATGGCTTTAGTTATGGAATTACGTGATAATGTCAGCACATTACAAAAGTCAGTTGACGAAATAAGACGCCCGGCAAACCAGTTAGTACCGGTTCAGGCGTCTCAGACACCGTCAGGGGCTGTAAAACGTCCTTTACCTCAGTCAGTCGACACGGGTACCGACACAGATGAATCTAGTGTCGACGGTGAAGAAACAAACGTATTTTCCAATAGGGCCACACGTTATATGATCACGGCAATGAAGGAGGCTTTGCAGATCTCTGATACTGCTGGTACCTCAAAAAGGGGTATTATGTGGGGGGTGAAAAAACTACCTGTATTTTTTCCAGAATCAGAGGAATTGAATGACGTGTGTGATGAAGCGTGGGTTAACCCCGATAGAAAACTGCTAATTTCCAAGAAGTTATTGGCATTATACCCTTTCCCACCAGAGGTTAGGGCGCGCTGGGAAACACCCCCTAGGGTGGATAAGGCGCTCACACGTTTATCAAAGCAAGTGGCGTTGCCGTCTCCTGATACGGCCGCCCTCAAGGATCCAGCAGATAGGAGGCTGGAAACTACACTGAAGAGTATATACACACATACTGGTGTTATACTGCGACCGGCAATAGCCTCAGCCTGGAGGTGCAGTGCTGGGGTAGTGTGGTTGGATTCTCTGACTGAAAATATTGATACCCTGGATAGGGACAGTATTTTATTGACTCTAGAGCAATTAAAGGATGCTTTCCTTTATATGCGAGATGCTCAGAGGGATGTTTGTACTCTAGCATCAAGAGTAAGCGCGATGTCCATATCTGCCAGAAGAAGTTTATGGACGCGACAGTGGTCAGGTGATGTGGATTCCAAGAGGCATATGGAAGTATTGCCATATAAAGGAGAGGAATTGTTTGGGGTCGGTCTTTCGGACCTGGTGGCCACGGCAACTGCCGGCAAATCCACTTTTTTACCTCAGACCCCCTCCCAACAGAAAAAGACACCGTCTTTTCAGCCGCAGTCCTTTCGCTCCTATAAAAAGCGACCAAAAGGACAGTCTTATCTGCCGCGAGGCAGAGGAAAGGGTAAGAAAGGGCAGCAAGCAGCCCCTGCCCAGGAACAGAAGCCCGCCCCGGCTTCTACAAAGCCATCAGCATGACGCTGGGGCTTTACAAGCGGACTCAGGAAAGGTGGGGGGTCGACTCAAGATTTTCAGCAATCAATGGGTTCACTCACAAGTGGACCCGTGGGTCCTGCAGATAGTATCTCAGGGTTACATGCTGGAGTTCGAAAGGTCTCCCCCTCGCCGGTTCCTAAAGTCTGCTTTACCAACGTCTCCCTCAGAAAGGACGTCGGTTTTGGAAGCCATTCACAAGCTGTATTCTCAGCAGGTGATAGTCAAGGTACCCCTCCTACAACAGGGAAAGGGGTATTATTCCACACTATTTGTGGTACCGAAACCGGACGGTTCGGTAAGGCCTATTCTAAATCTGAAATCCTTGAACCTGTACATAAAGAAATTCAAGTTCAAGATGGAGTCACTCAGAGCAGTGATAGCGAATCTGGAAGAAGGAGACTTCATGGTGTCCTTGGACATAAAAGATGCTTATCTACATGTCCCGATTTACCCCTCACACCAAGGGTATCTCAGGTTCGTGATACAAGACTGTCATTATCAGTTTCAAACGCTGCCGTTTGGGTTGTCCACGGCCCCTCGGGTCTTTACCAAGGTAATGACCGAAATGATGGTTCTTCTACGAAGAAAAGGCGTATTAATTATCCCTTACTTGGACGATCTCCTGATAAGGGCAAAGTCCAGAGAACAGCTGGAAGTCGGTGTAGCGCTAACACAAGTAGTGCTTCAGCAACACGGGTGGATTCTAAATCTTCCAAAATCTCAATTGACCCCGACAACACATCTGCTGTTCCTGGGCATGATTCTGGACACGGTTCAGAAAAAGGTATTTCTCCCGGAAGAGAAAGCAAGGGAGTTATCCGAACTTGTCAAGAACCTCCTAAAACCAGGAACTGTGTCAGTACATCAATGCACAAGAGTCCTGGGAAAGATGGTGGCTTCGTACGAAGCGATTCCATTCGGCAGATTCCATGCACAAACATTTCAGTGGGATCTGCTGGACAAATGGTCCGGATCGCATCTGCACATGCATCAGCGGATAACACTGTCACCGAGAACAAGGTTGTCTCTCCTGTGGTGGTTGCAGACTGCCCATCTGTTAGTGGGCCGCAGATTCGGCATACAGGACTGGGTCCTGGTGACCACGGATGCCAGCCTACAAGGTTGGGGAGCAGTCACAAAGGGAAGAAACTTCCAGGGCGTGTGGTCAAACCTGGAGACGTCTCTTCACATAAATATACTGGAGCTAAGAGCGATCTACAATGCTCTAAGCCTGGCAAAATCGCTGCTTCAGGGTCAGCCGGTGTTGATCCAGTCCGACAACATCACGGCAGTCGCCCACGTAAACCGACAAGGCGGCACGAGAAGCAGGAGTGCAATGGCAGAAGCTGCAAGGATTCTGCGCTGGGCGGAGAATCATGTCGTAGCACTGTCAGCAGTGTTCATCCCGGGAGTGGACAACTGGGAAGCAGATTTCCTCAGCAGACACGACCTTCACCCGGGAGAGTGGGGACTTCATCCAGAAGTTTTCCACATGATTGTGAACCGTTGGGAAAAACCAAAGGTGGACATGATGGCGTCTCGCCTCAACAAAAAATTGGACAGGTATTGCGCCAGGTCAAGAGACCCTCAGGCAATAGCTGTGGACGCTCTGGTAACACCGTGGGTGTACCAGTCAGTGTATGTGTTCCCTCCTCTGCCTCTCATACCAAAGGTACTGAGAATTATACGGAAAAGAGGAGTAAGAACAATACTGGTAGCTCCGGACTGGCCAAGAAGAACTTGGTATCCGGAACTTCAAGAGATGCTCACGGAGGATCCGTGGCCTCTACCTCTAAGAAGGGATCTGCTTCAGCAGGGACCTTGTATGTTCCAAGACTTACCGCGGCTGCGTTTGACGGCATGGCGGTTGAACGCCGGATTCTAAAAGAGAAGGGCATTCCTGAGGAAGTTATTCCTACTTTAATTAAAGCCAGGAAAGAAGTGACCGCACAACATTATCACCGCATTTGGAGAAAATATGTTGCGTGGTGTGAGGCCAAGAAGGCTCCAACGGAAGAATTTCAATTGGGTCGATTCTTACATTTCCTGCAAGCAGGATTGTCTATGGGCCTCAAATTGGGGTCCATTAAAGTTCAAATTTCGGCCTTATCAATTTTCTTCCAGAAGGAATTGGCGTCAGTGCCTGAAGTACAAACTTTTGTCAAAGGTGTACTACATATACAACCCCCAATAGTGCCTCCAGTGGCACCGTGGGATTTGAACGTGGTTCTAAATTTTCTCAAATCTCATTGGTTTGAGCCTTTAAAATCGGTAGATTTAAAATACCTTACATGGAAGGTAACCATGCTGTTGGCCCTGGCTTCAGCCAGGAGAGTTTCGGAGTTGGCAGCTTTGTCATACAAAAGCCCATATCTGATATTCCATTCGGACAGGGCAGAATTGAGGACACGTCCTCAATTTCTCCCTAAGGTGGTTTCGGCATTTCACTTGAACCAGCCTATTGTGGTGCCTGCGGCTACTAGCGACTTGGAGGACTCCAAGTTACTGGACGTTGTCAGAGCATTAAAATATATATTTCAAGGACAGCTGGAGTCAGAAAATCTGACTCGTTGTTTACATTGTATGCACCCAACAAGTTGGGTGCTCCTGCGTCTAAACAGACGATTGCACGTTGGATATGTAGTACAATCCAACTTGCACATTCTGTGGCAGGCCTGCCACAGCCTAAATCTGTAAAGGCCCATTCCACAAGGAAAGTGGGCTCATCCTGGGCGGCTGCCCGAGGAGTCTCGGCATTACAACTTTGCCGAGCAGCTACGTGGTCAGGGGAGAACACGTTTGTAAAATTTTACAAATTTGATACTCTGGCTAAAGAGGACCTGGAGTTCTCTCATTCGGTGCTGCAGAGTCATCCGCACTCTCCCGCCCGTTTGGGAGCTTTGGTATAATCCCCATGGTCCTGACTGAGTCCCAGCATCCACTAGGACGTTAGAGAAAATAAGAATTTACTTACCGATAATTCTATTTCTCATAGTCCGTAGTGGATGCTGGGCGCCCATCCCAAGTGCGGATTGTCTGCAATGCTTGTACATAGTTATTGTTACAAAAATCGGGTTATTACTGTTGTTGTGAGCCATCTGTTCAGAGGCTACTTCGTTTGTGTTATCATACTGTTAACTGGGTTCAGATCACAAGTTGTACGGTGTGATTGGTGTGGCTGGTATGAGTCTTACCCGGGATTCAAGATCCTTCCTTATTGTGTACGCTCGTCCGGGCACAGTACCTAACTGAGGCTTGGAGGAGGGTCATAGGGGGAGGAGCCAGTACGCACCATGTGACCTAAAAGCTTTTTTAGATGTGCCCTGTCTCCTGCGGAGCCCGTTATTCCCCATGGTCCTGACGGAGTCCCAGCATCCACTACGGACTATGAGAAATAGAATTATCGGTAAGTAAATTCTTATTTTTGCACGGGGGCGCGCATCGACACGGGTTTTTAGTAGGTGGAAACGGGTCAACACGGGTTGAGTGACCCGGGAATCCTACCCGGCTATTTACCTGGGTAGAACACGGTAATGACACGGATAACGGTGCAGTGGAAACGGTCATTACACGTGTTTTCAGACCCGAGTAACGCTCTGAGACGCTGATTGGTGCTTCTGGGGCACTGGAAGATGTCATCCCTGGGAGACACGCTGGGCACATGCAGGCACCGCAGCAGCAAACAAACGCGGATGCACATCTATTGCAGCAGCTACAACACTACGCTGGGCACATGCAGGCATTGAGGCAGCTTGCAAACAAAACACTCTGAAGTCACGCTGCAATGCTGTGAGCAGGCCCCACCCCTCCCTTTTGGTCCTTTTGATGACATCATCTTGATGAGACAGTAAAAAGTCCATTTGTAATGACAGCAATAGGCTTTTACAGAGCTTACCCGGGTTAGGTGGAAACAGATCAGACACGGGAATAACCCGTGTCGAAGTGTAGTGGAAACGGGGTGGCCGACACGGGTTGTAGCCGTGTTAAACATCCCGGATCGGACACGGTACTTAGGTGGAAAAGGGGTATTATACTCCTATTGCACATATGCTGACCGGGGGCTGGGTACAGAGTTTCCTCCTGACTCCCAGTAAGGCATCTGGACTATCTTTCTGTCAGCAGCTCTTATAAACCTACTGACGTACACAAATGCCAACAAACCTAATAGTTTGTAATTCCAGCCATTTATATCTGCAGAAATTAATTTTTCTTGATGTTGTTGTGGCCCAGTGCCAGAGAGCTGCTATGCTTACGGAAAGCCTATTCCAGATCTATGTCTGCCCAGCTTGGCCCCAGTGTCCATGAGATACATTTGCAGAGAAGAGCTCTTGTACGGTAAGAGGCTGTGATAGCTATATGCAGTGTTTCTCTGGGAAATTGTATTTATGTATACAGTGCACCAGTCTTGTATTGCTGAAATTAGAGCCTTATATTTAGCACCGCATTCTAATTGCAAATGAAACATTTCAAGGTAGGAAGGACTGTTGGGTGGTGGTTGAGACACACTACCTCACTGTGACTAAGGGAGTGCACCTTTGATTCTTGATAATACAGGGTAGTATTTATTCTTTCATTAGTGATTTCAGATTAACCTGATCTCAAAAGGGGTTAACGTTTATCTAGGCATTTTGATAATGCAAAGCCTACCGCAGCGGCAGACAACAGGTTAATTTCCTTGTAAAATGTTTGGAGAAGTGTCTGCATCAGTGTTTGTTACTTGTCTTTTGGACTTCTTGCTGAAGGTGCAGAATTCCCTCAGCTGTCGGTAAGATAAAGGATTGAACCCTCCGAGCATTTGTGTATGGTTTATTGCCTTCATGTATCGTAGTTACTAGGCGGGTTAATATCTAAACGTGGGTTTTGTTACTTTTTTTTTTTTATATTGGTAAAAGTTTGTCTGTGTTTTATTTATTTATTTATTATATATATATATATATATATATATATATATATATATATATATATATATATATATATATACCCTAGACAGACAGATATATTATATATGTGTGTGTATATATATATATATGTGTGTGTGTATGTATGTATGTATGTATGTATGTATATATATATATATATATATATATATATATATATATACATATATATATATATCTATATCTCTGTCTGTCTAGGCTGTTCATTTTACCTTGTAATGATTTGGTTTCTGACATACATTTATATTAGTTGTAGTTAAGTACCTTTCTGCAGGATGTTTGTTCTACAAATCTGCATTTTTATTACCATTCTACAGGTTTCATAATGTTTTGTGCTTTTCTGTTTGTATTCTAGACAATACTCTGCGAGCTTGAGGAAGCTGTTTTTGTGTTTATTTATGGTTTTACTCTATTACCTCGGGTATATTTTATATGGGAAATTGTACTGTTTGCTCGCTGATCTGTTTTCCTTGATTGTCAGAACACCACCTGTTTTCACAGAAAACAATTTATTTGTTGCAACACAAACTCTATTTTCCTCAGCAGGTGCCTGAAATCAGTAATAATGGATCCAAATATACATTTATTGCAGACACCCGAGTAGTTTTGCAATTTTTTTTGTTTTTTTTTGGGGGGGGGGTTTAAGTATAACTTTAAAATGGTGAAAAACAGGATGTTTATGTTGTGAGCTGGTGTAGTGTTTCCCTTCTGTAATCTGACAAACTGGATACACTGTTGCAGTGTAAGGATATGAAATCTTTCTATGTATGTGTAGGGATCTTTGTAAGTGGGGAAAACGGGGCGGCTGGTGATTTTTGTACAGAAATGAGCAGTTTATGTAATAACTTACCATGTGTAACATGGTTACTTGAATACATGCACACTGCCCTCAGTTTGTCCTTAGAGAGAAATTAGGGAAGGGCAGTCAGGACATGTAGCCAGAATGGCAATGTTGTGTGCAGAGCTGTACATACTCATCTGGCTGGATACACCAAGAGGAAGTTTGTAGTTTACATCCATAATGGAGAAACAATGTCAGGAAGCAGAGACCCATCCTCTCCAATGAAGGTTGCAAGGATACTGTATTGGATTGTACTGCGCTGATCTCTGCTCAGATTCTCCTGTAGTCAAATACAGGAGTTATGGTTACCCAGCAGAATTGTCAAAATGAAAGAATATTGTCAAGGTCTCGAGTTATGTTACAAATTAAAATGAAATCAGCAATTTAAAAATCGAACCTAAATAATTGTGGGCAGAGACCCTTATTTGGCTCTAGTTTAAATGAAATAGGTAGTATCATGAAAACATGGCATGACTGTATGTAACATTTATAGCTATATTTCCTTATATTATGTGGAACAGTGTAATGGCCTGAGGATTTTGGAGTTTCTATCTGTATTTAGTATTTGACACCTAATCATATGTAATGTTCTCTACATTTATTTTTTGTTCAACTTTTCTGTCTTCATGGCATGGATGAAATTTAAAAACATGTCTTACTAGGACATAGATGAGGACAGCGGCATAGGAACTCATTTGTTTAAATGTCATCTATTTAGAAACACATGGAAAGCTAGGATGTGTGTGGGATTTTTTGGGAAGTTACACACCACGGAATAATCTGTGTACATTAAGTGTCACATGGAATTTATAGTTTATACTATTTCTCGGGGCTGTGGGCATTGTGTCTAGGATAAACGTGGAAAGTTTTATTTGCGCTTTGCAGGAATTTGACCTTGCACATGTTTTAGGATCTAACAATGTCTAAATTAAGATTAGGCTAGTTTCTTGGGAGTAAACATAAGAAGGCACTCCAGTGGGTTTAAGCCTTTTTAGAGCTTTTGTTTTACTTAGTAAATGAATGGTTCATCCTTGTTTACAACATATCTTCTAGTGAAGTTGTAGCATGATAGTAGTGTGCACGGGCGTATCTAGGGGTCTGAGCGCTATTAACTATTAAGTAGTGGACCGAAAAGGTTGTTCAGACAAATTGGTTAAATCATGGATTTAACCAATTTGTCTGAACAACAATTTTTGTCTGTTTTCCAGTGTTTGGAACCAAATGGTCGATTGTCATTTGCTCCCATACATGGCCAGATTTGCATTCCAACCAGTCATATCAGAGCAGATGTGTCAGATAATTTGTATAGTGTTTGCCCATCTTAAATATATAAAAATGGATATCTACTATAAAGGGTAACAAGTGTTAATATTTCAATTACCGCATCTGCGTTGTTGCTGAGAACACTCTTTAAATGTACTGTAGATAGAGGGCCTGATTCTGAGTCGCACATCTGCGGCAGACTCCTTTTTGTTAATGTGAGAATCCGTCCATATGTGTGTCTGCATGTAGAAGCCTATCCTGGGGCCTTCTTAAGAGTATTGTAGGGCATATCAGTGCGCTGCGGCCCCTACCCACCCATGCACAGGAACAAAAAATAAATAAATCATAAGTCACCCCTCTTGTGGTCCTGCGCAGTCTCTGCACATGCTTCCATAACTGTAAATGTCTCCAGCAATCTAATACAGCTTTTCCCTGTCTGGTTGCAGGCTTGGAGTCAGGTAGAGAATGCTGCATTGTCTGCCTGCCTCCCTAAAAGCTCCTGAGGCACCAGCCCGCACCTAACTGCTCCAAAGCCCCTAGAATTGTGGGGCTCTGTGCAGGTGCCCATTGAGCCCATACATTAAGGTTGCCCTGACCTATCGCACTAATTTTCTCTTACGTCCTAGCGGATACTGGGAATCCATTAAGTACCACGGGGTATAGTGGGTCCACTAGGAGCCATGGGCATTATAGAAGTTTGATTACATGTGCTGGCTCCTCCCTCTATGCCCCTCCTACCAGACTCCAATTAGAAAATGTGCCCGTAGGAGCCGGTCACGTCTCTGGAAGCTCCTGAAGAGTTTTCTGCATTTATTTTCTCCGTTTGTTGTTTTCATGCGGGACTGGATGGCACCAGCCTATTTGCTTCGTGGGACTTGGGGAAAGGGGGGGGGGGTTAAGGGTTAATGGTCCCGTTCCCCACTGACGGGACGCTAGCTCCTGAGGGAACTATTCGCAAGCCCCTCCACGGCGAGCGTACATTCCCGCAGCACGCCGCCACCCCTAACAGAGCCAGAAGAACGAAGAGTGGTGAGTACTAAGCCGGCGTCCCAGTTAGTGGGTCGCCGGCCATTATGGCGGCATGAGGGTACGGAGACGCACGGCTTCTAAACGGGGCGGACTGAATCTCCTGACTAAGTACACTATAGTGTATACAGTACCCAGACTGGCACTACAGCCATAAAAGGGGCTTACTCCATTTTATGCACACAGACACATAAAGCCAGTATAAAGAAGAGTGGGAAGACTGTGTGCCATTGAAGGGGCAGGGCTTCATTATGAGCGGATCCGGCAGTTCACAAGCGACATTTTCCCTACTGCAGCTGACAGTCGTTGACTGACAGGGACGTGCAACTCCTCCGGAGAGCCTCCAGTTTACCTCTGCGGTACCAGGGGGTTATAGCAGGAGGGGGGGGGGGCGATTTGTAGTGTACTAAGTCTCTAATCTAGGTACTTAGTCTGCGAACCAGCTAAGCTTGGCATTAGCGATAAGGTCGCCGTGTGCTGGTTCCATACTCTCTCTGGAAAGGCACTTTGTGGGTTAATTGTGCTTTTAACCTTTTCTTGTGTGTGCTGTCACTGCTGCAGTATGTCAGGCAGAGAGTGTATTTCATGTAAAGCACAGTGTTCCTCTTCCCCACAGGATTCACTAGTGTGTACTCAGTGTAGTATCCCTTCCCAGGCTAGTGGGGCAGAACCAGCATGGCTGGACTCCATTAGGGGAATGACTTCTACCATTTCTGCAAAATTATCTCGAAATGAGAAGGAGATGCAATACTTAAAGCAGTCTATGGCTGAGTTTATGAAAAAGGACTCCGTACCCAGACCAGCGTTTCAGTCCTCTACCATTTGTCCGCAAAAAGGTACAATGGCCCATATTCTGAATTCTGACTCTGATAATGATGGGTCAGAAATGGAGGAGGGTGAGGTGGACATAAAGGTAGGGGAGGGTATACTGTCACAGGGCGTAGGGGCTCTAATAGATGCTATCAGAGAGATTCTAAATTAATCTTACTTTAATATAAAGAAAATATCCTCATCCACTTTTCCTGTGTCAAAGGAACTAAATACCCTGTTTGAAGAACCGTGGGTTAATCCAGATAAGAAATTTCAAATTCCTAGAATGTTGTTCTCATCTTTTCCTTTTCCTCCTGAGGATAGGAAAAAATGGGAAAATCCACCGATAGTGGATGCATCTGTCTCCAGGCTCTCACGTAAAATTGTCTTGCTTGTCCCTGGTGCAGCCTCCCTAAAAGATGCGGCTGATCGCAAGATTGAGACTACACTCAAATCTTTGTATACTGCTGCTGGGGTGGCCCAGAGACCCCCACTATAGCGTGTGTGTATTACACGAGCCATTGCTAAATTGTCAGGTAATTTAATTGAGGGGTTAGACACCTTACCTCAAGAGGAAATAGTTTTGCTCCTGCAAGATATACAAGACTCTGCAAACTTAATGGTGGAAGCCATAAAAGAGAGAGGTTTGCTTAATGCACGCACTACAGCTATGGCAGTGTCGGCACGCAAGGGATTATGGTTATGTCAGTGGACTGCTGACGCGGACTCCAGGAAAGGTGAGGCCTTTACTTGGAGATGAACTTGACAAATGGATCTCCCGAGCTACTGCGGGTAAGTCCACATACCTACCTTCTGCAGCTTTGCCAGTTAGGAAGGCCTACTCAGGACCCAATTTATACCAATCGGACTGCCAAGTTTACGAGCAAGGCCAGAGTTTCTGCTACCACTGCCAGAGGAAAACCATGCCAACCAGTACCTGCTGGTTCACAGGAACAGGGCTCAGGTTTTGCTTCCTCAAAACCTTCCTGTGGACCACGAGGCCTGGAAGACAGGCAGTTGGGAGCCCGGCTAAAATTCTTCAGTCACATCTTGACAAGATCGTGCCAGGATCCCTGGGTCATAGACCTTATATCCCAGGGCTACAGACTGGAGTTCCAGGAGCTCCCACCTCACATTCTTCAAATCAGGCTTAGCAGTTTCACAAGAGGCAAGTATAACCTTACAGGATGCCATTCAAAAACTGTTACTGGACCATGGGTGGATTCTGAACCTACCAAAATCTCATCTAGAATCAACGCAGAGACTTCATTTCCTGGGAATGATAAAGGACACGGAGTCTCAAAGTGTTCCTTCTCTTGGAAAAGGCAATGGTAATCCAGTCGATGATCCGGGCCGTCTTGAAGCCAACCCGGATCTCTGTGCATCTTTGCATACGCCTTCTGGGGAAGATGGTGGCTTCTTACGAAGCAATTCAGTACGTCAGGTTTCATGCGAGGCCATTCCAGCTAGATCTGTTGGACAAATGGTTCGGATCGCATCTTCACATGCACCAGAGGATTCGTCTGTGGCCAAAAGCCAGGATTTCCCTACTGTGGTGGCTACAGACTTCTCACCTAGTCGAGGGTCGAAGGCTCGGGATTCAGAATTGGATTCTGTTAACCACAGGCGCAAGTCTCAGAGGTTGTGGCGCGGTCACCCAGGGGGTACAGTTTCAGGGAAGATGGTCAAGTCAGGAAGTCATCTTTCAGATAAACATCCTGGAACTCAGGGCTATCTACAATGCCCTTCTGCAGGCCTCATCTCTTCAGAATCAGGCCATTTAGGTTCAGTCGGACAATGTGATGGCGGTAACGTACATAAATTGACAGGGTGGAACGAAAAGCAGAGCCGCAATGTCAGAGGTGTCAAGAATTCTTCTCTGGGCGGAAAAACATGCCGTGGTGTTGTCGGTGATCTTCATTCCGGGAGTAGACAACTGGGAAGCAGACTTCCTCAGCAGACACGACCTGCACCCGGGGGAATGGGGGCTCCACCCAGAGGTGTTTCTGTGTTTAACACCTCGTTGATGGTATCCATAAATTGACATGATGGCCTCTCGAATCAACAAGAAGCTCAAGTGGTATTGTTCCAGGTTGACGGACCCACAGGCAGTAGCAGTAGATGCCCTGAGTACTCTGGGTCTGCCAGCTGGTGTACTTGTTTACTCCCATTCCTCTGATCCCAAGAATTCTAAAAAGAATTAAAAAAGGGAAAGGGTTCAAGCAATCCTCATTGCTCGGGACTGGACGCGAAGGGCCTGGTATGCGGATCTTACAGAGATCATACACGAAGATCCGTGGTCTCTGCCTCTTCGAGAGGCTCTTCTACAACAGGTCCCATTCGTCTATCAAGACTTACCATGGCTAAGTTTAACGTCATGGAAGTTGAACGGCTGATTCTAGCTAGGAGAGGGATTCCTGACAAGGTCATCCCAACTATGATCCAAGCCAGAAAGGGGGTAACGTCTAAACATTACCATCTTATCTGGAAGAAATATGTCTCTTGGTGTGAGAGCAGACAATATTCTTCGGTTGAATTTCATCTGGGATGTTTCCTGCTTTTTCTGCAGTCGGGAATAGATGTAGGCCTACGCCTAGGCTCCATAAAAGTTCAGATTTCGGACTTGTCTATTTTCTTTCAGAAACAATTCGCTTCTCTCCCTGAGGTCCTGACGTTCTTGAAAGTTGTTCTTCACATCCAACCTCCCTTTGTGCCTCCTACGGCACATTGGGACCTCAATTTGGTGCTGCAGTTCCTCCAATCGGACTGGTTTGTACTGTTACAGGAGGTGGATGTAAAGTACCTTACGTGGAAGACCGTCACACTGTTGGCCTTGGCTTCAGGCTTCTGTGTGTCGGAGCTGGAGGCGTTGTCTTACAAGAGCCACTACTTGATTTTCCATGAGGACAGAGCTGAACTCGGGATTCGTCAGCAATTTCTTCCTAAGGTGGTGTCTGCTTTTCAGATCAACCAACCTATTGTGGTCCCGGTTGTTACGGATACCTCTGCTACTTCAAAGTCTTTAGATGTTGTGAGGGCTTTGAAGGTCTATGTAAAGAAAACAGCTCGTCACAGGAAAACGGACTTGCTGTTCGTTCTGTATGATCCCAATAAGATTGGGTGTCGTGCTTCGAAGTAGTCAATTGCACGCTGAATAAGGCTCACTATCCAGCATGTTTATTCCACGGCAGGTTTGCCGATTCCAAAATCTGTCTACTAGGTCGTTGGGTTCTTCTTGGGCGGCTGCCTGGGGTGTCTCGGCTTTACAGCTCTGCTGAGCAACTACATGGTCTGGTTCGAACACGTTTTATAAGTTCGATACCTTGTCCTCTGAGGACCTTCAGTTTGGTCAGTCGGTTCTGCAGGAACCTCGGCACTCTCCCACCTGATTTGGGAGCTTTGGTACATCCCCATGGTACTAAATGTATTCCTAGTATCCCCTAGGACGTAAGAGTTAATAGGATTTTAATTACCTACCGGTAAATCCTTTTCTGGTAGTCCGTAGGGGATACTGGGCGCCCGCCTGGTGTTTCGTTCTTCCTGCACGGTTACATGGTTAAGTAATGTTGTTTGGTTCAGCTGTTGCTGTCCCTGATCGCAAGTTTGGTTAGCATGGCTTTCCTCTTGTTCTGGTTGTGCTGGTTCTAAATTTCGCCACTTTCCTTTTCTATATCCTTCTCTCAAAGTATGTCTGTCTCCTTGGGCAGTTTCCTAGACTGAGTCTGGTAGGATGGGCATACAGGGAGGAGCCAGCACACGTAATCAAACTTCTATAGTGCCCATGGCTCCTAGTGGACCGTCTATACCCCATGGTACTAAATGGATTCCCAGTATCTTACGGCCTACGAGAAAAGGATTTACCGGTAGGTAATTAAAATCCTATTTTTACGTCTATAGCAGTCGTCATTACCATCTAGACCATGGGTCTTCAACCGGCGGCACTCCAGCTGCTGTGGAACTACACATGCCAGCATGCCCTGCTACAGTTTTGCTATTAAACTGAGGCAGGGCGTGCTGGGATGTGTAGTTCCACAGCAGCTGGAGAGCCGCAGGTAGAAGACCCATGATCTAGACTTTCACCCACCCCATGGTATGTGCAAAAGATCAGTCTGACACACGTCTAATTTCTGCCAGTGTGCGTATGCCTGATTTGGCGATTGCACAGTATCCTGAAATCCTGAGCTCCATCTGCGTTTTTACTTGCGTTTTTACTCCGAATCAGGCCTGTGTAATTAGCAATAGATACGTAAGACACACAGTGGAACAAACCATTATTTTATCCTGATTCCTTTTTCCTCCACACATCTTTTGCATCTTTTAATGTTGCAGTATTTTTGCTGGTTATAAAAATATTTTAATGAAAATAGTTATTTTATTTCCTCAAAGGACCCACCAAAAACAACCCTTCCTTATTACCCTTCTCACATGATCCACCCTGATTACCCTCCTCACATGACTCCTATCATCTTTACCCTCCACACATCACCTGTCTGTCACTGACTTCTGGCTATTCGGTCATTTCTCCCTCATCTCTGAGCCCACCCGTTGCATGATGTCAGGCAGTCGCAGCCCTCTGTGTGACCTCAGAATCTGCCGCTACCAAGAATAGATGAGACGGAGGTTGCAGTACTGGCTGAGATATAGCCTCATTTGTGCTTGCCATGTCTGATCTTTCCCCATTAGCGGCATAATGCAGCAGGTTCCACGTGCCCAGGACATGTACATTGCCTTGTGGATAATCTGGCTCTGCTACCACCTGGCCCAAGATGGTGGCCCTTTGCGAGTGCCATCCTGGCCAAGGGGAAGATACGCCCCCAGTAGAGTGCAGTATTTGTGTTATTATGGAACTGATTGCATTGTTTTCTTATCAGGAGTGATATAGTAATAATACATGTAGCAGGTATACCTTTTTGTGTTCGTTAGACACTGTAATTGCCCACATTATTTACAGAGCCATGCTGGAGCACTAATCCTTATCTTTGTTTTCTGTGCATTGCAAAGACTGAGATTATTTGGTGGAAATGGCACCAACATGTATCCTCATGTCTCAGTAAAAGCTTTGTCTTTTGTTTCTAGCTGGGTCAGAACTGCTGATTGGTTTATGACTGCAACCACTAGAACCACCCAAGATGGCAGCCAACAAAAACAAAACTCAGAGTTCCTTAGTGCTACACAAGGTGATCATGGTTGGAAGTGGTGGAGTAGGCAAGTCCGCACTCACACTACAGTTCATGTATGATGAGGTAAGTGCTACATACAGATGTCTGCTTAGATGTTTACCCACTTGCCTGGCATGGCCAAAGATGCACTAGGCTGTGCTGGTTGCGTCTGATTGCTATCTGTCAGAAATCCCAGAAAGAAGCTTCCTGCAGTTGCAGCTCTCAGCGGGACATCCGGTCCCCCTGCTACAGTCGGTGTATTGGCTATGTAGTTCCTTTTCCATTCAATATATTTCACTTGTACGCTTGTAGAGATGGATTGCTCTGGAATAAAGACCAGTCACATAACATAGGCAGCAGGGACATGCTTGTGGTTAAAATAATACTTGTGACACATAAGTATCTTCTTTTGTATTATGCTAATCATTTTTACATTAAAATTAGGTTTGGGAGGCACCGATAGCAGAGCCTCCTGTTGACAATAGAAAAGCTGTGGGGGGCAGTGCCAAGCTATGGGCAGTAAAAGCCCATTGAAATTAACAAGAAAAGCAGCACTAGTAGAAGTGCCTCGTGACAGGGACGTGCATTCACTGCACATGAAAGAACGCCCCTGTCAGTCAGGCAGATGTGATTGGACAGTGAATCTGTCACTGGATACAGCTGTCCAGTGATGGATCCGCTGTCATTACTGGTTGGGCAGCAGGATGTGCGGCGGGGATGTGGTAGAGGTGTGAGCGTTAGCGGCGGTGGGACCTGGCAGGGATAGCTGGCATGACTGCAGGCCTGGATCCAAGAGGATCCAGTCCCTGCCTGTCTTTTTGCTGAGTTCGGAAGCAGAGCGGTTCCAATTTTAAAAATGGTGTCGTGAGCGTAATTTTTTAAATCTAAGATGGCTGCCGCGAGCCAATCACTGCTTGTCGCATCATCGCCCCTTATTGAAGCCAGTGAGAGGCAAACTTTTTCTATTTTTAAATGTGTCATGTATGTATTTTAATATTTTCTTTACAGGAGGACTACAGGTGCCAGCGGGCCCTGAATGTCCGAACATACAGGCACTTGTGGTTCTCCAAGTGCCGCCTTGCTGGGACCTGTAGGCCACCTGTAAAAAAATAAAATAAAAAAAGTATGTGTATGTATGTATGTATGTATGTATATATATATATATATATATATATATATATATATATATATATATATATATATATATATATATATATATATATAATATATATAATATATTTCTCTGACGTCCTAGTGGATGCTGGGACTCCGTAAGGACCATGGGGAATAGCGGCTCCGCAGGAGACAGGGCACAAGAATAAAAGCTTTAGGATCAGGTGGTGTGCACTGGCTCCTCCCCCTATGACCCTCCTCCAAGCCTCAGTTAGATTTTTGTGCCCGAACGAGAAGGGTGCAGGCTAGGTGGCTCTCCTGAGCTGCTTAGAATAAAAGTATATTTTAGGTTTTTTATTTTCAGTGAGTCCTGCTGGCAACAGGCTCACTGCATCGTGGGACTAAGGGGAGAAGAAACGGACTCGCCTGCGTGCAGAGTGGATCGGGTTTCTTAGGCTACTGGACATTAGCTCCAGAGGGACGATCACAGGTTCAGCCTGGATGGGTCCCGGAGCCGCGCCGCCGGCCCCCTTACAGAGCCAGAAGAGCGAAGAGGTCCGGTGAAATCGGCGGCAGAAGACGATCCTGTCTTCAGACTAAGGTAGCGCACAGCACCGCAGCTGTGCGCCATTGCTCTCAGCACACTTCACACTCTGGTCACTGAGGGTGCAGGGCGCTGGGGGGGAGCGCCCTGAGACGCAATATAACATGATATACCTTAGATTGGCTAAAGAATACATCACATATAGCTCTGGGGCTATATGGATGTATTTTAACCCCTGCCATTTTTTACAGAAAAAGCGGGAGATAGGCTCCGCCCCTTCACGACGTCCTTATCTCCTCAGCACACAAGCGCCATTTTCCCTCACAGCTCCGCTGGAAGGACGGCTCCCTGACTCTCCCCTGCAGACTTGCTACTGAATCAGGGTAAAAAAGAGAAGGGGGGGCACTATTGGCAGCTAAAAACTATATAAACAGCAGCTATAAGGGAATAACACTTATATAAAGTTATCCCTGTATATATATATATATATATATATATAGCGCTTGGTGTGTGCTGGCAGACTCTCCCTCTGTCTCTCCAAAGGGCTTGTGGGGTCCTGTCCTCTATCAGAGCATTCCCGGTGTGTGTGCTGTGTGTCGGTACGTGTGTGTCGACATGTATGAGGAGGAAAATGATGTGGAGGCGGAGCATTTGCCTGGGTTAGTGATGTCACCCCCTAGGGAGTCGACACCTGACTGGATGATCGTTTTTAAAGAATTAAGTGATAATGTCAGCACTTTGCAAAGAACGGTTGATGACATGAGACAGCCGGCAAATCAATTAGTGCCTGTCCAGGCGTCTCAGACACCGTCAGGGGCCCTAAAACGCCCGTTACCTCAGTGGGTCGACACAGATCCAGACACAGATACTGAGTCTAGTGTCGACGGTGAGGAGACAAACGTAATGTCCAGTAGGGCCACACGTTACATGATCACGGCAATGAAGGAAGCATTGAACATTTCTGACACTACAAGTACCACAAAGAAGGGTATTATGTGGGGTGTGAAAAAACTACCAATAGTTTTCCCTGAGTCAGATGAGTTAAATGAGGTGTGTGATAAAGCGTGGGTTTCCCCCGACAAAAAACTGCTAATTTCTAAAAAATTATTGGCACTATATCCTTTCCCGTTAGAGGTTAGGACACGTTGGGAAACACCCCCTAGGGTAGATAAGGCGCTCACACGTTTATCTAAACAAGTAGCGTTACAGTCTCCTGATACGGCCACCCTCAAAGAACCAGCAGATAGAAGGCTGGAAAATATTCTTAAAAGTATATACACACATACTGGTGTTATACTGCGACCAGCAATCGCTTCAGCCTGGATGTGCAGTGCTGGCGTCGCGTGGTCGGATTCCCTGACTGAAAATATTGATACCCTGTATAGGGACAATATACTGTTAACTATAGAGCATTTGAAGGATGCATTACTATATATGCGTGATGCACAGAGGGATATTTGCACCCTGGCATCAAGAGTAAGTGCTATGTCTATTTCTGCCAGAAGAGCGTTATGGACGCGACAGTGGTCAGGCGATGCGGATTCCAAACGACATATGGAAGTATTGCCGTATAAAGGGGAGGAGTTATTTGGGGCTGGTCTATCGGACCTGGTGGCCACGGCAACGGCTGGAAAATCCACCTTTTTACCCCAGGTCACTTCACATCAGCAGAAAAAGACACCGTCTTTTCAAACTCAGTCCTTTCGTTCCCATAAGTACAAGCGAGCTAAAGGCCATTCCTTCCTGCCCCGGGGCAGAGGAAGGGGAAAAAGACTGCACCATGCAGCCGCTTCCCAGGAGCAGAAGCCCTCCCCTGCTTCTGCCAAGTCTTCAGCATGACGCTGGGGCTTTACAAGCAGACTCAGACATAGTGGGGGCCCGTCTCAAGAATTTCAACGCGCAGTGGGCTCACTCGCAAGTGGACCCCTGGATTCTACAGGTGGTATCGCAGGGGTACAAACTGGAATTCGAGGCGTTTCCCCCTCGCCGGTTCCTGAAGTCTGCTCTACCAAAGTCTCCCTCCGACAGGGAGGCAGTTTTGGAAGCCATTCACAAGCTGTATTCCCAGCAGGTGATAATCAAGGTACCCCTCCTACAACAGGGAAAGGGGTATTATTCCACGCTGTTTGTGGTACCGAAGCCGGACGGCTTGGTGAGACCAATTTTAAATCTAAAATCCCTGAACACTTACATAAAGAGGTTCAAATTCAAGATGGAATCACTCAGAGCGGTGATAGCAAACCTGGAAGAAGGGGACTATATGGTGTCTCTGGACATCAAGGATGCTTATCTCCACGTCCCAATCTACCCGTCTCACCAAGGGTACCTCAGGTTTGTAGTACAAAACTGTCATTATCAGTTTCAGACGCTGCCGTTTGGGTTGTCCACGGCACCTCGGGTCTTTACCAAGGTAATGGCCGAAATGATGATTCTTCTTCGAAGAAAAGGCATCTTAATTATCCCTTACTTGGACGATCTCCTGATAAGGGCAAGGTCCAGGGAACAGTTAGAAGTCGGAGTAGCACTATCTCAGGTAGTGTTACGTCAGCACGGGTGGATCCTAAATATTCCAAAATCGCAGCTGATTCCAACGACACGTCTACTGTTCCTAGGAATGATTCTGGACACAGTCCAGAAAAAGGTGTTTCTCCCGGAGGAGAAGGCCAGGGAGTTATCCGAGCTAGTCAGGAACCTCCTAAAACCAGGCCAGGTATCGGTGCACGAGGGTCCTGGGAAAAATGGTGGCTTCTTACGAAGCGATTCCATTCGGAAGATTCCATGCAAGAACGTTTCAGTGGGATCTACTGGACAAATGGTCCGGATCGCATCTTCAGATGCATCAGCGGATAACCCTGTCGACAAGGACAAGGGTGTCTCTTCTGTGGTGGCTGCAGAGTGCTCATCTACTAGAGGGCCGCAGATTTGGCATTCAGGATTGGGTCCTGGTGACCACGGACGCCAGCCTGAGAGGCTGGGGGGCAGTCACACAGGGAAAAAATTTCCAGGGCTTGTGGTCAAGCATGGAAACATCTCTTCATATAAACATTCTGGAACTAAGGGCCATTTACAATGCCCTAAGTCAAGCGAAACCCCTGCTTCAGGGTCAGGCGGTATTGATCCAATCGGACAACATCACGTCAGTCGCCCACGTAAACAGACAGGGCGGCACGAGAAGCAGGAGGGCAATGGCAGAAGCTGCAAGGATTCTTCGCTGGGCGGAAAATCATGTGATAGCTCTGTCAGCAGTGTTCATTCCGGGAGTGGACAACTGGGAAGCAGACTTCCTCAGCAGACACGACCTTCACCCGGGAGAGTGGGGACTTCACCCAGAAGTCTTCCACCTGATTGTAAACCGTTGGGAAAAACCAAAGGTGGACATGATGGCGTCACGTCTAAACAAAAAACTAGACAGATATTGCGCCAGGTCAAGGGACCCTCAGGCAATAGCGGTGGACGCTCTGGTGACACCGTGGGTGTACCAGTCAGTGTATGTGTTCCCTCCTCTGCCTCTCATACCAAAAGTACTGAGAATCATAAGAAGGAGAGGAGTAAGAACGATACTCGTGGTTCCGGATTGGCCAAGAAGGACTTGGTACCCGGAACTTCAAGAGATGCTCACGGAAGAACCGTGGCCTCTACCTCTAAGAAAGGACCTGCTCCAACAGGGGCCTTGTCTGTTCCAAGACTTACCGCGGCGGCGTTTGACGGCATGGCGGTTGAACGCCGGATCCTGAAGGAAAAAGGCATTCCAGATGAAGTCATCCCTACCCTGGTCAAAGCCAGGAAGGATGTAACCGCAAAACATTATCACCGCATTTGGCGAAAATATGTTGCGTGGTGTGAGGCCAAGAAGGCCCCTACAGAGGAATTTCAACTGGGTCGTTTCCTTTCCTGCAAACAGGACTGTCTATGGGCCTAAAATTAGGGTCCATTAAGGTTCAAATTTCGGCCCTGTCGATTTTCTTCCAGAAAGAACTGGCTTCAGTACCTGAAGTTCAGACATTTGTAAAAGGGGTACTGCATATACAACCTCCTTTTGTGCCTCCAGTGGCACCTTGGGATCTCAATGTTGTTTTGAGGTTCCTTAAGTCACATTGGTTTGAACCACTCACCACTGTGGACTTAAAATATCTCACATGGAAGGTGACGATGCTGTTAGCCCTGGCTTCAGCCAGGCGTGTGTCAGAATTGGCGGCTTTATCATATAAAAGCCCTTACTTAATTTTTCATTCTGACAGGGCAGAATTGAGGACTCGTCCTCAATTTCTCCCTAAGGTGGTTTCTGCCTTTCACATGAACCAACCTATTGTGGTGCCTGCGGCTACTAGGGACTTGGAGGACTCCAAGTTACTTGACGTTGTCAGGGCCCTGAAAATATGTTTCCAGGACGGCGGGAATCAGAAAGTCTGACTCGCTGTTTATCCTGTATGCACCCAACAAGCTGGGTGCTCCTGCTTCTAAGCAGACTATTGCTCGTTGGATTTGTAGTACAATTCAGCTTGCACATTCTGTGGCAGGCCTGCCACAGCCAAAATCTGTGAAAGCCCATTCCACAAGGAAAGTGGGCTCATCTTGGGCGGCTGCCCGAGGGGTCTCGGCTTTACAACTTTGCCGAGCAGCTACTTGGTCAGGGGCAAACACGTTTGCTAAATTCTACAAATTTGATACCCTGGCTGAGGAGGACCTGGAGTTCTCTCATTCGGTGCTGCAGAGTCATCCGCACTCTCCCGCCCGTTTGGGAGCTTTGGTATAATCCCTATGGTCCTTACGGAGTCCCAGCATCCACTAGGACGTCAGAGAAAATAAGATTTTACTTACCGATAAATCTATTTCTCGTAGTCCGTAGTGGATGCTGGGCGCCCATCCCAAGTGCGGATTGTCTGCAATACTTGTACATAGTTATTGTTAACTAAATCGGGTTATTGTTGTTGTGAGCCATCTTTTCTGAGGCTCCTTCGTTGTTATCATACTGTTAACTGGGTTCAGATCACAAGTTGTACGGTGTGATTGGTGTGGCTGGTATGAGTCTTACCCGGGATTCAATATCCTTCCTTATTATGTACGCTCGTCCGGGCACAGTATCCTAACTGAGGCTTGGAGGAGGGTCATAGGGGGAGGAGCCAGTGCACACCACCTGATCCTAAAGCTTTTATTCTTGTGCCCTGTCTCCTGCGGAGCCGCTATTCCCCATGATCCTTACGGAGTCCCAGCATCCACTACGGACTACGAGAAATAGATTTATCGGTAAGTAAAATCATTTTATATATATATATATATATATATATATATATATATATATATATATATATATATATATATATATATATTATATATATATATATATATATATATATATATTTATATATATATTATACAAAAAATATCCGCACCCACCGCCACCAGGGGTGCTGGTTGTTGCTCAGGAGACGTGACTCCATTTATTTTAAGCTGTTCGTGCCCGGGAAGTGTGGCGCCGGTGGCTCGTTTGGCTGCTGCGGCGCCTGCCGGTCTGGCTTGGGGGATTGTGGACGCACCGCCCGGCGGAGTGTGCCTGGTGCAGGTCGTGGACCCCATGTAGCGCCTTACCTATAGTAGGATGGTTTTGTTTGTTGTGCCCGGGACTTCCGGTTACTTCCGGTCCGGGACACTTAAATAGCAGTCCTCGTGCTGTCAGTGGTGATGCAGCACAGGGATGAATTTCTCCTCTTCTGATAATTGTAAGTTATGTTTGAACTTTTGAGTTTGACATAGTGACCTACATGTGATGTATTCAGAGGTTTATTTTCTCCTTGTTATTGTTTATACAGCGCCCTATGTTTTTCTATTGCCCTGTAGCTGCATCCTAGTAGCAGCGTCTGTGTGATCAGGTATGTTCAGTGTGACCCCTCTATGATTTTTGGTGGGCTGTTCATGTGGACTGGTATTTAGGACTTCTTGCTTGATTTGATCTCATAGAGACGTGACAATTACCGTCTGTATTTATGACCCTCATTTTGGTGTCCAGACCTGCTACCCCCTTTTGTCTAATATACATGATGATGAACTGATCTTAGGTGAGCTTTTCATACTGTACGGTGTATAGGGGGTGACACTATAGGTGGAGGTGGTGCGTTTACCCATAGCAGTGGTCCCCGTCACACATGTCTTTCTTTGGTGATGGGCTGAGCTGCCATTGTGGTTATATTTAGATTGTCTGTGTTCATTCTAAGAGTTAGCTGGATGTCACATGGCCTGGGAGGCACAGTCCTTTAATATGTGTATTTGTTTTTGTTTCTGTTCTAGACATTGCTAATTATTTGATGAATGATGTCAATTTAACTATGATGTGTTACTGGTCTTGAGAAAGGTTCGGTAAATGGACCGAAACGTCGACAATAAGGCTTTTGACAACTTTAATAAAAAGTCTTTTTTATGCATGGACTATTTTTATTCAAGCGAGAGTGCACCCTCCACTTCGTGGAAACACTGATAGATAGATATATATATATAATTAATTATAGGGTGTGAATCATCCAGTGCCTCCCCAGCCACTGACCTCACCGCACAAATACAGGAAATAGTACGCTGGCTGTAATAGATGATTTGAGCCTGAAATCTTACTGGGAAATTGCATCACTGTCTGTGTGATAAACACATACAAATGTTCCTGTATGATGAGAGAGCCTCTGTCTTTTGCAGTTTGTGGAGGACTATGAACCCACCAAGGCTGACAGCTACAGGAAGAAAGTGGTGCTGGATGGAGAGGAAGTTCAGATAGACATACTGGACACTGCTGGCCAAGAGGATTACGCAGCTATTCGAGACAACTACTTTCGTAGTGGAGAGGGCTTCCTGCTGGTTTTCTCAATCACTGAGCACGAATCTTTTACTGCAACAGCCGAGTTCAGGTTGGTGCTAAAAATAGTCTTAAATTAGAATTGATTTGATATTGATGCAGTCGCTTACACCTTTTTTAATCTATAAATTTCTTAGAACTATAATATTCTGTATAACAGTGTGAAGAGATGTGTGTCATGCTGAGACTTCTAGTTCTACATCTACTGGGAACCCACAAGTTGTCGAAGCATGATTTTATTTATTTATTTTATAAGTGATATTGAAAGAAGGAATTCTTTAAAAGTATTGTTTACTCTGGGCAACACACACACATTTCGGAAAAATAAATTACCAAGTAATTTGCTTGGCGCTGATCGTGACCCGTTTTGCTACAAGCAGCCAATAAATATTGGGATAGTTAGTCCCCACAAGCAAATTATAGAAGAACCAAAATTGGCGCTATAGAGCTGAATGTATTAAAAATTTCATACAATTTTATTCACAAAATACATAAAATTCTGATGTTGCAACATTTCATAAAATATAGCTCAATTAAATGAGAAGGGCCTATCATAGCACTGCATTCAATTTAGATATTATAGATGATAAATATAAAAATTTAAAACATGAGCTGGAACTCAAGCAACAAGTTCATCAATTTGATATAGCCACAGTCCAGGAACAATATTTGAAGCGAGATGGAAATAATTACCAACTGAAATTGGAGATGAGGACCTTTTAGACGGCTTGATTAAGGAATCCAAAGTAGGAAGTTCTGGGCACTATGCAGAGTACATTTCCTTAGTAATACACCACCTGGAAGTGATTCGTTGGTGGGTCAGGTCCCGGTCACGTGATCGCGGGAGGCAGCCAGTGACATCGGAGGTGCGTTCCAAATGCAGGAAGCGGTTCCCGCGATCACGTGACCGGTAGCTGGTTTATAAGATACTGAAATCAAACTTTGGCTATCTGGTAATGTGCAAAATAGAGTTTTAACCATTTAATGACCTAGGAATGTCTATCACTGAAATAGAGAGCTGAATGTAATTGTATTTTTAAAGGTTATTTGAATGATTGATTGTGAAACACCTGTAAAAAAATAGGCCATTAGCACTGCTATAAAAAGGGCATGAAGGGCACTGCACCAGATCACCTTGAAAAAGTAGTGGTAAACAGCGAAACGCGTTGGTGGAGGAGCTGTACATCACATCCTTATTCATCCGAAGAAAAAGCCTGGATGTCTGATATAGGAACTATCCTTTGCGAATTGGATATCTACAAAACGGACCTGAGCTTTCAATTGGACCAATTGGTTTCCTTAATCAAGCCGTGTAAAGGTCCTCCTCTCAAATTTCAGTTGGTAATTTTCCATCTTGCTTCAAATTTTGTTCCTGGACTGTGGCTATATCAAATTGATGAACTTGTTGCTTGAGTTCCAGCTCATGTTTTAATTTTTATATATATCATCTATAATATCTAAATTGAATGCAGTGCTATGACAGGCCCTTCTCATTTAATTGAGCTATATTTTATGAAATGTTGCAACATCAGAATTTTATGTATTTTGTGAATAAAATTGTATGAAATTTTTAATACATTCAGCTCTCTAGCGCCAATTTTGTTTTTTCTATACACACAGATATCTATCTGTGTATTTCAATTTTAGGAGAATGTTAGTTATTGTAATCGATCCTGTAGCAAACAGTCAAATGGGGCAAGTTGGGTCTCCGCAAAAAAATGTATTTTTCGGGGTCCATGGTCTCCACAGGGTTAAATCTTAACCTTGGGTATGATGCTTGTAGAGACCAGGACTGGCACCGAACAATGGGACGCCAGATCTCTCTCTCTCAAACACCCCCACTGGGCTGCAACACCACAAGTGGGTAGGTAATTTCGGCGGGACTCCCACTGCAACCTTCTCACTAGCAAGATGCAGGGGCTCCCTAGGACTGCATCTGGACACATTGGGGACAGATAAGGTGGGTTCCCACTTGCATTACACGCAAACTGCGCAGTCCTTCTGCTGCGGTCCCGGAACACGGACCTTGACTGCTGGCATGCTCCCATTCCATTTAGTGTACTACCGGCTGCACTTAACCACCAGGGCACACATGTACACTGGCCCTGGGGACATTTTAATAGGCCAGGAGAACCAGTGGTGATTGCCAGCACAGGGGGAGGTCGGTGCTTCCCCAGCGGCCTCTCCCCCAGCCCAGGGCGCCATTCCACTGCAGTCTTCCCGCCCTGGGCTGCTCCTTCCTACCTCCCTCCCTCCTTCCTCACAAGGGACTCTTGGTAGCCATTGTAGAGAGATATAACATATGCAGAGAGAGTTAGATTTGAGCAAGGTGTGTTCATACGGAAATCTAAATTGCAGTGTATAAATAAAGCAGCCAGTATTTACCCTGCACAGAAACACTATAACCCACCCAAATCTAACTCTCTGCACATGTTATATCTGCCCTCTGCTGTGTACATGGTTTTGCCCATTAGCTAACAAATTTGCTGCTGCAGTCAGGTCTGAATTAGGCCCTATGCCTTCCTCACAATCCACGCCACACTTGTAATCTGAGGACTCATCAGTACTTGCTGACACAGCTGAGGTTTCTGATGCAGAATCTCCCACAGGGGATAAAGAGGCCCAATCTATATTTAGTGTGGCAGCATTAATCAGCGCAGTCAAATTCTCTCTTTAGCTTGAAGATGCTGACCTGGCCACTACTTCCAAAGATCTGCTGCACACGTAGCAAAACTGAGGATAAACCCTCAGGCCAGGTGAAATGGCATACTGACATGGCTCAGGTTTCAGATTCTGATGCAGGAGGTCCGCTGATCCCTTGTATGGTGGTGGCTTCACAAACCCAACCTGGGCAAGGGCTAGCACTTCTGGATTCCACACTGGACACTTTTCACAACGAATGCCAGTCTCCGAGGGTGGGGAGCAGTCATGGGCAGTCACTTCTTTCTGGTCTCCAACAATGTACTCTAGCTCCGAGCAGTTTACAGGACTCTCCAAATGGCTCAAGACCTCCTTCACGGTTCGCCAGTACCAATCCAGTCCGACAACTCCACGGCAGTGGCCTACATAAATCGGCAAGGCGGCACTCGAAGTGCAGCAGCCATGCAGGAAGTGTCTTGGATTCTCGCCTGGGCAGAAATCCATCTTTCAGCCATCTCGGCAATATTCATTCCAGGAGTCCTCAACTGGGAGGCGGATTTTCTCAGTCACCAAGAGTGGTCTCTCCACCCGGACATCTTTCAAATTCTGGTATGCAAATGGGGTTTGCCAGTCGTGGATCTTATGTCCTCCAGACACAACCACAAGGTTCCCGTATATGGTGCTAGGAAGCAAGCTTCGTGGACGCTCTCACAGTTCTATGGAACTTTCCTCTGACATATCTCTTTCCTCCAGTATCTTTCCTTCTCAGAGTACTGCGCAAATTCAAGGAGGAAGGCGGCAAGTTCATCCTGGTTGCTCCAGCATGACCCAGGCACCATTGGTTCACGTATCTGAGAGATCTCTCCATAGCCAACCCCTTTATCTACCTCTTTGGCCAGACCTTCTCTCTCAAGGGCCATGTATCTTTCCAGACCTTCAGCGTAGCTCTTGAGACTTCCCTCCTAAGAGACAAAGGCTTCTCTTGTTCGGTAGTTTAGACCAGGGATGGGGAACCTTTGGCCCTCCAGCTGCTGTTGAACTACACATCCCAGCATGCCCTGCAACAGTTTTAGCATGGCCAAATAGCAAAACTGTAGCAAGGCATGCTGGTATGTGTAGTTCAACAACAGCTGGAGGGCCATAGGTTCTCCACCCCTGGTTTAGACTATGCTTCAGGCTTTGAAACCTGCCTCAGCCCGCGTATATTACCAGATATGGCACTCCTACTTCCAGTGGTGTGCTTAGGATCCCTCTGCTGTTACCCTTTTTACAGGTGGGCCTAGCCATGGTTCTTCGCCTGGCTTCTCTGAAGGTCCAGGTTTCAGCCTTGTCAATTGGTTCCAGAAGAGAATGGCTCCATTGCCAGATCTATGTACCTTCTTTCAAGAGGTTCTCTGAATAAAACCTCCATTTGTCCCTCCGGTGGCTCCGTGGGATATGTCTTTGGATCTTCATTGCCTTATCACTGCCCCCTTTTCGAACCATTGGAGACGGTAGAACTTAAGTGGTTAACCGCAAAGACCCTCTCTCCTGGCAATCGCCTCGCCACGCAGGGTCTCAGACCTGGGAGCTCTCTCCTGTTGCTCACCATTCTTGATTTTTCACCAGGACCAGGCGGTCCTTAGATACTACCTTAGGTAGGTATCCTTTTCTTGTTCTAAGTTCCGTATTAACAAACCCGTTGTAGTGCCGGCCTTTCAGGAATCTGGCCGCTCACAAGTGGATACATCATTGGATGTGGTCTGTGCTCTCAGGATATACGTGTACCGTACTGGTTCCCTTAGGAAGACGGATTCGTTATTCATTCTTTATGGATTCCACAAGCGGGGCTTTCCAGCCACTAAACAAACATTGGCTCTGCATGACCATTTCACAGGCGTATACACAAGCGGATCTGCCTGTTCCAAGTACAATCTCTGCTCACTCTACTCACTCTGTGGCTCCTTTGTGGGCAGCCAGCCATGGCGCAAGGCGCTACGTGATCTACTGCCAGCTTGTTTCTTAGGTTCTATGCCTTTGATATGTTTGCTTCTCAGGATGCAACCTTTGGCCGCAGTGTCCTCCTTTCAGCTTAGGAGCGTTCCCTCACTATTACAACCGCTTTGGGAGTACCCAATGTTAAGCATTAACCCTGTGGAGACCATGGACCGCAAAGAAGAAAAGAGGAGTTATGGTAAAACTTACCTTTTGTTAACTCTTTCTTTGAGGTCCATGGGATCCACAGGACGCCCACCCTAACACACTTGGCTTCAATGGGTTACTTTTACAGTATCCTTCTCTTCTATGTGAGAGTGTTTCCTGTGTGTACTATCCTTCCTTCTCTCTTTTCTCCAGCTCCTGCTTTGGGCTTGTTACTAAAACTGAAGTGCATGAGTATGGGGGTGGGTTATTAAGGGGGAGGAGCCTAGTGCATCCTGGGCGGCTCACAAACGTATTGTTCGGTGCCAGTCCTGGTATCCAACGGCATCATACCCAAGGTTAAGAATTAACCCTGTGAATACCATAGACCTTGAAGAAAGAGTTAACAAAGGTAAGTTTTACCATAACTCCTCTTGTTATATAGATATAGTGGTTCCCACCTCCACTGAAAAAACAGACGGTGTAATTGATGTATTTAAGCAAAAATGTGCAGCCTGACCATTAATCTTTCAAGGACATGCAGGCCTATATATGTATCCATCCAGCATTATGCAACTCAGTGTTTTGGTTTTTCTATCTGAACTTTATGGCATTTGATGAAGCAGTAAGGCTATTCTCCCATTGATATTGGTGAGTAATTATTCTACTGTCAGATTTGTACTGTTGTGGTTAGTTACACTACATGTCCAAACTATGTGGATACCCAAATATCACACTCTTCTTGGAAGGACTTTTACCCAATTTTTTCTTTTCTTTTTTAACACTGCTTTGGGAATTTACATCCACGCAGCCACGAGCATTAGTTGCACGCTGTGTCGATGGCAACGTTTTAAGTCTATGCAAGCTTCTCAGTCAGCACATGTGTCCCAATTTGTGATTTTCTTTTTTCTCTTACGTCCTAGAGGATACTGGGGTCCATTTAATACCATGGGTATAGACCATGGGTCTTCATCCTGTGGCCCTCCAGCTGCTGTGAAACTACACATGCCAGCATGCCCTGCCACAGTTTTGCTATTAAGGTATGCTAAAACTGAGGCATGCTGGGATGTGTAGTTCCACAGCAGCTGGAGGGTCGCAGGTTGAAGACCCATGGTATAGACTGTTCCACAAGGAGCCTTGGGCACTTTAAGAATTTGATAGTGTTTGCTGGCTCCTCCCTGTATGCCCCTCCTTCCAGACTCCGTTTACAAAATGTACCCGGAGGAGACGGTCACGCTTAGGGAAGCTCCTGAATAATTTTCTGCATTTATTTTCTGTTTTGTTATTTTCAGGCAGGTACGGTTGTCACCAGCCTGTCTGCTTTGTGGGACTTAGGGGGCGAAACTGCCCAACCTCCTATAGGGTTAATGGTCCCACTACCCGCTGACAGGACATTGAGCTCCTGAGGGAACATTTGCAAGCCTCACCATGGCGAGCATACTTTCCTGTAGCACGCCGCCACCCCTAACAGAGCCAGAAGAAAGAAGAGTGGTGAGTGTTATGCCGGCGTCCTGGGTAACGGGTCGCAGGATATTATGGCGGCATGAGGGTACGGAGCGCAGCGCTGAGGAGCAGGCTGCATCTCCAGGCTCAGATCAGTGCAGGCTGCACCGCTATGAGGGGTGAGCGGAGTCATCCTATACAGTACGCACACTGGCAAATCTGCTTACAGGGGCTATGTCCCACTGTTTAAGCATCTAAAACACCTCAGCCAGTTTAAAATAAAACTGGGAAGACTGTGCGCCATTAAGGGAGTGGGGCTTCACTATGAGCGGCTCACCAGCGCCATTTCACTCTACAGTTCTACACAGACAGACTGCAGGGAAGTGCAGTTTCTCCAGAAGGACTCCAGCTTACCTCAGGGGGTCATAGTAAGGGGGAGGGGAGCGTTATTAGAGTACTAAGCCCCTATCAGGGTACTTAGTCGGCGACCCAGCTAAGCTTGGCATTCGCACTAAGGGAGCAGTGTAGCTGGCTCCTATATACTCTGTGTCTCCCTGGAAGGGCTCTGTGTGGGTAACTGTGCTTTAACTTTTCCTGTGTGTGTGTGTGTGTGTGTGTGTGTGTGTGTGTGTGTGTGTGCGCGTGTGCTTCACATTTACAATGTCAGGCAAGGAGTGTGTTTCATGCACGGCAGAGTGTCTTTCTTCCTCAGGGGGATCGCTACAGTGTACTCAGGATAGTACACATTCTCAGGCTAGTGGGTCCGAACCAGCATGGTTGGATTCCCTTAAAGGGATGATCTCAAATATTTTGAATAAATTATCCCATAATGAAAGATGCAATACTTAAGGCAGTCTGTGACCTCATAAATAGAAATTCAGTTCCCATACCGGCCTTCCATTTGTCCGCAAAAGCGTACACTGGCCCGGATTCTGCAGGCTGACACTGATGATGACACTGCAAATTTTATGGTGGAGGCCATAAAAGAAATAGGCTTGCTCAACGCATGCACCATGGCCATGGCAGTGTCAGCACGCAGGGGTTTATGGCTATGCCAGTGGATTGCGGATGCGGATTACAGGAAGGGTGTGGAAAGCCTACCATTCACAGGTGAGGCCCTATTTGGAGATGAACTGGATACGTGGATATCCAAGGCTACGGCGGGTAAGTCTACATATCTTCCTTCCGCACCCCTTCCCCTTCCAGTTAGGAAGACCTGCTCGGCTCCAACTTTTCAGTCCTTTCGGACAGCCACATTTTAAAATAACACCAGAGGTTCTTCTACAGCCTCCAGAGGCAATAGAGGTAAACCCAGAAAACCAGCAACTGCAGGATCACAGGAATAGAACTCTGGTTCGGTTTCCTCAAAGCCTTCAGCATGACGGTGGACCGCACTGCCTGGAAGACAGGCAGGTGGGAGCCCGATTAAGAGATTTCAGTCACATATGGGTGACATCATGCCAGGATCCCTGGGTAAAAGATCTTATCACTCGGGGGTACAGGCTAGAGTTTCAGGAACTCCCACCTCAGATTCTTCAAATCAGGCTTACCAGCTTCTCAGGAAGCAAGTATGACTTTACAGGAAGCAATTCAAAAACTGGTACAGACTCGGGTCATTGTTCCAGTTCCACCTCATCTGCACAACAAAGATTATTATTCCAACGTGTTTGTGGTACCGAAGCCGGACGGTTCGGTAAGACCCATAATAAACCTCAAGTCACTGAACCCGTACTTACGGGTGTTCAAATTCAAGATGGAGTCTCTGATAGCGGTGATCTCCCGTCTGGAGGAGGGGGAATTCCTGGTGTCTCTGGATATTAGGGATGCGTGCCTTCATATTCCAATCTGGCCGCCTCATCAGGCTTATCTAAGGAAAAGGCTTTGGTAATCCAGTCGATGGTGTGGGATGTTCTGAAACCAACACGGATATCGGTGCATCTATGCATTTGCCTTCTGGGAAGATGGTAGCCGCTTACGAGGCACTGCAGTATGGAAGGTTTCATGCAAGGCCCTTTCAGCTGGATCTGTTGGACAGATGGTCCGGATCGCATCTCCACATGCACCAGAAGATACGTCTGTCGCCATGAGCCAGGATTTCTCTTCTGTGGTGGCTTCAGACTTCTCACCTGACAGAGGGCCAAAGGTTCGGGATTCAAAATTGGATTCTGCTAACCACAGACGCAAGCTTCAGTGGTTGGGGAGCAGTCACCCAAGGGGAACAGTTCCAAGGAAAATGGTCAAGTCAGGAAACCATTCTCCTAATCAACATTCTGGAACTAAGGGTCATATACAACGCCCTTTTACAGGCATCACATCTTCTTAAAGAGGTAACAACGATTCTCCTCTGGGCAGAAAGACATTTTGTCGTTGTCGGCAATCTTCATTCCGGGAGTGGACAACTGGAAAGCAGACTTCCCCAGTAGACACTACCTCCACTCAGGAGAGTAGGGCCTTCACCCGGAGGTGTTCGGGTGCTTGACATGTCGGTGGGGGGTTCCTCAAATCGATATGTTGGCTTCTTGTCTCAACAAGAAGCTCAAGCGGTATTGTTCCAGCTTGAGAGACCCACAGGCTTTGGCGGTGGACGCTCTTGTGACTCCATGGGTTTACCAGATGGCGTACGTGTGTCTACCACTTCCATTGATCCCAAGAATTCTCAAAGGAATAAAAAGAGAAAAGATTCAAGCAATACTCATTACTCCGGACTGGCCGCTAAGGGCCTGGTATGCGGATCTTCTAGAGATGCTACTCGAAGATCCGTGGCCTCTGCCTCTTCGAGAGGATCTTCTACAACAGGTCCCATTCCTCTATCAAGACTTACCACGGCTACGTTTAACGGCATGGAAGTTGAACGGCTGATTCCAGCTAGGAGAGGGATTCCTGACAAGGTCATCCCGACTATGATCCAAGCAAGAAAGGGGGTAACGTCTAAACATTACCATCGTATCTGGAAGAAATATGTCTCTTGGTGTGAGAGCAGACAATATTCTGCGGTGGAATTTCATCTGGGATGTTTCCTGCTTTTTCTGCAGTCAGGAATAGATGTAAGCTAACGCCTAGGCTCCATAAAAGTTCAGATTTCGGACTTGTCTATTTTCTTTCGGATCTACTGGAGATGCTCATAGAGGACCTGTGGCCTCTGTCTCTTCGCGAGGATCTTCTGCAACAAGGGCCGTTCGTCTATTAAGACTTACCACGGCTACGTTTGACGGCATGGAAGTTGAGCGTCAAATTCTAGCCCGGAAAAGGATCCCAGACAGAGTTATTCCAACTTTGATCCAAACCAGAAAGGGGGTAACGATTAAACATTTACCACCGTATTTGGAAAAAATACGTCTCTTGTGTGAAACAGGTAATTTCATGCGGTTGAATTTCAACTGGGACGTTGTCGCCTTTTTCTGCAGTCAGGGGTGGACGTGGGCCTACGCTTGGGCTCTATAAAAGTCCATATTTTGGGCTTGTCCATTTTCTTCCAGAAACAATTTGCTTCCCTCCCGGTGGTTCAGACGTTCTTGAAGGATGTTCTGCGCATCCAACCGCCCTTTGTGCCTCCCACGGCACCTTGGGATCTCAACGTGGTGTTGCAGTTTCTACAATCAGAATGGTTTGAGCCTTTACAGGAGGTTTGCGGGAAGTTTATTAGGTGGAAAACCGTCACACTGTTGGCCTTAGCTTCAGCAAGGCGTGAGTCGGAACTGGGGGCGTTGTCTCACAAAATCCCCTATTTGATTTATCAAGAAGATAGAGCTGAACTCGGGAACTCGTCAGCAATTTCTTCCTTAGGTGGTGTCTGCGTTTCATATCAACCAACCTATTGTGGTTCCTGACACCTCTGCTACTTCAAAGTCTTTGGATGTTGTGAGGGCTTTGAAGATCTACGTGCAGCGGACAGCTCGCCACAGGAAATCAAACTCTGTTTGTTCTCTCTGATCCCAATAAAATTGGGTGTCCTGCTTCAAAGCAGTCTACTGCTCACTGGATCAGTCTTACTATCCAGCATGCTTATTCTACAGCAGGTTTGCCAGTTCAAAAATCTGTACAGGTCCATTCTACTAGGTCGATGGGTTCTTCCTGGGCAGCTGCCCATAGTGTCTCTGCTTTACAGCTCTGCGAATACTTTGGCCTCTGAGGACCTTCAGTTTGGTCAATCAGTTCTGCAGGAACCTCAGCACTCTCCCATCCTGTTTGGGAACTTTGGTACTTCCTCATGGTACTAAATGGACCCTAGTATCCTCTAGGACGTAAGAGAAAATAGGATTTTAATTATCTCCTGGTAAATCCTTTTCTCGTTGTCCGTAGAGGATACTGGGCGCCCACCCAGTGCTTTGTTTTTTCCTGCACTGTTACTTGTTAAGTACTGCTGTTGGTTCAGCTGTTACTGTTCCTCATAAAGTTTGGTTAGCTTGGCTGTCCTCTTGTTTTGTGTGTGCTGGTTCGAATCTCACCACTGTCCTTTTTAAATCCTTCTCTCAAGGTATGTTCGTCTCCTCGGGCACAGTTTCCTAGACTGTTTGGTAAGAGGGGCATAGAGGGAGGAGCCAGCGCACACTATCAAATTCTTAAATTGCACAAGGATCCTAGTGGACCCGTCTATACCCATGGTACTAAATGGACCCCAGTATCCTCTACGGACTACGAGAAAAGGATTTACTGGTAGGTAATTAAAATCCTATTTATTTATTTTTTCTCTCTGTTTTTCTTAACCACTTGCCTGGCATGGTCGCATCAGATGCCACCACACCAGCAAGTGTCTTATCTGACTTGATTGCAGTAGATGCGTCCAGTCAGATACAGGGTTTGCAGCTGCAGGGAAGAGAAACTTCTCTCTGCTGCCACTATCAGAGGGACTAGACTGTCCATCTGCCTCGCTGCACCCTCCCCTCAGAGTTCGACATGCTTATCAGTGCCCATGCGGCAGAACCCCCCAACCCAGTGGCTGCAGCCAGGGCCGGCATCAAGGGGGTGCCCTGTGTACAGTTGTCCCAGGTCCGGCCACTCTGACAGAGTGGAGGGCCCAGGCTGCACAAACAGGCAGCCGTGGCTAGTCATGGCGGTGGCCGCCGCTGGTGAGACTGACGCGGCTGCCCTTCATATCCCACTGGCCGCCGCCGCTCCCCTTCTTCTGAGTGCGGGCCGTGCTGCCCGACCAACCTACCTGCTGCTGCCTCAAATTATAATCGGCAAGCAGCAGCTTGCTGTTTTAATAAGTTTTATTTTTATCCGGAGGCAGCGCAGCGTAACGTCGTGCCGCGTCGGGTGAAGAGGATCCGCGGTGCTGAAGAGCTAGGGACAGGACGGAGGCCAGCAGCAGACAGTGTGGGGGAGAGAGAGCAGAGAGGACTCTCTGGACGGATTCGGAAAGGTAAGTATGTCTGTGTTTGTGAGAAGGGGGCCCGGGGCTGGCAATATAATATAAAAAGTATTTCTCTTACATCCTAGAGGATGCTGTGGTCCACATTAGTACCATGGGGTATAGACTGGTCCACTAGGAGCCATTGGCACTTTAAGAGTCTGAAAGTGTGGGCTGGCTCATCCCTCTATGCCCCTCTTACCAGACTCTGTTTAAAAAATGTGCCTGGAGGAGCCGGTCACAGCTAGGGGAGCTCTCCTGAGCTTTCCTGGAAAAGTTTTAATTTAGACTTTATTTTTTTACAGGAGGCTGTTGGCAACAGCCTGCCTGCAGCGAGGGACTAAGGGGGGAGCAGTGTCCGCCCTGCGGGATCTGAGCCACTGACTCCGCTGACTGGACACCGAGCTCCAGAGGGGTCTGATCGGTCTCCAACACAGGGGAACCGTTCGCACCAGCAGCATGCCGCCGACCCCTTACAGAGCTGAAGTGAGTGGTGAGTTAGCCACCGACCCCCATAGCAAGCTGGGGGCCAGTGTGAAGATGGCGGCAATGGGGAAGGAGCGTTAACCGCGCTCCTGGATGGTACCAGAGGCACATAGGCGCTGTGAGGAGCGCCCTGGGCCAGCGCTTAGCCCACACTGGTCAGCAAGCCTGTCTGGGTCCAGGGATCTCAGCCAGTAAAACTCCTCAGGCCAGTTTAAACTTCTGAAGAGCGGGAAGACGGCACCATTAAGGGGGTGGAGCTTCTCCTCAGGGCGGACCCTGCAGCGTTCCAGCGCCATTTCCCTGCATGCAAAGCTGAAAGGAAGATACAGGTCCCTCCACAGCAACTCCAGCTTACTGTATACGGAACCAAGGGGTTGTAGAAGGGAGGTGAGGCTGTTATTTGACTGTGTGTCCTATTAAGGAGTACAAGTCAGCACTGATAAGGGGTGTCTCCTTGCTAAAAAGCGCTGGTGTGGGTTGGCTCCAATCTCTGTCTCTCTCTTGCCATTTTTTGTTTTTTTTGGGGGGGGGGCAAACTCTGTCTGCCCCCACCTGTGTGTGTGTGTGTGTGTGTGGAGTGTTTGGTGGTCACCTGTAGCAATGTCCAGGGACACGGTGTCCTATGCTGTAGAGGATTTATCCTCCCAGGATGATCCCATTCTTTGTAATCAGTATAGCACTGGTTTAGCACAGATTCCAGCAAGGGAACCAGAGTGGTTTTCCTCTATCACGACTTGGATTTCTCAGATTTCTGACAGGGTTGCCAGTAATGAATCTGCAACCCAGGTATTACAGACCTCTATGGCTGTATGGCCCTTGTCTGGTACCTCGGGACACCCCGCTATATACCCCCACAAACGTGCGCTTGTGCAAGTAACACAAGACGATACACTGATACCGATTCTGACATTACAGATGGTGATGGGGATGTGTTGCGGGCGTCCGCATCTCTTGCAAGGGGGGTGCATTTGTTGATAGAGGCTATCAGGGATGTATTAAATGTTAATGATACCACATCTGAGCAGGTTGTGGAGGCTTTTTTCACAGAAAATAAAAAAGCCTCGCTAACCTTCCCTGCATCAAAAGAGCTGAATGCTATATTTGAAAAAGCATGGATAAACCCTGAAAAGAAGTTTCAGATCCCTAAGAGGATTCTGGTGGCTTTTCCTTTCCCTGAGGAGGATAGGAAAAGGTGGGAAAATCTGCTGATTGTTGACTCATCTGTGTCCAGACTCTCAAAAAAGGTGGTTTTACCTGTACTTGACGCCTTAAAGGAGCCGGCAGATAGGAAAATTATTTATACACTTAAATCAATGTACACTGCTTCGGGGGCCATATTATGTCCCACTATTGCTAGTGCATGGATTGCAAAGGCAATAGTGAAGTGGTTGGCTACCTTAATTGAGGATTTGGATACGATGGATAGGGATGACGTTGCATTGTATTTACGCAACAGTCATGATTCTGCAGGTTTTATGGTAGAATCCATGAAAGACATGGGTTCCATGGCTGCGGGAATTTCTTCCATGTCTGTTTCAACTCGTCGGGGACTGTGGCTCCGCCAGTGGTCGGCCGACGCGGAATCCAGAAGAAGTGTGGAGTCGCTACCCTATACAGGTCAGGCTCTCTTTGGGGAAGCTCTAGACACGTGGATATCCACCACTACAGCGGGTAAGTCTCCGTTTCTTCCCTCAGCAGCACCTGCTTCGAAGAAATCCTTCTCCTCAGCTGCGCAGCAGTCCTTTTGGCCCAACAAGCCTAGAAAGGCCAGATCATCCAATACCTGCCGCTGCAGGTTCCCAGGAACAAAAGCCTGCTTCAGGTACCCCAAAGTCCTCCGCATGACGGTGGACGGGACGGCCCGAAGGTGGGGCCTGTGGGAGCAAGACTCACAGTTCTGTCATGTCTGGGTATCGTCCGGCCTGGATCCCTGGGTAGTAGATATTGTGTCTCAGGGATACAGGCTGGAATTTCAAAGTCTCCCTCATCGTTTTTTAAGTCGTGCTTACCAACTCTGTTTGAGGACAGCAAAGTGCTTCAAGACGCTGTCCAAAAGCTGGTGGAGGCAGAGGTCATAGTGACGGTACCACCTCACATGCTGACAAAGGGTTACTATTCTAACCTTTTCATGGTACCAAAACCGGATGGTTAGGTCAGGCCCATTCTGAACCTAAAACCATTGAACCCCTTTCTAAAGGAGTTCAAGTTCAAGATGGAGTCTCTCTCAGGGCGGTTATATCAGATCTGGAAGAGGGGGAATTCCTGGTATCACTGGATATCAAGGATGCGTACCTTCTTATTCTGATTTGGCTGCCGCATCGGGCTTATCTCCGCTTTGCATTGCTGGACTGTCATTTTCAGTTACAGGCCCTGCCATTCGGCCTCTCCACAGCACCGAGGGTGTTTACCAAGGTGATGGCGGAAATGATGATGCTACTCCACAAGCAGGGTGTGAACATCATTCCTTATCTGGACAATCTCCTGATACAGGCATCGTCCAAGGAGAAGCTGCTGTAGTCCATTGTTCTCACAACACGACTGCTCCAGAGTCACGGGTGGATTCTGAATTTTCCAAAGTCACATTTGGAACCAACCCAGAGATTGTCATTTCTGAGGATGATCCTCGATACGGAAGTGCAGCGGGTGTTTCTTCCGCGGGACAAGGCGTTGGTGATCCAATCCATGGTCCGGGATGTCTTGAAGCCACCCCGGGTGTTGGTTTAACAATGCATTCGCCTATTGGGAAAGATGGTGGCTTCCTACGAGGCTCTCCAGTACGGGAGATTCCATGACCGGCCCTTCCAACTGGATCCCCTGGACAAGTGGTCGGGATCTCTCCTACACATGCATCAGAGAATTAGTCTATCGCCAAGGGCAAGGATTTCTCCTCTGGTGGCTCCAATTGCCTCACCTCCTAGAAGGCCGCAGGTTTGGGATTCAGGACTGGGTCCTGCTAACAACGGATGCGAGCCTCCGGGGCTGGGGAGCAGTCCCTCAAGGAGTAACCTTCCAAGGACGGTGGTCAAGCCTGGAAGCCGGCCTGCCCATCAACATCCTGGAACTAAGAGCCATCTACAACGGTCTTCTTCAGGCGGCCCCTCTTCTCAGATATCGGGCCATCCAAGTGCAGTCGGACAACGTAACAACAGTGGCTTACATAAACCGACAGGGTGGAACAAAGAGCAGAGCGGCAATGTCAGCGGTGACAAGAATACTCCTCTGGACAGAAAAACATGCGTTGGTGCGGTCAGCCATCTTCATTCCGGGAGTAGACAACCGGGAAGCAGACTTCCCCAGCAGACACTATCTCCATCCAGGAGAGTGGGGACTCCATCCGGAGGTTTTCAGGGAAATAACAGATCTTTGGGGATTGCCCCAGATAGACATGATGGCCTCTCGTCTCAACAAGACGCTTCAGCGTTATTGTTCGAGGGACCCACAGGCAGTGGCAGTGGACGCCCTGGTGTCTCCGTGGGTGTTCCAGTCAGTGTACGCGTTTCCACCACTCCCACTCATCCCAAGAATCCTAAAGCTCATAAGGAGAACAAGAGTTCAAGCGATCCTCATTGCCCCAGATTGGCCAAGAAGGGCTTGGTAAGCGGACCTTCTGAATCTACTGCAAGAAGAGCCGATGCCTCTTTTTCTTCGGGAGGACCTGCTGCAGCAGGGGCCGTTCGCCTATCAAGACTTACCGCCGCTAAGTTTGATGGCATGGAAGATGAGCGCCTGATTCTTGCTCGGAAGGACATTCCGAAGAAAATTATTCCTGCCCTCATACAGGCTAGGAAAGGGATAACGTCAAAACATTACCATCGTATTTGGAAGAAATATGTTTCTTAGTGTGAGTCCAAGAAGTTTCCTGTGGTGGAATTTCAACTGGGACGTTTCCTCCCTTTCCTGCAAGCAGGAGTGGATATGGGTCTGAGGTTGGGATCTATGAAGGTCCAGATTTCAGCCTTATCCATTTTCTTTCAGAAGCAATTGGCTGCCTCCCTGAGGTTCAGACCTTTTTGAAGGGAGTTCTGCATATCTTACCTCCCTTTGTACCGCTACGGCGCCATGGTACCTTAACGTGGTGTTGCAGTTCCTCCAGTCGGATTGGTTTGAGCCTCTAGAGGAGGTGGATCTCAAATTTCTTACATGGAAGGCGGTCACTTTGTTGGCCTTAGCTTCTGCTAGACGTGTCTCCGAACTGGGGCCTTTATCATGCAAAAGCCCTTACTTGATCTTCCATGAAGATAGAGCTGAGCTCCGGACTCGTCGGCAGTTTCTTCCAAAGGTTGTGTCGGCATTTCATATCAACCAACCTGTTGTGGTGCCAGTGGCTACTGACTCCTTAAAAACTTCAAAGTCCTTGGATGTCGTAAGGGCTCTGAAGATTTATGTGAAGGGACCTTCTCGTCACAGGAAGTCGGACTCTGTCTGTCCTATATGATCCCAAGAAAACTGGGTGTCCTGCTCCTAAGCAGACTATTTCTCGCTGGATTAGGTTCACTATCCAGCAGGACTGCTGTGTCCAAAATCCGTTAAGGGACACTCTACTCGTAAGGTGGGGTCTTCCTGGGCGGCTGCCCGGGGTGTATCGGCAGTGCAACTTGGTCGAGCTGCAACTTGGTCTGGGTCGAACACGTTTGCTAAGTTCTACAAGTTCAATACTTTGACTGAACTTCAGATCATCAGAGGCTAATCAGTTCTGCAGGAGCCTCTGCACTCTCCCTTCCGTTCTGGGAGCTTTGGTACATCCCCATGGTACTAATGTGGACCCCAGCATCCTCTAGGACAGGGGTGGGGAACCTTTTTTCTACCGAGGGCCATTTGGATATTTATAAAATCCTTCGGGGGCCATACAAAAATTCTCAACTTAAAAAATTACCCTGCCCCCCAGCAGGTCTGCCCCTTAGAGGTACTGTGTATGCGCGCCGGAGGCGCGCACGCGCCTGAAAAATGGGCGTGGCCAGTTAAAATGGGACGCAATACACAATTGCCCCCAATCGTGCGGTGCCAGATCCACAATTGCCCCCACAGTGCCAGGTATACAAATGCCCCCACAGTGCCAGGTATACAAATGCCCCCCACAGTGCCAGGTATACAAATGCCCCCCACAGTGCCAGGTATACAAATGCCCCCCACAGTGCCAGGTATACAAATGCCCCCCACAGTGCCAGGTATACAAATGCCCCCCACAGTGCCAGGTATACAAATGCCCCCCACAGTGCCAGGTATACAAATGCCCCCCACAGTGCCAGGTATACAAATGCCCCCCACAGTGCCAGGTATACAAATGCCCCCCACAGTGCCAGGTATACAGATGCCCCCCACAGTGCCAGGTATACAGATGCCCCCCACAGTGCCAGGTATACAGATGCCCTCCCCCCTCCCATCCGTGCTGCTTACCATGAGACACGGAGGAGAGCGCGGCTGTCTGGTGGGAGCGGCGGCGCCGTGTAGTACTTCAAACCAGCCGCCGGTTCGAGAGCCAATCGGAGCTCGCGGACCGGCAGCCGCGGCTCCTGATTGGCTGCTGGTCCGCGAGCTCTGATTGGCTCACGGACCGGCGGCTGGTTTGCAGTACTACACGCCGCCGCTCCCACTCGACAGCCGCGCTCTCCTCCCTGTCTCCCTGTTCTGACAGCTGAGACACGCTGCCGCCGGACTGAGCGGCAGCGTGTCTCACTGACACCAGCTGGTGGGCCGGACCAAACGTCTTCCCCACCCCTGCTCTAGGACGTAAGAGAAAATAGGATTTTGGTACCTACCCGGTAAATCCTTTTCTCGTAGTCCGTAGAGGATGCTGGGCGCCCGCCCATCGCTTTGTTTTCCTGCTATTGTTATGTGGTTCAGTACAACTTCGTTTTAGTTGAGTACTGCATTGTTACTTGGTAAGTAATGTTTCAGCTGTTGCTGAGTAGTTCAAGCTAGTTGTCATGACATGCCTGGTATGTGTGAGCTGGTATGAATCTCACCACTATCTGTGTTAAGTCCTACTCTCGAAGTATGTCTTCTCCTCGGGCACAGTTTCTAGACAGTCTGGTAGGAGGGGCATAGAGGGAGGAGCCAGTCCACACTCTCAAACTCTTAAAGTGCCAATGGCTCCTGGTGGACCCGTCTATACCCCATGGTACTAATGTGGACCCCAGCATCCTCTACGGACTACGTGAAAAGGATATACCGGTAGGTACCAAAATCCTATTTATTCTCTGAAGGGGGGCACTGTGGGGGCATATCTGGCACTGGGGGCATATCTGGCAGGCACTGTGGGGGCATTTCTGTATCTGTCACTGGGGGTATATCTGGCACTGTGGGGGCATTTCTATATCTGGGTGTAGTATGGTATGCCGGCGGCCGGGCTCCCGGTGACCAGCATACCGGCTCCGGGAGCCCGACCGCCGGCATATCGACAGTGTGGCGAGCGCAAATGAGCCCCTTGCGGGCACCTACGCGCGCCACGCTATTTTATTCTCCCTCCAGGGGGTCGTGGACCCCCACGAGGGAGAAAAAGTGTCGGGATTCCTACGCCGGTATACTGTGCGCCGGGATCCCGACAGTCGGCATGCTGAAGACCACCCCCTATATCTGGCACTGGGGGTATATCTGGCACTGTGGGGGCATTTCTGTATCTGGCACTGGGGGCATATCTGGCAGGCACTGTGGGGGCATATCTGGCAGGCACTGTGGGGGCATTTCTGTATCTAGCACTGGGGGCATATCTGGCAGGCACTGTGGGGGGCATATCTGGCACTGGGGGCATATATGGCTTGCTAATTTTTGGCCAAAATATCTGCCTAAAATATTTTTTGTAAAAGTGTGTGGGTAAGGGGGGGGGGCCTGCCTATTTTGTCAGTCCCAGGCCCCACAATTTCTGGTGGCAGCCCTGGCTGCAGCCACTAAGGAAATATAAATACACCCCCCCCCCCTCCCCCACACACAGGTCCCATCTCTTAAAATTAAAGTTGCAATGTTTCCAATGTTCCGCTGTTTAGAAAAAAGAAAATTTTATTACAAATATTAAAACAAAACTTTCTTCAACTAAATTCATGTTGGATGAGGTTAAATATGTTTCTCTATCGTCCTAGTGGATGCTGGGGTTCCTGAAAGGACCATGGGGAATAGCGGCTCCGCAGGAGACAGGGCACAAAAAGTAAAGCTTTATGATCAGGTGGTGTGTACTGGCTCCTCCCCCTATGACCCTCCTCCAAGCCTCAGTTAGATTTTGTGCCCGGCCGAGAAGGGTGCAATCTAGGTGGCTCTCCTAAAGAGCTGCTTAGAAAAGTTTAGCTTAGGTTTTTTATTTTACAGTGAGTCCTGCTGGCAACAGGATCACTGCAACGAGGGACTTAGGGGAGAAGAAGTGAACTCACCTGCGTGCAGGATGGATTGGCTTCTTGGCTACTGGACATTAGCTCCAGAGGGACGATCACAGGTACAGCCTGGATGGTCACCGGAGCCTCGCCGCCGGCCCCCTTGCAGATGCTGAAACGAGAAGAGGTCCAGAATCGGCGGCAGAAGACTCCTCAGTCTTCTTAAGGTAGCGCACAGCACTGCAGCTGTGCGCCATTTTCCTCTCAGCACACTTCACACGGCAGTCACTGAGGGTGCAGGGCGCTGGGAGGGGGGCGCCCTGGGAGGCAAATGAAAACCTTTTTTGGCTAAAAATACCTCACATATAGCCTCCGGGGGCTATATGGAGATATTTAACCCCTGCCAGAATCCACTAAAGAGCGGGAGACGAGCCCGCCGAAAAAGGGGCGGGGCCTATCTCCTCAGCACACAGCGCCATTTTCCTCACACAGCTCCGCTGGTCAGGAAGGCTCCCAGGCTCTCCCCTGCACTGCACTACAGAAACAGGGTAAAACAAGAGAGGGGGGGCAAAATTGTGGCAAAACTATATTATTAAAGCAGCTATACAGGGAGCACTTATTATAAGGCTATCCCTGTCATATATAGCGCTTTTGGTGTGTGCTGGCAAACTCTCCCTCTGTCTCCCCAAAGGGCTAGTGGGGTCCTGTCTTCGTTAAGAGCATTCCCTGTGTGTCTGCTGTGTCGGTACGTGTGTGTCGACATGTATGAGGATGATATTGGTGTGGAGGCGGAGCAATTGCCAAATATGGGGATGTCACCTCCTAGGGGGTCGACACCAGAATGGATGCCTTTATTTATGGAATTACGGGATAGTGTCAACACGCTAAAGCAGTCGTTTGACGACATGAGACGGCCGGACAATCAATTAGTGCCTGTCCAGGCGCCTCAAACACCGTCAGGGGCTGTAAAACGCCCTTTGCCTCAGTCGGTCGACACAGACCCAGACACAGGCACTGATTCCAGTGGCGACGGTGACGAATCAACCGTATTTTCTAGTAGGGCCACACGTTATATGATTTTGGCAATGAAGGAGGCGTTACATATTGCTGATACTACAGGTACCACAAAACAGGGTATCATGTGGGGTGTGAAAAAACTACCTATAGTTTTTCCTGAATCAGATGAATTAAATGAGGTGTGTGATGAAGCGTGGGTTGCCCCCGATAAAAAAATGCTAATTTCAAAGAAGTTATTGGCTTTATACCCTTTCCCGCCAGAGGTTAGGGCGCGCTGGGAAACACCTCCTAGGGTGGACAAGGCGCTCACACGCTTATCAAAACAAGTGGCGTTACCCTCTCCTGAGACGGCCGCACTTAAAGATCCAGCAGATAGGAGGATGGAAAATATCCAAAAAAGTATATACACACATACAGGTGTTATACTACGACCAGCTATAGCGACAGCCTGGATGTGCAGTGCTGGGGTAGCTTGGTCAGAGTCCCTGATTGAAAATATTGATACCCTGGATAGGGACAATGTTTTACTGTCTTTAGAGCAAATAAAGGATGCATTTCTTTATATGCGTGATGCACAGAGGGATATCTGCACACTGGCATCACGGGTAAGTGCTATGTCCATTTCGGCCAGAAGAAGTTTATGGACGCGACAGTGGTCAGGCGATGCGGACTCAAAACGGCATATGGAAGTTTTGCCGTATAAAGGGGAGGAGTTATTTGGTGTCGGTCTATCGCAGAGGTTCTCAAACTCGGTCCTCAGGACCCCACACAGTGCATGTTTTGCAGGCAACCCAGCAGGTGCACATGTGTATTAATCACTCACTGACACATTTTAAAAGGCCTACAGGTGGAGCTAATTATTTCACTTGTGATTCTGTGAGGAGACCTGCAAAACATGCACTGTGTGGGGTCCTGAGGACCGAGTTTGAGAACCTGTGGTCTATCGGATTTGGTGGCCACGGCTACAGCCGGGAAATCCACCTTTTTACCTCAAGTCACTCCCCAACAGAAAAAGACACCGACTTTTCAACCGCAGCCCTTTCGTTCCTTTAAAAACAAGAGAGCAAAGGGATATTCATATCTGCCACGAGGCAGAGGAAGGGGGAAGAGACAGCAACAGGCAGCTCCTTCCCAGGAACAGAAGCCCTCCCCCGCTTCTACAAAAGCCTCAGCATGACGCTGGGGCTTCTCAAGCGGACTCGGGGGCGGTGGGGGGTCGTCTCAAGAATTTCAGCGTGCAGTGGGCTCACTCGCAGGTAGATCCCTGGATCCTGCAGATAATATCTCAGGGGTACAGGTTGGAACTAGAGACGGATCCACCTCGCCGTTTCCTGAAGTCTGCTTTACCAACGTCCCCCTCCGACAGGGTGACGGTCTTGGAAGCCATTCACAAGCTGTACTCTCAGCAGGTGATAGTCAAGGTACCCCTTTTACAACAAGGAAAGGGGTATTATTCCACTCTATATTGTGGTACCGAAGCCGGATGGCTCGGTAAGACCTATTCTAAATCTGAAATCCTTGAACCTGTACATAAAGAAGTTCAAGTTCAAGATGGAGTCACTCAGAGCAGTGATAGCGAACCTGGAAGAAGGGGACTTTATGGTATCCTTGGACATCAAGGATGCGTATCTCCACGTTCCAATTTACCCCTCACACCAGGGGTACCTCAGGTTCGTCGTACAGAACTGTCACTATCAGTTTCAGACGCTGCCGTTCGGATTGTCCACGGCACCTCGGGTCTTTACCAAGGTAATGGCCGAGATGATGATTCTTCTTCGAAGAAAAGGCGTATTAATTATCCCATACTTGGACGATCTCCTAATAAGGGCAAGGTCCAGAGAACAGCTAGAGATGGGATTAGCACTGTCTCAAGAAGTGCTAAAACAGCACGGGTGGATTCTGAATATTCCAAAATCCCAGTTAATTCCGACAACACGTCTGCTGTTCCTAGGGATGATTCTGGACACGGTTCAGAAAAAGGTTTTTCTCCCGGAGGAAAAAGCCAAGGAGTTATCCGAGCTTGTCAGGAACCTCCTAAAACCAGGAAAGGTGTCTGTACATCAATGCACAAGAGTCCTGGGAAAAATGGTGGCTTCTTACGAAGCAATTCCATTCGGCAGATTCCACGCAAGAATTTTCCAGAGGGATCTGTTGGACAAATGGTCAGATGCACCAGCGGATAACCCTGTCTCCAAGGACAAGGGTATCTCTTCTGTGGTGGTTGCAGAGTGCTCATCTATTGGAGGGCCGCAGATTCGGCATACAGGATTGGATCCTGGTGACCACGGACGCCAGCCTGAGAGGCTGGGGAGCAGTCACACAAGGAAGAAACTTCCAGGGCGTGTGGTCGAGCCTGGAAACGTCTCTTCACATAAACATTCTGGAACTAAGAGCAATCTACAATGCTCTAAGCCAGGCAGAACCTCTGCTTCAAGGAAAACCGGTGTTGATCCAGTCGGACAACATCACGGCAGTCGCCCATGTGAACAGACAGGGCGGCACAAGAAGCAGGAGTGCAATGGCAGAAGCTGCAAGGATTCTTCGCTGGGCAGAGAATCATGTGATAGCACTGTCAGCAGTGTTCATCCCGGGAGTGGACAACTGGGAAGCAGACTTCCTCAGCAGACACGACCTTCACCCGGGAGAGTGGGGACTTCATCCAGAAGTTTTCCACATGCTGGTAACCCGTTGGGAAAGACCAATGGTGGACATGATGGCGTCTCGCCTCAACAAAAAACTGGACAGGTATTGCGCCAGGTCAAGAGATCCGCAGGCAATAGCTGTGGACGCGCTGGTAACACCTTGGGTGTACCAGTCGGTGTATGTGTTTCCTCCTCTGCCTCTCATACCAAAAGTATTGAGAATTATACGGCAAAGAGGCGTAAGAACGATACTAGTGGTTCCGGATTGGCCAAGAAGGACTTGGTACCCGGAACTTCAAGAGATGATCACGGAAGATCCGTGGCCTCTACCTCTGAGAAGGGACTTGCTTCAGCAGGGTCCCTGTCTGTTTCAAGACTTACCGCGGCTGCGTTTGACGGCATGGCGGTTGAACGCCGGATCCTAAAGGAAAAAGGCATGCCGGAAGAAGTCATTCCTACTTTGATTAAAGCAAGGAAGGAAGTAACCGCGCAACATTATCACCGCATTTGGCGAAAATATGTTGCGTGGTGCGAGGATCGGAGTGCTCCGACGGAGGAATTTCAACTGGGTCGATTCCTACATTTCCTGCAATCAGGATTGTCTATGGGTCTCAAATTGGGATCTATTAAGGTTCAAATTTCGGCCCTGTCGATTTTCTTCCAAAAAGAATTGGCTTCAGTTCCTGAAGTCCAGACTTTTGTTAAGGGAGTGCTGCATATACAGCCCCCTGTGGTGCCTCCAGTGGCACCGTGGGATCTCAATGTTGTTTTGGACTTTCTCAAATCTCATTGGTTTGAACCACTAAAAACTGTGGATTTGAAATATCTCACATGGAAAGTGACCATGCTACTAGCCCTGGCTTCGGCCAGGAGAGTGTCAGAACTGGCAGCTTTATCTTACAAAAGCCCATATCTGATTTTCCATTCGGACAGGGCAGAACTGCGGACTCGTCCGCATTTTCTCCCTAAGGTGGTGTCAGCATTTCATCTGAACCAACCTATTGTAGTGCCTGCGGCTACAAGCGACTTGGAGGACTCCAAGTTGTTGGACGTTGTCAGAGCTTTAAAAATATACATTTCAAGGACAGCTGGAGTCAGGAAATCTGACTCGCTGTTTATACTATATGCTCCCAACAAGTTGGGCGCTCCTGCGTCTAAGCAGACTATTGCTCGCTGGATTTGTAGTACGATTCAGCTTGCACATTCTGTGGCAGGCCTGCCACAGCCAAAATCGGTAAAAGCCCACTCCACAAGGAAGGTGGGTTCTTCTTGGGCGGCTGCCCGAGGGGTCTCGGCATTACAACTCTGCCGAGCGGCTACGTGGTCGGGGGAGAACACGTTTGTAAAATTCTACAAATTTGATACCCTGGCTAAGGAGGACCTGGAGTTCTCTCATTCGGTGCTGCAGAGTCATCCGCACTCTCCCGCCCGTTTGGGAGCTTTGGTATAATCCCCATGGTCCTTTCAGGAACCCCAGCATCCACTAGGACGATAGAGAAAATAAGAATTTACTTACCGATAATTCTATTTCTCGGAGTCCGTAGTGGATGCTGGGCGCCCATCCCAAGTGCGGATTATCTGCATTACTTGTACATAGTTACAAAAATCGGGTTATTATTGTTGTGAGCCATCTTTTCAGAGGCTCCGCTGTTATCATACTGTTAACTGGGTTTAGATCACAGGTTGTACGGTGTGATTGGTGTGGCTGGTATGAGTCTTACCCGGGATTCATAAATCCTTCCTTATTGTGTACGCTCGTCCGGGCACAGTACCTAACTGAGGCTTGGAGGAGGGTCATAGGGGGAGGAGCCAGTACGCACCACCTGATCATAAAGCTTTACTTTTTGTGCCCTGTCTCCTGCGGAGCCGCTATTCCCCATGGTCCTTTCAGGAACCCCAGCATCCACTACGGACTCCGAGAAATAGAATTATCGGTAAGTAAATTCTTTTTTTTTTCACCTAATTTACCCATTAAAAGCCCAACAATTTCTGAGCGGTTTTTGGGAAAAAAATTGATCAGTTAAGTGGTTAAATGGTTGGCGAAATAGAACTAGCTAGTTGGCAGTCTCGTAAATCACTTATATGCATCATGCTTAACATAACCATCACTGGTTCCCCTCTTATTCTGTGTGGTTTGTATTGTTCAGTGAGAGAAATGGTGTCTGTCATGCAGTTTACGGTTTAAAATTGTAGCTAGTTTGGGAACTTTAATATAACGTAAGGATTCAGGGTGGACTATATTTCCCGTTTACAATAATCTGTGCAGTTTGAGGGTTAAATTTGGGACAGTTACTACCTTGTAAATACTGTGTTCTTCAGACTAATCCTGGGCTGTCTCCTGCAATACTCTTCAGGAATTTGGTTTTCTTTGTAAGGGCAAGAATAGACAGATCTGTGAGCTCAGGACCAGCTATATGCTGACCTGAGACGTGCTGTAACCTGCAGCGATTCTTCCCAATGTCAAGTGGCATTTGGCACTGTGAAGTGGTTAACTTACTTTTGCTACCTTATTCTAGCAAAGATTAACAAGCTCCAACTAGTCTTAAAAGGGCCCAAACACTTAAAGGTGAAAAGGGCAATTGCTATTTAAAAACATTGTATATCCTGTGAATATCAGCCTTTATACATCTTGTTAGGTGCTTTCAAGTGAAAACATAAAAAAAAGCATAACCTCCGTTGCTGAGGGCAGCCCTGAAGCTAAACTTTGTCACCTTTGGCAAAGACTAATCTTGGCTCTCTCCACCCCAAGTACTTCACCCTCTAAATATACAGTATGACCACCATATAATACAGACTGCATTAGTGACTTCCATATAATGCAGACATTATTGACTGCAATATAGTAACGACAGCATTAATGCCTAGATGAAGCATGGCCGCACCCACTTGTTAAAACTTTGACTTAAAATCCTGTGGTTCATGGTGGCATGCACTTAGAAGGGGGCATTCCATCTCCTAAATGGATGTCCTTGGCCTGCTCCAGGCCAGGCTGGGCCTATGTGATCGGTACCCTCCCCATCCCCCTCTAGCACCCCTCATGACAACCATATAACACCTGGTATGTACAGGCCGGTTGCCCATCTGTTCGTTCTCCCGTGTCTCAAGCTTCTCATCCCCATTTCCTCCTTCTATTCCCCCCGTGCTCCAGCACATCACCTTCTGTCTCCCTGTGCCTCTGCATCTCCATCCCCACCTCTGTCTCTAGCCCACATTTCTTCTCTGTTTTTGCTGCCTGATTCTCTTAGCGGCTCCTCTACCATCCAGGGGCATAAAGTCATAATACTGCATGTGCTGATCGGGGGGCGGCGACGACTATTATTGCGTCTGCCACTAAGCTCCTTATTTCTGTCTGCTCTGCTGAATACTGCTGCTGGGAATAGATATACACCCTCCAGCGCTAAGGAGAATACCACATTCACAATATATATTCAGAAAAACGCCGTACAAAAACACTTGTCACCAATGTGGATAATGACACAATTAATAGTACTTAACGTTTAGGGAAGTGGTCAACATAAGAGCAGATTTTTCTTAATCCGTAGGTTTCCACAGTTTACCATGTGAAAAGAAAAGATATATAATAGTGCAGATTGTTTAAAAAGGATTGCAGATTTTATTAAAAGGATCCACTTACAAACGCAAATTATGGATTGAGCCTGATAAAATTCCCAAACTGGCAAAATACAGCATCAAACAGGTGCATCAATTCCAGGGTTGTGATAGATCTTTCATGCAGACTCCATGATGAAATGCACGGTACCATAAAAAAGAAATATAAATAGTGCAAGTATGTAGAAACAATTCAAAGTTTTAATACACATATGCACTTACAAACACTTGACAGAAATACAGCATAACGGGTTCCCCACTGGCAAAACAGCATAGGTAAGTTCCTGATGTCCGAGGAATTCTCCAGCACTCACTTCCGGAATGTGAGTGCCGTATCAAACCCAAGATCTTAAGCCACGCAGGGTATCCCTCCTAAAGCCACGCTAGACGCGTTTCAGACCGAAGTCCTTCCTCAGTAGCATGCTACTCAATACTCATGCGTTCAATACTTTTAGATTTTTTTTTTTTTTTTTTTTAAGACCAATCACATGCAGAAGAGCCTCATTATTATAATGTTCAGAAGCTGATTGTAGTTATTGTTAAAGATCTCATAGTAATATGAAATGTAATTCAATTCAACTGGTGTGGATTATTAGAAATACACTAAAAAGGTCTACAGTCAATTGGTCTACCACTAATAGTAGACATGCATTAGGTCAACAGGGTCAAAAGGTCGACATATAATAGGTAGACAGTAGAAAATAAGATTTTAAACCTACCGGTAAATCTTTTTCTCCTAGTCCGTAGAGGATGCTGGGGACTCTGTAAGGACCATGGGGTATAGAGGGGCTCCGCAGGAGACATGGGCACTATAAAGAACTTTAGAATGGGTGTGCACTGGCTCCTCCCTCTATGCCCCTCCTCCAGACCTCAGTTAGAGAAACTGTGCCCAGAGGAGACGGACAGTACGAGGAAAGGATTTTGCTAATCTAAGGACAAGATTCATACCAGCTAACAGTATGAACAAACAGTATCAGTCAACGACTGATCTTAACTGTAACATAACCCTTATGTAAGCAAGAACTATATACAAGCCTTGCAGAAATATGCCCACACTGGGACGGGTGCCCAGCATCCTCTACGGACTAGGAGAAAAAGATTTACTGGTAGGTTTAAAATCTTATTTTCTCTTACGTCCTAGAGGATGCTGGGGACTCTGTAAGGACCATGGGGATTATACCAAAGCTCCCAAACGGGCGGGAGAGTGCGGATGACTCTGCAGCACCGATTGAGCAAACATGAGGTCCTCATCAGCCAGGGTATCAAACTTGTAGAATTTAGCAAAAGTGTTTGAACCCGACCAAGTAGCTGCTCGGCAAAGCTGTAAAGCCGAGACACCTCAGGCAGCCGCCCAAGAAGAGCCCACCTTCCTAGTGGAATGGGCCTTTACCGAATTTGGTACCGGCAATCCAGCCGTAGAATGAGCCTGCTGAATCGTGTTGCAGATCCAGCGAGCAATAGTCTGCTTAGAAGCAGGAGCGCCAACCTTGTTGGCTGCATACAGGACAAACAGAGCTTCTGTTTTTCTAATTCGAGCCGTCCTGGCTACGTAAATTTTTAAGGCCCTGACTACATCAAGGTATTTGGAATCCTCCAAATCTCCCTTAGCCACAGGCACCAAAATAGGTTGGTTCATATGAAACGATGACACCACCTTAGGCAAAAATTGAGGACGAGTCCTCAACTCTGCTCTATCCACATGGAAAATGAGATAGGGGCTCTTATGAGACAAGGCCGCCAAGTCTGACACCCGCCTTGCAGATGCCAAGGCCAACATGACCACCTTCCAAGTGAGAAATTTTAACTCAACAGTTTGAAGAGGCTCAAACCAGTGAGATTTTAGGAACTGTAACACCACGTTAAGGTCCCATGGTGCCACTGGGGGCACAAAAGGAGGCTGAATGTGCAGCACTCCCTTTACAAAAGTCTGGACTTCTGGGAGAGAAGCCAATTCTTTCTGGAAGAATATAGAAAGGGCCAAAATCTGTACCTTAATGGAGCCTAACTTTAGGCCCATATCCACGTCAGTCTGTAGAAAGTGGAGAAACCGGCCCAAGTGGAAGTCTTCCGTAGGAGCATTCTTGGCTTCACACCAAGAAACATACTTCCTCCAGATACGGTGATAATGTTTCGCCGTCACCTCCTTCCTAGCCTTTATCAGAGTAGGGATGACTTCCTCCGGAATACCCTTCCCAGCTAGGATTTGGTGTTCAACCGCCATGCCGTCAAATATAACCGCGGTAAGTCTTGGAACACGCAGGGCCCCTGCTGTAACAGGTCTTCCCTGAGAGGAAGAGGCCATGGATCTTCTGTGAGCAGCTCCTGAAGATCTGAATACCAGGCCCTTCGAGGCCAATCTGGAACAATGAGTATTGTCTGCACTCTTTTTCGCCTTATGATTCTCCGTATCTTTGAGATGAAAGGAAGAGGAGGGAACACATAGACCGACTGAAACACCCATGGTGTCACGAGAGCGTCCACCGCTACTGACCGAGGGTCCCTTGACCTGGCACAATAACCTCCGAAGCTTCTTGTTGAGGCGTGACACCATCATGTCTATTTGAGGAAGTCCCCAAAGACTTGTTATCTCTGCAAAAACTTCTTGATGAAGTCCCCACTCTCCTGGATGGAGATCGTGTCTGCTGAGGAAGTCTGCTTCCCAGTTGTCCACTCCCGGAATTAATACCGCTGACAGAGCGCTTACGTGATTTTCTGCCCAGCGCAGAATCCTGGTGGCTTCCGCCATTGCCACTCTGCTACTTGTCCCGCCTTGGCGGTTTACATGAGCCACGGCTGTGACGTTGTCTGATTGAATCAGAACCGGTAGGTCGCAAAGAATATTCTCCGCTTGTCGTAGGCCGTTGTATATGGCCCTCAATTCCAGTATGTTGATGTGTAGACAAGCCTCCTGGCTTGACCACAGTCCCTGAAAATTCCTTCCTTTTGTGACTGCTCCCCATCCTCGGAGGCTCGCGTCCGTGGTCATCAGTACCCAGTCCTGAATGCCGAACCTGCGACCCTCTAGAAGGTGAGCACTCTGGAGCCACCACAGGAGAAACACCCTGGCCCTGGGGGACATAGTTATTTTCTGATGTATTTGAAGGTGGGACTCGGACCACTTGTCCAGAAGGTCCCACTGAAACGTCCTCGCATGAAACCTGCCGAAGGGGATGGCCTCGTAGGTCGCCACCATTTTCCCCAGTACTCTAGTGCACTGATGGACTGACACTCTTTTCGGTTTTAACAGGTCTCTTACCATGTTCTGGAGTTCCTGGGCTTTTTCCCTCGGGAGACAAACCCGCTTCTGTTCTGTGTCCAGAATCATGCCTAAGAAAGACAGCCGAGTCGTCTGAACCAACTGCAACTTTGGTAGATTTAGAATCCATCCATGTTGCTGTAGCACTCCCAGGGAGAGTGACACGCTTTTCTGCAACTGTTCCTTTGATCTCGCTTTTATCAGGAGATCGTCCAAGTACGGGATAATTGTGACTCCTTGCCTGTGTAGGAGCACCATCATTTCCGCCATTACCTTGGTGAACACCCTCGGGGCCGTGGAAAGCAACGTCTGAAACTGGTAATGACAGTCCTGTACAGCGAATCTCAGGCATGCCTGATGAGGATATATGGGGACGTGAAGGTATGCATCCTTTATGTCTAATGGCAACATAAAATCCCCCCTCTTCCAGGCTGGAGATGACTGCCCTGAGCGATTCCATCTTGAACTTGAACCTTTTTAAAAACAGGTTCAGGGATTTTAGATTTAGAATGGGTCTGACCGAGCCATCCGGTTTCGGGACCACAAATAGGGTTGAATAGTACCCCTTCCCCTGTTGCGTTAGGGGAACCTTGGTAATCACTTGCTGTTGACACAGCTTTTGAATTGCAGCTAAAATTACCTCCCTCTCTGGGGGAGAAGCTGGTAAAGCCGATTTGAAGAATCGACGAGGAGGCACGTCTTCGAATTCCAGCTTGTAGCCCTGGGATACAATTTCCATCGCCCAAGGATCCACGTCCGACTGAACCCAGACGTGGCTGAAGAGTCGAAGACGTGCCCCCACCGGTGCGGCCTCCCTAAGGGGAGCCCCAGCCTCATGCGGTGGATTTAGTAGAAGCCGGGGAGGACTTCTGTTCCTGCGAACTGGCCGTAGCAGGCATTCTCTTCCCTCTACCCTTACCTCTGGCGAGGAAGGAAGACCCCCGACCTCTTCTGGACTTATGCGACCGAAAGGACTGCATCTGTTACTGAGGAGTTTTCTTTTGCTGTGGGGGAACATATGGCAAAAAGGTAGATTGACCCGCGGTAGCTGTGGAAACTAGGTCAGCGAGACCTTCCCCAAATAAAACCTCACCCTTGTAAGGTAAAACTTCCATATGCCTCTTTGAGTCGGCATCACCCGTCCATTGGCGGGTCCACAGTGCTCGCCTAGCCGAGACCGCCATTGCGTTGGCCCTTGAACCTAATAGTCCGACGTCTCTCTGAGCGTCTCTCATATATAAGACTGCGTCTTTGATGTGACCTAAGGTCAACAAAATGGTATTCCTATCTAGGGTATCAAGATCAGCTGACAAGGTATCTGTCCAAGCTGCTACCGCGCTACAGACCCAAGCCGATGCTATAGCCGGTCTGAGTAAAGCACCAGTATGTGTATAAATTGATTTTAAAGTCGTTTCCTGTCTGCGATCAGCAGGATATTTGAGAGCTGCCGTGTCTGAGGATGGTAGCGCCACCTTTTTCGATAAGCGCGTCAAAGCTTTGTCCACCCTGGGCGAGGATTCCCACCGTACCCTGTCCGGTGCCGGGAAAGGATACGCCATAAGAACTCTTTTGGGAATCTGCAGTTTTTTGTCTGGAGTTTCCCAAGCTTTTTCAAATAACGCATTCAGCTCATGCGATGGGGAAATGTTACCTCCAGGTTTCTTTTCCTTAAACATGTGTACCCTCGTATCAGGGACAGAGGGGTCATCTGTGATATGCAAAACATCTTTTATTGCAATAATCATATAATGAATACTTTTGGCCACCCTTGGGTGTAGCTTTGCATCATCGTAGTCGACACTGGAGTCAGAATCCGTGTCGGTATCATTGTCTGCTATTTGGGATAGGGGACTTTTTGAGACCCTGAAGGGCCCTGTGACACCGTCAAAGCCATTGATTGACTCCCCGTATTATCCCTGGACTCTGCTTTGTTCAATGCCTTATGTAACAAGGTCACATTTGCATTTAAAACATTCCACATGTCCAAACAATCAGGTATCTGCGTTGCCGTTGGAGACACCACAATCATCTGCTCCACCTCCTCTCTAGAAGAGCCTTCCGCCTCAGACATGCCGACACAGGCGTAACGACACCCCCCACACACAGGCATTGTATGTGTATGCATGTATGTGTGTATATATGTGTAAGAGACAGTTCCCCCGATAAGGCCCTTTGGAGAGACAGAGAGAGTATGCCAGCACACACCCAGCGCCAATAACACTGGAAACAAAATTCCCAGATAAACAGCGCTTTTATATAGTCATATAGATAAATCTATACACTCACTGCGCCTTACAAGTGCGCCCCCCCCCCCCCCTCTTTTTTTGCCCTCTGTCACCGTGTTCAGCAGGGGAGAGTCCAGGGAGCCAGCTTCTGCAGTGTACTGTGGAGAAAATGGCGCTGGTTAGTGCTGTAAGATCAAGCTCCGCCCCCTCAGCGGCACGCTTCGTTCCCGCTCAAATTTATTTATACTGGCGGGGGATTATAAAATATACTGCCTCTGCAGCCTATATATTTATATGAGCCAGTCCTAGAGGTTTATTGCTGCTCCGGGCGCCCCCCCCCCCTGCACCCATCCGTGCCTGTAGTGTGTGGGAGCAATGGCTGCGCGTTACCTCATAGAAGATCTGAAGTCTTTAGCCGCCTTTGAAGTCTTCTTTCTTCGTATACTCACCCGGCTTCTATCTTCCGGCTCTGCGAGGAGGACGGCGGCGCGGCTCCGGGACGAACGGCGAGGGTGAGACCTGCGTTCCGACTCCCTCTTGAGCTAATGGTGTCCAGTAGCCTAAGAAGCAGAGCCTATCATTTAAGTAGGTCTGCTTCTCTCCCCTCAGTCCCACGATGCAGGGAGCCTGTTGCCAGCAGTGCTCCCTGAAAATAAAAAACCTAACAAAATTATTTTTCAGAGAAACTCAGGAGAGCTCCCCTGTAATGCACCCAGTCTCCTCTGGGCACAGGATCTAACTGAGGTCTGGAGGAGGGGCATAGAGGGAGGAACCAGTGCACACCCATTCTAAAATAAGAATTTACTTACCGATAATTCTATTTCTCGGAGTCCGTAGTGGATGCTGGGGTTCCTGAAAGGACCATGGGGAATAGCGGCTCCGCAGGAGACAGGGCACAAAAAGTAAAGCTTTAGGATCAGGTGGTGTGCACTGGCTCCTCCCCCTATGACCCTCCTCCAAGCCAGTTAGGTACTGTGCCCGGACGAGCGTACACAATAAGGGAGGAATTTTGAATCCCGGGTAAGACTCATACCAGCCACACCAATCACACCGTACAACTTGTGATCTAAACCCAGTTAACAGTATGATAACAGCGGAGCCTCTGAAAAGATGGCTCACAACAATAATAACCCGATTTTTGTAACTATGTACAAGTATTGCAGACAATCCGCACTTGGGATGGGCGCCCAGCATCCACTACGGACTCCGAGAAATAGAATTATCGGTAAGTAAATTCTTATTTTCTCTATCGTCCTAGTGGATGCTGGGGTTCCTGAAAGGACCATGGGGATTATACCAAAGCTCCCAAACGGGCGGGAGAGTGCGGATGACTCTGCAGCACCGAATGAGAGAACTCCAGGTCCTCTTTTGCCAGGATATCAAATTTGTAGAATTTTACAAACGTGTTCTCCCCTGACCACGTAGCTGCTCGGCAGAGTTGTAATGCCGAGACCTCTCGGGCAGCCGCCCAAGATGAGCCCACCTTCCTTGTGGAATGGGCCTTAACCGATTTAGACTGTGGCAGGCCTGCCTCAGAATGTGCAAGTTGAATTGTGTTACAAATCCAACGAGCAATCGACTGCTTAGAAGCAGGCGCACCCAACTTGTTGGGTGCATACAGTATAAACAGCGAGTCAGATTTTCTGACTCCAGCTGTCCTGGAATATATTTTCAGGGCCCTGACAACTTCTAGCAACTTGGAGTCCTCCAAGTCCCTAGTAGGTGCAAGGCACCACAATAAGCTGGTTCAGGTGAAACACTGACACCACCTTAGGGAGAGAACTGGGGACGAGTCCGCAGCTCTGCCCTGTCCGAATGGACAAACAGATATGGGCTTTTTTGAGAAAAAACCACCAATTTGACACTCGCCTGGTCCAGGCCAGGGCCAAGAGCATGGTCACTTTTTATGTGAGATGCTGCAAATCCACATATTTGACTGGTTTTAAACCAATGTGATTTGAGAAATCCCAGAACTACGTTGAGATCCCACAGTGCCACTGGAGGCACAAAAAAGGGGTTTGTATATGCAATACTCCCTTGACAAACTTCTGGACTTCAGGAACTGAAGCCAATTCTTTCTGGAAGAAAATTTCCAGGGCCGAATTTGAACCTTAATGGACCCCAATTTGAGGCCCATAGACACTCCTGTTTGCAGGAAATGCAGGAAACGACCGAGTTGAAATTTCTTTGTGGGGCCTTCCTGGCCTCACACCACGCAACAAATTTTCGCCACACGTGGTGATAATGTTGTGCGGTCACCTCCTTTCTGGCTTTGACCAGTGTAGGAATGACCTCTTCCGGAATGCCTTTTTTCCCTTAGGATCCGGCTTTCCATCGCCATGCCGACAAACGCAGCTGCGGTAAGTCTTGGAACAGACATGGTACTTGCTGAAGCAAGTCCCTTCTTAGCGGCAGAGGCCATAAGACCTCTGTAAGCATCTCTTGAAGTTCCGGGTACCAAGTCCTTCTTGGCCAATCCGGAGCCATGAGTATAGTTCTTACTCCTCTACGTCTTATAATTCTCAGCACCTTAGGTATGAGAAGCAGAGGAGGGAACACATACACCGACTGGTACACCCACGGTGTTACCAGAACGTCCACATCTATTGCCTGAGGGTCCCTTGACCTGGCGCAATACCTGTCCCGTTTTTTGTTCAGACGGGACGCCATCCTGTCCACCTTTGGTATTTCCCAACGGTTTACAATCATGTGGAAAAAACTTCTCAATGAAGTTTCCACTCTCCCGGGTGGAGGTCGTGCTGAGGAAGTCTGCTTCCCAGTTTCCATTCCCGGGATGAAAAACTGCTGACAGTGTTATCACATGATTTTCCGCCCAGCGAAAAGTCCTTGCAGTTTCTGCCATTGCCCTCCTGCTTCTTGTGTCGCCCTGTCTGTTTACGTGGGCGACTGCCGTGATGTTTTTCCCACTGGATCAATACCGGCTGACCTTGAAGCAGAGGTCTTGCTAAGCTTAGAGCATTATAAATTTACCCTTAGCTCCAGTATATTTATGTGGAGAAAAGTCTCCATACTTGATCACACTCCCTGGAAATTTTTCCCTTGTGTGACTGCTCCCCAGCCTCTCAGGCTGGGCTCCGTGGTTACCAGCATCCAATCCTGAATGCCGAATCTGCGGCCCTCTAGAAGATGAGCACTCTATAACCACCACAGGAGAGACACCCTTGTCCTTGGATATTGGGTTATCCGCTGATGCATCTGAAGATGCGATCCGGACCATTTGTCCAGCAGATCCCACTGAAAAGTTCTTACGTGAAATCTGCCGAATGGAATTGCTTCGTAGGAAGCCACCATTTTTACCAGGACCCTTGTGCAATGATGCACTGTTTTTAGGAGGTTCCTGACTTGCTCGGATAACTCCCTGGCTTTCTCTTCCGGGAGAAACACCTTTTTCTGGACTGTGTCCAGAATCATCCCTAGGCACAGCAGACGTGTCGTCGGGATCAGCTGCGATTTTGGAATATTTAGAATCCACCCGTGCTGATTGTAGCAGTATCAGAGATAGTGCTACTCCGACCTCCAACTGTTCCCTGGACTATGCCCCTATCAGGAGATCCTCCAAGTAAGGGATAATTAAGACGCCTTTTCTTCGAAGAAGAATCATCAATTCGGCCATTACCTTGGTAAAGACCCCGGGGTGCCGTGGACAATCCAAACGGCAGCGTCTGAAACTGATAGTGACAGTTCTGCACCACGAACCTGAGGTACCCTTAGTGAGAAGGGCAAATTTGGGACATAGAGGTAAGCATCCTTGATGTCCCGGGACACTATATAGTCCCCTTCTTCCTGGTTCGTTATCACTGCTCTGAGTGACTTCATCTTAATTTGAACCTTTGTAAGTGTTCAAAAAAAAATTTTTTTTTTTTTTTTTTAGAATAAGTCTCACCTAGCCTTCTGGCTTCAGTACCACAATATAGTGTGGAATAATACCCCTTTTCTGTAGTAGGAGGGGTAATTTAATTGTCACCTGCTGGGAACACAGCTTGTGAATTTTTTCCCATACTACCTCCTTGTCGGAGGGAGACTTGGTAAAGCAGACTTCAGGAGCCTGCGAAGGGGAAACGTCTCGACATTCCCATCTGTACCCCCGGGATACTACATGTAGGATCCAGGGGTCCTGTACGGTCTCAGCGCCATGCTGAGAACTTGTCAGACGCGGTGGAACGCTTCTGTTCCTGGGAATAGGCTGCCTGTTACAGTCTTCTTCCCTTTCCTCTATCCCTGGGCAGATATGATCTTATAGGGACGAGAGGACTGAGGCTGAAAAGACGGTGTCTTTTTCTGCAGAGATGTGACTTAGGGTAAAAAACGGTGGATTTTCCAGCAGTTGCCGTGACCACCAGGTCCGATGGACCGACCCCAAACAAGTCCTCTTCCTTTATACGGCCATACTGTGCCGTTTGGAATCTGCATCACCTGACCACTGTCGTGTCCATAACATCTTCTGGCAGTTATGGACATCGCGTTTATTCATGATGCCAGAGTGCAAATATCCCTCTGTGCATCTCGCATATATAGAAATGCTCTATAGTCAATAAAATACTGTCCCTGTCAAGGGTATCAATATTTTTAGTCAGGGAATCCGACCAAGCCACCCTAGCTCTGCACATCCAGGCTGAGGCGATCGCTGGCCGCAGTATAACACCAGTATGTGTGTATATACTTTTTATTATATTTTCCAGCCTTGTCAGCTGGTCCTTGAGGACGGCCCTATCTATAGACGGTACCGCCACTTGTTTTGATAAGCGTGTGAGCGCCTTATCCACCTTAAGGGGTGTTTCCCAACGCGCCCTAACTTCTGGCGGGAAAGGGTATACCGCCCATAATTTTCTATCGGGGGGAACCCACGCATCATCACACACTTTATTTAATTTATCTGATTCAGGAAAAACTATGGTAGTTTTTTCACATCCCACATAATACCCTCTTTTGTGGTACTTGTAGTATCAGAAATACGTAACACCTCCTTCATTGCCTTTAACGTGTGGCCCTAATAAGGAATACGTTTGTTTATTCACCGTCGACACTGGATTCAGTGTCCCTGTCTGTGTCTGTGTCGACCGACTAAAGTAAACGGGCGTTTTAAAAACCCTTGACGGTGTTTTTGAGACGTCTGGACCGTACTAATTGTTTGTCGGCCGTCTCATGTCGTCAACCGACCTTGCAGCGTGTTGACATTATCACGTAATTTCCTAAATAAGCCATCCATTCCGGTGTCGACTCCCTAGAGAGTGACATCACCATTACAGGCAATTGCTCCGCCTCCTCACCAACATCGTCCTCCTACCTGTCGACACACACGTACCGACACACAGCACACACACAGGGAATGCTCTGATAGAGGACAGGACCCACTAGCCCTTTGGAGAGACAGAGGGAGAGTTTGCCAGCACACACCAAAAACGCTATAATTATATAGGGACAACCTTATATAAGTGTTTTCCCTTATAGCATCTTAATATATATATATAAGCATATCGCCAAATTAGTGCCCCCCCTCTCTGTTTTAACCCTGTTTCTGTAGTGCAGTGCAGGGGAGAGCCTGGGAGCCTTCCCTCCAGCCTTTCTGTGAGGGAAAATGGCACTGTGTGCTGAGGAGATAGGCCCCGCCCCTTTTTCGGGCGGCCTCGTCTCCCGCTCTTAACGGATTCTGGCAGGGGTTAAATATCTCCATATAGCCTCCGGAGGCTATATGTGAGGTATTTTTAGCCAAAATAGGTATTCATTTGCCTCCCAGGGCGCCCCCCTCCCAGCGCCCTGCACCCTCAGTGACTGCCGTGTGAAGTGTGCTGAGAGGAAAATGGCGCACAGCTGCAGTGCTGTGCGCTACCTTTAGAAGACTGAGGAGTCTTCTGCCGCCGATTCTGGACCTCTTCTTACTTCAGCATCTGCAAGGGGGCCGGCGGCAAGGCTCCGGTGACTATCCAGGCTGTACCTGTGATCGTCCCTCTGGAGCTGATGTCCAGTAGCCAAGAAGCCAATCCATCCTGCACGCAGGTGAGTTCACTTCTTCTCCCCTAAGTCCCTCGTTGCAGTGATCCTGTTGCCAGCAGGACTCACTGTAAAATAAAAAACCTAAGCTAAACTTTCCTAAGCAGCTCTTTAGGAGAGCCACCTAGATTGCACCCTTCTCGGCCGGGCACAAAATCTAACTGGCTTGGAGGAGGGTCATAGGGGGAGGAGCCAGTGCACACCACCTGATCCTAAAGCTTTACTTTTTGTGCCCTGTCTCCTGCGGAGCCGCTATTCCCCATGGTCCTTTCAGGAACCCCAGCATCCACTAGGACGATAGAGAAAGTTCTTTATAGTGCCCATGTCTCCTGCGGAGCCCGTCTATACCCCATGGTCCTTACGGAGTCCCCAGCATCCTCTAGGATGTAAGAGAAAAGGTAGATGGGGTCAAAATGTCAACATGAAAATGGTCGACACAAAAAAGTATACTCATTGTTTTTTTTGGGGGGTGTTGTCACTTTTGTGCCGCAAACCAGCCCCATTAGTGTACTACGTACTAAGCAGCAAAAACCACCTGCATGATAATTGTTTTTCCTTCAAAGTTTATAAAATGCATTTATATGTTGGAGTCACGGATGTGTACGATTCAATGGACTCTAAAAAAGAGAGAGAATATTTTACACTCCATTGAATTGTACATTTTTGTGACACCAACATATATAAGTGCATTACCCTTTATGTGGAAGCGGTGGTGTTTTTAATCACGTCACAATATGTAATATATGTATTTCCCAGTACCCTTTATGTGGGAGAGGTATTCTACAGTAAATTAATCATGTCACAATTTGGCAGATGTATTAAGCATGGAAAAGTGATAAGTGCAAGATGATAATGCACCAGCCAATCAGCTCCCTTCATTTTACAAAACTGTAATGATTGGCTAGTGCATTATCACCTTGCACTTATCACTTCTTTATAACTTCTCCAGGCTTAATACATCTGCCCCAATATGTAATTATGCATTTTCCAGTAACTTTCTATTGCAAAGGCGGGGTTTTGGGCAAAAACTTGTACTTACAGGACCTAGTTCTAATGCTATCACAATTTTGATCACATTCAAGTAACCCCCATCCAGCTGTAAGAGAGAAGCATTTCAGATGTGTACTACTCGGAATTGCTTGCAAGTACTTAAAGCTGCATATACACCGTCCAACGCATATGCAGTCTGCTAAAACATCGCTAGATGCATCCACATTTGGAATTACGCACAACTTAGAATTAGGCCCACAGTCTCCGGTTGTCTGTAAAAAAATAAAAATGAGCTAGCATCCTGAATTTAGTCTACTCTAGTGTTTCATGTTAACTTTGGTGATTTGAATGTATTTTTTTTAAAATGTGTCATCTATTAGATACCAAGACCCATGTGACACAGGATTCTTCTGCCTGATTGCATTACTGCAGGTCTGTTAAAATGCTCCTACAAATTTGTTGCTGGCATCTAACTTTTTTTGAGTTTCACCTCAACCAAAGTAAAAGTGGTCAGTACTCTATTTTATGACGTCCTGTGTACTTCTTGACTATTCAGAGTCCTTCCAAAAGGAGCCAGACAGTAAAGAACTGCTTCTTTTGGCCATACAAGCAGAGTGTTATTTCAGACAAAGCACTTTGTTCTATAATGTTGAAGGTCCTGTCTAACTACCTCTATAGCTACACAATAAACACAACAACCAATGTGTGATGATCAGTGATGCCCCCCATCAGTTTTGCATGAAGGGAGCCAGTTATGCATAGACAGTGTTGAAGTTGCGTTTTGTTGTTGACAAATCCAACTAAGGGACATACAACTGTGACAGATCAGTGTTTTATGTTCTGTAATTGTGCATTAAAATGTAAATGTGTAGAGTAATGTCCTTTCTACAGTACATATTTCCATGTAATAATGAATAAGGACTGGAATGCTTGTTTCACTAAGATACAATTTCCGTAAAGTACCCCCCCCCCCCCCCCCCCCAAATCTATTCCGAAAAAATCTGAGGGCATTTTTTTCGAAAGTGTTTCTTTCATTAAAATTGGGAAAAAATTGTTAAATGGGGAAAATACCAGATATTTTCATCATGTATTAACCCCGACAGACAGGATGATGTCACTATACCGACAGCAGAATCCCGGCAGCAAGGCATCAAGTCCCCTTTGTGTTCGCTATGTTCGCCACAATGGAGGTCGGGATTCCATTGAGTAGTATTTCCCCAGCTGTCAGAATTTCAACGTATGTCTCCTGTACACCGGGATCCCCGAAAGCTGGTATTTTAACTGCATCCCCTTACCAATATAGTAGCTAGATAATGGAGTTGGTAGGGAATTAAATATTTGGCCTTGTTTCTTTGTCTAATATATAAGTGGTTTTGTTTTCCCATCAGAGAGCAGATCCTCCGTGTGAAAGCGGAAGAAGACAAAATCCCTCTACTCGTAGTGGGTAACAAGTCTGATCTGGAAGATAGAAGACAAGTGCCTGTGGATGAGGCCAGAGGGAAGTCGGATGAGTGGGGTGTGCAGTATGTGGAAACTTCTGCCAAAACAAGAGCCAACGTAGACAAGGTAAGTGTTTTACCCCTGAGCATTGGTGTGAAAATATAGAGGGTTTTTCTCTGACGTCCTAGTGGATGCTGGGAACTCCGTAAGGACCATGGGGATAGCGGGCTCCGAAGGAGGCTGGGCACTCTAGAAAGATCTTAGACTACCTGGTGTGCACTTGCTCCTCCCACTATGACCCTCCTCCAAGCCTCAGTTAGATTTCGTGCCCGGCCGAGGTTGGATGCACACTAGGGGCTCTCCTGAGCTCTTAGAAAGTAATAGTCTTAGATTTTTTTATTTTCAGTGAGACCTGCTGGCAACAGGCTCACTGCAGCGAGGGACTAAGGGGAGAAGAAGCGAACTCGCCTGCTTGCAGCCGGATTGGGCTTCTTAGGCTACTGGACACCATTAGCTCCAGAGGGATCGACCGCAGGCCCAGCCTTGATGTTCGGTCCCGGAGCCGCGCCGCCGTCCCCCTTACAGAGCCAGAAGCAAGAAGATGGTCCGGAAAATCGGCGGCATGAAGACTCTGTCTTCACCAAGGTAGCGCACAGCACTGCAGCTGTGCGCCATTGCTCCTCTCACACACTTCACACTCCGGTCACTGAGGGTGCAGGGCGCTGGGGGGGGGCGCCCTGAGGCAGCAATAAAAACACCTTGGCTGGCTAAAATACCTCAATATATAGCCCCAGGGGCTATATATGAGGTAAATCCCCCTGCCAGAATTCCATAAAAAGCGGGAGAATAGGCCGCGAAAAAGGGGCGGAGCCTATCTCCTCAGCACACTGGCGCCATTTTTCCCTCACAGCTCGGCTGGAAGGAAGCTCCCTGGCTCTTCCCTGCAATCTACAGTACCAGTAAGAGGGAAAAGAGGGGGGGCATTAAATTTGGCAATAGATATATATATTTTATTGAAAAGCAGCTATTAGGGACATAACTCAGTTAGTCCCTATATATATATATATATATATATATATATATATATATATATATATATATATATATATATATATATATATATATATATATATATATATATATGGAAGGGATAAGGTGGTTTTAAGCGACCAGTGGTGTCTAATGTTAATCGGAGACTTATATTTCAAACAAAAAAATTTTTTTTTTTATTAAATCTAATATGCACCAATAAAAACAAATAAAATAATAGCCCTATTACAGGGAGCCAGAAACGTTACTAAAGACTGGATGTAAAATAATATAAAATCAATAATACAAATTTAGATAAGACAAGAGGAAAAAACGTCCTAAAAGTGCAAAAAATTGGACATAAGATCAGCATAAAAAGTATATAAAGTATATATATATAAAAAGGTTCTTAGCTTTTAGAGAGGATATGTATCATAGCACCCAACGCGTTTCGTCCTATCTGGACTTCATCAAGGGGTGACATACAACTGGGACAGCTCATCTATTTATACCTGTATCAGTAGGGAAGTGATAGCTACATCACTTCCTGTCAATTATCTGGTGTCAAATTTCGTATAATGTTCAAACATTCAAAACACAGAGATAATGCTCTTATATCATAGGGTCACTGTGTAGGGTGAAAACCGCTAAGTAGATAACTGTATTCTATGCATTTAAAGTCCTAAAAACAGTTCATATAGTTGAAAGTCCCGGACTTCCTGTCCGGATCGCGGGTGACGTCACGTCCGCCCCGCTTCCGGCGTCCGGCTTTCTTCATTGCGCATGCGCCGAGTGCGGGTTGTGGAGGGTTCTTTGTCCGGCTTCCCAGTGCGCATGCGCCCGTTCTCCCATCTTATATCAGTGGCTGGGAACGTGTGTATAGTGGCGGCGGCCATTTTCTTGGAGTGCAATACTTCAGTCACTTGGTTATAAGTTCTTGTAGTTGCGGCGGCCATTTTGGGTAGGATTTTTCATAATGGAAATGAATATAAAAGCGAAAATAAAAAGAAAAACATGTTTCAGAAAGGGTATTTGTATGAATGTTTCATATTCATATTTAGCTTTATCGGTGGTTCTGATCCCAAATATGGACATGATAGAAGCAGCCAGTATAATTGGATATCTGGCTAGTACTTAGGCAAGAGGACATTGATTATTTCATAATGCATTCAGGTTTGATAGTTCTAGTATTTATATAATATATACTAGTATGCTTTAATTCATGAGGTGATTATCCAAAGTTCACTCCCATGTGGGAAATGATATAGCAGCAATCACACATCATGTGGAAAATATGGTAGCAGGCACACGTCATAACGAGCAGGGTGCAGGTAGAAACATGGTATGTGTGAATTTTAATAAAATGAATTTTTATATATAAAAACATAATTGCACCAAAGTTCCCATAGGAGGGTGGTAAGGGATAGATTAGTTGGTGTAATAACCTCTTAGCCCTTGTTCTAGAATATTACAGCACCCAGTCTTCCATGATGGTTCCCCATCTATGTACTAATTGGGCCCGACACTGCTTGGCTTCCAAGATCGAACGGAGTTGGGCATCTCCAGTGTGGTATGGCTGTAGCATCGGCGTGGTTCTCTAGAGGTGTCACAGTAACGGCGTAGTTGAAGAAGTGAAAAAAGTGGAAATAGCAGAAGTTAAGGTGAGGAACAAGGTGCCTAAATTGGAAAAATAGGCGCAAATCAGCTTACGTTATAGAAAGGGGGCTATTTCATAGCCTTCATTGAAGCCATCTGGATGCATGGTGTTGAGTTCAAAGATCCAGTACATTTCACGTTTGGATAGAAGGTTGGATAGGTCCCCGCCTCTTTCGCCCAAAGAGACCAGTTCAATACCCTTGAAGGTTAATTCGTCAGGATCCGAGTTGTGGTGGGCATGAAAGTGTTTTGGTACTGCATGTGTTAGTACTTTGTTTTTGATATTTCTTATATGTTCCTGTATACGGATTTTTAAGGGTCTTTTCGTTTTCCCTATGTACTTCATCCCACATGAGCACTCAAGCATGTAAATCACTGACACCGTGTTACAGTTGATGAACTGCTTGATCTTGTGCTCTTTTGATCCGTTAGTGTTTTTGAAGGTTTTCCTTGTAGGGTGTACGTACCGGCATATATTACAGCGGCCGCATTTATAACACCCAGTACATTTGGGCATGTTTGATCGTATTTCCGGGTTCTTCAGCATGCTCGGCGCCACCAGGTCTTTGAGGTTTTGTGACTTCCTAAACACCACTGAGGGATCCTTGGGGAGGTAGTCCTTTAAAATAGGATCCATAAGGAGGATGTTCCAGTGTTTCTTAAGGGTTTTCTTAATAGTCTTATCATGTCTGCTGTATGTGGTGATAAACCGTACCGTGTCATCTCGTTTTTCCTTAGTTTTATATTTCAGGAGTTGTTCCCTCTCCAAATTCTTGGCCTTCAGATTCGCTTCTTCCAAAAGGTGGTTCGGATAGCCCTTTTCCCTGAATCTTTCCGTATATACCTGTAGTTGCTGATCTCGGTCTTCAGTGTCCTTACAGTTCCGAGCAATTCTGTTGAATTGTGAAAAGGGGATGTTGTTCTTCCATTGTTGACTGCGATTACTTCGGTAATGTACATAGCTGTTCATATCTACTTCCTTAACGACACCTCTAGAGAACCACGCCGATGCTACAGCCATACCACACTGGAGATGCCCAACTCCGTTCGATCTTGGAAGCCAAGCAGTGTCGGGCCCAATTAGTACATAGATGGGGAACCATCATGGAAGACTGGGTGCTGTAATATTCTAGAACAAGGGCTAAGAGGTTATTACACCAACTAATCTATCCCTTACCACCCTCCTATGGGAACTTTGGTGCAATTATGTTTTTATATATAAAAATTCATTTTATTAAAATTCACACATACCATGTTTCTACCTGCACCCTGCTCGTTATGACGTGTGCCTGCTACCATATTTTCCACATGATGTGTGATTGCTGCTATATCATTTCCCACATGGGAGTGAACTTTGGATAATCACCTCATGAATTAAAGCATACTAGTATATATTATATAAATACTAGAACTATCAAACCTGAATGCATTATGAAATAATCAATGTCCTCTTGCCTAAGTACTAGCCAGATATCCAATTATACTGGCTGCTTCTATCATGTCCATATTTGGGATCAGAACCACCGATAAAGCTAAATATGAATATGAAACATTCATACAAATACCCTTTCTGAAACATGTTTTTCTTTTTATTTTCGCTTTTATATTCATTTCCATTATGAAAAATCCTACCCAAAATGGCCGCCGCAACTACAAGAACTTATAACCAAGTGACTGAAGTATTGCACTCCAAGAAAATGGCCGCCGCCACTATACACACGTTCCCAGCCACTGATATAAGATGGGAGAACGGGCGCATGCGCACTGGGAAGCCGGACAAAGAACCCTCCACAACCCGCACTCGGCGCATGCGCAATGAAGAAAGCCGGACGCCGGAAGCGGGGCGGACGTGACGTCACCCGCGATCCGGACAGGAAGTCCGGGACTTTCAACTATATGAACTGTTTTTAGGACTTTAAATGCATAGAATACAGTTATCTACTTAGCGGTTTTCACCCTACACAGTGACCCTATGATATAAGAGCATTATCTCTGTGTTTTGAATGTTTGAACATTATACGAAATTTGACACCAGATAATTGACAGGAAGTGATGTAGCTATCACTTCCCTACTGATACAGGTATAAATAGATGAGCTGTCCCAGTTGTATGTCACCCCTTGATGAAGTCCAGATAGGACGAAACGCGTTGGGTGCTATGATACATATCCTCTCTAAAAGCTAAGAACCTTTTTATATATATATACTTTATATACTTTTTATGCTGATCTTATGTCCAATTTTTTGCACTTTTAGGACGTTTTTTCCTCTTGTCTTATCTAAATTTGTATTATTGATTTTATATTATTTTACATCCAGTCTTTAGTAACGTTTCTGGCTCCCTGTAATAGGGCTATTATTTTATTTGTTTTTATTGGTGCATATTAGATTTAATAAAAAAATTTTTTTTGTTTGAAATATAAGTCTCCGATTAACATTAGACACCACTGGTCGCTTAAAACCACCTTATCCCTTCTTTTTGTTTACATTATACATGAAGCACCTTACCAATGCTTCTCTCTTTAAGGTGGAGCTGACGCCCGATTAATATAAATAGGGAGTGTCTAGAAAAAGGAGACTTTTCTTGTTCTTTTATAAATATCCTGGACTACATTCTAGTACTATTTGGTATCGCGGTTAAGCGCCGATAAGCTTCCCCCCATCTATCTATCTATCTATATATATATATATATATATATATATATATATATATATATATATAGCGCTCTGGTGTGTGCTGGCATACTCTTACTCTGTCCCCCCCAAAGGGCTTTTTGTGGGTCCTGTCCTCTGTTTGAGCATTCCCTGTGTGTGTGGAGTGTGTCGGTTGGCTGTGTCGACATGTTTGAGGAGGATAATGATGTGGAGGGGGAGCAGATGCCTTTAGCAGGGATGTCACCCCCTGGGGGGCAGACACCTGAGTGGATGAGTTTATGGCAGGAAATGAGTGCACGTATAGACACCTTACATAAAAAATTTGACGACATGCCGACTGTGGGACAGCCGAGTCTTCAGCTCGTGCCGGTCCAGGTGTCTCAAAAGTCATCAGGGGCTCTGAAACGCCCGCTATCTCAGATGGCACAAGTAGATGTCGACACGGATACTGACACCAGTGTCGACGATGATGAGTCAAATTTCTCTGACGTCCTAGTGGATGCTGGGAACTCCGAAAGGACCGTGGGGAATAGCGGCTCCGCAGGAGACTGGGCACAAAAGTAAAAGCTTTAGGACTAGCTGGTGTGCACTGGCTCCTCCCCCTATGACCCTCCTCCAAGCCTCAGTTAGATTTTTGTGCCCGAACGAGAAGGGTGCAATCTAGGTGGCTCTCCTGAGCTGCTTAGAGTAAAAGTTTAAATTAGGTTTTTTTATTTTCTCTAACGTCCTAAGTGGATGCTGGGACTCCGTAAGGACCATGGGGAATAGCGGCTCCGCAGGAGACAGGGCACAAAATAAAAGCTTGAGATATCAGGTGGTGTGCACTGGCTCCTCCCCCTATGACCCTCCTCCAAGCCAGTTAGATTTTTGTGCCCGGCCGAGAAGGGTGCAAACTAGGTAGCTCTCCAGAGCTGCTTAGAATAAAAGTTTAGTTAGGTTTTTTTATTTTCAGTGAGTCCTGCTGGCAACAGGCTCACTGCATCGTGGGACTAAGGGGAGAAGAAGCGAACTCACCTGAGTGCAGAGTGGATTGGGCTTCTTAGGCTACTGGACGTTAGCTCCAGAGGGACGATCACAGGTTCAGCCTGGATGGGTCACCGGAGCCGCGCCGCCGTCCCCCTTACAGAGCCAGAAGAGACGAAGGTCCGGTGAAAGCGGCGGCAGAAGACATCCTGTCTTCAAGACTAAGGTAGCGCACAGCACCGCAGCTGTGCGCCATTGCTCTCAGCACACTTCACACTCCGGTCACTGAGGGTGCAGGGCGCTGGGGGGGAGCGCCCTGAGACGCAATATAACACACATATACCTTAGCTGGCAAAAGGAATACATCACATATAGCTCCAGGGCTATATGGATGTATTTTTTCCCCTGCCATTTTACACAAAAAAGCGGGAGTTAAGGACGTCGTGAAGGGGCGGGGCCTATCTCCTCAGCACACTGGCACCATTATTCCCTCACAGCTCCGCTGGAAGGACGGCTCCCTAATTCTCCCCTGCAGTACTGCATCTGATTCAGGGTAAAAAAGAGAAGGGGGGGCATTTTGGCAGCAAATAACTAGATTAACAGCAGCTATAAGGGATTAACACTTATATAAGGTTATCCCTGTATATATATAGCGCTGGGTGTGTGCTGGCAGACTCTCCCTCTGTCTCTCCAAAGGGCTAAGTAGGGTCCTGTCCTCTATCAGAGCATTCCCGGTGTGTGTGCTGTGTGTCGGTACGCGTGTGTCGACATGTATGAGGAGGAAAATGAGGTGGAGGCGGAGCAGTTGCCTGTGTTAGTGATGTCACCCCCTAGGGAGTCGACACCTGACTGGATGATTGTGTTTAAGCAATTAAGTGATAATGTCAGCAATTTACAAAAAACTGTTGACGACATAAGAAAGCCGGCAAATCAATTAGTGCCTGTTCAGGCGTCTCAGACACCCTCAGGGGCCCTAAAACGGCCGCTACCTCAGTGGGTCGACACGGATCCAGATACAGATACTGAATCTAGTGTCGACGGTGACGAGACAAACGTAATGTCCAGTAGGGCCACACGTTACATGATCACGGCAATGAAAGAGGCATTGAACCTTTCTGACACTACAAATACCTCAAAGGCGGGTATTATGTGGGGTGTGAAAAAACTGCCAATAGTTTTTCCTGAGTCTGAGGAAATAAATGAGGTGTGTGATAAAGCGTGGGTTTCCCCCGATAAAAAACAGCTAATTTCTAATAAGTTATTAGCACTATACCCTTTCCCGCCAGAGGTTAGGGCACGGTGGGAAACACCCCCTAGGGTAGATAAGGCGCTCACACGTTTATCTAAACAAGTAGCGTTACCGTCCCCTGATACGGCCACCCTCAAAGAACCAGCTGATAGGAGGCTGGAAAATATCCTGAAAAGTATATACACACATACTGGTGTTATACTGCGACCAGCAATCGCATCAGCCTGGATGTGCAGTGCTGGAGTCGCATGGGCGGATTCCCTGACTGAGAATATTGATACCCTGGATAGTCAGGGGACGCAGATTCCAAACGGCACATGGAAGTATTGCCGTATAAGGGGGAGGAGTTATTTGGGGCTGGTCTAACAGACCTGGTGGCCACGGCAACGGCTGGAAAATCCACCTTTTTACCCCAGGTTACTTCACATCAACAGAAAAAGACACAGTCTTTTCAAACTCAGTCCTTTCGTTCCCATAAGTACAAGCGAGCAAAAGGTCACTCTTTTCTGCCCAAGGGCAGAGGAAGAGGAAAAAGGCAGCACCATGCAGCCGCTTCCCAGGAGCAGAAGCCCTCCCCTGCTTCTGCCAAGTCTTCAGCATGACGCTGGGGCTTTACAAGCAGACTCAGACACGGTGGGGGCCCGTCTCAAGAATTTCAACGCGCAGTGGGCTCACTCGCAAGTGGATCCCTGGATTCTACAGGTAGTATCACAGGGGTACAAACTGGAATTCGAGGCGTTTCCTCCTCATCGGTTCCTGAAGTCTGCTTTACCAAAGTCTCCCTCCGACAGGGAGGCAGTTCTGGAAGCCATTCACAAGCTGTACTCCCAGCAGGTGATAATCAAGGTACCCCTCTTACAACAGGGGAAGGGGTATTATTCCACACTATTTGTGGTACCGAAGCCGGACGGCTCGGTGAGACCAATATTAAATCTAAAATCTTTGAACACTTACATAAAAAGGTTCAAATTCAAGATGGAGTCACTCAGAGCGGTGATAGCGAACCTGGAAGAGGGGGACTATATGGTGTCGCTGGACATCAAGGATGCTTATCTCCACGTCCCAATATATCCTTCTCACCAAGGGTACCTCAGGTATGTAGTACAAAACTGTCATTATCAGTTTCAGACGCTGCCGTTTGGATTGTCCACGGCGCCTCGGGTCTTTACCAAGGTAATGGCCGAAATGATGATTCTTCTACGAAGAAAAGGCATCTTAATTATCCCTTACTTGGACGATCTCCTGATAAGGGCAAGAACCAAGGAACAGTTAGAAGTCGGAGTGGCACTATCTCAGGTAGTGCTAAGTCAGCACGGATGGATTCTAAATATTCCAAAATCGCAGCTGATTCCAACGACACGTCTACTGTTCTTAGGAATGATTCTGGACACAGTCCAGAAGAAGGTGTTTCTCCTGGAGGAGAAGGCCAGGGAGTTATCCGAGCTAGTCAGGAACCTCCTAAAACCAGGACAGGTCTCAGTGCATCAGTGCACAAGGGTCCTGGGAAAAATGGTGGCTTCTTACGAAGCGATTCCATTCGGAAGATTCCATGCAAGAACTTTTCAGTGGGATCTACTGGGAAAATGGTCCGGATCGCATCTTCAGATGCATCAACGGATAACCCTGTCGCCAAGGACAAGGGTGTCTCTCCTGTGGTGGCTTCAGAGGGCTCATCTACTAGAGGGCCGCAGATTTGGCATTCAGGATTGGATCCTGGTAACCACGGATGCCAGCCTGAGAGGCTGGGGAGCAGTCACACAGGGAAGGAAGTTCCAGGGCTTGTGGTCAAGCATGGAAACATCTCTTCATATAAACATTCTAGAACTAAGGGCCATTTACAATGCCTTAATTCAAGCAAAACCTCTGCTTCAGGGTCAGGCGGTGTTGATCCAGTCGGACAACATCACGTCAGTCGCCCACATAAACAGACAGGGCGGCACGAGAAGCAGGAGGGCAATGGCAGAAACTGCAAGGATTCTTCGCTGGGCGGAAAATCATGTGATAGCACTGTCAGCAGTGTTCATTCCGGGAGTGGACAACTGGGAAGCAGACTTCCTCAGCAGACACGACCTTCACCCGGGAGAGTGGGGACTTCACCCAGAAGTCTTCCACCAAATTGTAAACCGTTGGGAAAGACCAAAGGTGGACATGATGGCGTCACGTCTAAACAAAAAAAACTGGACAGATATTGCGCCAGGTCAAGGGACCCTCAGGCAATAGCAGTGGACGCTCTGGTAACGCCGTGGGTGTACCAGTCAGTGTATGTATTCCCTCCTCTGCCCCTCATACCGAAAGTATTGAGAATCATAAGAAGGAGAGGAGTAAGAACTATACTCGTGGTTCCGGATTGGCCAAGAAGGTCTTGGTACCCGGAACTTCAAGAGATGCTCACGGACGAACCGTGGCCTCTACCTCTAAGACAGGACCTGCTACTGCAGGGGCCTTGTCTGTTCCAAGACTTACCGCGGCTGCGTTTGACGGCATGGCGGTTGAACGCCGGATCCTGAAGGACAAGGGCATTCCAGAAGAAGTCATCCCTACTCTGGTAAAAGCCAGAAAGGAAGTAACCGCAAAACATTATCACCGCATTTGGCGTAAATATGTTGCGTGGTGTGAGGCCAAGAAGGCCCCTACACAGGAATTTCAACTGGGTCGTTTCTTGCATTTCCTGCAAACAGGACTGTCTATGGGCCTAAAATTAGGGTCCATTAAGGTTCAAATTTCGGCCCTGTCGATATTCTTCCAGAAAGAACTGGCTTCAGTACCTGAAGTTCAGACATTTGTGAAAGGGGTGCTGCACATACAGCCTCCTTTTGTGCCTCCAGTGGCACCTTGGGATCTCAATGTTGTGTTGAGATTTCTAAAATCACACTGGTTTGAACCATTGTCTACGGTAGATTTAAAATATCTCACGTGGAAGGTGTCGATGCTGTTGGCCTTGGCTTCAGCTAGGCGTGTGTCAGAATTGGCGGCTTTATCATGTAAAAGCCCTTACCTAAATTTTCATTCTGACAGGGCGGAATTGAGGACTCGTCCTCAATTTCTACCTAAGGTGGTTTCTGCATTTCACATGAACCAACCTATTGTGGTACCTGCGGCTACTAGGGACTTAGAGGACTCTAAGTTGCTGGACGTTGTCAGGGCCTTGAAAATATGTTTCCAGGACGGCTGGAGTCAGGAAAACTGACTCGCTGTTTATCCTGTATGCACCCAACAAGCTGGGTGCTCCTGCTTCTAAGCAGACGATTGCTCGTTGGATTTGTAGTACAATTCAGCTTGCACATTCCGTGGCAGGATTGCCACAGCCAAAATCAGTAAAAGCCCATTCCACAAGGAAAGTGGGCTCATCTTGGGCGGCTGCCCGAGGGGTCTCGGCTTTACAACTTTGCCGAGCAGCTACTTGGTCAGGGGCAAACACGTTTGCTAAATTCTACAAATTTGATACCCTGGCTGAGGAGGACCTGGAGTTCTCTCATTCGGTGCTGCAGAGTCATCCGCACTCTCCCGCCCGTTTGGGAGCTTTGGTATAATCCCCATGGTCCTTACGGAGTCCCAGCATCCACTTAGGACGTTAGAGAAAATAAGATTTTACTTACCGATAAATCTATTTCTCGTAGTCCGTAGTGGATGCTGGGCGCCCATCCCTAGTGCGGATTGTCTGCAATACTTGTATATAGTTATTGTTACAAAAAATTCGGGTTATTATTGTTGAGCCATCCTTTCAGAGGCTCCTTTAAATTTATCATACTGTTAACTGGGTTCAGATCACGAGTTGTACGGTGTGATTGGTGTGGCTGGTATGAGTCTTACCCGGGATTCAATATCCTTCCTTATTATGTACGCTCGTCCGGGCACAGTATCCTAACTGGCTTGGAGGAGGGTCATAGGGGGAGGAGCCAGTGCACACCACCTGATATCTCAAGCTTTTATTTTGTGCCCTGTCTCCTGCGGAGCCGCTATTCCCCATGGTCCTTACGGAGTCCCAGCATCCACTACGGACTACGAGAAATAGATTTATCGGTAAGTAAAATCTTATTTTCAGTGAGTCCTGCTGGCAACAGGCTCACTGCATCGAGGGACTAAGGGGAGAAGAAGCGAACTCACCTGCGTGCAGAGTGGATTGGGCTTCTTAGGCTACTGGACATTAGCTCCAGAGGGACGATCACAGGCCCAGCCATGGATGGGTCCCAGAGCTGCGCCGCCGTCCCCCTTACAGAGCCAGAAGAGCAGAAGAGGTCCGGAAAATCGGCGGCAGAAGACGTCCGTCTTCAACAAGGTAGCGCACAGCACTGCAGCTGTGCGCCATTGCTCTCAGCACACTTCACACTCCGGTCACTGAGGGTGCAGGGCGCTGGGGGGGGGGGGGGGGGGGGCGCCCTGAGACGCAATAAAAACACCTTGGATGGCAAAAAATGCATCACATATAGCTCCTGGGCTATATGGATGCATTTAACCCCTGCCAGAATACATAGAAAAACGGGAGATAGGCTCCGCCCCCTTCTCGGCGGCCTTATCTCCTCAGCACACTGGCGCCATTTTCCCTCACAGCTCCGTTGGAGGGAAGCTCCCTGGCTCTCCCCTGCAGTCACTACACTACAGAAAGGGTTAAAAAAGAGAGGGGGGCACTAATTAGGCGCAGTATAAACAATACAGCAGCTATAAGGGGAAAAACACTTATATAAGGTTATCCCTGTGTATGTATATATATATATATATATATATATATATATATATATATATATATATATATATATATATATATATATATATATATATATATATATATATATATAGCGCTCTGGTGTGTGCTGGCAAACTCTCCCTCTGTCTCCCCAAAGGGCTAGTGGGGTCCTGTCCTCTATCAGAGCATTCCCTGTGTGTGTGCTGTGTGTCGGTACGTTTGTGTCGACATGTATGAGGAGAAAAATGATGTGGAGACGGAGCAGATTGCCTGTAATAGTGATGTCACCCCCTAGGGGGTCGACACCTGAGTGGATGAACTGTTGGAAGGAATTACGTGACAGTGTCAGCTCTGTATAAAAGACAGTGGTTGACATGAGACAGCCGGCTACTCAGCTTGTGCCTGTCCAGACGTCTCATAGGCCGTCAGGGGCTCTAAAGCGCCCGTTACCTCAGATGGCAGATATAGACGCCGACACGGATACTGACTCCAGTGTCGACGGTGAAGAGACAAATGTGACTTCCAGTAGGGCCACACGTTACATGATGGAGGCAATGAAAAATGTTTTACACATTTCTGATAATACGAGTACCACCAAAAAGGGGTATTATGTTCGGTGAGGAAAAACTACCTGTAGTTTTCCTGAATCTGAGAAATTAAATGAGGTGTGTGATGATGCGTGGGTTTCCCCCGATAACAACTGATAATTTCTAAAATGTTATTGGCATTATATCCTTTCCCGCCAGAGGTTAGGGTGCGTTGGGAAACACCCCCTAGGGTGGATAAAGCGCTCACACGCTTGTAAGGGCTCTACCCTCTCCTGAGATGGCCGCCCTTAAGGATCCTGCTGATAGAAAGCAGGAGGGTATCCTAAAATGTATTTACACACATACTGGTGTTATACTGCGACCAGCAATCGCCTCAGCCTGGATGTGCAGTGCTGGGTTGGCGTGGTCGGATTCCCTGACTGAAAATATTGATACCCTAGATAGGGACAGTATATTTCTCTAACGTCCTAGTGGATGCTGGGGACTCCGTCAGGACCATGGGGAATAGCGGGCTCCGCAGGAGACAGGGCACATCTAAAAAGCTCTTTAGGTCACATGGTGTGTACTGGCTCCTCCCCCTATGACCCTCCTCCAGGCTTCAGTTAGGTTTCTGTGCCCGGCAGAGTAGGGTGCAACCTGGATGGCTCTCTTATAGAGCTGTTTAGAAAAGTCTTTTTTAGGTTTAAACTAATCAGTGATACCTGCTGGCGACAGGATCACTGCAACGTGGGACTTAGGGGAGAGACTTGCAACTCACCTGCGTGCAGGAGGATTGAAGTCTTAGGCTACTGGAACGCTGAAGACGGCAGAGACGGAGGTCCGGTGACAGGCGGCAGAAGGCTTCTCAGTCTTCATAGAGGTAGCGCACAGCACTGCAGCTGTGCGCCATTGTTGTCTCACAGGCTCACTGACACGGTCACGGAGGGTGCAGGGCGCTGCTGGGGGCGCCCTGGGCAGCAATATAAATACCTAATTTGGCAAAAGAAATACACCACATATAGCCATTAAGGCTATATGTATGTATTTTAACCCAGGCCAGTATTAAAAAACCGGGAGGAAAAGCCCGCCGAGAAAGGGGCGGAGCTTATTCTTTTCAGCACACAGGCGCCATTTTCCCTCACAGAAAGGCTGAGGGGAAGGCTCCCATGCTCTCCCCTGCACTGCACTACAGAAACAGGGTTATAACAGAGAGGGGGGGCAATGATTTGGCGATATAAATATATATTAAATGCTATAAGGGAGGAACACTTATATAAAGGTTGTCCCTGTATAATTATAGCATTTTGGTGTGTGCTGGCAAACTCTCCCTCTGTCTCCCCAAAGGGCTAGTGGGTCCTGTCCTCTATCAGAGCATTCCCTGTGTGTGTGCTATAGGTCGGTACGTGTGTGTCGACATGTATGAGGAAAATGTTGGTGAGGAGACGGAGCAAATTGCCTGTAATAGTGATGTCACTCTCTAGGGAGTCGACACATGAATGGATGGCTTACTTATGGAATTACGTGATAATGTCAACACGCTGCAAGCCGGTTGACGACATGAGACAGCCGGCGGACAAATTAGTATTGGTCCAGGCGTCTCAGACACCGTCAGGGGCTTGTAAAAACGCCCATTTACCTCAGTCGGTCGACAGACACTGACACGGACACTGACCCCAGTGTCGACGGTGAAGAAACAAACGTATTTTTCCTTTAGGGCCACAAGTTACATGTTAAGGGCAATGAAGGAGGTGTTACATATTTCTGATACCACAAGTACCACAAATAAGGGTATTTTGTTGGGTGGGAATAAACTACTTGTAGTTTTGCCTGAATCAGATAAATTAAATGAAGTGTGTGATGATACGTGGGGTTCCTCCGATAGAAAGTTATGGGCGGTATACCCTTTCCCGCCAGAAGTAAGGGCGAGTTGGAAAACACACCTTAGGGTGGATAAGGCGCTCACACGCTTGTAAAAACATGGCGTTACCGTCTCCAGATACGGCCGCCTCAAGGAGCCAGCTGATAGGATGCTGGAAAATATCATAACAGTATATACACACATACTGGTGTTATACTACGACCAGCAATCGCCTCAGCATGGATGTGCAGCGCTGAGGGGGCTTGGTCGGATTTCCTGACTGAAAATTTTGATACCCTTGACAGGGACAAGATTTTATTTACTATAGAGCATTTTAAGGATGCATCTCTATATATGCGTGATGCGCAGAGGCATATATTGTATTCTGGCATCAAGAGTAAATGTGATGTACATATCTGCCAGACGAAGACACGACAGTGGTCAGGTGAGGCAGATTACAGACGGCATATGGAAGTATTGCTGTATAAAGGGGCGGTCCATTGGACCTGGTGGCCATGGCAACAGCTGAAAAATCCACCTTTTGTTACCCCGAGTCACATATCGGCAAGAAAGGACACAGTCTTTTCAGTCTCAGTCCTTTCGTCCCCATACGGGCAGGCGGGCAAAGGCCAGTCATATCTGCCCAGGGGTAGAGGAAAGGGAAGAAGACTGCAGCAAGCAGCCCATTCCCAGGAACAGAAGCCCCTCACAGCTTCTGCCAAGTCCGCAGCATAACTCTGGGGCCGTACAAGCGGACTCAGGTGCGGTAGGGGGTCATCTCAAGAGTTTCAGCACGCAGTGGGCTCACTCGCAAGGGAACTCCGGGATCCTACATGTAGTATCCCAGGTGTACATTAGAAATTCGAGACGTCTCCCCCTCACACAATTCACAGGCTGTATTCCCAGCAGGTGATAATCAAAGTACCCCTTTTACAGAAGGGGGTAGTATTCCACACTATATTGTGGTACTGAAGCCAACCGGCTCGGTGAGATCTGAAATATTTGAACACTTACATACAAGCGTTCAAATCAAGATGGAGTCACTCGGAGCAGTGATAGCGAACCAGGAAGAAGGGGACGATATGGTGTCACTGGATATCAGGGACGCTTACCTACAGGTCCAAATTTGCCCTTCTCACCAAGGGTACTTCAGGTTCCTGGTACAGAACTGTCACTATCAGTTCAGACGCTGCCGTTTGGATTGTCCACGGCGCCCCGGGTCTTTACCAAGGTAATGGCCGGAATGATGAATTTTCTTAAAAGAAACATGGACGCTTTCCTGATAAGGGCAAGGTCCAGAGAACAGTTGGAGGTCGGAGTAGCACTATCTTAAGTAGTGCTACGACAGCACGAGTGGATTCTAAATATTCCAAAATCGCAGCTTTTTCCGACGACACGTCTACTGTTCCTAGGGATGATTCTGGACACAGTCCAGAAAAACGTGTTTCTCCCAGTGGAGAAAGCCAGGGAGTTATCCGAGATAATCGGGATCCTCCTAAAACCAGGAAAAGTGTCAGTGCATCATTGCACAAGAGTCCTGGTAAAAATGGTGGCTTATTACGAAGCAATTCCATTCGGCAGATTTCCCGCAAGAACTCTTCAATGGGATCTGCTGGACAAATGGTCCGGATCGCATCCTCAGATGCATCAGCGGATAACCCTATATCCAAGGACAAGGGTGTCTCTCCTGTGGTGATTACAGAGTGCTCATCTTCTAGAGGGCCGCAGATTCGGCATTCAGGATTGGATGCCGGTGACCACGGAGGCCAGCCTGAGAGGCTGGGGAACAGTCACACAAGGAAAAAATTTCCAGGGAAGTGTGATTAAGTCTGGAGAATTCTCTCCGCATAAATAAGCTTAGAGCAAATATATAATGCTCCAAACTTAGCAAGACCTCTGCTTCAAGGTCAGCCGGTATTGATCCAGTGGGATAACATCACGGCAGTCGCCCACGTAAACAGAAAGGGCGGCACAAGAAGCAGGAGGGCAGTGTCAAAACTGCAAGGATTTTTCGCTAGGCGGAAAATCATGTGATAGCACTGTCAGCAGTGTTCTTTCCGGGAGTGGACGACTGGGAAGCAGACTTCCTCAGCAGGCATTACCTCCACCCGGGAGAGTGGAAACTTCATAGGGAAGTTTTTCAGCATGATTGTGGACCGTTGGCAAAGACCAAAGGTGGACATGATGGCGTCCCGCCCGAACAAAAAACGGGACAGGTATTCCGCCAGGTCTTGAGACCTTCAGGCGATAGCTGTGGATGTTCTGGTAACACCGTGGGTGTACCAGTCAGTGTATGTGTTCCCTCCTCTGTTTCTCATAACCAAGGTATTGAGAATTATAAGACATAGAGGAGTATGAACTATACTAGTGGCTCCGGATTGGCCAAGAGGGACTTGGTACCCAGGAACTTCAAGAGATGCTCACAGAGGACTAAGGGCCTGGGGAGCTAAGATGGGACTTGCTTCAGCAAGTACCATGTATATTCCAAGATTTACCGCGGCTGCGTGTGACGGCATGGCGGTTGAATGCCGGATCCTGAAGGGAAAAGACATTCCATAAGAGGTCATACCTACCTTGGTTAAAGCCAGGAAGGAGGTGACCGCACGACGTCATCACCACATGTGGTGAAAATATGTTGCGTGGGTAAGGCCAGGAAGGCTCCACGAAGGAAATTCAACTAGGTCGATTTCTGCACTTCCTGAAAACAGGAGTGTTTTGAGCCTCAAATTGGGGTTCATTAAGATTTAAATTTCGGCCCTGTAGATTTTCTTCCAGAAAAAAATTGACTTCAGTTCCTGAAGTCCAGATTATAAAGGGTGTATTGCATATACAGTTTTTTTGTGCCTCTAGGGGCACCGTGAGATCTCAACATAGTGTTGGGATTCCTTAAAATCATATTGGTTTGAACCGCTCAAATCTGTGGATTTGAAATATCTCACATGGAAAGTGACCATGCTGTTGACCAATATCTCACATGGAAAGTGACCATGTTGTTAGCCCTGGCCTCGGCCAGGCGATTGTCAGAATGGGCGGCTGTGTCTTACAAAAGCCCATATTATAATTTTCCATTTGAACAGGGCAGAACTGGGACTCGTCTCCAGTTTCTTCCTAAAGGGGTGTCAGCGTTTTCACCTGAAACAACCTATTGTGGTGCCTGAGGCTACTGGGGACTTGGAGGACTCCAAGTTACTAGACGTTGTCAGGGCCCTAAAAAATAAATATATATATATATATATATATATATATAGTTAGGACGGCTTGCTGTTTATATTGTATGCACCCAACAAGCTGGGTGCGTCTGCTTCTAAGCAGTCTATTGCACGCTGGATTTGTAGTACAATTCAGCTTGCACATTCTGTGGCAGGCCTGTCACAGTCGAAATATGTAGATGCCATTCCACAAGGAAGGTGGCATTCATCCTGGGCGGCTGCCCGAGGAGTCTCGGCATTATAACTTTGTCGAGCAGTTACGTAGTCAAGGGAGAACACGTTTGTAAAATTTTACAAATTTGATACTCTGGCTAAAGAGGACCTGGAGTTCTCTCATTCGGTGCTGCAGAGTCATCCGCACTCTCCCGCCCGTTTGGGAGCTTTGGTATAATCCCCATGGTCCTGACGGAGTCCCCAGCATCCACTAGGACGTTAGAGAAAATAAGATTTTACTTACCGATAAATCTATTTCTCGTAGTCCGTAGTGGATGCTGGGCGCCCATCCCAAGTGCGGATTGTCTGCAATGTTTGTACATAGTTATTGTTACAAAAAAATCGGGTTATTACTATTGTTGTGAGCCATCTTCTTAGAGGCTACTTCGTTTTGTTATCATACTGTTAACTGGGTTCAGATCACAAGTTGTACGGTGTGATTGGTGTGGCTGGTATGAGTCTTACCCGGGATTCAAGATCCTTCCTTATTGTGTACGCTCGTCCGGGCACAGTACCTAACTGAAGCCTGGAGGAGGGTCATAGGGGGAGGAGCCAGTACACACCATGTGACCTAAAGAGCTTTTTAGATGTGCCCTGTCTCCTGCGGAGCCCGCTATTCCCCATGGTCCTGACGGAGTCCCCAGCATCCACTACGGACTACGAGAAATAGATTTATCGGTAAGTAAAATCTTATTTTTTGCCTATAGAGCAGTTAAAAGATGCATTTCTATATATGCGTGATGCACAGCGGAATATTTGCCGACTGGCATCAAGTCTAAGTGCGTTGTCCATTTCTACCAGTAGAGGGTTATGGACACGACAGTGGTCAGGTGATGCGGATTTCAAACGGCATTTAGAAGTATTGCCTTATTAAGGGGAGGAGTTATTTGGGGTCGGTCTTTCAGACCTGGTGGCCACGGCAACAGCTGGGAAATCCACGTTTGTACCCCAGGTCGCCTCTCAACATGAGAAGACGCCGTATTATCAGGCGCAGTCTTTTCGTGGACAAGCGGGCAAAAGGTTCCTCATTTCTGCCCCGTGACAGAGGGAGAGGAAAAAGGCTGCAGAAATCAGCCAGTTCCCAGGAACAGAAACCCTCTCCCGCCTCTGCCAAGCCCTCAGTATGACGCTGGGGCTTTACAAGCAGAATCAGGCACGGTGGGGGGCCCGTCTCAATGAATTTCAGCGCGCAGTGGGCTCACTCGCAAGTAGACCCCTGGATCCGTCAGGTGATATCTCAGGAGTACAAATTGGAATTCGAGACGTCTCCCCCTCGCCGTTTCCTAAAGTCGGCTTTACCGATGTCTCCTTCTGACAGGGAGACAGTTTTGGAAGCCATTCACAAGCTGTATTCCCAGCAGGTGATAATCAAGGTACCCCTCCTGCAACAGGGAACGGGGTATTATTCCACACTGTTGTGGTACCGAAGCCGGACGGCTCGGTGAGACCGATTCTAAATCTAAAATCTTTGAACACTTACATACAGAGGTTTAAATTCAAGATTGAGTCACTCAGAGCAGTGATTGCGAACCTGGAAGAAGGGGACTACATGATGTCTCGGGACATCAAGGATGCTTACCTTCATGTCCAAATTTACCCTTCTCACCAAGGGTACCTCAGGTTTATGGTACAGAACTGTCACAATCAGTTCAGACGCTGCCGTATGGATGGTCCACGGCACCCCGGGTCTTTACCAAGGTAATGGCCGAAATGATGATATTCCTTCGAAGGAAGGGAATTTTAGTTATCCCTTACTTGGACGATTCCCTGATAAGGGTAAGATCCAGGGAACAGTTGGAGGTCGGTGTAGCACTATCTCAGGTAGTGTTGCGGCAACACGATTGGATTCTCAATATTCCAAAATCGCAGCTGGTTCCGACGACTCGTCTTCTGTTCCTAGGGATGATCCTGGACACAGTCCAGAAAAAGGTGTTTCTCCGGGAGGAGAAAGCCAGGGAGTTATCCGAGCTAGTCAGGAACCTCCTAAAACCGAGCCAAGTCTCAGTGCATCAATGCACAAGGGTTCTGGGTAAAATGGTGGCTTCCTACGAAGCAATCCCATTCGGCAGATTCCACACAAGAACTTTCCAGTGGGACCTGCTGGACAAATGGTCCGGGTCGCATCTTCAGATGCATCAGCGGATAACCCTGTCACCAAGAACAAGGGTGTCCCTCCTGTGTTGGTTGCAGAGTGCTCATCTTCTAGAGGGCCGCAGATTCGGCATTCAGGACTGGGTCCTGGTGACCACGGATGCCAGCCTGCGAGGCTGGGGAGCAGTCACACAGGGAAGGAATTTCCAGGGCTTATGGTCAAGCCTGGAGACATCACTTCACATAAATATCCTGAAGCTAAGGGCCATTTACAATGCTCTAAGCCTAGCAAGACCTCTGCTTCAAGGTCAGCCGGTGTTGATCCAGTCGGACAACATCACGGCAGTCACCCACGTAAACAGACAGGGCGGCACAAGAAGCAGGAGGGCAATGGCAGAAGCTGCAAGGATTCTTCGCTGGGCGGAAAATCATGTGATAGCACTGTCAGCAATTCCGGGAGTGGACAACTGGGAAGCAGACTTCCTCAGCAGACACGACCTCCACCCGGGAGAGTGGGGACTTCACCCAGAAGTCTTCCACATGATTATAAACCGTTGGGAAAAACTCGACAAGTATTGCGCCAGGTCAAGGGACCTTCAGGCAATAGCTGTAGACGCTCTGGTAACACCGTGGGTGTACCAGTCAGTGTATGTGTTCCCTCATCTGCCTCTCATACCCAAGGTACTGAGATTGATAAGATGGAGAGGAGTAAGCACTATATTCGTGGCTCCGGATTGGCCAAGAAGGACTTGGAAACCGGAACTTCAAGAGATGCTCACGGAGGATCCGTGGCCTCTACCTCTAAGAAGGGACCTGCTCCAGCAAGGACCCTGTCTGTTCCAAGAACCGCGGCTGCGTTTGACGGCATGGCGGTTGAACGCCGGATCCTGAAGGAAAAAAGGCATTCCGGATGAAGTCATCCCTATCCTGATCAAACCCAGGAAGGATGTAACCGCAAAACATTATCACCGCATTTGGCGAAAATATGTTGCGTGGTGCGAGGCCAGTAAGGCCCGACGGAGGAAATTCAACTGGGTCGATTCCTACATTTCCTGCAAACAGGAGTGTCTATGGGCCTGAAATTCGGGTCCATTAAGGTTCAAATTTCGGCCCTGTCAATTTTCTTCCAAAAAGAACTAGCTTCAGTCCCTGAAGTTCAGACGTTGTAAAAGGGGTACTGCATAGACAGTCTCCTTTTGTGCCTCCAGTGGCACCTTTGGATCTCAATGTAGTTTTTGGTTTCCAAAAGTCACATTGGTTTGAACCACTTAAATCTGTGGAGTTAAAATATCTCACATGGAAAGTGGTCATGCTGTTGGCCCTGGCCTGGGCCAGGCGCGTGTCAGAATTGGCGGCTTTATCCTGTAAAAGCCCTTATCTGATTTTCCTTTCGGACAGGGCGGAATTGAGGACTCGTCCTCCGTTTCTCCCTAAGGTGGTTTCAGCGTTTCACCTGAACCAACCTATTGTGGTGCCTGCGGCTACTAGGGACTTGGAGGACTCCAAGTTGCTAGACGTTGTCAGGGCCCTGAAAATATGTTTCCAGGACGGCTGGAGTCAGAAAATCTGACTCGCTGTTTATCCTGTATGCACCCAACAAACTGGGTGCTCCTGCTTCTAAGCAGACTATTGCTCGTTGGATTTGTAGTACAATTCAGCTTGCACATTCTGTGGCAGGCCTGCCACAGCCAAAAATCTGTAAATGCCCACTCCACAAGGAAGATGGGCTCATCTTGGGCGGCTGCCCGAGGGGTCTCGGCTTTACAACTTTGCCGAGCAGCTACTTGGTCAGGGGCAAACACGTTTGCTAAATTCTACAAATTTGATACCCTGGCTGAGGAGGACCTGGAGTTCTCTCATTCGGTGCTGCAGAGTCATCCGCACTCTCCCGCCCGTTTGGGAGCTTTGGTATAATCCCCATGGTCCTTTCGGAGTTCCCAGCATCCACTAGGACGTCAGAGAAAATAAGAATTTACTTACCGATAATTCTATTTCTCATAGTCCGTAGTGGATGCTGGGCGCCCATCCCAAGTGCGGATTGTCTGCAATACTTGTACATAGTTACTGTTAACTAAATCTGGTTATTGTTGAGCCATCTGTTGAGAGGCTCTGTTGTTTCATACTGTTAACTGGGTTTCATATCACGAGTTGTACGGTGTGATTGGTGTGGCTGGTATGAGTCTTACCCGGGATTCAAAATCCTTCCTTATTGTGTACGCTCGTCCGGGCACAGTATCCTAACTGAGGCTTGGAGGAGGGTCATAGTGGGAGGAGCCAGTGCACACCAGGTAGTCTAAGATCTTTCTAGAGTGCCCAGCCTCCTTCGGAGCCCGCTATCCCCATGGTCCTTACGGAGTTCCCAGCATCCACTACGGACTACGAGAAATAGAATTACCGGTGAGTAAATTCTTATTTATTTATTTATTTATTTATTTATTTTTTTGTACAAATGATGGTGGATGAGCATGGGTTGCTCAAAACGTTATCCTGTCCTGAGATTTCCTTGACAACCTGACAAGTAGTAATCTAATCCTCTCCTTGTGCTCCCATCACCACTTTTTCAGGCGTATTAATCAGTGACGCATCTGTTGTAAGAGATGCACAATTGCCAGTTTCTCTAACGTCCTAGTGGATGCTGGAAACTCCGAAAGGACCATGGGGATTAGCGGCTCCGCAGGAGACTGGCCACAACTAAAAGAAAGCTTTTAGACTACCTGGTGTGCACTGGCTCCTCCCACTATGACCCTCCTCCAAGCCTCAGTTAGATTTCTGTGCCCGGCCGAGCTGGATGCACACTAGGGGCTCTCCTGAGCTCCTAGAAAGAAAGTTTATTTTAGGTTTTCTCTGACGTCCTAGTGGATGCTGGGAACTCCGTAAGGACCATGGGGAATAGCGGCTCCGCAGGAGACTGGGCACAAAAGTAAAGCTTTAGGACTACCTGGTGTGCACTGGCTCCTCCCCCTATGACCCTCCTCCAAGCCTCAGTTAGATTTTTGTGCCCGGCCGAGAAGGGTGCACACTAGGGGCTCTCCTGAGCTTCTTAGTGAAAGTTTAGTTTTAGGTTTTTTATTTTCAGTGAGACCTGCTGGCAACAGGCTCACTGCATCGTGGGACTAAGGGGAGAAGAAGCGAACCTGCCTGCTTGCAGCCAGCTTGGGCTTCTTAGGCTACTGGACACCATTAGCTCCAGAGGGACCGAACACAGGCCCAGCCTCGGAGTCCGGTCCCAGAGCCGCGCCGCCGGCCCCCTTACAGAGCCAGAAGCAAGAAGAGGTCCGGAAAAATCGGCGGCAGAAGACATCAGTCTTCAACAAGGTAGCGCACAGCACTGCAGCTGTGCGCCATTGCTCCTCAGGCACACTTCACACTCCGGTCACTGAGGGTGCAGGGCGCTAGGGGGGGGCGCCCTGAGCAGCAATGTAAAACACCTTGGCTGGCGAAAATACACCACATATAACCCCCAGGGCTATATGGATGTATTTTAACCCCTGCCAGAATTCACCAAAAAGCGGGAGAAAAGGCCGCCGAGAAGGGGGCGGAGCCTATCTCCTCAGCACACGGGCGCCATTTTCCATCACAGCTCCGCTGGAAGGACGTCTCCCTGACTCTCCCCTGCAGTCCTGCACTACAGAAAAGGGTAAAAAAGAGAGGGGGCACTAATTTGGCGCAGTTTTGATAATAACAGCAGCTATAAAGGGAAAAGCACGTTATATAGTGGTATTCCTGTCTATATATAGCGCTCTGGTGTGTGCTGGCATACTCTCCCTCTGTCTCCCCAAAGGGCTAGTGGGGTCCTGTCCTCTATCAGAGCATTCCCTGTGTGTGTGCGGTGTGTCGGTACGATTGTGTCGACATGTTTGAGGAGGAAAATGAGATGGAGGCGGAGCAATTGCCTATAATAGAGTTGTCACCCCCTAGGGAGTCGACACCTGAGTGGATGAGCTTATGGAAGGAATTGCGTGACAATGTCAGCTCTTTACGAAAGACAGTTGACGATATGAGACAGCCGGCTACTCAGCTTGTGCCCGTCCAGGGGTCTCAAACGCCATCAGGGGCTCTAAAACGCCCGTTACCTCAGATGGCAGACACGGATACTGACTCCAGTGTCGACGATGATGAGACAAATGTAACTTCCAGTAGGGCCACACGTTACATGATTGAGGCAATGAAAAATGTTTTGCATATTTCTGATAATACAAGTACCACTAAAAAGGGTATTCTGTTTGGTGAGAAAAAACTGCCTGTAGTTTTTCCTGTATCCGAGGAATTAAATGAAGTGTGTGATGAGGCGTGGGTTTCCCCCGATAAAAAACTGATAATTCCTAAAAGGTTATTGGCATCATACCCGTTCCCGCCAGAGGATAGGGCACGTTGGGAAACACCCCCTAGGGTGGATAAAGCGCTCACACGCTTGTCTAAACAGGTGGCACTACCCTCTCCTGATACGGCCGCCCTAAAGGAACCTGCCGACAGAAAGCAGGAGAATATCCTAAAATGTATATACACTCACACGGGTGTTATACTGCGACCGGCAATCGCCTCAGCCTGGATGTGCAGTGCTGGGGTGGCGTGGTCGGATTCCCTGACTGAAAATATTGATACCCTAGATAGGGACAGTATATTACTGACTATAGAGCATTTAAAAGATGCATTTTTATATATGCGTGATGCGCAGAGGGATATTTGCCGACTGGCATCAAGAGTTAGCGCGCTGTCCATTTCTGCCAGAAGAGGGTTATGGACGCAGCAGTGGTCAGGTGATGCGGATTCCAAAAGGCACATGGAAGTATTGCCTTATAAGGGGGAGGAGTTATTTGGGGTAGGTCTATCAGACCTGGTAGCCACGGTAACTGCTGGAAAATCCACATTTTTACCCCAGGTAGCCTCTCAACATAAGAAGTCGCCGTATTATCAGGCGCAGTCCTTTCGGCCCCATAAGGGGCAACAGGCTCACTGCATCGAGGGACTAAGGGGAGAAGAAGCGAACCTACCTGCTTGCAGCTAGCTTGGGCTTCTTAGGCTACTGGACACCATTAGCTCCAGAGGGATCGACCGCATGGAACTGGCCTTGGTGTTCGTTCCCGGAGCCGCGCCGCCGTCCCCCTTACAGAGCCAGAAGCAAGAAGAGGACCGGAAAATCGGCGGCAGAAGACATCAGTCTTCACCAAGGTAGCGCACAGCACTGCAGCTGTGCGCCATTGCTCCTCATGCACACTTCACACTCCGGTCACTGAGGGTGCAGGGCGCTGGGGGGGGGGCGCCCTGAGCAGCAATAAAAACACCTTGGCTGGCAAATATATCACAATATATAGCCCCAGAGGCTATATATGTGATAAATACCCCTGCCAGAATCCATAAAAAAGCGGGAGAAAAGTCCGCGAAAAAGGGGCGGAGCTATCTCCCTCAGCACACTGGCGCCATTTTCTCTTCACAGTGCAGCTGGAAGACAGCTCCCCAGGCTCTCCCCTGTAGTTTGCAGGCTCAAAGGGTTAAAAAGAGAGGGGGGGCACTAAATTTAGGCTCATTATTGTATATACAAGCAGCTATTGGGAAAAATTAACTCAATATAGTGTTAATCCCTAAATTATATAGCGCTCTGGTGTGTGCTGGCATATTCTCTCTCTGTCTCCCCAAAGGGCTGTGTGGGGTCCTGTCCTCAGTCAGAGCATTCCCTGTGTGTGTGCGGTGTGTCGGTACGGCTGTGTCGACACGTTTGATGAGGAGGCTTATGTGATGGCAGAGCAGATGCCGATAAATGTGATGTCGCCCCCTGTGGGGCCGACACCAGAGTGGATGGATAGGTGGAAGGTATAAACCGACAGTGTCAACTCCTTACATAAAAGGCTGGATGACGCAACAGCTATGGGACAGCCGGATTCTCACCCCGCGCCTGCCCAGGCGTCTCAAAGGCCATCAGGGGCTCAAAAACGCCCGCTCCCTCAGATGGCAGACACAGATGTCGACACGGTGTCTGACTCCAGTGTCGACGAGGTTGAGACATATACACAATCCACTAGGAACATCCGTTACATGATCCCATAAGGGCAAGCGGGCAAAAGGCTCCTCATTTCTGCCCCGTGGCAGAGGGAGAGGAAAAAGGCTGCAGCACACAGCCAGTTCCCAGGAACAGAAGCCCTCTCCCGCCTCCGCAAAGTCCTCAGCATGACGCTGGGGCTTTACAAGCGGACTCAGGCACGGTGGGGGCCCGTCTCAAGAAGTTCAGCGCGCAGTGGGCCCACTCGCAAGTGGACCCCTGGATCCTTCAGGTGGTATCTCAGGGGTACAAATTGGAATTCGAGACGTCTCCCCCTCGCCGTTTCCTAAAGTCTGCTTTACCGACGTCTCCCTCAGACAGGGAGGCAGTATTGCAAGCCATTCACAAGCTGTATTCCCAGCAGGTGATAATCAAGGTACCCCTCCTGCAACAGGGAAAGGGGTATTATTCCACACTGTTTGTGGTACCGAAGCCGGACGGCTCGGTGAGACCAATTTTAAATCTAAAATCCTTGAACACTTACATACAGAGGTTCAAATTCAAGATGGAGTCACTCAGAGCAGTGATTGCAAACCTGGAAGAAGGGGATTATATGGTGTCTCTGGACATCCTCATAAGGGCAAGATCCAGGGAACAGTTGGAAGTCGAGGTAGCACTATCTCAGATAGTGTTGCGGCAGCACGGTTGGATTCTCAATATTCCAAAATCGCAGCTGATCCCGACGACACGCCTTCTATTCCTAGGGATGATCCTGGACACAGTCCAGAAAAAGGTTTTTCTCCCGGAGGAGAAAGCCAGGGAGTTATCCGAGCTAGTCAGAAATCTCCTAAAACCAGGCCAAGTCTCAGTGCATCAATGCACAAGGGTCCTGGGAAAAATGGTGGCTTCCTACGAAGCAATCCCATTCGGCAGATTCCACGCAAGAACCTTCCAGTGGGATCTGCTAGACAAATGGTCCGGGATCGCATCTTCAGATGCATCAGCGGATAATCTTGTCACCAAAGACAAGGGTGTCTCTCCTTTGGTGGTTGCAGAGTGCTCATCTTCTAGAGGGCCGCAGATTCGGCATTCAGGACTGGGTCCTGGTGACCACGGATGCCAGCCTGAGAGGCTGGGGAGCAGTCACACAGGAAAGAAATTTCCAGGGCTTGTGGTCAAGCCTGGAGACATCACTTCACATAAATATCCTGGAGCTAAGGGCCATCTACAATGCTCTAAGCCTAGCAAGACCTCTGCTTCAAGGTCAGCCGGTGCTGATCCAGTCAGACAACATCACGGCAGTCGCCCACGTAAACAGACAGGGCGGCACAAGAAGCAGGAGGGCAATGGCAGAAGCTGCAAGGATTCTTCGCTGGGCGGAAAATCATGTGATAGCACTGTCAGCAGTGTTCATTCCGGGAGTGGACAACTGGGAAGCAGACTTCCTCAGCAGGCACGACCTCCACCCGGGAGAGTGGGGACTTCATCCAGAAGTCTTCCACATGATTGTGAACCGTTGGGAAAAACCAAAGGTGGACATGATGGCGTCCCGCCTCAACAAAAAACTAGACAGGTATTGCGCCAGGTCAAGGGACCCTCAGACAATAGCTGTGGACGCTCTGGTAACACCATGGGTGTACCAGTCAGTGTATGTGTTCCCTCCTCTGCCTCTCATACCCAAGGTACTGAGAATTATTAGACTGAGAGGAGTAAGAACTATACTCGTGGCTCCGGATTGGCCAAGAAGGACTTGGTACCCGGAACTTCAAGAGATGCTCACAGAGGACCCGTGGCCTCTACCTCTAAGAAGGGACCTGCTCCAGCAGGGACCCTGTCTGTTCCAAGACTTACCGCGACTGCGTTTGACGGCATGGCGGTTGAACGCCGGATCCTGAAGGAAAAAGGCATTCCGGATGAAGTCATCCCTACCCTGATCAAAGCCAGGAAGGACGTAACCGCACAACATTATCACCGTATTTGGCGTAAATATGTTGCGTGGTGCGAGGCCAGGAAGGCCCCTACAGAGGAATTTCAACTGGGTCGTTTCCTGCATTTCCTGCAAACAGGACTGTCTATGGGCCTAAAATTAGGGTCCATTAAGGTTCAAATTTCGGCCCTGTCGATTTTCTTCCAGAAAGATCTGGCTTCAGTCCCTGAAGTTCAGACGTTTGTCAAGGGGGTACTGCATATACAGCCTCCTTTTGTGCCTCGAGTGGCACCTTTGGATCTCGATGTAGTTTTGGGGTTCCTAAAATCACATTGGTTTGAACCACTCACCACTGTGGACTTAAAATATCTCACATGGAAAGTGGTAATGCTGTTGGCCCTGGCTTCGGCCAGGCGTGTGTCAGAATTGGCGGCTTTATCCTAAAAAAGCCCTTACCTAATTTTTCATACGGACAGGGCAGAATTGAGGACTCGTCCTCAATTTCTCCCTAAGGTTGTTTCAGCGTTTCACCTGAACCAGCCTATTGTGGTACCTGCGGCTACTAGGGACTTGGAGGACTCCAAGTTGCTGGATGTAGTCAGGGCCCTGAAAATATATGTTTCCAGGACGGCTGGAGTCAGAAAATCTGACTCGCTGTTTATCCTATATGCACCCAACAAGCTGGGTGCTCCTGCTTCTAAGCAGACTATTGCTCGTTGGATTTGTAGTACAATTCAGCTTGCACATTCTGTGGCAGGCCTGCCACAGCCTAAATCTGTAAAAGCCCATTCCACAAGGAAGGTGGGCTCATCTTGGGCGGCTGCCCGAGGGGTCTCGGCTTTACAACTTTGCCGAGCAGCTACTTGGTCAGGGGCAAACACGTTTGCTAAATTCTACAAATTTGATACCCTGGCTGAGGAGGACCTGGAGTTCTCTCATTCGGTGCTGCAGAGTCATCCGCACTCGCCCACCCGTTTGGGAGCTTTGGTATAATCCCCATGGTCCTTACGGAGTTCCCAGCATCCACTAGGACGTCAGAGAAAATAAGAATTTACTTACCGATAATTCTATTTCTCGTAGTCCGTAGTGGATGCTGGGCGCCCATCCCAAGTGCGGATTGTCTGCAATACTTGTACATAGTTGCTGTTACAAAAATCGGATTTTTGTTGTTGTGAGCTATCTTTTCAGAGGCTCCGCTGTTATCATGCTGTTAACTGGGTTCAGATCACAGGTTGTACGGTGTGATTGGTGTGGCTGGTATGAGTCTTACCCGGGATTCAAAATCCTTCCTTATTGTGTACGCTCGTCCGGGCACAGTATCCTAACTGAGGCTTGGAGGAGGGTCATAGGGGGAGGAGCCAGTGCACACCAGGTAGTCCTAAAGCTTTACTTTTGTGCCCAGTCTCCTGCGGAGCCTCTATAACCCATGGTCCTTACGGAGTTCCCAGCATCCACTACGGACTACGAGAAATAGAATTATCGGTAAGTAAATTCTTATTTTTTATTTTACAGTGAGACCTGCTGGCAACAGGCTCACTGCATCGAGGGACTAAGGGGAGAAGAAGCGAACCTACCTGCTTGCAGCTAGCTTGGGCTTCTTAGGCTACTGGACACCATTAGCTCCAGAGGGATCGACCGCATGGAACTGGCCTTGGTGTTCGTTCCCGGAACCGCGCCGCCGTCCCCCTTACAGAGCCAGAAGCAAGAAGAGGACCGGAAAATCGGCGGCAGAAGACATCAGTCTTCACCAAGGTAGCGCACAGCACTGCAGCTGTGCGCCATTGCTCCTCATGCACACTTCACACTCCGGTCACTGAGGGTGCAGGGCGCTGGGGGGGGGGCGCCCTGAGCAGCAATAAAAACACCTTGGCTGGCAAATATATCACAATATATAGCCCCAGAGGCTATATATGTGATAAATACCCCTGCCAGAATCCATAAAAAAGCGGGAGAAAAGTCCGCGAAAAAGGGGCGGAGCTATCTCCCTCAGCACACTGGCGCCATTTTCTCTTCACAGTGCAGCTGGAAGACAGCTCCCCAGGCTCTCCCCTGTAGTTTGCAGGCTCAAAGGGTTAAAAAGAAAGGGGGGGCACTAAATTTAGGCGCAATATTGTATATACAAGCAGCTATTGGGAAAAATTAACTCAATATAGTGTTAATCCCTAAATTATATAGCGCTCTGGTGTGTGCTGGCATATTCTCTCTCTGTCTCCCCAAAGGGCTGTGTGGGGTCCTGTCCTCAGTCAGAGCATTCCCTGTGTGTGTGCGGTGTGTCGGTACGGCTGTGTCGACACGTTTGATGAGGAGGCTTATGTGATGGCAGAGCAGATGCCGATAAATGTGATGTCGCCCCCTGTGGGGCCGACACCAGAGTGGATGGATAGGTGGAAGGTATAAACCGACAGTGTCAACTCCTTACATAAAAGGCTGGATGACGCAACAGCTATGGGACAGCCGGATTCTCACCCCGCGCCTGCCCAGGCGTCTCAAAGGCCATCAGGGGCTCAAAAACGCCCGCTCCCTCAGATGGCAGACACAGATGTCGACACGGAGTCTGACTCCAGTGTCGACGAGGTTGAGACATATACACAATCCACTAGGAACATCCGTTACATGATCCCGGCAATAAAAAATGTGTTACACATTTCTGACATTAACCCAAGTACCACTAAAAAAGGGTTTTATGTTTGGGGAGAAAAAGCAGGCAGTGTTTTGTTCCCCTCATCAAATGAGTGAATGAAGTGTGAAAAAGCGTGGGTTCCCCCGATAAGAAATTGGTAATTTCTCTGACGTCCTAGTGGATGCTGGGAACTCCGTAAGGACCATGGGGAATAGACGGGCTCCGCAGGAGACTGGGCACTCTAAAAGAAAGATTAGGTGCTATCTGGTGTGCACTGGCTCCTCCCACTATGACCCTCCTCCAGACCTCAGTTAGATTTCTGTGCCCGGCCGAGCTGGATGCACACTAGGGGCTCTCCTGAGCTCCTAGAAAGAAAGTTTATTTTAGGTTTTTTATTTTACAGTGAGACCTGCTGGCAACAGGCTCACTGCATCGAGGGACTAAGGGGAGAAGAAGCGAACCTACCTGCTTGCAGCTAGCTTGGGCTTCTTAGGCTACTGGACACCATTAGCTCCAGAGGGATCGACCGCATGGAACTGGCCTTGGTGTTCGTTCCCGGAGCCGCGCCGCCGCCCCCCTTACAGAGCCAGAAGCAAGAAGAGCTCCGGAAAATCGGCGGCAGAAGACTTCGGTCTTCACCAAGGTAGCGCACAGCACTGCAGCTGTGCGCCATTGCTCCTCATGCACACTTCACACTCCGGTCACTGAGGGTGCAGGGCGCTGGGGGGGGCGCCCTGAGGGCAATATATGACACCTTGGCTGGCAAATCTACATCATATATAGTCCTAGAGGCTATATAGATGTAAAATTACCCCTGCCAGTATTCCAGAAAAAGCGGGAGAAAGTCAGTTGAAAAAGGGGCTGGGCTTTTCCCTTAGCACACTGGCGCCATTTTCTCTTCACAGTGCAGCTGGAAGACAGCTCCCCAGGCTCTCCCCTGTAGTTTTCAGGCTCAAAGGGTTAAAAAGAGAGGGGGGGGGCACAAAATTTGGGCGCAATATTGTATATACAAGCAGCTATTGGGAAAAATTCACTCAATATAGTGTTAATCCCAAAATTATATAGCGCTCTAGTGTGTGCTGGCATACTCTCTCTTTGTCTCCCCAAAGGGCTGTGTGGGGTCCTGTCCTCAGTCAGCATTCCCTGTGTGTGTGTGCGGTGTGTCGGTACGGCTGTGTCGACACGTTTGATGAGGAGGCTTATGTGATGGCAGAGCAGATGCCGATAAATGTGATGTCGCCCCCTGTGGGGCCGACACCAGAGTGGATGGATAGGTGGAAGGTATAAACCGACAGTGTCAACTCCTTACATAAAAGGCTGGATGACGTAACAGCTGTGGGACAGCCGGCTTCTCAGCCCGCGCCTGCCCAGGCGTCTCAAAGGCCATCAGGGGCTCAAAAACGCCCGCTCCCTCAGATGGCAGACACAGATGTCGACACGGAGTCTGACTCCAGTGTCTACGAGGTTGAGACATATACACAATCCACTAGGAACATCCGTTACATGATCCCGGCAATAAAAAAAATGTGTTACACATTTCTGACATTAACCCAAGTACCACTAAAAAAGGGTTTTATGTTTGGGGAGAAAAAGCAGGCAGTGTTTTGTTCCCCCATCAAATGAGTGAATGAAGTGTGAAAAAGTGTGGGTTCCCCCGATAAGAAACTGGTAATTTCTAAAAAGTTACTGATGGCGTACCCTTTCCCGCCAGAGGATAAGTTACGCTGGGAGATATCCCCTAGGGTGGATAAGGCGCTCACACGTTTGTCAAAAAAGGTGGCACTGCCGTCTTAGGATACGGCCACTTTGAAGGTACCTGCTGATAAAAAGCAGGAGGCTATCCTGAAGTCTGTATTTACACACTCAGGTACTAGACTGAGACCTGCAGATAGTGCTGCTGCAGCGTGGTCTGTAACCCTGTCAAACAGGGATACTATTTTGCGAACATAAGACGTCGTCTTATATATGAGGGATGCACAGAGGGATATTTTGCCGGCTGGCATCCAAAATTAATGCAATGTCCATTCTGTCAGGAGGGTATTAGAGACCCGATACTGGACAGGTGATGCTGACTTTAAAAGGCACATAGAGCCTTATAAGGGTGAGGAATTGTTTGGGGATGGTCTCTGGGACCTCGTATCCACAGCAACAGCTGGGAAGAAAATTTTTTACCTCAGGTTTCCTCACAGCCTAAGAAAGCACTGTATTATCAGGTACAGTCCTTTCGGCTTCAGAAAAGCAAGCGGGTCAAAGGCGCTTCCTTTCTGCACAGAGACGAGGGAAGAGGGAAAAAGCTGCACCAGTCAGCCAGTTCCCAGAATCAAAATTCTTCCCCCGCTTCCCCTGAGTCCACCGCATGACGCGGGGGCTCCACAGGCGTAGCCAGGTACGGTGGGGGGCCGCCTCAAAAATTTCAGCGATCAGTGGGCTCGCTCACAGGTGGATCCCTGGATCCTTCAAGTAGTATCTCAGGGGTACAAGCTGGAATTCGAGGCGTCTCCCCCCCGCCGTTTCCTCAAATCTGCCTTGCCGACAACTCCCTCAGGCAGGGAGGCTGTGCTAGAGGCAATTCACAAGCTGTATTCCCAGCAGGTGATAGTCAAGGTGCCCCTACTTCAACAAGGACGGGGTTACTATTCCACACTGTTTGTGGTACCGAAACCGGACGGTTCTGTGAGACCCATTTTAAATTTGAAATCCTTGAACACATACATAAAAAAATTCAAGTTCAAGATGGAATCGCTCAGGGCGGTTATTGCAAGCCTGGAGGAGGGGGATTACATGGTATCCCTGGACATCAAGGATGCTTACCTACATGTCCCCATTTACCATCCTCACCAGGAGTACCTCAGATTTGTGGTACAGGATTGCCATTACCAATTCCAAACACTGCCGTTTGGACTGTCCACGGCACCGAGGGTCTTTACCAAGGTAATGGCAGAAATGATGATACTCCTTCGAAAAAAGGGAGTTTTAATTATCCCGTACTTGGACGATCTCCTCCTTATAAAGGCGAGGTCCAAGGAGCAGTTGTTGGTCGGAGTAGCACTATCTCGGGAAGTGCTACAACAGCACGGATGGATTCTATACATTCCAAAGTCACAGCTGGTTCCTACCACACGCCTACTGTTCCTGGGGATGGTTCTGGACACAGAACAGAAAAGTGTGTTTCTCCCGCAGGAGAAAGCCAAGGAGCTGTCATCTCTAGTCAGAGACCTCCTGAAACCAAAACAGGTATCGGTGCATCACTGCACACGAGTCCTGGGAAAAATGGTAGCTTCTTACGAAGCAAAATTCCATTCGGCAGGTTCCATGCAAGAACCTTTCAGTGGGACCTTTTGGACAAGTGGTCAGGATCGCATCTTCAGATGCATCGGCTGATAACCCTGTCTCCAAGGACCAGGGTATCTCTACTGTGGTGGCTGCAGAGTGCTCATCTTCAAGAGGGCCGCTGATTCGGCATACAGGACTGGGTCCTAGTAACCACGGATGCCAGCCTTCGAGGCTGGGGGGCAGTCACACAGGGAAGAAATTTCCAAGGACTTTTGTCAAGTCAGGAGTCGTCCCTACACATAAATATTCTGGAACTGAGGGCCATTTACAATGCCCTAAGTCTGGCAAGGCCCCTGCTTCAAAACCAGCCGGTACTGATCCAATCAGACAACATCACGGCAGTCGCCCATGTAAACCGACAGGGCGGCACAAGAAGCAGGATGGCGATGGCAGAAGCCACAAGGATTCTCCGATGGGCGGAAAATCACGTCTTAGCACTGTCAGCAGTGTTCATTCCGGGAGTGGACAACTGGGAAGCAGACTTCCTCAGCAGACTCGACCTACACCCGGGAGAGTGGGGACTTCATCCAGAAGTCTGCCAACTGTTGGTAAACCGTTGGGAAAGGCCACAGGTGGACATGATGGCGTCCCGCCTAAACAAAAAACTAGATATTGCGCCAGGTCAAGGGACCCTCAGGCAATAGCTGTGGACGCTCTAGTGACACCGTGGGTGTACCAGTCGGTTTATGTATTCCCTCCTCTGCCTCTCATACCAAAGGTACTGAGAATAATAAGAAAACGAGGAGTAAGAACGATACTCGTGGTTCCGGATGGGCCAAGAAGAGCTTGGTACCCAGAACTTCAAGAAATGATATCAGTGGACCCATGGCCTCTACCGCTCAGACAGGATCTGCTACAGCAGGGGCCCGGTCTGTTCCAAGACTTACCGCGGCTGCGTTTGACGGCATGGCGGTTGAATTCCGGATCCTAAAGGAAAAGGGCATTCCGGAGGAAGTCATTCCTACGCTGATAGAAGCCAGGAAAGAAGTAACCGCAAACCATTATCACCGTATTTGGCGAAAATATGTTGCATGGTGTGAGGTCAGGAAGGCCCCAACAGAGGAATTTCAGCTGGGTCGTTTTCTGCACTTCCTACAGTCAGGAGTGACTATGGGCCTAAACTTGGGTTCCATTAAGGTCCAGATTTCGGCTCTGTCGATTTTCTTCCAGAAAGAACTGGCTTCACTGCCTGGAGTTCAGACATTTGTAAAGGGAGTGCTACATATTCAGCCCCCTTTTGTGCCTCCTGTGGCACCTTGGGATCTCAACGTGGTGTTGAGTTTCCTAAAATCACATTGGTTTGAGCCACTTAAAACTGTGGATTTGAAATATCTCACGTGGAAAGTGGTCATGTTATTGGCCTTGGCTTCGGCCAGGCGTGTGTCAGAATGGGCGGCTTTGTCAGGTAAAAGCCCTTATCTGATTTTCCATATGGATAGGGCAGAATTGAGGACTCGTCCCCAGTTTCTCCCTAAGGTGGTATCAGCTTTTCACTTGAACCAACCTATTATAGTGCCTGCGGCTACTAGGGACTTGGAAGATTCCAAGTTACTGGACGTAGTATGGGCCTTAAAAAATTATATTTCCAGGACGGCTGGAGTCAGGAAAACTGACTCGCTTTTTATCCTGTAGGCACCCAACATAATAGGTGCTCCTGCTTCTAAGCAGACTTTTGCTCGCTGAATTTGTAGCACAATTCAGCTGGAGCATTCTGCGGCTGGATTGCCGCATCCTAAATCAGTAAAAGCCCATTCCACGAGGAAAGTGGGCTCATCTTGGGCGGCTGCCCGTGGGGTCTCGGCTTTACAACTTTGCCGAGCTGCAACTTGGTCAGGGGCAAACATGTTTGCTAAATTCTACAAATTTGATACCCTGGCTGAGGAGGACCTTGAGTTCTCTCATTCGGTGCTGCAGAGTCATCCGCACTCTCCCGCCCGTTTGGGAGCTTTGGTATAATCCCCATGGTCCTTTCGGAGTTCCCAGCATCCACTAGGACGTTAGAGAAAATAAGATTTTACTCACCGGTAAATCTATTTCTCGTAGTCCGTAGTGGATGCTGGGCGCCCATCCCAAGTGCGGATTGTCTGCAATACTTGTATATAGTTATTGTTAACTAAAGGGTTATTGTTATGAGCCATCTGTTGAGGCTCAGTTATGTTTCATACTGTTAACTGGATATGGTATCACGAGTTATACGGTGTGATTGGTGTGGCTGGTATGAGTCTTACCCGGGATTCAAAATCCTTCCTTATTGTGTCAGCTCTTCCGGGCACAGTATCCTAACTGAGGCTTGGAGGAGGGTCATAGTGGGAGGAGCCAGTGCACACCAGGTAGTCTAAAAGATTTCTTTTAGTTGTGCCCAGTCTCCTGTGGAGCCGCTAATCCCCATGGTCCTTTCGGAGTTCCCAGCATCCACTACGGACTACGAGAAATAAATTTACCGGTGAGTAAAATCTTATTTTCTTTTCACCACTAGGATTTATAAGATACGGAAAATGCGAGCAGCTGAGGGCAATGGATCTGAACTATTGCTCTAGTTGCGCTGGTCGAGGCACATCTTATTTTGTATTTGTTTTATTTATTTTAGGTGTTCTTTGACCTCATGAGGGAAATCCGAACGAAGAAAATGTCTGAGAATAAGGACAAGAATGGGAAGAAAAGTGGTAAAAGTAAGAAGAGCTTCAAACAACGATGCTGTCTACTGTAATCCCGAGATGGAGAGACCTACCTGTGAAGGGCTGCAGGGAGTGAGATCCCTGTTGAGAACCCACTTTCCTGTTTTGTAACTCAACAATTAGTATTTAATTCACTCAGTGCTAAAGACTAGCAGTGAGAGGTGGTGCTGTCCCTCTTTATATAAGAGGGGTATGCTCCATCTCATCCATACATTATCTGGGTTTTATTTTCCCTTCCTATTCTTCTGCCGAAAGAACAAAGTTTTACTCACGGGAAGTCAACATTTCATGCAAGATACGGCACTATGAAGGGTTGACGTTTTGAGTACTGTGTTCCACTACATATACTAAACTTCATATAGAACTCATCTGGCAGTCATACATAGAATTATACTTGCATAGTCTGGACAATTCTTAAACCTCCATTCCACGGTCCATTCGCTCCTGTGATCAGCCACGGGCTCTTCTATTGCTTTTAAAGCTTGTTTTAGGAATAAAAAGGTCAAGACGTTGTCAGTCCAGGGATAATGTTCAATAAATATGAAGAAATCCATTTCCCTTTTGTTTTTCCTCTTAAAAACTCAGGTTCTGCTGCAGTTTTTGGTTGCCAATGTTTATTTTACCTGCAGGCTGCTCTGCACGTTTCCTTTGTCTTTAAACAAGAACTCCAAAATGTTCCCAATTTACGAAATTATTCAAACACTGAACTCTGCATCAATAGGCCTAGCAGGGAAAGGTTCTGCCCATTGTTCTGTACAGGTTATTTCCAGTCATCTGCCTTTCCTAGTAAGTAATACATGTATTGACCAATTATTTACATTATCTGGCCAAGACTATTGTAAGGGTATGTATAATATAGATTACAATTTTGTTTAATTAGAATAACTTTTCTACTTATCTAAGTTTTGATAAATTGCTGAGTGAAACTCAGTCTTTTCTTCAGAAAGTGGTTTATTCCCATTCTCATATACACAAGAATAGTCCTTATCACTATATCATACAGTCCTTAGAGGCCACAAACAAACTGTAAATTACTTGTTCTGGCAAAAATATTTCTCTTTAAATTGTGTAAGCACAGTTGTATAATGTCTGCATGCAGAGAAGGTGTAAGCAGCATTAAGGTTTTATACAAAGCAAAGTGATCTATAAGGTTACAGTGTAGCTTTAGATTGTATATTTTTCTACCAATATACATCCATCTGGGTTTCCGTCTGCTTCTCTTTAGGGGTAATCTGTGCTGAATGAACACTTTGCTGTAGCAGACTAGGATTACTTACTAACATGAGCATGTAGCTCGTATCAGCCAATTGGATTCTTACGGAGATTTTTCTACAGCTGGTTAGGAAATGAAACTAAACATCTGATCGGTCTAATAAAGTACAAAGTTCTGTAAGGGCAGAGTCAGACCAGGGAACTAGGACTTTATCTCCCAGGGTGCTGGGGCTGAAGCAGAGAGCTTGTCGTGCTAGGAATTGTAGTTCTGCAACAGCTGTAGAGCAGTAGAGAGCTTGTAAAGTCTCCTTTTGTTGCTCAGAGCAAGTGGATATGACCCTTAAATACATTCCTGAGGTTGTGCCAAAACTCCTCTTTTCTTTTTCCAGTACTGACTTTCTTTAGCATAGGTGAGATGCCTAGTTCCTCTTTTGTACATGTACCACAGCAGTGATAAATGAACACCCATCTCACCCCTGCTTGGAAGGTTTAGGGAGTAATCTCTAGACTGGACTCTGTACTGTGAAAGTGAACCCTGATCGTGATATTCATGTAAAAACTATAGACCATTTTAAAATGTAAAAGTACTTGAGAACTGTTACTTTAACATACTTTATTCATTTGGAGAATACCAGATGGAAAGTGCTGTATTTGTTCGTAGTGATTTGGACCATACAGCATCAGAAAGAGAAAGTGTTATTCATGACTAAGAACTGTTCTTAAGAATCTGATAGAGTCCCAAAATATTTATTGGGGACTAATAATTATTGGAAAGGTTTAATCAAGACATATGAGGGTCTATTTTCTAAGCCTTGGAGAGAGATGAGATGAAGAGCGAGAAAGTACCAGCCAACGCAGCTCCTAACTTTCTTTTTTGTCTTTTTTTTTTAATGGAGCCTGTAAAATGGCAGTTATGAGCAGACTGGTACTTAATCTCTCTCCACTGCGTAGTAAATAGGGGTTAGGTCTGATATGCCTTCGTTCGGGATCCCGGAGGTCAGCATACCGACCCCAGGATCCCGGCCGCCAGAATGCGTTATTATGAGGGGCAGCGCAACTGAGCCCGTTGCGGGCTTGGTGGCTCGCTGCGCTCAACCCAGGTTCTATTCCCACTCTAGGTGTTGTGGACACACATGAGTGGGAATAGCCCGTTAGCCGGCTGGTGGCATTGTCAGCGGTCGGGATTCTCATGTCTGTATCGGTACCGACATAGCAACTGCACCCCATAAATAGACCCGACAGTTCATAAAAATATTTGGTTATGATTATATCTGTTATGGTATTATTTATTCCATCTCCTTAGAATTATGGGTGAGTGATGGGTTTATATATGCTTCCATATACTGGTGTGCTGTGTTTGCCAAGCAAAGAACAGTTTAGTGTTATTCACATACATTCATTAACATTAATGTCCTGTAGAAGATAGGAATGTTCATTATCAATAAACTGTTGCCATGGCATACTGATACAGTATGTTCCAGATAGGTGTATATTCCTTTTTGAGTTTAGCCGTATTTATCCAAGTAGCTGTAAGTGAATGCCCTTTTTGCCTTTGTAAAGGCTCACTTCATCAAATTATTGAATTAGTTACAAAAAAAAAGTCACTTAATACTATTAACAGTTGTTACTAATCAATTTTTTTATAAATTCATAGCTTTTTTGGTTTTGTAACACAACAATTTTATGGAATGACCCTGGAACCTACAAGTGACAGTTCTGCTGTTGTACAGTTGAGTTTAGTATGTGACTAACAACTCTTTGTAGATAGTGACAGACTACACAACGAGCATTGTTCAAAATTATGAAATCTTGTTCAAAAGTATGAAATCAAAGCCAATTTTTCTAATTAAATTGGAGTATTAAAAAAATTTCTTTTTTAAATTATACTCTACATTTTCAACATTTATTTTCATAATGGTTTCCCTTGAAATGATGTCGTCCAATACAGAGGGGGGCTTGAATGTGCCATTGTACTGTAAGTATTAACAGTATTAGCTATTTCCATTGATGCCTGAAACGGTGGAAATTCATACAATATTGTGCCAATACCTAGAGAATTGATTAGAACTTACCCGGAAAAAAGTATGTTTAAGATGATATTTTTGATAGAGATCTATTATACTAAGAAATTAAAGTCTACTTGCCCACCACAAAGGTGGCTACATTGGAAGATGGAATAATGTTATTGAGACGTAAAAAAAGTTGTTTGCTCTGGGGAAATCGCAGAGGATCTGAGAATTCAGCCAGTCTCATCACTAGGAATCAATGACTCTGCCGCAGCGTTTTCACTGGTTTCTGTCTCTTGAATATCCATCCGTTCCACCCACGATATCTCCATTCTGGGCAATGTAAAGTGTTATATTCCTGTTCCTGCCCATTTACCACTCCCTGTCCCTATGTCAAGGGTTCAGATTTTTTTCTAAGATATATTCTTTTTCAGCTGTGACATAGCAGTCTGAAATTTTCTAAATGTTTATAGGGGGGGGAAGTTTTCCGCTGTTATTTTTAGTTCATGCTAATCGCACTGATTTGTATTTCTACTGTATAATAATAAATTGGTACATTTTACATTCTATTGTATTTTTTTATTTTGTGAGTTTGTCTTAATACACATCTATAATACAGCAATGAGCAACACATTCTTAATACAAAGATTTAAAACAAGGATTTCAAAATAAATGCAAAATGTTGTAATTGATAACAAAAATTTGTATTTGATGGAATGAAACTGTAAATACACTTTTTGAAGTATTGTGATCCTATAAACTCCAATACTAGAAAGAGGATACCAATGTAGCAGCGCTCTTTGGGGTATATTTACTAAAGTTCTAATTTGTAGATGTTGCTCATAGCAACCAAATTCCAGTTGTATTTTCTAGAATGTGCTAGATAAATAAGTAGAAAATAATTGGTTGCTATGTGCATTTTCTCTTGCGTCCTAGAGGATGCTGGGGTCCATATTAGAATCATGGGGTATAGACAGGTCCACCAGGAGCCATGGGCACTTCAAGAGTTTAACAGTGTGGGCTGGCTCCTCCCTCTATGCCCCTCCTACCAGACTCCGTTTAGAAAATGTGCCCGGAGGAGTCGGTCACAGCTAGGGGAGCTCCTAGAGCTTTTTTGTTTTTGTAAAGACTAGGCACAGGGAGGCTGCTGGCAACAGCCTCTCTGCTTCGTGGGACTTAGGGGGGGGGAGTAGTGTCCAACCCTCTGAGGTTAATGGCCACTATCTCCGCTGACAGGACACTGAGCTCCTGAGGGTGATGATCGTTAGCCCCCGAGGCGACCACTCACTCCCGCAGCATGCCGCCACCCCCTAACAGAGTCAGAAGATCTCGGTGGTGAGTGTATCTCCGGTGACCCGACAAGCGGGGAGCCAGTGTGTATGGCGGCTACAGGGTGTGGAGCGCAGTACTGACACTGCTCCGGAAGGCTTCGCGGTACAGATGCGGCGCTGTGAGGGGTGCCCTGGGCCAGTGCGATACCCTTTCAACTGGTCACTCCGGCTATCGGGGGCTTCGGTTACACTGCTAGCAATATTACCTCAGGCCAGTATAAATATTTGAAATGTGCGGGAAGATGCGCCATGTTCAGAGGGCGGAGCTTCTCAGAGCGGACCCAGCAGCCCACTGGTGCCATTTTCTCCCTGCAGATCCACACGCTGAGACGCTGACAGGGAGCACTGACCCTCCACGACTCCAGATATCCTGTGCGGTACCAGGGGGTGGTAGAAGGGGGGTAGGCTGTATATTAACTGTGTAATTCTATTAAGGGTACACAGCGCCAAGCAGTTATTCTATAACTCTCTACAGGACGCTGTGTGTGCTGGCTCCAAGCTCTGTGTTTGTCTGAAGGTACTTGGGGAGGGGGGGGGGGGGGGAACTGTGTCTGACAATTCCCTGTGTGTGTGTGTGTGTGTGTGTGTGTGTGTGTGTGTATGCTAATTTCTCACATAACCATGTCCAGGGACTCTGTGTCTTGTGCGGCAGAATATGTATCTTCTCCAGAGGAATCCATTCCATGTACGCAGGAATGTAATATTTTGTCTCAGCCTTCTGAATCCGAGCCCCAGTGGGTGGCTTCTATTAAGGAGAGCATGTCCAAACTGTGGCCCTCCAGCTGTTGAGAAACTACACATCCCAGCATGCCCTGACACCGCTTTAGCATTCTCTGACAGCAAAACTGTCAGGGCATGCTGGGATATGTAGTTTCACAACAGCTGGAGGGCTGCAGTTTGGACATGCCTGTATTAAGGGAATGATATCCCAGATTTCTACTAGAATTTCACATTATGAGACTGAGTCACCGTTTTTAAAACAATCTGTGGAGGTTTTGCCTGGTTCTGTCCCCACTGCCTCAAAATCCCCTGGTGTATGCCCAAAGAAGTGTGCGCTTGCTCAGATTATGCAAGTCGACACCTACTCTGACACGGCAGACGGTGATGCGGATATGCGGGGGGGGGGGGGGGAGCTACCCTGGCAAGAGGGGTGCAACTCATGATTGAGGCTATTAGGGATGTGTTACACATTACTGACAAACCACCTGAACAGGTAGAGGAGGCTTACTTTACAGACCATAAGAAAGCCTCCCTGATCTTCCCTGCGTCTGAGGAATTAAACGCATTATTTGAAAAATCCTGGGAAAATCCAGAGAAAAAAAAACAGATCCCATAGAGGGTTCTTGTGGCTTTTCCTTTCCCTGAGGATGATAGAAAAAAGTGGGAAAACCCACCTATAGTAGACTCTTCTGTATCTAGACTGTCTAAAAAGGTGGTTTTCCCTGTCCCTGGGTCTACTGCTTTGAAAGAACTGGCAGACCGCAAGATTGAAACTACGCTCAAATCCATATACACTGCTTCAGGAGTGGCGTTAAGGCCCACTATTGCCTGTGCGTAGATTTCTAAAGCCATAGTAAAGTGGTCAGGCACATTAATAGAGGACTTAGATTCTATGGATAGAAGTGACATTAAATTGTTGTTATGTAACATACATGATTCGGCGGGTTTCATGGTGGAGGCCACGAAGGACCTGGTTAATCTGACTAGAAGAACATCATCCATGGCTGTCTCAGCACGCAGGGGACTCTGGCTACGCCAATGGTCTGCAGATGCGGAATCCAGGAGAAGTGTGGAGAACCTACCCTTCACAGGTCAGGCACTATTTGGGGAAGCATTGGATGCGTGTATTTCAACGGGAACCGCGGATAAGTCAGCCTTTCTTCCCTCAGCCTCTCAGACAATGAAGAAACCTTTTTCTACGTCCTCTATGGAGTCCTTTTCGGCCTGCAAAAGCTAAAAAGTCCAAGACTCCTACCACTTTCTTCAGAGGTGGGCAAGCAAAATCCAAAAAAATGGCACCTGCAGGTTCCCAAGACCAGAAACCTGCCTCTGTGTCCTCAAAATCCTCAGCAGGATGGAGAACGGGCAGGTGGGAGTGAGGCTCAGACGTTTCCGTCACGTCTGGGTGTCATCCGGTCTGGATCCCTGGGTACAGGATATTGTGTCCCAGGGGTACAAACTGGAGTTTCAAGGGCTCCCACCCCACAGGTTCTTCAAATCAGGCTTGCCAGCTTTGCTGACAAAAAGGGCTATCCTTCAGGAAGCCATTCATAAATTGGAAAGGTCAGATGTAATTGTTCCAGTTTCACCTCATCTGGTAAACCAGGGTTACTATTCAAACCTGTTTGTGGTACCGAAACCGGATGGCTCAGTCAGACCAATTTTGAACCTGAAATCGCTAAACCCTTATCTGAGGGACTTCAAGTTCAAAATTGAGTCTCTGAGAGCGGTGATCTCAGGGCTGGATGAGGGAGAGTTTCTGGTGTCCTTAGACATCAAGGATGCATACCTCCACATTCCGATTTGGCCGCCACACCAGGCTTATCTCAGATTTGCGCTGTTGGACTGTCACTATCTGTTCCAGGCACTGCCGTTCGGCGCCTCCACAACACCGAGGGTATTCACCAAGGTAATGGCAGATGATGATTCTCCTCCGCAGGCAGGGGGTGAATATAATTCCTTATCTGGATGATCTGATAAAGGCATCGTCCAGGGAGAGGTTGTTGCAGTCCATTGCTCTCGCGACTCGACTGCTCAGGGAACATGGATGGATCCTGAATCTTCCCAAGTCACATTTAGAGCCGACAAGGAGATTGTTTTTTCCTGGGGATGATCCTCGACACACAAGTGCAGAGAGTATTTCTACCGGTGGAGAAAGCGTTGGTGATCCAAACTATGGTCCAGGATGTCTTGAAGCCTTCCCGGGTATCGGTTCATCAGTGCATTCGCCTTCTGGGGAAGATGGTTGCCTCCTACGAGGCTCTTTAATATGGAAGATTTCATGCACGGTCCTTCCAACTGGATCTCCTGGACAAGTGGTTGGGGTCTCATCTGCACATGCACCAGATGATACGTCTGTCGCCAAAAGCAAGGATTTCACTTCTGTGGTGGCTACAATTGCCTCACCATCTAGATTGACGAAGGTTCGGGATTCAGAACTGGATCCTTCTAACCACGGATGCAAGTCTCAGAGGTTGGGGCGCAGTCACCCAAGGGGAAATCTTCCAAGGAAGGTGATCAAGTCTGGAATCCATTCTTCCGATAAACATTCTGGAACTAAGCCGTGTACAGCTGTCTTCTACAAGCGGCCCATCTTCTGCAAGATCAGGCCATTCAGGTGCAGTCGGACAATGTAACAACGGTGGCCTACATAAACCGACAGGGCATAACGAAGAGCAGAGCTGCAATGTCAGAGGTAACAAGAATCCTCCTCTGCAAAAGAATCACGCGGTGACGCTGTTAGCAATCTTCATTCCGGGAGTGGACAACTGGGAAGCGGACTTCCTCAGCAGACACGATCTCCATCCAGGAGAGTGGGGCCTCCATCCGGAGGTGTTCACGGAGGTGACAAATCTTTGGGATGTACTCCAAATAGATATGATGGCCTCCCATCTCAACATGAAGCTTTGGAGGTACTGTTCCAGGTCAATAGACCCACAAGCGGTAGCGGTGAATGCCCTGGTAACTCCGTGGGTGTTCCAGTCAGTCAGTGTACATGTTTCCTCCACTTCCACTCATTCCAAGGATTCCAAAACTCGTAAAGAGAACAAGAGTTCAGGCAATCCTCATTGTTCTGGACTGGCCAAGAAGGGCTTGGTATGTGGAATTTCTGGATCTACTGCTGGAAGACCCGAGGCCTCTTCCTCTTCGGGAGGACCTTCTGCAACAGGGGCCGTTATCCAGACTTACCACGGTTACGTTTGACGGCATGAAGGTTGAACGCCAGTTATTAGCACGGACGGGCATTCCGAACAAGGTTATTCCTACCCTGATACAGGCTAGGAAAGGAGTAACGTCTAAACATTACCATCGCTTTTGGAAAAATTATGTATCTTTGTGTGAATCCAAGAAGTTTCCTACGGTGGAGTTTCAACTGGGACGGTTTCTCCTCTTCCTGCAAGCAGGTGTGGATATGGGCCTGAGTTTGGGATCCATAAAGGTCCAGTTTTCGGCCTTATCCGTTTTCTTCCAGAAACAACTGGCTTCCCTCCCTGAGGTTCAGACTTTCTTGCACATCCAGCCTCTCTTTGTGCCGCCTACAGCATCCTGGGATCTTAATGTGGTGTTACAGTTCCTCCAATCGGATTGGTTCGAGCCTCTACAGGAGGTTGAGGTCAAGTTTCTCACGTGGAAGGCTGTCACTTTGTTGGCCTTAGCTTCTGCTAGACGTGTGTCGGAGTTGGGGGGCTTTGTCTTGTAAAAGCCCCTACTTAATCTTCCATGAAGATAGAGCTGAGCTCTGGACACGTCAGCAGTTCCTTCCAAATGTTGTGTCGGCTTTTCATATCAACCAACCTATTGTGGTGCCAGTTGCTACTGACTCCTCAATTTCATCAAAGTCCTTGGATGTTGTAAGGGCTCTGAAAATCTATGTGTAGAGGACTGCTCGTCACAGAAAATCGGACTCTGTTTATCCTGTATGATCCCAAGAAAATTGGGTGTCCTGCATCTAAGCAAATGATCTGTCGCTGGATCAGGCTCACTATCCAGCATGCATATTCTACGGCAGGATTGCCATGTCCAAAATATGTTAAGGCGCACTCTACTCGTAAGGTGGGTTCTTCCTGGGCGGCTGCCTGGGGTGTCTCGGCTTTACAGCTTTGCCGAGTGGCTCCTTGGTCTGGGTCGAACACGTTTACTAAGTTCTACAAGTTTGGTACTTTGGCCACTGAGGACCTACGGTTTGGTCAATCGGTTCTGCAGGAGCCTCCGCGCTCTCCCTCCCGTTTTGGGAGCTTTGGTACATCCCCATGGTACTAATATGGACCCCAGCATCCTCTAGGACGTAAGAGAAAATAGGATTTTAATTACCTACCGGTAAATCCTTTTCTCGTAGTCCGTAGAGGATGCTGGGTGCCCGCCCAACGCTTCGTGATCCTGCAGTGGTTACTTGGTTCAGTACTGCTTTGTTCTTGGTTAAGTACTGTTTTGTTACTTGGTTAAGTATTAAGCAGTTGCCGAGTTTTCAAGCTGGTTAGCTTGGCTTGCCTGGTATGTGTGAGCTGGTGTGAATCTCGCCACTATCTCTGTAAAATCCTTGTCTCAAAGTTGTCTGTCTCCTCTGGTACAGTTGCTAGACTGAGTCTGGTAGGAGGGGCATAGAGGGAGGAGCCATCCCACACTGTTATAGTCTTAATGTGCCCATGGCTCCTGGTGGACCCGTGTGGACCCCATGGTACTAATATGGACACCCAGCATCCTCTACAGACTACGAGATAGGATTTCAATGACCTACCGGTAAATCCTTATTTTCTCCACTTTTTAAAATCTTGCACTTTAGTAAATATATCTCTTAGAGCATAGGTCACTAAATGTAATGTTTATTCAAATAAATCAAAATTGGGCATAAATACATATTAGACTGTACCCATAAATGTATAGAAAATTATGTTGAAGAAACATTTAACTGGGAGAAGAGATGTGGCCCAGTCATTGTCACCCCGGATTAAGAATCTAATTTTTTTTTTTTTTCCCTCAAGATCCTGCCATGGGCACGGCAGTCACACCTAAAGATACATCTGTCCAATCTGTCTGGAAGGAAAAAAAATCTGGTAATGTATGGGAGCAATGACCATTTGCTGCCAAACATTGGAAACGGACAATGGTCTTAATTCCATTTGATAAAAACGATTGTTCAGATAAATTTGTTTTATCTGTTTTCAAGCAGGTGGGAGCAAATAGTTGATTGTCATTTGCTCCCATACATTAACAGATTATTTTTTTCCCCAACCAGGCACATTGGACAGATGAATCTTTAGGTGTGTTCCCATCTTATTCTAAGAAACATTAAATTGATTTTTAAAAAGAAATTGTTCATAAAGTTAATTATTTTTATTACAATTTTACTCATTGTGATGAGATTAAGGATACCAATCCCGTCACCACTTTGAAATCCCAGAATTTCTGGCATCCAGTCATTGTAATTTAAAGAAAAAAGGGTTAAAAAAATAATAATTTTAAAATCTCAGTTATGCAGTTTTTATTTTAATTAGATGAAATCTAATTATCCAGGACAGTTGGTAGTTAGAATTAATGGGCAGTACAGATAGTTAGCATTACTGCCTCATTGCTCTGAGGACATTGGTTTGATTGCCACAATAGCGTTTTTATATTCTCCCCATGCTTGCACGGGTTTTCTACAGGTACTCCGGGTTTCCTCCCACCGTCTGAAAATATAGTGGTAGGTCATTTGGCACACCACAAAAAAAAAAAAAATAACCTTACTTTGTAAGTACGTGTATTTACATGTGATTAGGGTAGGCTAGATGGGCCAAGTAGCTATATGCCATCAAATGCTGTGTTTTTAACCATTAACTCCCTTCGGGCTATCCCCTACTTTTCACCCTCAGGTTGCCTGCTACTTCTATGCTTGGCATACACCTCCTTAACCTCCTGTTATCTACCCCTCCCCACCACCACATACAGTTTTTGTTACATTTTACCTTATCAGCCTAGATTTTGATAAAATTTGGTATATGTAGGGTTTATATGTAGTGTAAGAAAAATACAAAATATTTAAATATTTTTGTGCCGTTTCCAAAATATGACTATGTAAAGTTTTTCAAAATCTGTCAAACGCACAACCAGCTTTTTTCAAATAGCTATAGCAGCTCTCCTAATTAAGCTAGAGGTGGGAGTACTGTCATTTTTACAGTGTTTTTTTTTTTAAATGTATTTCTTATTATATAAAACACCAATAGGCTTTGTGAGGAAGAACTTTTTCCAAATTCAAACTGAATTTTTTGATCATGTTTATCTCAAAATGAGTCCACCAAAAATTTCAGGATATAGTCTATACTAATGTTTGTCAAAATGTAAAAGTGGGAAGATAATGATTTCATCATTTTAAAGCAAGGTTGTTTATAAAAAAAATAGCTGGGTGTATTACAAGTAGTAATAGGTAAATATACGTTGTGGTAAGAACTTACCGTTGATAATGGTATTTCTCCTAACAATGGGATATGATGAAGCAACAGCGGATTTTCATCAATCGGTCAAAGCTTTTCCGGCTTCCCAGCATGCAACGGGCCCGTCCATATATCCCCGCCTCCTTCCTCAGGCAAATCGGTTGTATTCCAAAGCTCAAGGCAGGAGCATCATAGATAGCCCTAATCAGGCGATAAGAACACACATGCACACCCTTCCGTACAAGAAGGAAGAGGTTAGTGAGTAAAAGGATCCTCAAATCAGGTGCATCAGGGTGGGATTCCTGTGGACTTAGGAGAAATACCGTTATCAACAGTAAGTTCTTACCATACCGTATATTTCTCCGGCAGGGTCCACAGGATAACAATGGGATTTCCCAAAGCAATTTAGTGGTGGGGATGTTCCTGACTGGATAGGAGAATCCTTTGCCCGAATTCAGCGTCATGGGAGGCAAAGCTATCCAATGCATAATGTGTAATGAATCTGTTGAAGACCATGTGGCTGCCTTACATATCTGCTATGCTGAATCACCACATTGTGCTGCCCATGATGGACCTACCTTACGAGTAGAGTGAGCAGAGACATTAGCCAGATCAGGAAAATCAGCCTGAGATTATGCTTCTGAAAGCCATCTTGCCAGTGTCTGGTTATCAGCAGGCCATTCTCTCTTGTGAAATCCATAGAGAATGAAGAGATGTCTTTCTGATGGCACTGGTACGATCCACGTAGATCCTTAAGGCATGGACCACGTCAAACGATGCATCTCCCGCAGAAAGGCCCGGTACCTGGAAAGGCGGGACTACAATTTCTTCATTAAGGTCAAATTTAGACGCCACCTTCGGAAGATACCCATATCTAGTTCTGAGAACTTTATCTGGATAAAAAATCAGAAACGGGGAACGACATCATAATGCCCTAAATCTGATACTCTTCTAGCTGACGCCATAGCCAGTAGAAAGAGAACTTTATCTGTCAACCATTTAAGATCCACTTTATTAAGGGGTTCAAACCGGGCAACTTGAAGGGCTTTCAGGAGTAGACTTAAGTCCCAAGGCACTGTAGGAGGAACAAAAGGAGGTTGAATGCGCTGCATTCCCTGGAAAAAAGTGCGCACATCCTGTAAATTGGCAATTTTCTTTTGGAACCATATAGTCAATGCTGACACTTGTACTCTCACGGAAGCAACCTTCAAATCTTTATCCATTCCTGCCTGAAGGAATGCTAAGGCCCTGGAAACTCTGAAAGACTTCGGGTCCATTTTCCATTCACTGCACCAATGAATATAGGTTTAACATATTCGGTGATAAATGCGAGCTGAGGAAGGTTTCCTTGCTCTGAGCATAGTTTGAATTACCTGTTGTGAGAATCCTCTGGACTTCAGGATCGAGGTTTCAAGAGCCACGCTGGCAATGACAGTCGATCCAGTTGTCTGTGATAACAAGGACCCTGCATCAGTAGATCTGGAAGTTGAGGGAGCAGAAGTGGAACATCCATCGACATCCTCCGCAGATCTTTGTATCAATATCTTCTGGGCCAAGCTGGAGCTGTTAGTATCACGGCACTTTTCTCTTGCTTTATCTTTCTCACCACCCTGGGTAATAGGGTGATCTGAGGAAACAGATAAGCCAGATGAAAGTCCCATCTCACCGACAGGGCATCCACAAATATTGTATGCGAGAACTTTGTTGTTCAGACAGGATGCCATGAGATCTATCTCTGGCAACCCCAACTTGTCTGCTAGAGTCTGGAAGACCTCCGGGTGTAGAGACCATTCGCTTGCCTGAATGGCGTGTCGACTGAGAGAGTCCGCTTTCCAGTTTAGGACTCCCGGAATGAACACTGCGGACAAGGCTGGATAATGAAGTTCTGCCCACTTTAGTATGTGACTTACCTCCTTCATCAGTTTTTTGGCTGCAAGTTCCTCCCTGATGGTTGAGGTACGCTACCGCCGTCGCATTGTCCGAGCGGATCAGGACTGGTTTTCCCCGAAGAATATATTTTGCCTGAATCAGTGCCATGTATATGGCCCGAAGTTCCAATATGTTTATTGGCAGGCAACTTTCTCCCTTGGTCCATTGCCCCTGAAAACACAACCTTCCTAACACTGCTCCCCAGCCCTGGAGACTGATGTCGGTCGTCAGAATTTCCCAATCTTATATCCAGAGGGGTCTCCCCTTGTACAGATCGGATGCCTGTAGCCACCACGCTAATGACCTTCTTACTTCTATCGTAAGAGACATGGTCTGTGTTTTTATCGTCTGATGCAACCCATTCCATTTGCCAAGAATCAGACGCTGCAGAGGCCTCGAGTGGAATTGTGCATACTCCACCATGTCGAATGTTGACACCAGCAAACCCATCACGTGCATTGCTGCGTGAATGGATACCTTTTGACTGTGTAACAAGTCCTGAATCCTTGACTGGACCTTGAATATCTTGTTCATAGGTAAACTTACTCCCTGAAGACCTGCATCCAGTACAGCCCCCAAGTGAGTCATCCGTTGTGATGGAACCAGAGATGATTTTGCCCAGTTTATGAGCCACCCGTGGTTCTGCAGACACGTTATTGTCTGCTGCAGATGACATAAGAGCAAATCCTGCGCCAGGATTAAAAGATCGTCGAGGTATGGAAAATTTCTTATCCCCTGCTGGCGGAGATGAGCTGCCATTACCACCATAATCTTGGTAAATACTTTGGGAGCTGTGGCTAACCCAAAAGGTGTAGGGACTGGAACTGAAAATGCTGTTGGAGGATAGCGAACCTGAGATAGCACTGATGGGACAGTGCTATAGGAACATGTAGGTAAGCATCCTGTATATCCAGGGATACCCTATAATCCCCTGGCTCCATGGCCAAAACGATGGAACGTAACATGTGACACCGAGGTACCCAAATGTATTTGTTCAGTACTTTGTGATTGAGAATGGGCCGAAAAGACCCATTTGGCTTCTGAACTAAAAACAGCTCGGAGTTAAAAACCCTGTCCTCGTTGTGCAGGAGGAACTGGAATGACTACTCCTGAGTGAAGCAATTTCTGAACTGCCTCTAACAAATCCCTGGCCTTTGTCTCTACCCGAGATGGGCTGGTACAAAAAAAACTTTGAGGAGGGTGCTTCTTGAAGGCAAAAGCATAACCTAGAGCAGGGGTGGGCAATTATTTCAGCTGAGGGGCCACTTGACATTTCCTGTCGGTATCCAAGGGCCACATACAAAATAGCAGCTCGCCCCACTTGCCAAAAATATAGGGACGTGGCTTCATGTGGAAGGGGTGTGGGCAAAAAATAATACAGATTCATATTAGGCTGCACAATAGTCTCCATTATTCAAATTGCGCCACACAGCGCCACTTACACACATTACACCAGGTAGAGCCCCTTTTATGCACATTACGGCAGGTAGAGAGCCTTTTTACACATTAACATTTTATTTAGGATAATTATTGTGCAGCAAGCAAATTATCCAGTGTCTTATGGCCCCTGCGGAAAGGTGTGACAAGGTGACAGAACATGGTGGGGGTGACATGGTGACAGAACACGGTGGGGGTGACACAGTGACAGAACACGGTGGGGGTGACAGAACACGGGGGGGGGTGACACAGTGACAGAACACGGTGGGGGTGACCGTGACGGAACACGGATGTGTGACACGGTGACAGAACACGGGGGGTGTGACACAGTGAAAGAACACTGGGAGGGGGGGGTGACAGTGACAGAACACGGTGGGGGTGACACGGTGACAGAACACGGGGAGTGGGGTGACAGAACACGGGGGGTGTGACACAATGACAGAACATGGTGGGGGTGACACGGTGACAGAACATGGGGGGGTGACACGGTGACAGAACACGGGTGTGTGACACGGTGACAGAACACGGTGGGGGTGACACGGTGACAGAACACGGGGAGGGGGGGTGACAGTGACAGAACACGAGTGTGTGACACAGTGACAGAAAACGGTGGGGGTGACACAGTGACAGAACACGGGGAGGGGGGGTGACAGTGACAGAACACGGGGAGGGGGGGGTGACAGTGACAGAACACGGATGTGTGACACGGTGACAGAACACGGATGAAAGAACACAGTGAAAGAACACTGGGAGGGGGGGGTGACAGTGACAGAACACGGGGGTGACACGGTGACGGAACACGGGGAGGGGGGTGACAGTGACAGAACACGGGGGGTGTGACACAGTGACAGAACATGGTGGGGGTGGCAGTGACAGAACACGGTGGGGGTGACAGTGACAGAACACGGATGTGTGACACGGTGACAGAACACGGTGGGGGTGACAGTGACAGAACACGGGGGTGTGACATTTTGACAGAACATGGTGGGGTTGACAGCGACAGAACACGGGGAGGTGACACAGTGACAGAACACTGGGGGTGTGACACAGTGACAGAACACGGAGGTGTGACACAGTGACAGAACACGGGGAGGTGACACAGTGACAGAACAAGGGGGGGGGTGACAGTGACAGAACACAGGGGGTGACACAGTGACAGAAAACGGGGGGGTGACATAGTGACAGAACATGGGGGTGACATGGTGACAGAACACGGGAGGGGTTGGTACAGCGAGAGCTAAAGATCTCTCCCCCAAACCTAAAAACAGTCTGACGCCACTGCCCGCACACACAAATATATGCACACACACACTTTCTTTCACTTTTCCCATTAACTTACTGATCTGGCTGGCAGTGGCAGGAAGGATGGATCTATAGCAGTCTGGCTCTTGTCCCGTGTAGCTCAGCCCCCTGAGGTCCCGTGTAGCCCCGCCCCCTCACTGGCACGTAGCCCCGCCCCCTTCTCGGCTGAACACAGCCGTTGTCACTGGGGACTCTGGAGGAGGCTGCTACAACGCAGTAGCAGGAGCAGCAGGGGAGAGAGGCGCCGCTGGCAGCTTGGAGGTACTGCAGTGCAGAGCAATAACAAGCAGCTCAGCCGGTCGGGCCGCTTGTCATTGCTCGCTGGTGGGAGGCAGTGGGCCGGGCAGGATCGGTTTGCGGGCCGCATTTTGCCCACCCCTAACCTAGAGATACCGCTTCCTGCACCCAGGCATCTGGTGTAGACTGCTGCCAGATCTGTGCAAACTGAAGTCCCCCAGGTGGAGGCCCATACCATCAGGCTGAGGGTTTATTATCTGTCTTACCAACCGGTCCTCTGGTAGCCCAATGCTTTTTAGTATTACCAAACTTCTTGCATTGGGCCTGCTTGCCATCACTTGTTCCTTTAGCTTTTCCTTGAGACTGAAAGGGCCGAAAAGCCAGAACTTTAGGTTTGAAATTGTACGTGGAAGGAAACTTGACCTTCTTGGAGTCTGCTTCTGACTTCATAATATCTGTCAATTCTTTACCAAAAAGAATTTTCCAGAAAAAGGTAACCATTCCAAAACCTTCTTAGATTCTGAATCCACTTCCCAGGTATGTAGCCAAACTGCTCTGCGAGCAGCTATTGTTGAAGCTGATGCCCTGGAGGCAATAGTACCCATATCCAATGCTGCTTCTTCCAGGAACATTGCAGCCTGTTTTATATGAGCTATATGGAATTTTTGCTCTCTAGAAGCTATAGAAAAATCCCCCTCCAATGCATCAGCCCAGGCAGCCACTGCCTTTGCCATCCAAGCTGAAGCCATGGCTGGCCTTATAACTGCCCCAGACAGGGAAAAAATGTTTTTTGAAAACCATCCACTCTTCTATCTGTGGCATCATTTAATGATGTTGAAGGCAAAGGTAGTGTAGTTTTTCGCACTAATTGAATTACATGCGTATCTACTTCAGGAGCCACCTCCCTTTTTAAACAATACCCAGCTGGAAGAGGATAATTAGAATTCCATTTCTTAGGAATTCTAAACTTCTTATTGGGCGTAGTCTAAGCCTTTTCCGTAATTTCCGTCAGCTGATCTAACCCTGGAAACTCAGTTTATCTGTTTTGGGATGTTTAAACACAGGTGCCTTGGTTTTTAACACAGGCTCTGCTGAATCCTCTAAGGAAAGAATGGCTTTCATTCCTAATTAACTCGGCTGTATCCACTGAGCTGAGACCTTCCTCCTCCTCTTCGTATGCTGAAGTAGAATTAATTGAGCTTTCATCTTCCGATGAATCCTCATCTGTATCATGTGTAGCCTGTGAGGGTGAAGACTTACCACTGGTTTATCAGCTTGTTTCTTATGAGAGTCTGCTGCTGGAAGTGATACACCATAGGTGAGGAGCTGCATGTAAGGGTTAATAGTGTAACCTATCCCTCCTTCAGGAGTTGGAGGAATTATCCGTTCAGCTATACTGGATAAAGTCTGTGCAAACATAGCCCAAGGTGGATCCATCTGCACTTGAATCTGCCTTGTATTTTTCATTAACCCCTGATAAAAGCTAAAACAATTTGCACACAAACCATCCTGAACCAGATCCTGAGCAGATAACACTGCTTTGCAAGACAAACATGATATGAGTGTTGCTGTGAGTATACCTTCCTCACCTTTGCCGCTCTTAGACATGATAAATAATCAACACTTCCACAGTGTACTACACAGTTTGTGACTGTAATCACTTTAAATTTCTTAAAGTGATATACAATTCGACCCTACCCATGCACCAGCATTGAGGATCGGAATAAACAAACTGACAAAAAAATTTAGTAAAGTCAGCAATCACACTAGCAGTCAGTCACATGTTACACATTAGTATATTAAGCAATATAAGCACATCATCAACTACAACTACACTTTAAGTATGTAGGAGAACATATTACTGCATCATGTTCAAACAGATCTAACGTATTCAGACGCAAATGCAAAAGAAATAACAGTAAATGTATACAGACTCATGCAATTTGCACTTATCTAACTATTCGTACGCAAACGTTAGATAGAGACTTAGTGCTGTATAACCTGTACTCAGTAGAGTGGGATACAGGGAGACTCACCTCGCTTCCAGGACAGACAATTACGTTAGCGAATGCTAAGTGGATCCAGACACAACTAGTGTACACTGCTGCTCCATGAACCTATAGTGAACACACACGCACCAGTCACACAGCCGCCTATGCTGCGACTGGGTCCCCTACGTGTACACGTCTGACTCCCCACTGCTGACATCAACCCTAGCGATCGCGGCCTCATACTAATCCTGGAGCCTCTGCTCCCTAAGGCCTAGTGCTGGTGCACCCGAGGTGGTAGTCTCGTAAGCGACTGTTTGGTGGTCTCCTCCCAAAACAGTGCGTCTGTGTCCGTATTCCCCTTCTAAGCGGAATCGATGCCTTACTGGCCACAGCCTGGTAATGTCTGCTGGACCTGCTAGTATATCCGACACAGACGCCCGCCGAAACAGCACTGTACTCGTGGGTAAGCCTTGTCACGACCCGGCGGAGAGTTGTTAGAGCGACTCTTTCTAAGGTACGTATAAGACGCTGTTTAGAAAGATCACTCAAAAAAAATTGTAAGTCTATAAAAAATAGGATTCTAATACCTACCGGTAAATCATTTTCTCTTAGTCTGTAGAGGATGCTGGGGTCACTTCAAGAAACATGGGGTATAGACGGGATCCGCAGTAGACATGGGCACTCTATGCCCCTCCTCCTCCAGACTCCAGTTTAAGGAACTGTGCCTAGGGAGATGGACATTTCGAGGAAAGGATTTATTGTTAAACCACGGTGAGCATCTTACCAGCTCACACCTCAAGCATGCCGCAGAACGTGGCATTCAACAGAACACAAGCCAACGGCATGAAGAATTTTCAGCAATATGCTGACAAAAAACGTAACACAACCTGCGTGTAACCACAACCAATAACTGCAGATACAGTGCGCACTGGGACGGGCGCCCAGCACCCTCTACGGACTAAGAGAAAAGGATTTACCGGTAGGTATTAAAATCCTATTTTTCTCATACGTCCTAGAGGATGCTGGGGTCACTTCAAGAACCGTGGGGTTATACCAAAGCTCTAGAATGGGCGGGAGAGTGCGGACGACTCTGCAGTACCAAATGACCAAACGTGAGGTCAAAAGTGCCAAGGCATTAAAAGTGTAAAACTTAGCCCAATTGTTTGCTAAATAGCTGCTCGGCAAAGTTGCAATGCCGAGACTTCCCGGTCATCCGCCCCGGACGAGCCCACCGTTCTAGTAGAATGGGCCTTCACCCATTTCGGTAACGGCAATCCTACCGTAAGATGAACATGCTGAATCGTACCACAGATCCAGCGCGCAACGGTCTGCTTGGAAGCAGGACATCCAATCTTGCTGGGAGCAAACAGGACAAACAGAGCCGTCCTGGCGACATAAATTTTCAAAACTCTGACCACATGCAGAGACTTCGATTCAACGAAGGCATCCGTAGCCACCGGCACCACAAAAGGTTGGTACATGTGGAAAGAAGAAACCACCTTTGGTAGAAAATGTCGACAAGTTTTCAACTCTGCTCTATCTTCATTGAAGATCAAATAAGGTCTCTTGTGAGACCAGACCTCTAACTCAGACACTCGCCTTGCGTATGCCAAGGCCAACCTGACGACCACTTTAAAAGTGAGGAATTTCACTCCGCCTTACGTAAAGGTTCAAACCAATGTGATTGAAGGAACCGCAACACCCCATTAAGATCCCCTGGTGCCACAGGGGGCACAAAAGGAGGTTGGATGTGCAACTCTCCCTTCCCGACAGTCTGAACTTCTGAAAGGGAGTCCAATTGATTCTGAAAGAAAACCGTTAAGGCCGATTTTAATTACTGAAAACTCTGCCGTAGGAGTCTTCTTGGATTCACACCAAGAAACTTATTTTCTCCAAAACCGGTAGTAATGTTTAGACGTTACCCCTTTTCTAATCCGAATAAGTGTGGGAACTACTTCCGTGGGAATACCCTTACGGACTAAGATCTGGTGTTCAACCGCCATGTCGTCAAACGTAGCCACGGTAAGTCCTAATACACGCATGGCCCCTGCCGCAACAGGTCCTCGCGCAAAGGAAAAAGGTCAGGGATCTCCTATGAGCAATTCCTGAGATCTGGATACCAAGCTCTCCTTGGCCAGTCTGGGACCATGAGGCTCGTCCGAATTTCCTTTTTATGAACCCAGAACTTTTTGGAACGAGAGAAAACGTAGGAAATACATATACCGACTGAAAACACCCACAGTGTCACCAGTGCCTTCACTGTTCCTGTTTGAGGGTCCCTTAACCTGGAACTCTGAAGCTTCTTGTTGAGACGAGATGCCATCATTCCTACTTGAGGAAATCCCAACGACATGTCACCCCTTCGAAGGCTACTTGGAGGAGGTCTCCCCTCTCCTGGATGGAGATCGTCTGCTGAGGAAGTCTGCTTCCCAGTCGTCCACTCCTGGAACGAACATCGCTGACAAAGCACCTGTATGTTTTTCCGCCCAGCTGAAAATCCTTGTGGCTTCTGCCATTTGCTTTTAGTTGTATAAAATTTTCCCCCTGAGTTCCCAGACGTGGCCCCAGCGGTGTGGACTCCCGCAAGAGAGTCCCAGCGTCATGCGGTGGATGTGGCAGAACAGAGGATGATGTCTGCTCCTGTGATCTTGAAGAGGTTCCGGACCTCTTCCCTTTTCTCCTTCCTCTACTGCAAAGAAAGGGGAATCAGTATCTATTGGGCCGAAATGACTGCATCTGACAATGATGCGTCATCATCCGCTGTGAGGGAACATAGGGCAAGAAGGTAGACTTACCAGCGGCAGCTGTCGAGATCAAATTAACTAGGCCGTCGCCAAACCAGGCTTCACCTTCATAGGGCCGAGACTCCATTTCTTCACGGAGTCCGCATCAGCATTGCACTGGTGAATCCACAACGCCCTCCTAACCGAAACCGCCATGGAATTGGCCTGAGAACCCAATAGTCCTATATCCCTTGCAGTTGCACGAAAGTACGCTGCAGTATTTGATATGACCCAACGTAAGGAGTATCCCATCTCTCTCCAGGGTATCTATATCGGATGACAAGGCATCCATCCATTTTTGAATACTACTACTCCCCCATGCGCATGTAATGGCAGGTCTAACTAACGTACGCGTGAACAAATAACTAGAAAATAACGTATTTTCCTGCATTCGATCCGCTGGATTTGTGACAGGGCCCCCTGCAGAACAGGGGGTGACTCCCACTTTATTCTGTCCGCGGCGGGAAAAGAATAAACAATCAGAATCCTCATTAGGGTTTGAAACCCTCTTGTCAGGGCTGACCCAGACTTTCACACACACAGCTCTCTGCATATGAGAAGGAGGAATGATACCTCAGCTTTCATTATAAATTCATATATACACACATACACAATTATATATACATATATATACATATCCACACATAGACCCCTCTGTCCTCAGTGACGTCTTTACTGTGCACCACTCATGTACTGAATGCACTTCTTTTTTTTTTGCGGATCTAGGCCCTCATTCCGAGTTGTTCGTTCGTTGCCGAGTTTCGCTATATTGCGATTAGTCGCTTACTGCGCATGCGCAAGATTCGCAGAGCGCATGCGCTTAGTTATTTTACTCAAAAGTTAGGTATTTTACTCACGGCATAACAAGGATTTTTCATCGTTCTGGTGATCGGAGTGTAATTGACAGGAAGTGGGTGTTTCTGGGCGGAAACTGGCCGTTTTATGGGAGTGTCCGAAAAAACGCAGGCGTGCCAGGGAAAAACGTGGGAGTGTCTGAAGAAACGGAGGAGTGTCTGGGCGAACGCTGGGTGTGTTTGTGACGTCAAACCAGGAACGAAACTGACTGAACTGATCGCAATGGCTGAGCAAGTCTGGAGCTACTCAGAAACTGCTAAGAATTTTCTATTCGCAAATCTGCTACTCTTTCGTTCGCAATTCTGCTATGCTAAGATACACTCCCAGAGGACAGCGGCTTAGCGTGTGCAATGCTGCTAAAAGCAGCTAGCGAGCGAACAACTCGGAATGAGGGCCCTAATCAGGAAAAATGATGGTCGACATAGGAAACCGTATCCGTGTCGATATCAGGTAGTAGTAACTGGGCAAAAGAACATTTTTGCGACCCCGAGGGGTCTTGGGACACAGTTATGCAACCTTACTATCTATCTATCTATATATATATATATATATATATATATATATATATATATATATATATATATAAAGATTTTAAACCTACCAGTAAATATTTTTCTCCTAGTCTGTAGAGCAGTGATTTTCAACCTTTTTCAACTCGCGGCACACTCATTAGATTTTTAAATTGCCAAGGCACACCATCAGTGCGCCACGGGGAAAAAAAACACATTGATCCCCATAGTAATTAAACAGACAGGATGCCGCTGTCTGTATACTGACAGCCAACATCCCGTTTGTCAGTAAAACATATATATTCCTTAATAATGCCACACACTGTCCCCCCAGTAATTCCACTCACTGCCCCCAATAATAATTACTTCTGTTCATATCTCCTCTCCCCCCCCCCCCCCCACCCCGATTCCAAACAGTGCTTACAGAAATAAATACCAAACAGTGCTTACAGAAATAAATACATAACAAGCAGTGCTTACAGAAATAAATACATTATTTATTTTAAATGTAAAATCTGCAGCTGAGCTGTGATGGCAGCATGGATGGAGGAGCTGCAGTGGTCAGTGCACGGACGGACACTCCAGGCAGGAATGCGACGTGGAGTGGCCAGTTAGCGGGCGAGCAGGCACTGCAGGCAGGAATAAGACGTGGCCAACCAGAGAGCCGCCGCCCGCCGCAATCAATAGCCGGCTCGGGCAGCGCTGTGCAGTGTGCACTTCCGTGTGCATGACTCATAGGTCACGCACGCGGAAGTGCAAACAGCACAGCGCTGCCCGAGCTGGCTATTGATTGCGGCGGGGCGGCGGCTCTCTGGTTGGCAGGCGCCAATGGATCTGTCTGGCGGGCAGCAGCGGGGAGCATCTCTGGCGGCGGCACACCTAGATATCGCTCGCGGCACAGCGGTTGAAAACTGCTGCTGTAGAGGATGCTGGGGACTCCGTAAGGACCATGGGGTATAGACGGGCTCCGCAGGAGACATGGGCACTATAAAGAACTTTTAGTATGGGTGTGCACTGGCTCCTCCCTCTGTGCCCCTCCTCCAGACCTCAGTTAGAGAACTGTGCCCAGAGGAGATGGACAATATGAGGAAAGGATTTTGTTAATCTAAGGGCAAGATTCATACCAGCCCACACCAATCATACCATATAACCTGGAATATACGCAACCAGTTAACAGTATGAACAAAAACCAGTATCAGTCAAAGACCGATTCTAACTGTAACATAACCCTTATGAAAGCAACCACTATATATAAGTCTTGCAGATTTAGTCCGCACTGGGACGGGCGCCCAGCATCCTCTACGGACTAGGAGAAAAAGATTTACCGGTAGGTTTAAAATCTTATTTTCTCTTACGTCCTAGAGGATGGTGGGGACTCCGTAAAGACCATGGGGATTATACCAAAGCTCCAGACCGGGCGGGAGAGTGCGGATGACTCTGCAGCACCGACTGAGCAAACACAAGGTCCTCAACAGCCAGGGTATCAAACTTGTAGAATTTTGCAAAAGTGTTTGAACCCGACCAAGTTGCTGCTCGGCAAAGCTGTAATGCCGAGACACCTCGGGCAGCCGCCCAAGAAGAGCCCACCTTCCTAGTGGAATGGGCCTTTACTGAATTTGGTAACTGCAATCCAGCCGTAGAATGAGCCTGCAGAATAGTGTTACAGATCCAGCGAGCAATAGTCTGCTTAGAAGCAGGAGCGCCAACCTTGTTGGCTGCATACAGGACAAACAGAGCCTCTGTTTTCCTAATCCTAGCCGTCCAGGCTACATCAATCTTTAAGGCCCTGACTACATCCAGGGACTTGGAATCCTCCCAGTCCCCCGTAGCCACAGGCACCACAATAGGTTGGTTCATATGAAATGAAGAAACCACCTTAGGCAAAAATTGAGGACGCGTCCTCAACTCTGCTCTATCCACATGGAAAATCAAATAGGGGCTCTTGTGGGACAAGGCCGCCAATTCGGACACCCGCCTTGCAGATGCCAAGGCCAATAACATAACCACCTTCCACGTGAGAAATTTTAATTCCACTGTTTGAAGAGGTTCAAACCAGTGAGATTACAGGAAACTTAACACCACGTTAAGGTGCCACTGGGGGCACAAAGGGGGGCTGGATGTGCAGCACTCCCTTCACAAACATCTGGACTTCTGGGAGAGAAGCCAATTCCCTTTGAAAGAATATAGATAGGCTCCATTAAGGTACAGATTTCGGCCCTAACTTCAGGCCCATATCCACTCCTGTCTGTAGAAAGTGGAGAAACCGGCCCAGATGGAAATCTTCCGTAGGAGCATTCTTGGCTTCACACCAAGATACATACTTCCTCCAGATACGGTGATAATGCTTTGCCGTCACCTCCTTCCTAGCCTTTATCAGAGTAGGGATGACTTCCTCCGGAATACCTTTCCCAGCTAGGATTCGGTGTTCAACCGCCATGCCGTCAAACGTAACCGCGGTAAGTCTTGGAACACACATGGCCACTGCTGTAACAGGTCCTCCCTGAGAGGAAGAGGCCACAGATCTTCTGTGAGCATTTCCTGAAGATCTGAATACCAGGCCCTTCGAGGCCAATCTGGGACAATGAGTATTGCCTGCACTGTTCTTTGTCTTATGATTCTCAATATTTTTGAGATGAGAGGAAGAGGAGGAAACACATAGACCGACTGAAACACCCATGGTGTCACTAAGGCGTCTATTGCTACTGCCTGAGGGTCCCATGACCTGGCACAATACCTCCGAAGCTTCTTGTTGAGGTGTGACGCCATCATGTCTATTTGAGGAATTCCCCAAAGACTTGTTATCTCTGCAAAAACTTCTTGATGAAGTCCCCACTCTCCTGGATGGAGATCGTGTCTGCTGAGGAAGTCTGCTTCCCAGTTGTCCACTCCCGGAATGAAGACAGCTGACAGAGCGCTTACGTGATTTTCCGCCCAGCGAAGAATCCTGGTGGTTTCCACCATCACCACTCTGCTCCTTGTCCCGCCTTGGCGGTTTACATGAGCCACGGCTGTGACGTTGTCTGACTGAATGAGAACCGGTAGGCCGCGAAGAAGATTCTCCGCTTGTCGTAGGCCGTTGTATATGGCCTTCAATTCCAGTATGTTGATGTGTAGACAAGCCTCCTGGCTTGACCATAGTCCCTGAAAATTTCTTCCTTGTGTGACTGCTCCCCATCCTCGGAGGCTCGCGTCCGTGGTCACCAGAACCCAGTCTTGAATGCCGAACCTGCGACCCTCTACAAGGTGAGTACTCTGCAGCCACCACAGGAGAGACACCCTGGCCCTGGGGGACAGGGTTATTTTCTGATGTATTTGTAGATGGGACCCGGACCACTTGTCCAGAAGGTCCCACTGAAAAGTACTCGCATGAAACCTGCCGAAGGGGATGGCCTCGTAGGCTGCCACCATTTTTCCCAGAACTCAAGTGCATTGATGAACAGACACTCTCTTTGCTTTTAGCAGGTCTCTGACCATGTTCTGGAGATCCTGGGCTTTTTCCTATGGAAGAAAAACCCTCTTTTGTTCCGTGTCCAGAATCATGCCTAGGAATGATAGCCGAGTCGTTGGAACCAATTGTGACTTTGGCAGATTGAGAATCCAACCGTGCTGTTGCAGCACTTTCAAGGAGAGCGACACGCTCTTCAGTAATTGGTCTCTCGATCTCACCTTTATCAGGAGATCGTCCAAGTATGGGATAATTGTGACTCCCTGCCTGCGCAGGAGCACCATCATCTCCGCCATTACCTTGGTGAAAATCCTCGGGGCCGTGGAAAGCCCAAACGGCAATGTCTGAAACTGGTAATGACAGTCCTGTACAGCGAATCTCAGGTACTCCTGATGAGGAGGGTATATGGGGACATGAAGGTATGCATCCTTCATGTCTAGTGACACCATAAAATCCCTCCCTTCCAGGCTGGATATTACCGCTCGGAGCGATTCCATCTTGAATTTGAACTTTTTCAAGTACAGGTTTAGGGATTTTAGATTTAAAATGGGTCTGACCAAACCATCCGGCTTCGGGATCACAAACAGGGTTGAATAATACCCTTTTCCCTGTTGGACCAGTGGAACCTTGACCACCACTTGCTGTTGACACAGCTTTTGAATTGCAGCTAACACTACTTCCCTTTCCGGTGGTGAAGCTGGCAAAGCCGACTTGAAAAATCGGCGAGGGGGCACCTCTGCGAATTCCAGCTTGTAGCCTTGGGAAACAATTTCCCTCGCCCAAGGATCCACTTCTGAAAGAATCCAGTTTTGGCTGAAAAGTTGAAGGCGTGCCCCCACTGGTGCGGACTTCCTTAGGGGAGCCCCAGCGTCATGCGGTGGATTTTGTAGAAGCCGGGGAGGACTTCTGCTCCTGGGAACTAACCGAAGCAGGTGTTCTCTTTCCTCTACCCTTACCTCTGGCAAGGAAGGAGGAGCCCCGACCTCTTCTGGACTTATGCGTCCGAAAGGACTGCATCTGATACTCTGGAGTTTTCTTTTGCTGTTGGGGAACAAAAGGTAAAAAGGTAGATTTACCCGCGGTAGCTGTGGCAACCAGGTCTGCGAGCCCCTCCCAAAACAACACTTCACCCTTGTAAGGTAAAACCTCCATATGCTTCTTTGAGTCTGCATCACCCGTCCATTGGCGAGTACATACAGCTCGTCTCGCAGAAATAGCCATGGCATTGGCTCTGGAACTCAGCAGCCCAACGTCTCTTTGAGCGTCCCTCATATATAAGACTGCATCTTTAATGTGGGCTAAGGTTAATAAAATGGTATCCCTGTCTAGGGTATCAAGGCCAGCTGACAAGGTATCTGTCCATGCTGCAACTGCGCTACATACCCATGCCGATGCTATTGCCGGTCTAAGCAAAGCACCTGTATGCGCATAAATAGACTTTAAAGTAGTCTCCTGTCTGCGATCAGCAGGATCCTTGAGGGCTGCCGTGGCTGGAGATGGTAGCGCCACCTTCTTAGACAGGCGTGTTAAAGTCTTGTCCACCCTGGGAGAGGATTCCCAACGTACCATGTCCTGTGCAGGGAAAGGATACGCCATAAGAACCCTTTTGGGAATCTGCTTTTTCAAATAACTCGTTTAGCTCATGAGATGGGGGAAAAGGTTACCTCAGGTTTCTTTTCCTTATACATGCGCACCCTCGTGTCAGGGACAGAGGGGTCATCAGTGATATGCAAAACATCTTTTATTGCAATAATCATACACTGAATACTTTTTGCCACCCTCTGGTGTAAATTTGCATCATCGTAGTTGACACTGGAGTCAGAATCCGTGTCGGTATCAGTGTCCACTATTTGGGATAGGGGACGTTTTTGAGACCCAGAAGGGCCCTGTGACCCAGTCCAATCCGTGGATTGACTCCCTGCTTTCTCCCTGGACTCTGCTTTGTCCAGTCTCTTATGTAATGAGGCCATCCACATGTCCATCCAATCATGAGTCGGCGTTGCCGACGGAGACACACCACACATCTGCTCCACCTCCTCCTTGGACGAGCCTTCCGCTTCAGACATGGCAACACGCACGTACCGACACCCCCATACACACAGGGATATATCTATAAGGGGACAATTCCCCACCAAGGCCCTTTAGGGAGACAGAGAGAGAGTATGCCCAGATAGCGCTTTTTATATAATCAATGTGTATACACTCACTGCGCCTTAAACATGCCCCCCCCCCCCCTCTTTTCAGCCCTCTGTCACCGAGTTCAGCAGGGGATAGTCCGGGGAGCCAGCTTCTATACAGCGGTCTGTGGAGAAAATGGCGCTGTTAGTGCTGAGGGATCAAGCTCCGCCCCCTCCAGTGGCGGGCTTCGGTCCCGCTTCAATATTCAAAAAATGGCGAGGGATCTCTGCATTTACTGCCTCCGCAGCCTAATGTACCCTTATATGCCAATCCAGAGGTTTATTGCTGCCGAGGGTGCCCCCCCTGCGCCCTGCATCCATCAGTGACCGTTCTGTGTGTGTAGCGTGTGGGAGCAATGGCGCGCAGCGTTACCACTGGGCTCTTACCGCTGCGCGCATACCTCAGTAAAGATCTGAAGTCTTCTGCCGCCTTGAATTCTTCTTTTCTTATACTCGCCCAGCTTCTATCTCCTCTGCGAGGAGGACGGCGGGGTGAGACCTGCGTTCCGACTCCCTCTGGAGCTAATGGTGTCCAGTAGCCTAAGAAGCAGAGCCTATCATTTAAGTAGGTCTGCTTCTCTCTCCTCTGTCCCACGATGCAGGGAGCCTGTTGCCAGCAGTGCTCCCTGAAAATAAAAAACCTAACATAATTATTTTTCAGAGAAACTCTGGAGAGCTCCACTGTAATGCACCCTATCTCCTCTGGGCACAAAATCTAACTGAGGTCTGGAGGAGGGGCATAGAGGGAGGAGCCAGTGCACACCCATACTAAAAGTTCTTTATAGTGCCCATGTCTCCTGCGGAGCCCGTCTATACCCCATGGTCCTTACGGAGTCCCCAGCATCCTCTAGGACGTAAGAGAAAATAAGATTTTACACTTACCGGTAAATCTATTTCTCGTAGTCCGTAGAGGATGCTGGGACTCCGTAAGGACCATGGGAAATAGACGGGTTCCACAGGAGACATGGGCACTTTAAGAAAGACTTTAGACTCTGGGTGTGCACTGGCTCCTCCCTCTATGCCCCTCCACCAGACCTCAGTTAGAGAAACTGTGCCCAGAGGAGATGGACAGTACGAGGAAAGGATTTTTGTTAATCCAAGGGCAAGATTCATACCAGCCACACCAATCACACCGTATAACTTGTGATAAACTACCCAGTTAACAGTATGAACAAACAACATGGTCTCGGTCCAAACCGATGAACTATAATATAACCCTTATTTAAGCAATAACTATATACAAGTCTTGCAGAAGAAGTCCGCACTTGGGACGGGCGCCCAGCATCCTCTACGGACTACGAGAAATAGATTTACCGGTAAGTGTAAAATTATTTTCCCTAACGTCCTAGAGGATGCTGGGACTCCGTAAGGACCATGGGGATTATACCAAAGCTCCCAAACGGGCGGGAGAGTGCGGATGACTCTGCAGCACCGATTGAGCAAACAGGAGGTCCTCCTCAGCTAGGGTATCAAACTTATAGAATCTTGCAAAGGTGTTTGATCCCGACCAAGTAGCTGCTCGGCACAACTGTAATGCCGAGACCCCTCGGGCAGCCGCCCAAGAAGAGCCCACCTTCCTAGTGGAATGGGCCTTAACCGATTTTGGCAATGGCAATCCTGCCGACGAATGTGCTTGCTGAATCGTGTTACAGATCCAGCGAGCAATAGTCTTCTTTGAAGCAGGTGCGCCAACCTTATTGGCTGCATACAGGATAAACAGCGTCTCTGTCTTCCTGACCCTAGCTGTTCTGGCCACATAAATCTTCAAAGCCCTGACCACATCAAGTGACTCGGAATCCTCCAAGTCTCGCGTAACCACAGGCCCGACAATAGGTTGGTTCATATGAAAAGATGAGACCACTTTAGGCAGGAATTGAGGACGAGTTCTCAATTCTGCCCTATCCACGTGAAAAACCAGATAGGGACTTTTATATGACAAAGCCGCTAATTCCGAAACACGCCTTGCAGAAGCTACGGCCAACAACATGACCACCTTCCAAGTGAGATATTTCAACTCCACTGTTTTGAGTGGTTCAAACCAAGGTGACTTGAGGAAACTTAATGCCACATTAAGATCCCAAGGCGCCACCGGAGGTATAAAAGGAGGCTGAATATGCAGCACTCCCTTCACAAATGTCTGTACTTCAGGAAGAGAAGCCAATTCTTTTTGAAAGAAAATGGACAAGGCCGAAATTTGAACCTTTATGGATCCTAATTTTAGGCCCAAATTCACTCCTGTTTGAAGGAAGTGAAGTAAACGGCCCAAATGGAACTCCTCCGTAGGAGCAGTCCTGGCCTCACACCAAGAAACATTTTCGCCATATGCGGTGATAAAGTTTCGATGTCACGTCCTTCCTAGCCTTAATCAGGGTAGGAATGACCTCCTCCGGAATACCTTTTTCCGCTAGGATCCGGCGTTCAACTGCTATGCCGTCAAACGCAGCCGCGGTAAGTCTGGGAACAGACAGGGCCCCTGTTGCAGTAGGTCCTGCCTTAGAGGAAGAGGCCACGGATCTTCTGTGAGCAACTCTTGCAGATCCGGATACCAAGTCCTTCGTGGCCAATCTGGAACAATGAGGATTGTTCTCACTCTTCTTTGCCTTATTATTCTCAACACCTTGGGTATGAGAGGCAAAGGAGGGAACACATAGACCGATCTGAACACCCATGGTGTCACCAGAGCGTCTACAGCTACCGCCTGAGGGTCTCTTGACCTAGCGCAATATCGCTTTAGCTTTTTGTTGAGACGGGACGCCATCATGTCTATCTGAGGCAGTCCCCACCGACCCGCGATCTGTGCGAAGACTTCGTGATGCAGTCCCCACTCTCCCGGATGCAGGTCGTGTCTGCTGAGGAAGTCCGCTTCCCAGTTGTCCACCCCCGGGATTAACACTGCCGATAGTGCGCTTACATGATTCTCCGCCCAGCGAAGAATCCTGGTTGCTTCTGCCATGGCCACTCTGCTCCTTGTGCCGCCTTGGCGGTTTACATGAGCCACTGCTGTGACATTGTCCGACTGAATCAGAACCGGTTTGTCCCGAAGTAATGCCTCCGCTTGACGTAGGCCGTTGTATATGGCCCTCAACTCCAGGACGTTGATGTGGAGACAAGTCTCTAGAGTTGACCAGAGACCTTGGAAATTTCTTCCCAGTGTGACTGCTCCCCAACCTCGGAGGCTTGCGTCCGTGGTCACCAGGATCCAGTCCTGAATGCCGAACCTGCGGCCTTCCAGGAGGTGAGCACTGTGCAGCCACCACAGGAGAGATATCCTGGCTCTGGGAGACAGGGTGATCCTTTGATGCATTTGTAAATGAGACCCGGACCATTTGTCCAGTAGGTCCCATTGAAAAGTCCTCGCATGGAACCTGCCGAAGGGGATGGCCTCGTACGATGCCACCATCTTCCCCAGGACACGTGTGCAGTGAAGCACTGAAACCGTTTTTTTTTGGCTTTAATAGGTTCCTGACCAGAGCTATGAGCTACTGAGCCTTTTCCATCGGAAGAAAAACCTTTTTCTGTTCTGTGTCCAGAATCAGGCCCAAAAAGGTCAGATGCGTTGTAGGAACCAGCTGGTACTTCGGAATATTGAGAATCTAGCCGTGCTGTTGCAACGTCC